>NC_065543.1:3025373-3667753 GCF_932294415.1 Quercus robur | reverse complement strand
AATTGTCAATAGGTACTCCACACCGGCTTACCCGCAGGGTAACGGGTAGGCTAAAGCCATTAACAAAACCATCGTGAATGGGTTGAAAAAGAGGTTGGACGATGTGAAGGGAAGATGGGTAGAAGAGTTACCCCATGTATTGTGGACATACCGTACCACGCCTCGTAGGTCCACAAGGAAAACCCCATTTTCGATGACCTACGATGCCGAGGCTGTTATTCCACTGGAAATAAACTTCCCAACATAGAGGACCACTGCATTCTGCCCCAGTGCTAACAACGGACTTCTGGAAAAATACTTAGACCTCATCGAGGAAAGAAGGGAGAGCATAATGGTCCAGCTTGCCTACTATCAGCAAAAGCTCAAGCAGGGTTATGATGCCAAGGTGATGCTAAGGCCCCTGGCACCTGGGGATCTGGTATTGAGGAAGGTCCTGGGCACTGCGAGAAATCCTGCGTGGGGAAAACTCGGACCAAATTGGGAAGACCCATATCGTATCACCTCCATAGCCGGCATAGAGGCCTACTTTTTAGAAGATTTGGATGAATGTGTAGTGCAATGCCCTTGGAATGTAAATAACCTGAAAATGTACTATTATTAATGAAAGACGTAATTCTTGGCGCCACACTAATGTGCAGCTACTTTGACTAAGTGTTAAATAGAACCCAAATCCTGTCTGACTCTTCGGACCACAGGCTGCGGAAAATAACAACTGTATAATTTTCATTAAGTGTTAAACAGAACCCAATCCTGCCTGGCTCCTCGGACCACAGGCTTGGCGGAAATTAACAACTGTACAATTTTCTCCAAGTGTTAAATAGAACCCAAGTCCTGTCTGGCTCCTCGGACCACATGCTTGGCGGAAATTAACAACTGTATAATTTTCACAAAGTGTTAAACAGAACCCAAGTCCTGCCTGGCTCCTCGGACCACAGGCTTGGCGGAAATTAACAACTGTACAATTTTCTCCAAGTGTTAAACAGAACCCAAGTCTTGCCTGGTTCCTCGGACCACAGGCTTGTCGGAAATTAACAACTGTACAATTTTCTCTAAGTGTTAAACTGAACTCAAGTCATGCCTGGCCCTTCAGATCACAGGCTTGGGGGAAATTAACAACTGTACAATTTTCACTAAGTGTTAAACAGAACCCAAGTCCTGCCTGGCTCCTTGGGGCACAGGCTTGGCGGAAATTAACAACTGTACAATTTTCACTAAGTGTTAAACAGAACCCAAGTTCTGCCTGGCTCCTCGGACCACAAGCTTGGTTGAAATTAACAACTCTACAATTTTCACTAAGTGTTACACAAAACCCAGCTTTAATATTTATTTTAGGCTTATCCTATTATAAATTTCATGCTGTAGATGGTATTTATTTTATTTATATATTATTCAATTCTAAATGCCTACCAAATATATCAATTTGAATACGATAAACTTAAGGGGAAAAAAAAAAAAGAGAGAGAGAATAGGAGAAAATTTAATTGACTTCCAACAACAACTCTACAATTTTCACTAAGTGTTAAAAAAAACCCAAGTCCTGCCTGGCTCCTCGGACCACAGGCTTGGTAGAAATTAACAAATGTACAACTTTCTCTAAGTGTTGAACAGAACCCAAGTACTGCCTGGCTCCTCAGACCACAGGCTCGGGGGAAATTAACAAATGTACAATTTTCATTAAGTGTTAAACAGAACCCAAGTCCTGCCTGGCTCCTCGGACCACAGGCTTGGCGGAAATTAAAAAATGTACAATTTTCTCCAAGTGTTAAACAGCACCCAAATCCTGTCTGACTCCTCGGACCACATGCTTAGCGAAAATTAACAACTGTATAATTTTCACTAAGTGTTAAACAGAACCCAAGTCCTGCCTGGCTCCTCGGACCATAGGCTTGGCAGAAATTAGCAACTGTACAATTTTCTCCAAGTGTTAAACAGAACTCAAGTCATGCCTAGCCCCTCAGACCACAGGCTTGGGGGAAATTAACAACTGTACAATTTTCACTAAGTGTTAAACAGAACCCAAGTCCTGTCTGGCTCCTCGGGGCACAGGTTTGGCAGAAATTAACAACTGTACAATTTTCACTAAGTGTTAAACAGAACCCAAGTCCTGCCTGGCTCCTCAGACCACAGGCTTGGTGGAAATTAACAACTCTACAATTTTCACTAAGTGTTAAACAAAACTCAAGACCTGCCTGGTTCCTTGGACCACAGGCTTGGCAGAAATTAACAAATGTACAACTTTCTCTAAGTGTTGAACAGAACCCAAGTACTGCCTGGCTCCTCAGACCACAGGCTCGGGGGAAATTAACAATTGTACAATTTTCTCCAAGTGTTAAATATAACCCAAGTCCTGTCTGGCTCCTCGGATCACATGCTTGGCGGAAATTAACAACTGTATAATTTTCACTAAGTGTTAAATAGAACCCAAGTCCTGCTTGGCTCCTCGGACCACAGGCTTGGCGGAAATTAACAACTGTACAATTTTCTCCAAGTGTTAAACAAAACCCAAGTCTTGCTTGGTTCCTCGGACCACAGGCTTGTCGGAAATTAACAACTGTACAATTTTCTCCAAGTGTTAAACAGAACTCAAGTCATGCCTGGCCCCTCAGATCACAGGCTTGGGGGAAATTAACAACTGTACAATTTTCACAAAGTGTTAAACAGAACCCAAGTCCTGCCTGGCACCTTGGGGCACAGGCTTGGCAAAAATTAACAACTGTACAATTTTCACTAAGTGTTAAACAGAACCCAAGTCCTACCTGGCTCCTCGGACCACAAGCTTGGCTGAAATTAACAACTCTACAATTTTCACTAGGTGTTAAACAAAACCCAAGTCCTGCCTGGCTCCTCGGACCACAGGCTTGGTAGAAATTAACAAATGTACAACTTTCTCTAAGTGTTGAACAGAACCCAAGTACTGCCTGTCTCCTCAGACCACAGGCTCGGGGGAAATTAACAAATGTACAATTTTCTCTAAGTGTTGAACAGAACCCAAGTCCTGCCTGACTCCTCGGACCACAGGCTTGGCGGAAATTAACAACTGTATAATTTTCATTAAGTGTTAAACAGAACCCAAGTCCTGCCTGGCTCCTCGGACCATAGGCTTGGCAGAAATTAACAACTGTACAATTTTCTCCAAGTGTTAAACAGAACTCAAGTCATGCCAAGCCCCTCAGACCACAGGCTTGGGGGAAATTAACAACTGTACAATTTTCACTAAGTATTAAACAGAACCCAAGTCTTGTCTGGCTCCTCGAGGCACAGGCTTCGTAGAAATTAACAACTGTACAATTTTCACTAAGTGTTAAACAGAGCCCAGGTCCTGCCTGACTCCTCGGACCACAGGCTTGGCGGAAATTAACAACTCTACAATTTTCACTAAGTGTTAAAGAAAACTCAAGTCCTGCCTGGCTCCTCGCACCACAGGCTTGGCAGAAATTAACAAATGTACAACTTTCTCTAAGTGTTGAACAGAACCCAAGTACTGCCTGGCTCCTCAGACCACAGGCTCGGGGGAAATTAACAATTGTACAATTTTCTCCAAGTGTTAAATATAACCCAAGTCCTGTCTGGATCCTCGGATCACATACTTGGCGGAAATTAACAACTGTATAATTTTCACTAAGTGTTAAACAGAACCCAAGTCCTGCTTGGCTCCTCGGACCACAGGCTTGGCGGATATTAACAACTGTACAATTTTCTCCAAGTGTTAAATAAAACCTAAGTCTTGCTTGGTTCCTCGGACCACAGGCTTGTCGGAAATTAACAACTGTACAATTTTCTCCAAGTGTTAAACAGAACTCAAGTCATGCCTGGCCCCTCAGATCACAGGCTTGGGGGAAATTAACAACTGTACAATTTTCACTAAGTGTTAAACAGAACCCAAGTCCTGCCTGGCTCCTTGGGGCACAGGCTTGGCAGAAATTAACAACTGTACAATTTTCACTAAGTGTTAAACAGAACCCAAGTCCTGCCTGGCTCCTCGGACCACAAGTTTGGCTGAAATTAACAACTCTACAATTTTCACTAGGTGTTAAACAAAACCCAAGTCCTGCCTGGCTCCTCGGACCACAGGCTTGGTAGAAATTAACAAATGTACAACTTTCTCTAAGTGTTGAACAGAACCCAAGTACTGCCGTCTCCTCAGACCACAGGCTCGGGGGAAATTAACAAATGTACAATTTTCTCTAAGTGTTGAACAGAACCCAAGTCCTGTCTGACTCCTCGGACCACAGGCTTGGCGGAAATTAACAACTGTATAATTTTCATTAAGTGTTAAACAGAACCCAAGTCCTGCCTGGCTCCACGGACCATAGGCTTGGCAGAAATTAACAACTGTACAATTTTCACCAAGTGTTAAACAGAACTCAAGTCATGCCTAGCCCCTCAGACCACAGGCTTGGGGGAAATTAACAACTGTACAATTTTCACTAAGTGTTAAACAGAACCCAAGTCCTGTCTGGCTCCTCGGGGCACAGGCTTGGCAGAAATTAACAACTGTACAATTTTCACTAAGTGTTAAACAGAACCCAAGTCCTGCCTGGCTCCTCGGACCACAGGCTTGGCGGAAATTAACAACTCTACAATTTTCACTAAGTGTTAAACAAAACTCAAGTCCTGCCTGGCTCCTCAGACCACAGGCTTGGCAGAAATTAACAAATGTACAACTTTCTCTAAGTGTTGAACAGAACCCAAGTACTGCCTGGCTCCTCAGACCACAGGCTCGGGGGAAATTAACAATTGTACAATTTTCTCCAAGTGTTAAATATAACCCAAGTCCTGTCTGGCTCCTCGGATCACATGCTTGGCGGAAATTAACAACTGTATAATTTTCACTAAGTGTTAAATAGAACCCAAGTCCTGCTTGGCTCCTCGGACCACAAGCTTGGCGGAAATTAACAACTGTACAATTTTCTCCAAGTGTTAAACAAAACCCAAGTCTTGCTTGGTTCCTCGGAGCACAGGCTTGTCGGAAATTAACAACTGTACAATTTTCTCCAAGTGTTAAACAGAACTCAAGTCATGCCTGGCCCCTCAGATCACAGGCTTGGGGGAAATTAACAACTGTACAATTTTCACAAAGTGTTAAACAGAACCCAAGTCCTACCTGGCACCTTGGGGCACAGGCTTGGCAAAAATTAACAACTGTACAATTTTCACTAAGTGTTAAACAGAACCCAAGTCCTACCTGGCTCCTCGGACCACAAGCTTGGCTGAAATTAACAACTCTACAATTTTCACTAGGTGTTAAACAAAACCCAAGTCCTGCCTGGCTCCTCGGACCACAGGCTTGGTAGAAATTAACAAATGTACAACTTTCTCTAAGTGTTGAACAGAACCCAAGTACTGCCTGTCTCCTCAGACCACAGGCTCGGGGGAAATTAACAAATGTACAATTTTCTCTAAGTGTTGAACAGAACCCAAGTCCTGCCTGACTCCTCGGACCACAGGCTTGGCGGAAATTAACAACTGTATAATTTTCATTAAGTGTTAAACAGAACCCAAGTCCTGCCTGGCTCCTCGGACCATAGGCTTGGCAGAAATTAACAACTGTACTATTTTCTCCAAGTGTTAAACAGAACTCAAGTCATGCCAAGCCCCTCAGACCACAGGCTTGGGGGAAATTAACAACTGTACAATTTTCACTAAGTATTAAACAGAACCCAAGTCTTGTCTGGCTCCTCGAGGCACAGGCTTCGTAGAAATTAACAACTGTACAATTTTCACTAAGTGTTAAACAGAGCCCAGGTCCTGCCTGACTCCTCGGACCATAGGCTTGGCGGAAATTAACAACTCTACAATTTTCACTAAGTGTTAAAGAAAACTCAAGTCCTGCCTGGCTCCTCGCACCACAGGCTTGGCAGAAATTAACAAATGTACAACTTTCTCTAAGTGTTGAACAGAACCCAAGTACTGCCTGGCTCCTCAGACCACAGGCTCGGGGGAAATTAACAATTGTACAATTTTCTCCAAGTGTTAAATATAACCCAAGTCCTGTCTGGATCCTCGGATCACATACTTGGCGGAAATTAACAACTGTATAATTTTCACTAAGTGTTAAACAGAACCCAAGTCCTGCTTGGCTCCTCGGACCACAGGCTTGGCGGAAATTAACAACTGTACAATTTTCTCCAAGTGTTAAATAAAACCTAAGTCTTGCTTGGTTCCTCGGACCACAGGCTTGTCGGAAATTAACAACTGTACAATTTTCTCCAAGTGTTAAACAGAACTCAAGTCATGCCTGGCCCCTCAGATCACAGGCTTGGGGGAAATTAACAACTGTACAATTTTCACTAAGTGTTAAACAGAACCCAAGTCCTGCCTGGCTCCTTGGGGCACAGGCTTGGCAGAAATTAACAACTGTACAATTTTCACTAAGTGTTAAACAGAACCCAAGTCCTGCCTGGCTCCTCGGACCACAAGTTTGGCTGAAATTAACAACTCTACAATTTTCACTAGGTGTTAAACAAAACCCAAGTCCTGCCTGGCTCCTCGGACCACAGGCTTGGTAGAAATTAACAAATGTACAACTTTCTCTAAGTGTTGAACAGAACCCAAGTACTGCCGTCTCCTCAGACCACAGGCTCGGGGGAAATTAACAAATGTACAATTTTCTCTAAGTGTTGAACAGAACCCAAGTCCTGTCTGACTCCTCGGACCACAGGCTTGGCGGAAATTAACAACTGTATAATTTTCATTAAGTGTTAAACAGAACCCAAGTCCTGCCTGGCTCCACGGACCATAGGCTTGGCAGAAATTAACAACTGTACAATTTTCTCCAAGTGTTAAACAGAACTCAAGTCATGCCTAGCCCCTCAGACCACAGGCTTGGGGGAAATTAACAACTGTACAATTTTCACTAAGTGTTAAACAGAACCCAAGTCCTGTCTGGCTCCTCGGGGCACAGGCTTGGCAGAAATTAACAACTGTACAATTTTCACTAAGTGTTAAACAGAACCCAAGTCCTGCCTGGCTCCTCGGACCACAGGCTTGGCGGAAATTAACAACTCTACAATTTTCACTAAGTGTTAAACAAAACTCAAGTCCTGCCTGGCTCCTCGGACCACAGGCTTGGCAGAAATTAACAAATGTACAACTTTCTCTAAGTGTTGAACAGAACCCAAGTACTGCCTGGCTCCTCAGACCACAGGCTCGGGGGAAATTAACAATTGTACAATTTTCTCCAAGTGTTAAATATAACTCAAGTCCTGTCTGGCTCCTCGGATCACATGCTTGGCGGAAATTAACAACAGTATAATTGTCACTAAGTGTTAAACAGAACCCAAGTCCTGCTTGGCTACTAGGACCACAGGCTTGGCGGAAATTAACAACTGTACAATTTTCTCCAAGTGTTAAACAGAACCCAAGTCTTGCCTGGTTCCTCGGACCACAGGCTTGTCGGAAATTAACAACTGTACAATTTTCTCTAAGTGTTAAACAGAACTCAAGTCATGCCTGGCCCTTCAGATCACAGGCTTGGGGGAAATTAACAACTGTACAATTTTCACTAAGTGTTAAACAGAACCCAAGTCCTGCCTGGCTCCTTGGGGCACAGGCTTGGCGGAAATTAACAACTGTACAATTTTCACTAAGTGTTAAACAGAACCCAAGTTCTGCCTGGCTCCTCGGACCACAAGCTTGGTTGAAATTAACAACTCTACAATTTTCACTAAATGTTAAACAAAACCCAAGTCCTGCCTGGCTCCTCGGACCACAGGCTTGCTAGAAATTAACAAATGTACAACCTTCTCTAAGTGTTGAACAGAACCCAAGTACTGCCTGGCTCCTCAGACCACAGGCTCGGGGGAAATTAACAAATGTACAATTTTCTCTAAGTGTGGAACAGAACCCAAGTCCTGCCTGACTCCTCGGACCACAGGCTTGGCGGAAATTAACAACTGTATAATTTTCATTAAGTGTTAAACAGAACTCAAGTCCTGCCTGGCTCCTCGGACCACAGGCTTGGCGGAAAT
Organism: Quercus robur; assembly: GCF_932294415.1. Classification (NCBI taxonomy): domain Eukaryota; kingdom Viridiplantae; phylum Streptophyta; class Magnoliopsida; order Fagales; family Fagaceae; genus Quercus; species Quercus robur. The sequence continues at coordinate 3,659,783 of NC_065543.1, read as the reverse complement.
TAAAAAATGTACAATTTTCTCCAAGTGTTAAACAGCACCCAAGTCCTGTCTGACTCCTCGGACCACATGCTTAGCAGAAATTAAGAACTGTATAATTTTCACTAAGTGTTAAACAGAACCCAAGTTCTGCCTGGCTCCTCGGACCACAAGCATGGTTGAAATTAACAACTCTACAATTTTCACTAAGTGTTAAACAAAACCCAAGTCCTGCCTGGCTCCTCAGACCACAGGCTTGGTAGAAATTAACATATGTACAACTTTCTCTAAGTGTTGAACAGAACCCAAGTACTGCCTGGCTCCTCAAACCACAGGCTCGGGGGAAATTAACAAATGTACAATTTTCTCTAAGTGTGGAACAGAACCCAAGTCCTGCCTGACTCCTCGGACCACAGGCTTGGCAGAAATTAACAACTGTATAATTTTCATTAAGTGTTAAACAGAACCCAAGTCCTGCTTGGCTCCTCGGACCACAGGCTTGGCGGAAATTAAAAAATATACAATTTTCTCCAAGTGTTAAACAGCACCCAAGTCCTGTCTGACTCCTTGGACCACATGCTTAGCGGAAATTGACAACTGTATAATTTTCACTAAGTGTTAAACAGAACCCAAGTCCTGCCTGGCTCCTCGGACCATAGGCTTGGCAGAAATTAACAACTGTACAATTTTCTCCAAGTGTTAAACAGAACTCAAGTCATGCCTTGCCCCTCAGACCACAGGCTTGGGGGAAATTATCAACTGTACAATTTTCACTAAGTGTTAAACAGAACCCAAGTCCTGTCTGGCTCTTCGGGGCACAGGCTTGGCAGAAATTAACAACTGTACAATTTTCACTAAGTGTTAAACAGAACCCAAGTCCTGCCTGGCTCCTCGGACCACAGGCTTGGCGGAAATTAACAACTCTACAATTTTCACTAAGTGTTAAACAAAACTCAAGTCCTGCCTGGTTCCTCGGACCACAGGCTTGGCAGAAATTAACAAATGTACAACTTTCTCTAAGTGTTGAACAGAACCCAAGTACTGCCTGGCTCCTCAGACCACAGGCTCGGGGGAAATTAACAATTGTACAATTTTCTCCAAGTGTTAAATATAACCCAAGTCCTGTCTGGCTCCTCGGATCACATGCTTGGCGGAAATTAACAACTGTATAATTTTCACTAAGTGTTAAACAGAACCCAAGTCCTGCTTGGCTCCTCGGACCACAGGCTTGGCGGAAATTAACAACTGTACAATTTTCTCCAAGTGTTAAACAAAACCCAAGTCTTGCTTGGTTCCTCGGACCACAGGCTTGTCGGAAATTAACAACTGTACAATTTTCTCCAAGTGTTAAACAGAACTCAAGTCATGCCTGGCCCCTCAGATCACAGGCTTGGGGGAAATTAACAACTGTACAATTTTCACTAAGTGTTAAACAGAACCCAAGTCCTGCCTGGCTCCTCGGGGCACAGGCTTGGCAGAAATTAACAACTGTACAATTTTCACTAAGTGTTAAACAGAACCTAACTCCTACCTGGCTCCTCGGACCACAAGCTTAGTTGAAATTAACAACTCTACAATTTTCACTAGGTGTTAAACGAAACCCAAGTCCTGCCTGGCTCCTCGGACCATAGGCTTGGTAGAAATTAACAAATGTACAACTTTCTCTAAGTGTTGAACAGAACCCAAGTACTGCCTGTCTCCTCAGACCACAAGCTCGGGGGAAATTAACAAATGTACAATTTTCTCTAAGTGTTGAACAGAACCCAAGTCCTGCCTGACTCCTCGGACCACAGGCTTGGCGGAAATTAACAACTGTATAATTTTCATTAAGTGTTAAACAGAACCCAAGTCCTGCCTGGCTCCTCGGACCATAGGCTTGGCAGAAATTAACAACTGTACAATTTTCTCCAAGTGTTAAACAGAACTCAAGTCATGCCTAGCCCCTCAGACCACTGGCTTGGGGGAAATTAACAACTGTACAATTTTCACTAAGTATTAAACAGAACCCAAGTCCTGTCTGGCTCCTCGGGGCACAGGCTTGGCAGAAATTAACAACTGTACAATTTTCACTAAGTGTTAAACAGAGCCCAGGTCCTGCCTGGCTCCTCGGACCACAGGCTTGGCGGAAATTAACAACTCTACAATTTTCACTAAGTGTTAAACAAAACTCAAGTCCTGCCTGGCTCCTCGGACCACAGGCTTGGCAGAAATTAACAAATGTACAACTTTCTCTAAGTGTTGAACAAAACCCAAGTACTGCCTGGCTCCTCCGACCACAGGCTCGGGGGAAATTAACAATTGTACAATTTTCTCCAAGTGTTAAATATAACCCAAGTCCTGTCTGGCTCCTCGGATCACATGCTTGGCAGAAATTAACAACTGTATAATTTTCACTAAGTGTTAAACAGAACCCAAGTCCTGCTTTGCTCCTCGGACCACAGGCTTGGCGGAAATTAACAACTGTACAATTTTCTCCAAGTGTTAAACAAAACCCAAGTCTTGCTTGGTTCCTCGGACCACAGGCTTGTCGGAAATTAACAACTGTACAATTTTCTCCAAGTGTTAAACAGAACTCAAGTCATGCCTGGCCCCTCAGATCACAGTCTTGGGGGAAATTAACAACTGTACAATTTTCACTAAATGTTAAACAGAACCCAAGTCCTGCCTGGCTCCTCGGACCACAAGCTTGGCTGAAATTAACAACTCTACAATTTTCACTAGGTGTTAAACAAAACCCAAGTCCTGCCTGGCTCCTCGGACCACAGGCTTGGTAGAAATTAACAAATGTACAACTTTCTCTAAGTGTTGAACAGAACCCAAGTACTGCCTGGCTCCTCAGACCACAGGCTCGGGGGAAATTATCAAATGTACAATTTTCTCTAAGTGTTGAACAGAACCCAAGTACTGCCTGACTCCTCGGACCACAGGCTTGGCGGAAATTAACAACTGTATAATTTTCATTAAGTGTTAAACAGAACCCAAGTCCTGCCTGGCTCCTCGGACCACAGGCTTGGCGGAAATTAAAAAATGTACAATTTTCTCCAAGTGTTAAACAGAACCCAAGTCCTGTCTGACTCCTCGGACCACATGCTTGGCGGAAATTAACAACTGTACAATTTTCTCCAAGTGTTAAACAGAACTCAAGTCATGCCTAGCCCCTCAGACCACAGGCTTGGGGGAAATTAACAACTGTACAATTTTCACTAAGTGTTAAACAGAACCCAAGTCCTGCCTGGCTCCTCGGACCACAGGCTTGGCGGAAATTAACAACTCTACAATTTTCACTAAGTGTTAAACAAAACTCAAGTCCTGCCTGGCTCCTCGGACCATAAGTTTGGCAGAAATTAACAAATGTACAACTTTCTCTAAGTGTTGAACAGAACCCAAGTACTGCCTGGCTCCTCAGACCACAGGCTCGGGGGAAATTAACAAATGTACAATTTTCTCTAAGTGTTGAACAGAACCCAAGTCATGCCTGGCCCCTCGGATCACAAGCTTGGGGGAAATTAACAACTGTGCAATTTCTTCACCTAAGGGTTAAGAAGCCCTAAGCCCTGCTTGGCACCAAAGACCACATGCTTGGGGGAAATTAACCTCGAAGCAGTCTTATCTAATTATTGACTATCATTTTTTACACATTCATTCATGCTTGCCCACATTGTGTAAATCTCGAATAACGCTTGGTTCTCAACAGTTAGTAGCATAACAGAAATTCATTCATGATGAAAGCAGAAAAGGAAGCTGTGCAACAAAATTTAAAGGAAAATGACATCATTCATTGAAATACAAAAGCGTTCTTTTACCAAGTTTAGCAGAACAAAATGTAAAAGGTAAAGAAGGCAGCTACAAATAAAGTCCTACGCTATTGTCCTAAGTCTTAGCCCTGAGTAGGCTCAGGTTAATCATTTCCTGCCTGGGGCTCCGGAACAACCTCCTTGGCTTGCGCGACAACATCCCTGATTGTGAGACTGTCCTCGAGCGATTTGTCCTTTGCAGCCGGTTGTGTCTCTTCAGCTTTAGGCATATGGGAATCCGAGGTTGTGGCTTTCGCAGGGAGGGGCTCCTCAGGAGGAGCCGAGTCCAGAATCTCACGAATATCTTCTGGAAAGAAGATATTCTCAACTTTCCGGAGATCGGAGTCCGCTGGAACTGCCGCCCGATCCAAGGCTACCCCCCAAGACATAGTGATGTAATCCCTACATACGATGGCCACCTCCTCGGTCAGCCTAACCTTGGTATCCCTAACTCCACGTTCATATGAGGTCGCCACCACAGCCTCGGCTGCCTCCCTGGCCACGCGAGCCACCTCCTTGGTCTTTGATAGCTCGACTTTGAGATTTGAGACCATCTGCTTCTCTGTCGAGAGGTTTATCTCAGACAGATGGAGCTGTTGGCGCAGATCCTCAGCCTGCTTGGTAGTGGTCTTGAGTTCGGCCTCGGCGCTAGCGCAAGCCTTTTATGCCTCTTTCACTTTGCTAACCATGCGATCCTTTTCCAGCCTAAGGGCGCTGGCAGCCTTCTCAGCAACGAGGCAGGACTGAGCCTCACTATTCAGATCTTCGCGAGCCTTCTTGGCCCACTCTTTGGTAACAAAAATTTGTTGAGTGACCTGCGCCGGAATAATGGAGGTCTAATTAAAAGAAAATAACGAATAAACAGATACAGAATAAGAAAACTGAATAAGGGAAGTCTTCGCTTACCATAGCCATGTCTCTCTTCAGTGACATGAAAAGGTCCAGTTGTTGAGTAGCCCGGAGACCCTCCATATCGCGAGGCAAGAGAAAGGGCTGTTGCAGGGCCTCAGCCAGAAAGGACGCCTGTCCTTGTTGGGACTCCCATAGAGTCACGTCCGATGAAATCAGGGCGTCGTTCAACTCGAGGCGTGGGGACCAAGTCCGCTGCTCCCTCCGAATAGTCGCTTCGTCTCAGCTATCAATGGACCTAGTCCTTTTCTCCTTGGGCTCTTTGCCCTCTTTCTATTGCTTGGCCTTTTCAGGGCTAACCTCGCCCTACTCTAATTATTCCAAGGGCCTCTTCCGCCTCAAATTGGGAAGAGGCTGTAGTGCTGGATCAGTTGTGGGAGGAAGAGGAGGAGGGGCCTTGGAGGTAGCCTATTCCTTTGGGGCATCCCTGGAAGATTGCCCCTTATTCCTATTGGACAGGAGACCCCTGAGACCAGACCTTGGCTTCAGATCCATGCCTTCTTCCTCAATCTCTTAGCTAGTATCAACTTGTACAATTACCAAACCAAGGTTGGGAGCCACTAAGGCACGGTCTATATCTGAATCGGAGTCCGAAAGCTCTACAAGCTTGGCTGATGCCTCTCCCTCCTTGGAGAAGTGGAATTGATCAATTTGAGCCTCGAGGGATGAGTGCGAAGAGTCAGCTCCTTCTCCTGGGACAACTTCTGCAGGAAGAACTCGCTGAGCGGGCAGCTAGACGGGAGGTAGGTCTCTCCGAGCAAGAAAACTCAGTATAGAGACGTCGATGCGTGCTAGTTGGGGACTTCCAGCCCTGATGGCTTGACCAGCGTCCACTAGAGCGCGCGAAAGGGGCTCGTAGTCCAAGATTAAAGGAGCAGCATGCAGTTGCCTGTCTTCGCTCACGAAGATTTCAGACCTTAGGAGGAAGTTAAGCCCCTGGACGTTAACCAAACTTAGCTGAGGAGTTATTCTCTCCTTGTCTGCAAAGTCCAAAGAAAGGGTTACATTAGTCTGAGGAGGCAAACAAGCAAAACCAAAACTAAAACAAAGAAAGGAAAGCTCGAGACTAAGATTCCCTCCAAGGAATCTGACCCTACAATGCCCCACCTGGTGTTCCTGCCCTAACTGGGCAATGAATACCGTCGTGCCATGCTCCGGAGACGATCAAAAGGTCGTCCTTCAAGCCTTTGTTGGACTTGGGAAGGCAGGATATCAGCCTCACCTTGTCGGACCTGAATTTTAGGTAATACGACTCGTTGAGGCTATGGCATTCATATTGATGAACTACGTCGTGCCATGAAAGGCTAAAGTTCATATGTTCGTTCAAGGCGTCTATGCACCCTAGGATCCAAAACATGTGTGCGGCGCACTGGTGAAGGACCAATCTATGACCACGCAAATAATCCCTAGTTATTCTCCCCATAGGGATCATCATTCCTCCCTCCATAAAGGCTATCATTGGAATGGCGACTTGCCCCGTCTTTCTCTTGATCAAGACTTCTTCCAAAGAGTAATACTCTAGACCTACTCCCGGCGGAATACGGTAATTAGCCCTGAAGCCTTCCATACCGGCCAGAGAGTCTACCAGTTTCTCAAGCTTACCCATCCCCCTAGTCCTAGGTGACGCGAAGACGATTTACTTAAGGAAGGACGTCGGGAAAGGCAACGGAAAGGAAATGAGCACTTACGGGTGAGGAACTCGCTGGGAATCTTCAAAGGAATGTCTGCAGAGTTTTGAACGCTTTGAAAGAGAAGGTGCTGGAGTGCTCTGGGTGCTTGAGTGCTTTTTCAAAAAATGGGAGTAAGTTCCCTTAGAAATCTTATATACCTGGGAGAAGCTGAACGAGCTTACTCCCGCCCAGAGAAATGGAAAGAATATCCACCGTTGATCTGGCGCCTCACCGTTAGATTGGAAGGACATAAAGCCGCCAAGCGCAATAATTAGCGCTTCGTGGGTTACGAAACGCCTTTAGCAGTAGTGAGGCACGTGGGGGGCGTACCTTCGCACGGGTGACGCAAGAATTCACAACAAATGACCCTATGAATGTCAAAATCTCGATTTTTCTCCTCGGATAAGAGGGAAAGAACTGGAATTTTGAGGGGCTATTGTAGGGGTAAAATTCCCAAACCAAACAATGGGCCTAGGGCCCCATACAAAGTCCGGCCACGTTCGAGGAGAATGAGGGGCGCTAAAAGGACTTCCGGCCCAACTCTGATGAGTCCAAACTTATTTAAAAAGAGGTCCGAGGAGGAATGTCTCCTTGGACGTGCCAAATATGGACCAAACATGCACCCTATCCATAATAAGGAATCACTCCAACGAATATTGGTAGTAAGGACGAGTCTCACAAAGCTGGGAGAAGGAAGAGAGTATAGGATGTCTAGGGAGAGATCACAACTGTCGCATTAAATGCAGGGAAGCTACTTTTCTGACTGCATTAATGTGGAGAGGATAGGCGAACAGTGTTACCTTGACCACTACAACTCACAGTAAGGTAGGGGAGATGTCCGATGGGACGGGCACTCAATTGAAGGTCCAAATGATCAACAAGTGTAAGGCTCTGATTACTTTAAGGAGGCTATATAAAAGAAGGGAATCCCCATGAAGAGGGGATCAAAAAAAAGAGGAAAAATGAAAGAACAGAAGAGAGAGAGAAAGACCATAACCTTTGATCAGTTTCAGAAGTGCACCCACACGTCTCCTCGAACTGAATATCCAGTGGACATGAAGGAGATATTCTTACGTTCAATCGTTGCATGGCCCAAAATTAACTAACACTCACTTCGTTAAGGCCTAGTTCTGTAACCCGCTCTCTACAAATTCATTGTTTAGGGCTCTTTGGGCCAGAATCACCTACCTGCAGGGCTTGGACCTCAAAAATTGACCCTACAAAACTTATTACCACGACCACATGACAGCTCCGAGTTCACAGACTACTTCTTTCTTGGATTCATAGCAACCACAAGTACTCCTACTTGTGTTCTCTTTAAGCTTTTTGTGTAGCAACTGAAACGATTATCAAGCTCTCGACATCAATCTCAATCTTGATAACCCTAAGTAAGTATGAAGGTAAACACCTCTAGATCTCACAAGAGATTCACACACACAACATAAACAACAACAATAAAACGTGGCTAAGGTTTTTCCTTTTATACTTAAGGCAAAACATAAAATCCTACACGTCACACAAGCTTAGGCTGAGTTGGAAATTCTGCAGAAAAACAATTTGCATGAGCTTTGATTGATCAAGTCTAATTTTCGATCGATTAAGCCTTGCAGAAAGTTAATAGTAATTTTCTGCAATTACTCAATTCCAACTTTACATACAAATACTTTGAGCAAGTCTAAAACAAGACTAAATGTTTTGATCATGGTTTGCCAACATTACATAATGAAGTTCTAATACATTTAAACCTAAAGTCTTAGAACCTAACAAATCTAATTTGCCTCTAACGGCTACAAAACATATAAACACTAAGAAAAAATGTCTGAAACTCTAATTCGCATTAATTACGCGATTAAGTGACAAAATACCGAAATTTAACAAAAATGGAAAAATTGAGTTAAATGCAGAATCATAAACTACTGACCTTAAGAGTCGTCCCAAAATAAGCGGGACCTTATTCTAACTTTTGAGAAAAAAGTTATTAAGAAAACAAATATTACTATAAATGGCAAAATCACAGTTTTTGGGGCCTAGATGAAGGAATTCACCATTTTCAAGGGGTACTTCATGGTGAAGTGATAACTATTGCTCAGAAGGTCGTTTCGCTTCAACTTGCCAAATTTCAAGCCATTTCGACTCCGAGACCCACGATTTTTACTAGTGCCTTTTTGTCTTATGCGTTGATTAGTGTGCATGAGAGTACATAAAGGCCATGATGGTCTATTCTACATCATTAAATATTTCCATCTATTATGCTTCTTCATTTACTTCAATTCCCTACTTCTAGTGGTTTCAATTATCGGTAATTGTCTGCTATCTTTAGGGCATAAAAAAGTGTATAACATAATATTTTGAAAATTGTTCAAATTATTACAAAGTAAGAGATATTAAAAATACTACAATTTTTTACATATACGTTTTATTGTTTTTCTGATAACTACTGATATGTTGTGACTTGTGATTGATGCATAATAACTAATGAAAGTAATGTTGCTTTAATCCAAACATATCAAGTCAAACTAAAAGAAAGCACATCAAGTCAAACTATTCTTCTAATAAAAGGTCAAACTATTATTTTAAATAGAAAAAGGTTGGATTCTTAGCATTTTTACTAAAAACCCAAAAGTATGGTCCAAATACTCTGTAACACCACTTGAATTGTAGTATTCACGCGTCCCTTGATCCTTTCCCATCGCAGCCGTAGTGAAGATAAGCACAACTATCAAAATTAGTTGTCCACAATTATCATTACCACTTTCTCTTAGGAAACTGACAGTCGCGGAAAATCTTTTCCACTTGAAATTGAAATCAATATATAAATTCATATCCCCTGTAATCTTAGTTCATGAATTATTCACCCTCCAACTTCCGTAGAGAGAAAACTTTGAAAGAACATGGAGGGAGAAACTCATGTCCTAGTATTTCCTTACTCTGTACGTACTAGGTCACATAAGCCCAATGATCCAATTCTCAAAGCACTTAGCCTCAAAGGGTGTTAAAGAGTAACATTTGTCATTACCACCTCTAATAGCCAATCCATACAAGTCCATGCCAACCACTCTATCAATGTTGAGATAATCTCTGATGGCTCTGAGGAACCCAAAAATTCGGAAGGCATAGAAGCACATCTCGAGCATTTCAAGTTAAATGTCTCACAAAGCTTAGCAAAGCTTATTGAGAAACATAATACCTCCAAATACCCTCCAAAGATTCTTGTGTATGACTCAGTCTTGCCATGGGCTTTGAACATGGCTCAACAACTTGGACTTGATGGAGGTACATTTAGGGGCGTCTCTAGAAATTTTTTTTAGGATGGTCACTAAGAAACTTAAATTATACAAAATTTAATAAAGAGACAAATTGAATATATCAATGTCACAAAAGAAAAAACATGCAAATACATGAAATATTACTGTTAAGTTTCAAGGATTTAGGATCCAAATGTATTAGAACTTTAATGTGTAATGTTGGCAAACCATGATCAAAACTTAGAGTCTAGAATTAGGCTGCTCAAAGTATGTTTATTGTAAAGTTGGAATTGAGTAATTGCAAAAAATTACTGTTCACTCTCTGCAAGGCTCGATTGATCAAAAATTAGACTCGATCGATCGAAGCTTGTGCAGATTGCTTTTCTGCAGAATTTTCCAACTCAACGTAAGCCTATATGATGTGTAGGGTTTTATGTTTTGCGTTAAGTATAAAAGGAAAAAATCTAGCCACATTTTGTTGTTGTTGTTTATGCTGTGTTTATGAATCTCTTGTGAGATCTAGAGGTGTTTGTCTTCATACATACTTAGGGTTATCAAGATCAAGATTGATGTCGAGAGCTTGGTGATCGTTTCAGTTGCTGCATAAAGAGCTTAAAGAGAAACACAAGTGGGAGTACTTGTGGTTGCTGTGCATCCAAGAAAGAAGTAGTCTATGGACTCGGAGCTATCATGGAGTTGTGGTAGTAATTTTTCTACTCAAGGTAGCAATAAGATGTTAGTGGTCTGAGTCGCTATTGTAAAACTTCAATTCTTTTATAGTGGATCTGTTTTACCTTGAGGATAGTTAGGTTAAATTCTTCCTAGGTTTTTTACTGGTTTGGTTTTCCTAGGTTATCATATCGTTGTATTCTTTATTTTCTGCACTGTTTCAATGATATGATTTACTTGTGTTAACCTAGATCTGAATAATTTACCTAAGTTAATCACTTGGCTAAATAACTAGGTTAATCTGTTTATGTTTAAAGGGTCTAAAAATGTACAATTACAATTTTTTGTACTAGCAAAGAGAGAGAGAGAGAGAGAGAAAAAAAAGACTAATAAGAGATAAAGTGGAAATTGAAAATGCTAATATGAGAATAATATATAATATAGTGACCACAACAATTTCGTAACAAATCTTATGCAACAAGTTGTCATTGGTGGGTAAAACATGTCAATATTGAGTCAAAATTAGAATTAGTAATAGCTTACTACATAAGATTTACTATGAAAATATTGTGAATGTAGCATTACTATTATTTTTGTTGAATTCAAATTCCTGTGATTCTTAGGTCGTGTTGTTTAACATTTTTATTTGGGTGGTTAAAATAAGTTAATATAGTATATAATTAATTTTTTTTTTTTTTTTGTATGTGTATATATATATATTTTCAAGTTAGGGTGGTCACTGAACAGATTAATTTAAACTAATTATTTATATATATTTTTTGCTAAGTATAAAAAAAATAAAAAAAAAATTGGCAAGTGAGGGTGGTCCTATGACCACCCTCACATACAAGTGGAGTTGCATTTTTCACTTAGTCTTGTGTGGTTAAGACCATCTATTATCATGCACGTCAAGGAACAATTCAGATGCTCTTAGAAGAGGGGTCTTCAATTTCGTTGCCCTCGATGCCATCACTAGGGATCAATGATTAGCCTTCCTTTCTTAGTGATAAGGGCTCGTACCCAACTTTGCTAAACTTCGTATTGAATCAATTCTCAAATTTTCGGGAAGCAAATTAAGTAGATCTTGTGCAACACTTTCAGTAACTTGGAATATAAGGTAGGTAATGTTAGGTTCTAAGAGTTTAGGAACTAATGTATTAGAACTTCAATTTGTAATATGTTGGCAAACCATGATCAAAACTAGTGACGACTCCAGGAATTTTTTCCAAATATATTGTTGTTTAGTTATTTCATTAATTTATTTGTCTTTTATAAACTATAATTTCTTATATTGTTATTACATTAATTATAAAATTATTAATTGTTGTTTAGCCTAACATAATTTAATTTGTTTGTCTTACTGCTTTAATTATTGTTGTTTAGCCTAACAATAAACCATATTGCTTTATTTGTTTTTAATCAATTACAATGCTTTAATATGTTATATTGTTGTTTCTCAAAAAAAAAAAAAAAATTGTTATATTGCTCAGCCCGGCCATGTGCACATCATACAAAGAGCCCACCACACATCCAATGTGCAGCACAATATTTTCTCAAAAAAAAAAAAAAAAAAAAATGTGCAGCACAATAATTAAAACATTGTAATGTGCAGCACATTACACTGCTTTAATTATTGTGCTATCCAGCCCTACATGCCCATCTACCCCTACCCCACTCAACAGACAAGCACAAGAATCACAAGAGCCAGCTACTAATCAGAAAATTTCACAATCACAAATCACAATACACATTACACTAAAAGACAATTAATATCTCACCAACACAAGTTACACAACACCAACACCAACGGATAAGATAAAGCCAAATTCAAAAAGACAAAAAAGCAAGCAAAAAGAAAAGTATTAATAAAGCTAAAGAGTAAAGATTTGGCTAGGCTCTAGCCAATCACAGACTCACAGTTTAAAAGAGAGAGCGTTAGACTCTTAAAGGATAAAGAGAGAGAGACTCTCATTCATTAATTTCATTTCATAGTTTTCATTTGTGGATTCAGATAAAGAGAGAGAGTGTGAGAGACTGAGAGAGAGTCAGAGAGAAAGAGAGAGAAATACCTTGAGGGAGGGAGCACCGAGCATCGAAGTAGTCGAGTAAGGAGGCTTGAAGGCTGAGGCAGTGACGAGCGATCTCCGATGAGGGGCGAGCGACGAGCGAGCGATCTCCGACGACGACGATGTGCTTTGGACTGGACCGATCTCTGACGACGAGCGAGCTGAGGTGTTGCTGACTCCTCTGAGGCGTTGCTCTATCTTTACTCTTTAGGTTTGCTTTAGGCTTTTAGTGATTTCTGATTTAGGGAATTGCTCTATATTGGGTTTTTTTTTTTTTTTTTTTTTTTTTTTTTTTTTTTTTTCTGCTTGAAAGTAGAACAAATAAATTTTTATTTTATTTTATTTAAGGGTGTTCCTAATATTGTGATTGATGGTGTTCCTAATACAAATCAAATATAAAAATTTTTAATTATTATATATAAATTTTTTCTTTTTTCAGTAGGAATACCCTAAGCTTCACATGGCGCCGCCACTGATCAAAACATAGAGTCTAGGTTTAGACTTGCTTAAAGTGTGTTTAATTGTGAAATTGGAATCGAGTGATTGTAGAAATTATTGAACAAAATCTATAAGGCTCAATCGATCGAAAATTAGACTCGATCGATTGAAACACGTGCAAATTTATTTTTCTGTAGAAATTCCAATTCAGCCTAAGCCCGTTTGACATGTAAGGTTTTGTGTTTTACTCCAAGTATAAAAGGAAAAGCCTTAGCTACGTTTCAAAGGGCTTTTGAGTGTTGTATATTGAGTCTTTTGTGAGATCTAGAGGTGTTTATCTTCATACACACACATAGAGTTGTCAAGATCAAGATTCGTATCAAGAACTTGATGATCTCTTCAGTTGCTGCATAAAGAACTTTAAAGAAGATTCGAAACCTTTGAGTAGAGTCTCAAAGTCATAAGTAGGAGAACTTGTGGTTGTAGTAGATCAAAGAAAGAAGTAGTCTGAAAGTACAAATAGTGTATAAAACACCCTTGAACGTTTAGACTCCCAATAACAAAATTACCAATTCAAGCTTTATAACAAACAATAAGTGTACGGAAAATGAACACAAGCTATAAACAAAATTAGTAACCAATCTAAGCCAATTAAAATCACATCCACAACAGAAAATAAAAGGCAAAGATTAAGGGAAAAGAAATGCAAACATAAGGACAACACAACGATGTGTTATCGAAGAGGCAACCGAAACCCTCGGCGTAAAACCTCTCCGCCTCCCTCCAAGGGGTAAGTAATCCACTAGAAAATGTAATTGGGATACATAAACAGTAATAGACCCTCCAAGCCTAATCTACCAAGTGTACCTAAGCCCTCCAAGCTTTTTGCTCCAACGAGGTTACGCTAAACCTTTTTCTTTTCTAGCTTACCGGATTCTGCTATAATCCATAGCATCCTCCATCTTTGGCATCTTCCAATACTTCCTAAAGCTCCAAAAACACTCAACACTCTAAATGGGTGTGGGTAGTGTTTGGATAGAAATCTCCTCTCAATAGGTATGACAATGAGAGAGGGAATGAGAAGAGACTATAAAGATTTCTCTCTAAGAATGAGTAGCTCTCTCTAATTGGGTGGGTGTTTTGAAGAAACCTCTCTTAGGGTTTTTCTTTCTGAATAGCCACACATATTTTGTGGGAATGAGGGGTATTTATATGTGTGAGAATGGAATGCAAAGAGTCAGTTTTTCCAAAACAGGGTTGGCTAGCGACTTGACCTCGCGACTTGACTGAGTCGCGAGTTCAAGCCGCGAGCTAACTGAATGGCCAGTCTAGATTTTTGTCCTATAGTGCTCTAGCTGGCATGACTGGTCAGGTCCCCTGCATGCTCTGTGCGTGTGCAACTTTTGGCGGCTTGCAAGCCGCGAGCCTCCTGTGAGGTCCAGCCGCGAGTCCCTGCTTCACTGCACAATCTTGAGCATTTCTTCATACTCTTTCACACACTACCCTTACATGATTCCCACCTAAATACAGGGTTTCTAAGTGTTGTATTACAAGAAAATTTGTCACGGAATAAAGCCAACACATGGTTGATTAAATTCAACCTTACAATCTCCCCCTTTGGCTATTCCGTGACAAAACACCCTAAAACAAACTCTAGACTTAAACGTGAGTTTGAGAACAATGGCAAAACTCACTCACTCCTAAATCTAGAAGTTGTGAATCTCTTGAATCATATGAACATGAATCTCCTAAAACACAACAATACACCATGATCATTGTATGCAGAAAAGTGTGAAATGCATATGAAGCGGGCATGATTTGATCAAGCAAAGATGGAGTTAAGAAACAAACCATGGCTTGATCAAAAAATTAATCACTACAAGGTAGTGACCACAATGCTCATTCACACTTGGAATGAACACTTGGACATATAAGCTAACAAGAACAATGCAAGTCACTTGTATGGCCAACACTCAACCAATGCATAATACACTAAGTATATGCATCTAGGAACAATCCTACAAGGGCACAAAAGTGACAGTATTTAAAAAAGAAAATGCATGACATTTAGTTAGAAGTACTGATTTAACAAAGCATAAAGGCTGCATAAAGCATGGTACAAACCTTAAAGCCTACAGATAATGAAAACAAACCCTAAAAGCTTACAAAATCAACATGGGTACAAACCACAAAATACTGAATATAAACTTAAATAATATAAACTAAAAGTGCTTAAAGTTTCTCCCCTTCAAAGTGATGAGAAGCTGTGATGCACTTGGAACATATATACTTGTAACCTGAAATACTTGCACAAAACACATTAGACCCTCAAGGTAAAGCAAGTAATAAAAGGACAAGTATAATGTAACAAGTAAATTGCGATCAAGTAAACATGATGTGAAACATGTGAGCAACTTGATTATACACCAAAACAGTCATATAGAAATGACTACAATGATCACATAACAAAGCAAATGATCATCCGAATATGCATTCAATGGAGCACAATAGCATAGGGATATATGCATGTCCAAAACAAAAACATAATACGATGAGAACCACAAAGTATAACTCAAAGCACCACAAAGCCAACAAGAAAACAAAGAGAACAAATTTTTCTTATTATCTCAATGTCTTCTTCCCCTTGGTATATGCATCTCCCCTATGGAATAACTCTGCCCCTACAAATGTGCATGAGAAATAGAATTTCTCCCCCTAAAGATGTGCACAAGAGTCATATAGAAATGACAAAACACTTCGGTATACTCTCTAGAGTATACTTTTTCCCTTTTTGTCAAGAATAGACAAAGGGTCAAGAAGAAACGAGGGCAAGAGATGAAGGTACGAACAATGCTAATGATGCATGAGGGGTGCGAGATGAATGAGAAAATGAAGTTCAAACCTAAGACAATGTAAAATGCTACAGAGCATAAGGTAGACATGACATGCTAGGATGAAGAAGTAAGGTCTAGACCAATGCATGACAAGGGTAGCAAAGGTGTGTGCAAGAGGTGGCTGTGTGCAATGCATGACCAATGCATGAAAAATGCACATGTGAGACAAGGTGTGTTAAATACACAACTAATGAACCAAACATGTTCCTAATGAGGAAACATGAGAAACCCCAAAGTTTGGTACTCATCGGAGTCCAAACAAGCGAGAAAATGTCTAAGAGGCATTTTATCACACATCTAGCATGCACACTATGAACAATAATATGAGACAATGCATGAACATTATGAAATCCACCCTTAATACATATTCTTTTTGCCACAAGGGGCCAACATCTAATGCAAATTAGCAAAAGAAACCAATCCCATGAAGAAATTTGACAAAAAATTAAGTTTTCCCAACCCCTATGATAAAAATCCCAACTAAGAGCAAAAAACTCTCCAAAACATAATTTAAGGATCAAAATTAATGAAAAGAGTTTATAATTACCTTAGAAATGTTAATGGAATGAAAAACCATTCAAATTAGTTGGGTTTTGATGTAAAAATATTGAAAGAGGGGTTTTAGAGAGGATGGAAGAGGTTTAAAACAAGTTTCCCACGAAAAAAACTCTTTAAAAAGCTGATTCTGGGCATTTCGCGACTGGCGAGTCGCGAGCTGAGTTGCGAGTGAGTCGCGAATCCATTCTGTGTAAAACTCGCAACTTAAACTCGTGGCTTTTAGTCGTCAAAACAAGTAGCCAAAACTGGCAGCTCACGCAAGTAGCCAAAATGAGTAGTCAAAAATTCTGACACTTGTTTTTCAAAACAAAACATGTTTAAACATTGAAAAACAAAGTAAGCACTAAATATAAACACAAAAAGTGGTAAAAATCACTTCCAAAAACATATAAAATGATCAAAAATCTTTTTAGATTAATCAATATATGATAGAGCACACACACATCATATTTAGACAAGTACAATCTTAATAAATGAATAAGACATTCATTGAACATTAAGCATGTGTGTTGTATATGTGTATCAAATGTGGAATAGTCCTTAGTCTAGAGTGAAGCTTCAATGATCAATTCAATCAAGTCATACACAACTAATACTAAGTCAAGTGGTCTATCTCAATTATAGAAATGAACATATATGACCTCCCACAAGAAAATGATTACATACAATGAAGCTTTTCATTTGGCTTCTTTACAATTCATAACATTTGATCATTTTGAATCAAAACATCTCATTTTGAGATCGATGCCTGAAATTTGTGATATTTCAATTTGATGAACAAGCCTTTGGCTTTTTGGGCATCATACATTTTCATATAAGTCGCTTTCCTTTTTTCCTAGTCGAATACTAGTAATGTGCGACGGCTTTTGCAGCTCATTATCTCTTTTAATTTTGAGATTTACATTTATTGAGCTCTTTAAGCAATAAAAATAAAAGAATGGGAAGAGATATAAGCACAACTCTACTTAAGTATCAAAACCAACATGACTATTGACTAATCATTCGTGACAAGCTTGAAGATCGATTTACAACAATCACACAAAGATGTCAAGATTTTTCCCACAAAGATATAAGTGCAAAAATAACAAGCTAAACTCGTAAATGAACAAAGCCATTTGTACAAAGGTACAAGGCCAAACTCACATGTGATATGTGCTCAAACATATATGATCAAACTTTTTGAATTTTTCACTTTTTATGTGATTTTGGATTTTTTACTCACACAAAACTGAAATATAAAAGTAAGATAAAAAACAAAACAATGCATACAAATAAATGCAAGATGCATAAAATGCATGAAGATATGACATTTAATGCATGAAAAGTCCTACAAAGATCGAAAGAATTAGATCAAGGACCAAAAGAGCAAAAACTTAACCATAGGAACCCTTTCTCATCCAAACGGAACGATTGTTTGGAATGAGTGTCTCAAGAGAAGTGAGACAAGGGTTGGAAGAATGAGAACCGGAGATGCACATAGTCAAGGAGTTAAGAGTATTAAACATTTTCTTTAACAACATGCTATTTTCATTCAAAACTGGTTTACTCTTTTTAGTACAATTTCCGAAAAAACTCAAATTTCTCTTTTCTTTTGATTTTTTTAAAAGCATGAAACTTAGAGCATTGAGGTCTTAGATGACCAAAGGCATCACAATGGTAACACACAATGTGTTTAGGTCTACTAGACTTTTTGGGAAGAGATCTAGCAACATTGTTTTGTTCCCTTTTCAACTTGGAGCATTGAGGTCTTATATGACGATCATACCGTAATGGTAGCAAGTTGGAACAAACTTAGATCCATTCAAAATCTTAGGTTGAGACCTAAACAGAGGCTTTGACTTAACAACCTTTCTCTCCACCTTTTGATTTCTTTTATGTGAAGGAATGTACACTGATTTGTCCTTCAAGGTAGAACACACACTAGGTACAAAATTGGGTACCACAACATGATTGCAACAAATATTATCATCCTTTTTAGTAATAGGTTCAGCAATTAAACACTTGGCATGCATCTTAAGAGATTCATTTTCACATTTTAACTCATCAACAAGTTTGTTAGACAAAACAAGTTTAGCATCCAAGTCCATATTCAAATATTCAAACATTCAAACTCTTTCAGCTTTTCAAGAGAAATTTCAGCAAGTTTTTTATATTTCTTAACCAATTCGTTGGATTCATTGAGCTTAGCAATCAAATAATTTTTTTCACAAAATAACTTGCTCAAATTATTTTGAAACTTCTTAGCATTTTTCTTCAAGAGTTTGTCAACAACACCTATAGATTCAAATAACGTGTCATCATACTTATGAGGATTAACACTCATAGAGGCATTTTCACAAACACGTGGCATGTTACATTTATTACAATCAAATCATACAAAGAGGCATACAAAGCACAATCCATGGCAAATAAGCCCAAGGAGTCAAAGATCACACTTAGGTATCAAAACCACAATAAGTGTACCTACTTTGATATCAATTGAAAGTTCAAATAGTGTATAAAACACCCTTAAACATTTAGACCCCCAATAACAAAATTACTAATTCATACTTTATGACAAACAATAAGTGTGCGGAAAATAAACACAAGCTATAAACAGAATTGGTAACCAATCTAAGCCAATTAAAATCACATCCACAGCAGAAAATAGAATGCAAAGATTAAGGGAAAAGAGATGCAAAAACAAGGATAATACAACGATGTGTTATCGAAGAGGAAACCGAAGCCCTCGGCGTAAAACCTCTCCGCCGCCCTCCAAGCGGTAAGTAATCCACTAGAAAATGTAGTTGGGATACATGAACAGCAATAGACTCTCCAAGCCTAATCTACCCAGTGTACCTAAGCCCTCCAAGCTTCTTGCTCCAATGAGGTTGCGCCGAACCTTTTTCTTTTCTAGCTTACCGGATTCCACTATAATCCATAGCATCCACCATCCTTGGCATCTTCCAATGCTTCCCAAAACTCCAAAAACACTCAACACTCTAAATGGGTGTGGGTAGTGTTTGGATAGAAATCCCCTTTCAATAGGTATGACAATGAGAGAGGGAATGAGAAGAGAATATAAAGATTTTTTTCTAAGAATGAGTAGCTCTCTCTAATTGGGTGGGTGTTTTGAAGAAACCTCTCTTAGGGTTTTTCTTTCGAATAGCCACACATATTTTGTGGGAATGAGAGATATTTATATTGGTGTGAGAATGAAATGCGAAGAGTCAGTTTTTCCAAAACAGGGTTGGCTGGCGACTTGACCTTGCGACTTGACTGAGTCGCGAGTTCAAGCTGCGAGCTAACTGAATGGCCAGTTTGGATTTTCATCATGTAGTGCTCCAGTTGGCATGACTATTCAGCTCTCCTGCATGCTCTACGCATGTGCAACTTTTGGCGGCTTGCAAGCCGCGAGCCTCCTGCGAGATCCAACCGCGAGTCCCTGCTTCACTACACAGTCTGGAGCATTTCTTCACACTCTCTCACACACTACCCTTACATAATTCCCACCTAAATACAGGGTTTCTAAGTGTTGTATTGCAAACAAATTTGTCACGGAATAAAGCCAACACATGGTAGATTAAATTCAACCTTACATAGTCCATGAACTCGAAAGCTGCCATGTGATCGTGGTAGTAAGTTTTCTACTCGAGGTAGCAATAGGATATTAGTAGTCTAAATTCTATTGTAAAAACTTCAATTCTTTCATAGTGAATCTGTTTTATCTTAAGGATAGTTAGGTTAAATCCTCCCTAGGTTTTTTACCGGTTAGGTTTTCTTCGGTTATCATATTATTGTGTTCTTTACTTTTTTGCATTATTTACATGATATGATTTTATTATGTTAACCTAGAACTGAATAATTTATCTAAATAATCACTTGGCTAAATAACTAAATTAAACAACTTGTGTTAAAGGGTCTAAAAACGTACAAGTGATATCAGAGCAGGTTAGCTCTTGTGTTTTTAGATCTTTTGATCTAAGAGTTAATCCTTGACCCTTGTTGTCATGAAACACGGTCACTTTCTTATGATCCCACCTTACTTTGATGGGAACAACTATGCTTACTGGAAAGTAAGGATCAAAACATTCCTGAAATCTATTGATAAAAGAGTTTGGAATTCCATCGAACACGAATGAGAGAAACTGACTACTCCTGTAAGCGAGTGGTCAACTTCTCAAAAAGAGGTAGCCGCTTTTAATTGTAAAGTCATGAATGCTATTTTTAATGCTATTTCTATGGAGGAATTCAAGAGAATCTCAAATGTTGAAGTTACTCATATTGCATAGAATATTCTTCAAATTGTGCATGATGGCACAAAGGCAATTAAGATTAATAAGTTGCAGCAATTAACTACTAGATTTGAAAGCATTAGAATATTTGATGATGACTATTTTGATGAATTCTATGCTAAACTAAATGATATTGTTAATTTTGCTTATAATTTGGGTGCAATTTATGATGAACTTATGATTATTAGGAAGATTCTTAGATCCTTAACTAAGGACTTTAGACTCAAAGTGACTGCCATTACTGTAAGCAAGGATATGGATTCCATCCCTGTTGATGAGCTTGTAGGATCTCTCCAGTCCTATGAGTTAGACCTACCCAAGACAAACAAATCCAAATCAATGGCTCTTAAGTTAGTTGATGATATTGATGGGAATGGATTTGATGATGAAGTCTATTCTACAAAAATTGCATATCTTGTCAAAAACTTTTGTTAGGTTCTAAAGTTTAGGACTTTATGTATTTAGAACTCTAATTTGTATTGTTGGCAAACCATGATCAAAACAATGTGTTTAGAAGTGTTTAAAGTTAGCTCAAAGTTGTAAGTCAATGTAAAGTTGGAATTGAGTGTAAAGCAGAAAGCAGTGTGGCTTTCGGCCTGGCTCGATCGATCGAAGCTTAGGCTCGACCGATCGAACGTCAGGCAGATTGCTTTTCTGCAGATTTTTCCAACTCAG
Organism: Quercus robur; assembly: GCF_932294415.1. Taxonomy (NCBI): domain Eukaryota; kingdom Viridiplantae; phylum Streptophyta; class Magnoliopsida; order Fagales; family Fagaceae; genus Quercus; species Quercus robur. Next base: position 3,638,615 of record NC_065543.1, on the reverse strand, counting down.
CCCTAGTTGTTTTAAAACGTTTTTAGGGTTTCTTATTTTTCCTAAGTATAAAAGGCAAACCCTAGCCATGTTTTAGATGAGCTCATATTGCGGTTTGTGTAAATCTCTTGTGAGATCTAGAGGAGTTTTCCTTTACACAAACTTAGGGTTTTCAAGGAGGAGATATTCTCTAAACCTTGATGATCAAAACAGTTGCTGCCATTAAAGCTTAAAGAATACACAAGCAGGGGTGCTTGTAGCTGGTGGGAATCCAAAGAAAGAAGGAGTCCGTGGATTCGGAGCTTGCACGTGGTCGTGTCAGTAAGTTCTACTGATTGGTAGCATTAGGAAGTCGAGCGGGGGTGCTTGTAAGTCCTTTTGTATGAACTTCGATTCTTTCTGATAGTGGATTCAAGTTTACCTTGAGAATAGCTAGGTCAAATCCTCCCCAGGTTTTTACTGGTTTGGTTTCTTGGGTGATCATATCGTGTGTTATTTATTTTCCGCTGCTTTGCATGATTTGATCTTTATTATTGTGATAACCTAGACTTGTTTAATTGGACTAAGTAACAACTTGGCTAATTACCTAGGTTCAATCAATTGTTTAAGGGGTCTAAAAACTGTCAAGTGGTATCAGAGCGGGTAGCTCTGTTGTTTTAGATCTTTTGATCTAAGAGCTGATCCTTGACCCCTGTTGTCATGGATAATTTAAAGTGTCTTTCTGATCATGTTTCTGCTCATGCTTCTGTTGATTTTATTGATGCCTGTGAAACTCTTCGTAAGGAATTATTGAAATCTATGAAAATTGCTAAAAAATTCAAGGAAGAGTTAAAATTGGCTAATCTTGAAAAAGAGGAATTGATTGTTAGATTAGATGAATCTAATAAAAAGAATGAATTTTTGAGAAATCAAATTTCCTCTCAAGATGAGAAGATGAAAAGCTTGGAACAAGAGTTAATTGAATCTAAAGCTAAAATTGAAAATTTGACTGAAACCAAGCCTGCTGTTGATAACAGAAGTGTTTCTGTTTCTCTTAAGCCTAAAATTGAGAAAGTTTATGTCCCTCCTTTCAAGAGGAATAATAAAGAAAAGGCTTATTTTGCTAGGTTAGACAAAGGTAAAAGTTCTGATGTAGACGCTGAAGTTTCTAAACCTAAGTCTAAACCTACTGTTAGAGAGCATAATAAATCTGTTTTTGTGCCTATCTGTCACCTTTGTGGTGTTGTTGGTTATATTAGACCAAATTGTTCTTTGTTGAGGCAAAAACCAAAATCCGAGACTAGATTTGTTGTTAGGAATACTGATGTTCCTAAATTTGTTTCTGTTTGTCACTTTTGTGGTGTCCATGGTCACATTCGTCCTAATTGTCATAAACTGAAATTTAAGCATTCTATGTTTCAGTCTAGGATTTGTGATGATATTTCTCCTGCCATAAGTCCATATAAATTGTTTCATATATTTTTGAAAAATTTGAGCTTGTTGGCTTGTGAAAGGAATTTGCAGGATTTCAGTCTTTCTCAGAAGATTGGTGTAATCCCTCAAATACACTCTGCTTCACATAGATTTTCACCCATAGATTTTCACCTACAAAGCCGAAGACTCGTGCTATATGGGTGAGAAAAGATTCTCCAAGGTGAGTGTTGCTGACTTGTCCCTGATTTAATTCTTTCAATTGTTTGTGGACATGTCTTGTTTTTGTTTTTGGTTGTTTTGTTTCTTTTAGAATGTTTTTTTTTAATAAAAAAAAATCCAAAAACATTGAAAAATTTTCAAAAAGACAAAAATATTTTATTTTGAGTCTTGTTTTATTTTTCTTGAGGATTACATGAATTATGATTTCTCTCTTGATTTAGAACATGCTTGACATTGTGGAGAAACTTGAATAGTATGTGTTATATAAGTGCTAAGCTATTTTTGATTTTGTGTGAGTATGTACTAATTTGTACATGTACTCAAAGGTTAATTAAGAAATTAATATTTCTTGTTTGTGTACCCTCTATAGCTTAGTTAAGCACTGTCATGCATTGCATTTGCATTGTTCATTTAGCATAATATGTGCTTTTTTGTTTTTTGGTCATAAATTTTTTTTAAACCAAAAAGATTTTTGTGTTTTTCACATCTTGGATTTATAATCAAGGATTGGCCATATTATCTTTACGTAACAAGTTTATGTACCTTGTTTAGCTTTGATGAGCTTACTTATTGCACTTTACTAGTTGAAACTTTGTAGTGCATGTTGTGTGGGAAAAATGTTTATGGTTTTGATCACTTTGTTTTGATCTTGAAGTCACATGTCTTTGACTGTCGGACTTGAACCTTTAGAAAAAGGCATAAATAACCATCTCACCACTGTTCACTAGCCAATCATGAACACCTTAGTGCATATCGTAAGATTTTGTGCTCGAGAAAGTGTAGCACATGCACAAAAAGAACATAAGGTGAATCCTCGGTTTAAATTGTTTAATGCTTAAAATTGGTGTGTACTATTAGGCTTGATGCCAAATCACATAATTAAAATTGGTGTGTATATTATGAGGTAAATCAAGAAACTTACATGATTGCAAGCTTGTTTTCTAGGAGATGTGGGAGTTATATGATGTAACTCTTTAGATGATAGTCTCTTTTAAATTCTATGTGATGAATTTTGTAGACTTTGTGATTGATTGCTATTCACATATCACCTCACATGTATCTCAAGCTTTTGCTAGTTGCACACACTACACAAGTTAGTCTTTGCTAAACTTGGTACATTATATTGTGTGTGATCTTGTTGTGGCCATCCAAGATTACATGTTCCTGAATTTTGATGCAAAATGTCTTTAATGTTTGAGTTTTGGAGACAAATTGGTTGAAAAACTTGTTTTTGGAAGATCTGGGTTAAACTCTAGTGTTTTTGAAAAACTTTTAATCTCATACTCATGCATTTCATTCATGAAATATTGTGCTTTGAGGAGTTTCTGCATTAAATTGCTCTGTTTTTCAAAAATTTGATTTTTCCATGCATCATTTATGTTTAGGATTCACATGTATTGCATTGATTTTTGTATCCACCTTGCAGTTTTGCAGTCATATCTCTCATTATTTTCACACATAACATGCATACACTTTGCTACATTGGGTACTCAACTTGATCAAAAAATTGATTGATTAATTTTTGAGCTATGTACTTTCTAGTATATGCCTTTTTTTATATGTGTGAACTGTAGAAAATATTTTTCTTAAGAGATATGATGGATAATCAATGTGCAAATATTTTCTCTACTCATGCAACTGTTTATGGGTCACATAGTGCCATGTTTGCATTTTATTGAAAGAGAGAATATTTTTTTCTTCATGTGTATCCTCAACTTAGTTTTTTTAAAAACTTGGTTTGTGTCTTTTTATTTATTCCCACTCCCTTTATTTTTCCCTAAAACGGTTTTTCCCAAAACTTGTTTTGTTTTTCCTATTTTTATAGGGGGAGAAGCTTGTTTTTAACATTTGTTGTTCATAGGGGGAGTTGTCTCTATTTCCTATAGAGTTGAATTGTTTTGTGTTCCCTTCTTTCTCTATTTTCTCTTTCTCTGTTGCGTATGTTTTCTGTCAACTCTTTGTTTGAGTTGTCTTTGTCAATGCGTGACAAAAAGGGGGAGAGATTTAGATGAAATGTGTGGAAAATATAAGAATGTTCTGTTTAGGGGGAGTTAACATTGAGTTAACATTGTTTTTGATGTATCTAACTTAGGGGGAGAGTTAGATTGCATATTTGTTGATTTACTGTTTTTGTTTTTCTGTCACACATGCGTTTATGCGTTTGTTGAGTGTTTCAGGAAATATATAGGTTGATTCAATTGAGCTGCTGTCTACACTTGCAACTGATGGATAGTAGTTAGGATTGAATTTGATTTATGAGCATTATTTTGTAAAGGGCTTTTCATGTTGTAAACTTTGAGCTTCTATGTTATGTTTTGTCACGGATTGCCAAAGGGGGAGTTTGTTAGGTTCTAAAGTTTAGGACTTTATGTATTTAGAACTCTAATTTGTATTGTTGGCAAACCATGATCAAAACAATGTGTTTAGAAGTGTTTAAAACTAGCTCAAAGTTGTAAGTCAATGTAAAGTTGGAATCGAGTGTAAAGCAGAAAGCAGTGTAGCTTTTGGCCTGGTTTGATCGATCAAAGCTTAGGCTCGACCGATCGAACGTCGGGCAGATTGCTTTTCTGCAGATTTTTCCAACTCAGCCCTAGTTGTTTTAAAACGTTTTTAGGGTTTCTTATTTGTCCTAAGTATAAAAGGCAAAGCTTAGCCACGTTTTAGATGAGCTCATATTGCGGTTTGTGTAAATCTCTTGTGAGATTTAGAGGAGTTTTCCTTTACACAAACTTAGGGTTTTCAAGGAGGAGATATTCTCTAAACCTTGATGATCAAAACAGTTGCTGCCATTAAAGCTTAAAGAATACACAAGCAGGGGTGCTTGTAGCTGGTGGGAATCCAAAGAAAGAAGGAGTCCGTAGATTCGGAGCTTGCACGTGGTCGTGTCAGTAAGTTCTACTGATTGGTAGCATTAGGAAGTCGAGCGGGGGTGCTTGTAAGTCCTTTTGTATGAACTTCGATTCTTTCTGATAGTGGATTCAAGTTTACCTTGAGAATAGCTAGGTCAAATCCTCCCCAGGTTTTTACCGGTTTGGTTTCCTGGGTGATCATATCGTGTGCTATTTATTTTCCGCTGCTTTGCATGATTTGATCTTTATTATTGTGATAACCTAGACTTGTTTAATTGGACTAAGTAACAACTTGGTTAATTACCTAGGTTTAATCAATTGTTTAAGGGGTCTAAAAACTGTCAACTTTCTTAAGAGCAACAACAAAAGGGCAAGAGGTAAAAACAATACTGAACCTAGAAATTTTAAGAGAAATGAACCCACTAAAGTGAACAATATTGGTAAACCTAAAGAGAAAGTTGGCTAAACCTCTAGTAATTCACTAGGTCAATAATGTTTTGGTTGTCAAGAGTATGGTCATGTGAAATCTGAATGTTCTACATTCTTAAGCTCAAAGGGTAAAATTATGGCTGTAACCCTTAGTGATGATGAAGTTTCTGATCACGAGTCTGGTAGTGATGATGATGGAAACTTAATTGCTTTCACAGCTACTATTATAGTTGATGAAAGTATTGTAGTTGAAGAGAACCATTTTGATGGGGAACTCTCTAAGTGTACTTATTTGCAAGAAGCTTTTAATAAGCTATGCAAGGTTACTGCAAAGGATGCAATGAGTGTAGACTTAGGTTTAAAGAAGATTGCCTCCCTTGAACTTTATAAGAAAAACTTGTTGCTAAAATTGCTTGATGCTAATAATTTGATTGATAAGGTGAACACTGAAAACATGATGTTGCTTAATAAGATAAAGAACTTAGAACTAGAATTATCTATTGCTAGAGAACAAATAAATAGGCCTGCTAGTTCTAAACTTAATCACATGTTGAGTGTTCAGAAGTCTCCCTTAGACAAAACTAGACTAGATTTTGTAGATAGCATCTCGGTGTCTGAAACTCATTCCACAAACTTTGTTTCTTCTTCTAAGCCCCCCAAGAGTGAAATTGTCAAACCAGTGGAAGTTACACCACCTCTTAGGAAGATTAGGGTTAATCTTAAAGAGTCTAAGTTTAAGAATCCTAACCTCCCTAAGGATAAGAAGCATGATAAACTTTTGTGGGTTTATCATTTTTGTGGAAAAGCTGGGCATACTTGCCCAAACTGTTTCAAGTTGCAAGTTGCAAACCGAGCAAATAAGCAAAGAGTACTTGTGCCTCAAGCACAAAATCCTATGGTAGTTATTGGTGAATTGGTAAAAGCTTTAAACCTTTATACCAATCCTGGAGTTGCACATCATTCTAATATGAATAATAACTTCAATGCTAGAGTTGCATCTAAGAAGTTTTCGATGCAAAAAACTCAATCTAATTGAGTCTTTCTGACATGGTCTTTATGCTTCATCTTAATACTCTTTTTGATTATTCTTCTTTTGGTGTTTGTTTTCTTTTTACTTTTTGGATTTGCATTGCATTATGTTCATGCATTTCATGATAGTTTTTTTTTTTTTTTTAATTAAAAAAAAGAAAAGAAAGAGGAATGTGTTTTGTATTATAGATCTTGGATTTGTACTCAAGGTTGGCCTATTATCTTTACATAACATGCTGTGTACCTTGTTTAACTTGGATGAGATTTTTTTTGTTGCACTTTGCTAGTTTTAGTTATGTAGTGCATGTTGTGTGGGAGTTGTTTATAGTTTTTTAAAACATGATCTTGATTTTGAAGTCACATGCTTTTGATTGTTAGGTCTAGAACCAAAAGAGGAAGGCATAAATAACTATCTCACCACTGTTTACTAGCCAATCATGAACACTTTAGTGCATATTATAAGATTTTGTGCTCGAGAAAATGTAGCACATGCACAAAAAGAACATAAGGTCTAGCCTCGGATTAATAATAAAATTGGCGTGTACATTATTGGGCTATAATAAAGATGACACAAAGAAATAAAATTGGTGTGTACATTATCTGGCTTAAAAAACAATTTCACAATGAAATAAAAATAGTGTGTATATTATGAGGGAAAAAAAGAAAAAAAAAGAAAAAAGAATTACATGATTGCAAGTTTGTTTTCTAGGAGATGTGAGAGTTATATGATGTAACTCTTTAGGTGATAGTCACTTCAAACTTATGTGATGAATAATGTAGAAATTGTGATTGATTACTATCTACATATCACCTCACATGTATCTTATGTTGTTACTAGTTACACACACTACACAAGTTATTCTTTACTAAACTCAGTATATGAAATTGTGTGTGAATTTGGTTTGGCCATCCAAGATTATATGTTCCTTGATTTTGATACAAAATATGTTCATTGTTTGAGTTTTGGGACAAAAGTGTGAAAATCTTGTTTTTGGAAGATCTGGGTTGAATTCAAGTGTTTTTGGAAAACTTTCAAACTCATACTCACACATTTTATTCATGAAATAAAGTGGTTTGAGGGGTTTCTACATAAAAACTTCCTTTGTTTTTCAAAATTTTCAAATTTCTAGATTTTCAATTGATTGAGGTTGTTTTTCGACCGATCGAAAATGCGATTAAAAATTTGGTTTAAATTTGCCTGGCTTGATTGATGCTTGATTGGTGCTTGATCAATCGAATCTATTTTTTGATTGATCAAAGCCCAATTTCGACTGATCGAAATTCAAAAGTTGATTTTTATAAAAAAGTTCTCCTCTTGTGTTCTTCACTATTTCAATCCAAACTTTTTCCCACTTTCTCTCTTCGACCGATCCAATCTAAGGATTTTTGTCTTTTTCTTCTGCAAATTTCTCCAAGGTTTTTATCCTCAAGCATTGGTAAGTCTTTTATAGCCTTTCTTTTTGAACTTAATCACATGTTTCATGCATATATATATATATATATATATATTTTTTTTTTTTTTAATTCGAACATAGCAATTTAGAGATTTTTGTTCATTTCAATTGTTTTTAATAAATTTTGTTTAATGGGTTTTTGTTCTTAGATGTTGTAAACATGATTCCCATTCATTAATTTGGTTAAATTATTGGTTTAATAACAATTGAAATTTCTAGGTTTTGGAACTTTGTGAAATTGGGGATTTTGTTCAATTAGGTTTGATTTGATGAAATTGACTTGTGATATTGATAAATTAATTCATTGTATGATGTTTCCTAACTAGTATAATGGTTAATTGATAAATTTGGTTTAATTTTTGAAATTGGGTTTTTAAAAATTTGGGGTTTTTGGACTAAAACTCTATGTTCAAGTCAATTGTTGGTTTGTAAAGTAAAATTGAACAAATTTCAATGCATTAGAGCATGCATCATTTGTGCATTCATTCCATGCATCATATAGATTGTTATTCATTGATATTTTTGTGCTCTAACCCTCTCTAATGTAGTCTGCCCTTGGTTCTTTTCTTTGTTTTTGTTTTCCTTCCCTTTAAACCCTTAGTATCATGGTTAGGAAGATTAGAGCCAAGAAAATCACCACCTTTTCTACTTCTGAGTTCTAGAGTGATAGGTTTAGAACCATAAAAAAACAAGGAAAACTATGAGAAGCTTTATATATTTAGACCGGTTTGGGCTGAGCGTAAGGTGATTTTAGATGTGCTTGATCTTGAGATATGTAGGAATTTCGAGCGTAGGGGTTGGTTACTACTTTTAGAGGTTGAGCATCCTCCTCCGGCTACTTTGATTAAAGAGTTCTACTTGAACCTCTCTATCCACTCCGATGATTCCAACATTCAGTTTGTGAAGTGTTGGATAAGGGGTGAAGAGTATGTCATTACTCCTGATGTAGTGGTTGTTGCTCTTGGTGTACCTTTGGTATAGCAGCCCTTGTACCCTTACACTGAGATCCCTCCCCTTGATGACATTATGTCATTCATCATTGGTACTTCCATTAGTTGGGGTACTGATCCTCGTGTTATTTCTCATGAGCTTACCGAGCTCAATTATCTGTTTTTCAGGATTTCTTGTTATAGTATATGGCCTATATCTCATCTTCATACTATTTCCATTGAAAGATGTGCGTTCTTGTATGCTCTCGTCACCGATGCTCTTATGAGTTTTCCCACTCTTTTCATTCGCTCACTTGTTGAGGTTCATAGGAGTAGTGCCAAATCCATGACTTATTCTTTCCGATTTTTATGCATAGGATTCTATTGGACTTAGGTTTAGAAGACTTTCCCGCATCCGAGCCTATCCATATCATAGCTCCTATAGGTGCCACCTTTCTTAGGCAAAGAGCAGCTCAGTTGAAAGCTAGCTCTAAGCGCCCTGGAGTAAAGTCTTTTACAAGTGATGCATCTAGTCCTCCTTCATCTGGTGACCCTACTGCTGAGGAGTATGTAGACCCTACAGCTGCTGTGGATCCTTCACCATCTACATCGAGCGACTCTTCCTTGTGGGCCATGCTGGATACTGTCATTACCACTCAGGCGGCACATGGATAGCTTCTGTTGGATGTGCTCAATGAGCTTCATGCTTTACAAGTAGATTTGGCGAATGCTAGAGGTTCTACTCCACCGACTTCACCTTTTGATGAGTCATGATTGCCCTTTGACAATTCGTCACAAAAAGGGGGATTTCATATATATGGAGATAGGGGGAGATTGGAGATTGTAGATATTATCTAGGAGCTCATTAGTTGTATTTTGTTTTTGGCTTTGCTTTTTTTTTTTTTTGGATTGTATATGTTAGGGGGAGACATGATGCTTTATGTTTATGTGCTTTTATTGTTTCTTGTTTCACATATGGTACATTTATTATTGATTTATATTATGAGGTAATTCATTGTATATGTCCTTTTATTTTGTGTTTTGTGAAATCAAGAGGGTTAAATTGTTTTACTTGTATTTTCCACACATGCATTTATGTGTTTGTTGAGTGTTTTAGGAATTTACAGGTTAATTCAGTTGTGGCTACTGTCTACTTTTGCAGTTGACAGATAGTGGTTTAGGTTGAAATGTATTTAGGGCTTTTTAATTTGAATGGGTTGTTTTTACTTTGAGCATTTTACTTTTTGTAATATGTTTTTTCATGGATTGCCAAATGGGGAGTTTGTTAGGTTCTAAGAATTTAGTAACTAATGCATTAGAACTTAAATTTGTAATATGTTGGCAAACCATGATCAAAACATAGAGTCTAGGTTTAGGCTTGCTCAAAGTTTGTTTAATTGTGAAATTGAATCGAGTGATTGCAGAAATTATTGGACAAAATTTGCATAGCTTGATTGATCAATAATTAGGCCTGATCGATCGAAACACGTGCAGATTTATTTTTCTCCAAAAATTCCAATTCAACCCCAGTCCATTTAACATTTAAGGTTTTGTGTTTTACTCCAAGTATAAAAGGAAAAGCCCTAGCTACGTTTTGAAGGCCTTTTGAGTGTTGTGTATTGAATCTTTTGTGAGATCTAGAGGTGTTTACCTTCATACACATACATAGAGTTGTCAAGATCGAGATTCACATCAAGAACTTGATGGTTTCTTCAATTGCTGCATAAAGAACTTTAAAGAAGATTTGAAACTTTTGAGTGGAGTCTCAAAGTCACAAGTAGGAGAACTTGTGGTTGCAATAGATCAAAGAAAGAAGTAGTTCATAGACTCAAAGCTATCACATGATCGTAGTAATAAGTTTTCTACTTGAGGTAGCAATATGATATTAGTGGTCTAAATTCTATTGTAAAAATTTTAATTCTTTCATAGTAGATCTGTTTTACCTTGAGGATATCTAGGTTAAATCCTCCCTAGGTTTTTTACCGGTTAGGTTTTCCTGAGTTATCATATCGTTGTGTTCTTTACTTTTCTGCATTATTTACATGATATGATTTTATTGTTGTTAGGACATATGTGATTCACTTGTTAGGAACATATGTCACTATTTTATGTAATTGGCTAATCCTTTGACAAAACGCACTTTACTTGTATTTGGGTAAATTTAGGATGTGTTTAATGCTTTAAGAAACCTTGTTTCAAGGTCAAGTATTAAAGCCATGAAATTCTATCTAAGATTCAAGTGCAGAAAGTGTTGTTCATTAAAACTTGACAACTAGCCATCTATCAAGCCTTGAAGAGCTGTTCTAACTCGTGGCTCGACAGCAGCTTGACAGATAGGCATCTGTCGAGGTTTATGAAAAACAGAGTTTCAGGTCTGTTTTGATTCCAATCCGTAATTGTATGTTTGGGTTTTCTTTTCTCACAACCCTAGACATATAAAAGGATTATTTTAAGGGCTGTCAAAGGTGGAGCAAGTTGCACAAGTGTTGAGCAAAGTTTGTTCAAGTAAATTGTGACCGGAAACAGAATTTGTCCTAGTTCATCTTTCTTGTGAAGAAGTTGCTGTGTTTGTGCACCGTAGGGTTTTGTAACCAAGGAGCTTCTTGATCTTCATTGTGTGATGAATTGAAGAACTTTGCAGCTAACAACTTTCTCTAGTTGGTGATTGAAGTCGCGTATTGGGATCCGCGCAATTGATTAGTCACGTACTAGGAGCCGTGCATTACAAGGAGAGATTGTCACTACAGAACAAGTCCAATTGGGTATTAGGGTAAAGGTTCAACTGTAGGTCGGTATAAGGTACTGGGATTCCTTTACTTGTAACTGCTTGTTTTGATAATAGTGAATTCTCAAGAGTGGTGACCTTAAAATCACCCGGTGGGGTTTTTGCTATGTAGGTTTTCCCCATTCGTAAACAAATCACCATGTCAATTTATTTTCTGCTGCATTTAATTTAATTGGTGATTTGTTTGTGCTGCCACACATTTTGTATGTTAAATTGATTAATTAATAAACTTGGCTAATTAATCAATTAATTCATCACAAGGGGTCAATACATTCTTGGCCTTTCAATTGTGTTAACCTAAAACCGAATAATTTATCTAAGTAATCACTTGGCTAAATAACTAGGTTAAAAAATGTACATGTAATTAAGCAGTCCATTTATGTTATGTTTCTTGTGTGTGACAATAATAATTATCTCATACATTTCATCCACCTCACACAACATTTGAATTCCACATGACTGTGGGGTTCACATGAAAAAAAAAGGGAGAAAAAATGATACATCACACAGCATTTGAATTCCACATGACTGTGGGGTTCACATGAAAAAAAAAAGGGAGAAAAAATGATACATATATTTGGTATATATGATATATGAAATACCTCTAACTTATCTGCGTGCAAAGCAATTTGAACCAAATTCTTAGATGGAAACAAAATAATACTAATCTTCACCTATCTATATACCTTTGAGAAGTTGTATGGTCAAATTTACAACCACTTGCATGGTTGCTTTTCTTTTTTAGGGACCAGATGCATTGTTCTTTTAATTTGTACAACTAGTCTGTTGAAAGAATATAGTTTAGTAATAGCTACCGGTCAAGATGGGGATATGTAAACTTTTATTTTTTTATTTTTTATAAGTAATAAGTTTTATTGATATTAAAAATGGAACACCCTAGTACATAGGGAGTGTAAAAGGGGTCAGCAATTCAAGTACAAAAATTACAAGAATAAAGGAAATCAAGAAAAGAAAAAAATGATTGGTTTTGCATAGCAGCCAACCAATACAATAAAGTTTGAAAGAAAAATAACTTGAGGTTTGGTATGGATCTCTTATTATCTTCAAAACACCTACTATTTCTCTCATTCCAAAGGCATCATATTAAGCAATGGGGAACAATTAACCAAATACGACCAATGATGACCAAGGGATGTGTAAACTATTTTATATCCCAAACCAATTCCAAATCACATTAAAATTTAGGAATTTCATATTAAAATAATACCATTTGTTTTTTGAAAATAAGAGTTCAAAAGCTATTGTTTACTAACCATATGGATTGTCTTGAACAGGTCAGGTTGGATATGGTTCAACTAAAGTTAAAAATCAAAAATATTTTAAACTAAGTTCAAGTATTACTAAGTATTAGCACTTTAACATTAATTGAATCAAATTTATACGTAATCTATAATATAATCAACACTTAATTCATATTTTCCGCCAGCATTTTAATAGCAAAATAATAGAGGTTGTGATTTGGTACATGTGTGAAGTTTAGTGGGTGAACTGGCCAAAATAAAAGTTCAGGGAGTGTAATTATCAATACCTTAAAGTTCAGGGGTGTGTGCATTTTTCCTAAAACTATATATATCACTTATTACAAAGAAGTCTATTGTGTTACATACATGCACTAGTGTTTTGCAATGAGCACCTGTAGAAGGCCTACTAACTCCAAAATTCTCAGCACAACCAACTTCATATAAGACCCAACAATCAACATGTTTCCAAGTAAATAACCGAGGCCCAACATGTTTCCTCTATTTGTTTTTAAAGGTTTTTTGTTATTGTTATTGTTGTTATCTTTTGTTTGGTCTTCTTTTTTCAATCATTGATTTTTTTTTTTTGTTATAATAATTATTATTATGTTACATATGTTTCAAAAGTATATACTTTTCAATCATTGAACATTGTTTTTGTTATAATAATGATTATTATGTTCATATGTTTCAAAATTTCATTAGGTTGTGAACTGGATGGCAAGCCAACAATGGCCTGTTAAAACAATTGGACTAGCTATTCCATCGATGTACTTAGACAAGCGGCTGGAGGATGACAAAGAGTATGGTCTTCACCTATTCAAGCCTAATGTGGATGCTTGCATAAAGCGCTTAGACACAAAGGAAACTCAGTTGTTTAGACATCATTTGGAAGCTTGGCATCTTTAGGAGAAGAGCAGATGTATAAGCTAACATGGGGCCTAAAGAAGAGCAATTGCTACTTCTTGTGGGTTGTTAGAGAAACCGAACAAAAAAGGCTTCCGACTAATTTTTTACAGGAAACAGGAGAGAGAGGACTGGTTGTGGGCTGGTGCCCTCAGTTAGAAGTATTGGCTCATAAGGCCATTGGGTGCTTCATGACTCATTGTGGATGGAACTCGACTCTTGAGGCATTGAGCTTCGGGGTGCCATTGGTTGCAATGCCACAATGGACGGATCAAACAACCAATGCAAAGTTTATTGTGGATGTGTGGAAGGTAGGGGTCAGAGTTAAATTGGTTGAAAGAGGCATTGCTACCAAAGAAGAAATAGAGCTGTCTATAAAGGAAGTAATAGAAGGAGAAAGAGGGAAAGAGATGAAAAAGAATTCAGTAAAATGGAAAGAATTAGCTAAAGAGGCAGTGGATGAAAGTGGAAGTTCTGATAAAAATATAAAAGAGTTTGTGGCAAAACTTGTATGCTTTTGGAGTTAATGTAAGCAATAACTCTTCGATTCATTTGAATAATGATCAAAAAAAAAAAAAAGATTTTAGCCAACTCTTTCAGTTTGCTTTCCATTCAAAGTGGAGAACATTTTTTGTTTGGAATCAAGATTTCATTGGCACAATTCTTGAACCAAATATTTTAGCAAAGAGATTGAATCGTTGGTATTGCAATCTAAATATAAAGAATTGTACTCATTTAGTCATCAATATAAAAATATATTTGTGAATAATTTCAATTTTTTGATTTACAAAAATGAAAATTCGAAAAAGAAAAGTTGTTGTTGGACAATTAATGACAACCCCAAATGAAAATTGGTCTGTCTTGGCACTTTGAAATTTCCTATGCTACTTTTGTGATTGGAATTTGGAACAGAATCCGGATTTAAAATTTATCAACAGGGTTCCTATTGCTAGGCTTGCAGCTGCTCAAGTTGTTGAGAGGGTTAACCACTTCGACTCTTGACAAGTATATATCATACACCGAAATATTCAATAATTACATTGGTGTAAAATAATAAGGCAAAGAAAAAGGGATGCCATCAACATAACGTAAGTGGGAAAATTAATAATAATAATAATAAGGACAAGTCCTCCTAAGCCTTATATCTACAAGAGTCTTATGTAAGTCACTTGTCTAAGCTTAAGTAAATTAATAAGAACACCAATTTCACCAAATACCCCTTTATCTCTATAAGAGTCTTATGTGAGTCACTTGTCTAAGCATAAGTCAATTAATAAGTCATGAGACCTCTTAAGTTCTGAGATACTTATTAAAATATAAATAAATTTAACAGCTGAGATTGCATCTTTTGTATGAAACCCCTTATATATATTTGACTAAATTTCAAAACTCACTTTCTAAGTTTCACTACTTTTCATTTCAGTTCTTTAAGTTTTCCATCTATCATTTAAGTTCTCTAAGTTTCAAAACACTCAAATTTAGATTTCCGTTATCTTGCCATCTACTTTTGTCATTAAATTACCAAAATTATGTCGTTTTGCCCTTAAAAAATTTTTAATTTTAATTTTATCATTTATTTCCTAAAAAACATTAATTAAAAAAATCCAAAAATTAAAAACAGAAACCTATTCAGTAAACCCACCCTCCTCGTAAAAAAAAAAAAAAAAAAAGCCCCACCCCCATTCCCAATATTTTGCCAGTTAGAACTTAGAACCCATTAAGGACTGTGAGATAGTAACATATTTAAGAATTCAGTTCCATAAAAGACATGAACTTTGCTATCCGTTCACCAACGGCTTTCTTGTAGATAGTGTCAGTGGAGGAAAACTCATTGCTAGACTCGTAATCACAAGCAAGTTTCTAGACACTTTCGTGAGTGGGAACTTCACCATGGATCCTATGGTAGCTGTCGTTTATGGAGGAGTTATATAACTCAATCTCAATCTCGGTCTACTTCTCACTTTTCCTCTCTTAATTTTCGGGTTAGGGTGTGATTTTGGGGTTGGTGTTTTCTTTTTTTTTTCTTTTTAAAATAATTTTACGGGGAGTGTGGGTTTACCGAATAGGTTTTGCTTTTAATTTCTGGATTATTTAAATTAAATTTTTTAGGAAATAAATAATAAAATTAAAATTAAAATTTTAATTCAGGGCAAAACGATGTAGATTTGGTAATTTAACAGCAGAAGCAGATGACAAGATAACGGAAGTCTAAATTGGGGTGTTTTGGAATTTAGAGGACTAAAATGACAGATGGCAAACTTAGAGGACTGAAATGAAAGATAGTGAAACTTATAAGGTGAGTTTTGAAATTTAGCCTAAAATTAGTGAAACTTATATGCCAACTAAAGATGGAGTAAATACTAAAAAAAAAAGCTAGAGGTAATAGATGCCTCAAATTATTTAACATTATGACATTGAATAAAATAGAGACAATTAGCATTTGCTAATTATTCGGTGTATCACACAGGTTAGACTAAAACACCAAACCGTTTTTAGTGTATGCAAGTAGGGACGACAAATTTGCCCTGCCCTGCTTGACCCACCCCTCCTTGCTTTACCCAGTGTGGGTTTTCCCCGCCCTGTAAAGGTGGTGGGGCAGGGATGGGGTGAGATTTTAGACCCAAACAATGAGGCAGGACGGGGATGGGTATACACTTTTTAGACCCGCCCCACCCCGCCCTGCATTAATAAGGGTTAAATTGTAATTATTTTATACCTTAAAAGCTTACTATTTAAACAAAAACATCATTGGCTTATTTTATTCTACCTAACGTGGCTCTCTATCTCTTTTTTCCCTCTAGCAAAGTTGGAAATAAGGTATCAATTTTAACGTTTTCTTTTGTCTTTAATAGAAACCAGTTTATATAGTATTGAATTATTGATTTCATTCATGATTCATACGTCTTTCTCAACTTAGATTTCATTATGAACATAATATAATTTTTTTATTTTTTTTAACGAGGTACAAGTCTGAGATTGAATATTTGTGTTTGTGTCATTATGTGTGTGTGGGCATTTGGCTGTTATGAGGTACAGGTTTGGGACTTTGTCCCTTTCTCAATGAAATAGTCACAAAATGTGAGGAATTAAATAATGCACACTACTTAGTTATTTATAACATTTATTGGGTAAAAGAAACGCATCTTGAATGCGACTTTATTCTTATCTTCCATTGAATGGATGTTTTGAAAAAAAATAGACCTATCAAAGAGGAAAAGAAAGTTATAAAGGAGATTTGTTTTAGTGTTTTTAGGCCAATGAATACCCATTTGTGTATGTGCTGCCAGTGCTATGATTTCTAATTTAATTGTTTAACGACATTGCTAAATATAGTTTAATTGTTTAACAGACGTTGCTTAATTGTTTAATGACGTTTCCAAGGAGATTTTTATTTTTTATTTTTTTTCCCATTATTTTATATTATCTTTGTTGAAGAAATATAGTTTGTCCATTACTAAGGAGTGTGAAAAAATTGTAATAGTTGTAGGGAAAATTAATAAGAAATAAAGTTTTACGGGGTGAGGTAGGGCTTCGCAGGGCCTTAAGGGTTGGGGATGAGGTAAGAAATTTTCCCTGTCATGCGGGGTGGGGATGAGGTAAGAAAAATTCATGCAGGGCTGGGGCGAAGACCCTATCCTTCGGCCCCGCCCTGCCCCACTGCCATCCCTATATGCAAGGTTTAAATCGCAAATATTTGATTTGACGACAAGATATTCTACTAATTGAGCCAGTGGTGTAGCCACTTGAAGAAGCCCCCCCAAAATTTTTGAAAATATCCTAAATAATTTGAAAATTTTTAAATAACTTTATTATTTTGGACACATATATATTTAAGAAAGTTTTAAAATAAACATAATTTTCATTTAAATAAAATACAATCCTTAAATACTTATGTCAACAAAATACAATAATTAAACATTTAGCATCTTTAAAATAAACACATAGATATTTTAACAATTACCTCAACAATAAAAGGGAAAAAAATTATAATTTTCATCCCAACACATTTATAGCTTACTTGTACATAGCAATAGAAAATTTGAAAAGTCAACAATACTTAATGACTTTAGATCCCTTAAAGAGCGTAAGTTACAACTTTGAAAAAAGATATTTAACCTTTATGTTATTTCATAATTGATTAAAGATATTAAATCGTTTTGTCAAGTTTGTCACATGATTGTTTTATTTTAATTAATACACTTTTGTTTATAGCACATATTGAGCTATGAAGTATTCTACATTAATATTTTAATTTTCATACACAAATATATATATATATATATATATATATGACCTCCTAATGATAAATTCTTGGCCCTATCACCGAATTTAGTTAAACTAAAACCCACTATAATTTAATGTTATATTTGAACAAAAACTGCCTTATAAAAATGACCCAAATGAGAAATTATTTTCAATTTCTTGGCCATTTGGGAGCCTCAAATGAACAAGTAAACCCCTAGATTGAAATCTATGTGCAAATACGAGTGGGAAAGCAACTAGTTTTTATTTATTTTATATAAAAAAAAATATATATCATTTGGGAGAAAGTCAATTATCACTTGTCGGTGAACGGCTACTACAGAGAAAGGAGGGGGGAAACGGGGGAGGGGTGATGGGGAGAAGAGAGAGAAGTTACCATTTGAAAGTGTTTTTTGAATGTTGAGTATATAACTTAAAAAAAAAAAAAAATCACTTGTTGAAAAATGTTTTTATTTTTTATTTTTTTGCTTGCCTTTATTGTGTTACTTCACACTTTTATAGAAAAGAAAAGATTTTCGGTGGAGAATCATTTCAGTTCGATGTTTTCTTTTCCTTCTTTATTTTTCTGCCCAATCAATCCCAACCCCGATCTTCATATTACAGTATACCGGTTAAGAACTCAAGATTATTGGTCATCCTTTTGGCAAGAGATACAGCCATATCACTCAACTGTCCAAGAACAACATGGTAATTATCTAGGCTAGGATGCTCAACAAACTACTGTAGAAGCTTTGCTCGGTTCAAAGAAGTGAATTTAATTATTTTGCACTTTGTAACAACTTCACAAGAAGTACAGACATGATAAAACATAGGTGTAAGGACATGAATGAAAGCTACAACCCACTGAGAGTAGTGGATGATGGCTCAACAAGCCCAAAACAATGTATTTGTGAGAGAGTGGGCTTCACAAGAAAACGGCTTTGTAAATTAAGTGGGCTGTAATTGGTAAGACATAAGCTAAAAAGAGTGAAAGCACAAAAATAACTCTCCTTGATCAAGTTCGAGAATGTGTTCTTATATTAACTCCAGTTTTTCTTTAAGTACAAAGTGTTCTCTTCTTTTTCTTCTTTCTTAGATTACATGCCTCATTTTTTACGTTGCCCTTTTCTTTATATAGTCATTTTACTCCTATATCCCAACCTTCCACTTGTTGATTTTGTAGGTAATCCCTTGGATGCTTGTCCCATTAGGATCTCCTAGAAGCTTTGTGAGTAGTTGAAATGACATTCTTTAGGTATCATTTCTCCATAAATGTGGCCAGTTCATTTGGTGTAGTGCATTTAATGTGGTAGTAGTAGCCTTATTCCCATATATTTCTTCTTTTGTTGTTGACTAAGCTTCTATTACTTACCTCTGAAGCTTATCCTTCCAAAATGGTCACTTCCCCAAAGCTCTCCTGAGATGGCTCGGATCCTTAGGACCCATGGCTGACCTGTCAATCTCTACCTTTATCCTCGGCCTTTTAACTTATGCTTGACAATCCCTTTTGCCATCCTCGGGCTCTTGTTCATCTTCGGGTATGGTCCACAGCCCAATATTCTTGCTCGGTCTTCCTATCCTCACAATAGGTATCCAACTTTTCTCTCTTTTCTGATAGATATTTTGACTAGCAATATGTCCAAGTCACATCTAAGCAACATGCAAATTGCTAATGTTAATTATGAGAACAATGATTTAAGCAATTTATGCTTTTGATATCAATATCATAAGTCAAAGCACACATCTAATCGACATGCCAATGCCACACACAACCAGCCGACTCTATTGAGGTGATATGTGGCAAAGCTAAATTGAATACCTATTGTGTAGCAATATTGAAAAGTAAGAGAGAGTTCAACCCACGGCAATTTATGTTTGTGAAAGAGGGCCTTTTAGGTGTATTTGACATTTGAATTTTATGAGAACGTTTTTGTGCTACCTTCTTAATCTCACTATTTTTGTATTGAAACTTTCTTTTAAGCGCTGCCGGCCGGTGGATGTAGGATTAAAGTAAAACCAAATAAATCTTTGTGTTTTATGTGTGATTGCTTTTTCTATTTCTAAAATCCACTATTACTTGGTTATTACATACTTAACAAATAAGTATAAAAAATTATGTTATCTCGTATTCCTTATGGTAGAGCTATTGGTAGCTTGATGTATGCTATTATTTGCACCCATCAATGTATATATTTCACATATATTAGTGTGGTTATTAGCAAATAAATGGCTAATATTGGTAAATAAAATTGACAAGCTGTGGAATGGGTTCTTCAATATTTGACAACTATTGCAAAGGTTGATTTGGTATATAGTAAACCTTCTACTAATAGTGGTAGCGTTGTTCAATTTGTACATTTGGAATATGCTCGTGATTTGGGTAAGAGGAGATCTCTAATAATTTATGATGATACTGGAAACAATACCACCAATGAGTCGCACGCTCCTCACTCGATCGCAAAAGGCACCTGCACAACGAAAAGAAATAACCTAGCAGAGAGCACCGGTGTGGTACCGGCCGAATACCCTCCGAAGGTCGAGTTAGAACTATTCTCACTGCTCTAGAGTGCTAGAGAGGGTAAAATTACGCGTACCTTGGATCACGAGGGTGTTAAGGTTTTTATAGTAGCAAGGGTCATCCTTCTTTTCCTTGGAGTAGAAGTCTTTTCCTTATAGGAGTCCTTTTGGGCGTATTTTCCGGGATCCTTTCCTTATAGGAGTCCTTTTGAATATTCTCTAGCGTGGGGAACAAGTCAACTTTTGACTTATACGATTGGTCCGTCAGCCTCAATGTATCTCCTTCAGCTTTTTGGGCGTCACTTGGTGAAACCGTCAATCATTAGGGGTCCGTCGCTACATCCGTCAGTCATCGATCCATCTATTTATGTATGGAAGGCAGCGTAGCACCGTTAGTCTGAGGCTCTCTCCTTTTATCCTCGTCAGTTGCCCCCTACTCTATATGCCTGACGTTTTAAACCGTCAGCATGTGGAGTTACTAAAAAAGATTTACGAATGATTCCTCGGGCCGCGAGCTATTTAATGCAAGCCCACGTGGCGCGCGGTAGTTGGTCTCGTTTCTGGGTACAGGCGTCGCCTCGCGTTTCGTGCGTTTTCCCCCTATATAAATATCATGCTTTGCTTCATTTTGTCATTTTAACTTCGCAGATCTTTTTAATAGAGAAACCGTCACTCTTACGTTTTGCTCCGTCAGCTCTTACCAGTGCCGTCATACTTTGTTCCATTTATTCAAGATCTATTTCACCTGTAAGTTCCTCTTCCTCTTTTCTTTCCTTTTGAATTTTTATTTTCTTTCATCGAGAACGTCAGTCTAGGAACTTAGGGTGTATCCGTCACTTGTAGGTAGTCAGATGTCAAGTGACGCGTCGAGTGATCAGTCGTCAGTCCGCGATGGAGCGGGCTACGACGAAGTCTTTGGCTCAGGTCAAGAGTCCGACGGCTTCTTGGAGTCGTCAGGAAGAGAAACGTCCGCCCAATCCCTTAGTTTTGATGTAGAGGACCGTGTTGAGGGAGTCAGGGAAGAGGTGTTAAGTGAGGTTGAGGTCGAGAGGATCGACAAGGAAGTTGTTGACGACGGGAACTGGGAGGAAGGTGTCGTAGAGGTAGATAGTGACGAAGATAGGGGTGACGGTAGCGAGGTTAGTAGTGACGGTAATGAGGATGAGGATGACGAAGAGTCCAGTGAGGGAACTTCAGGGGGTTCTGGAGGTAACCGTCCCTTCATCCTTCCAGAGGAGTGGGCCGTCAACAAATTTCTCCCAAAGATGAGCAACAGAGTTTTTTCTGAGTTGCGTACCCGTTTTCAGATCCCAGATCATATTCCCCTCCGTCTCCCTAAAAAGAATGAGAAGTGTTATACAGGGAGAACGGCTGATGTGGGGATGTATGACGCCATGTTCGCAGCTGGCCTTAGGCTCCCATTGACGGCTTTACACCGTCAGCTGGCGGATTTCTTAGGATTGTCCGTCAGCCAGATCTCTCCGAATGCCTGGAGGATCTTTATTGGAGCTGAGGTTCTTTGGGGTCGCTTGAGTGGGGGGAACCGTCAACTTTCGCTAGACGAGTTCTTTTACTGCTACAGACCCCAGCATAAAGTATCCGCCAAGGGGACATATCACTTTGCACCTCGTGAAAAGAACTTAAGATTGGTGTTTGATATGCCGGATTCAAATAGGAATTGGAAAAATAGATTTTTCTTTGTTAAGGGGACGGACTGGGTGTGTCGTCCGGATGAATGGGATAAGTTGCCCGGGGGTTATTTTGATAACACTTGGGCTCATATTAGGGAGTCAGGTTGCCCCCGTCTCTTTCTTTTTACCGTCGCTTTTCATTTTCACCGTCTCTTTTTAACACTTTCCTTTTGTTTCAGCCATCACTCGTCCGGAGGTGTCTGACGAACAGAGGGATTTCATCCGTCGGATACTCACCATTTCACTTGAGCAACGTAGGTGTAGGGATTTGATAACCCTAGATACCCTACATTTGTATTGTGGTGGTCCTGAGCCGACGGTCGAAGCACGGAAGTTGGAAGAATTTTCAAGAAAACGTAAGAAAATGCGTTATTTAATCCGTCTGCTACTATTCATCCGTCAGATTACTTATCCGTTAGCTTTCTTTGTGCAGAGATGGAGGCTGCGAAGCAGAGGGTGAGGGCCGCTGCTGCTCGTAAGAAAGAAGAAGAAAAAGCGAAGGGGAAGGATGGAGCGTCAACTCCTCATTCCTCCTTGAAGGGCTCCATCAAGAGAAAATCTGACGGAAAGGATGATCCTCCTTCTAAGAAGGTGGCCGTCACCCCTACGGACGTGCCCTCCCAGAAGTCACCTCCCAAGCTTAGTCACGGTGCTGGGAAAGGAGTGATGACTTCCTCTGGTCCCGTCATTGAGGGGCCCCGTTGCTTGCTGACTCACAAGGATCACGCTGTCGAGAGTCTGGAGTCTCTTATCAAACAGACGGATCTGGATCCTTGTGCTCAGCTCGGGACGGATGACCTGGGGGCGTCAGCCTTCTTTGATATTGCACGGGTATGTTTCCTACTTTGGTTAACCTGATATTTTTCCTTGCTTAATAGCTGACGGTTGTGCTTCCTTCAGGCCTTGGTTCGTGTTAAAGCACTTCAAGACCGTTGCACGGCCAAAGAAGGCGTCGTCTCTCGGGTGAGGAGGCACAATTCCACCCTGATGGATCAGCAGGCGCAATACAAGGAGGCCGTCCGTCTCTTGAACACAGATCTGAAGGACGTGAAGGAGAAGCTGGGAGAAGCAGAGGGTGAGCAGAAGAAACTTGAGGAGGAGGTTTCGTCTCTGCGTGCGCAGGTGGTGACGGCTGGGACTGACGCAGTCGAAAAGTTTAAGACAACTCAGTCCTTCATCGACTCTTGTGCTGATTACTATGGCGCAGGTTTTGATGATTGTCTGAAGCAAGTGTCGTTAGCTCATCCGGAGCTGGATCTGTCTGGAATCACCATGGACACTTCCGTTCCAATGACTCCTGCTGCTGACAGAGATGACGAACCCCTCAGCTTGGATTCTTTGCTTAATGATGCTGGTGTTGTTTTGGCCCAGCCTGCTGTCGCTACCCCTGCTGGGCCTTCTGATCAGATTGTGAAGGATAAAGCTGACGGGGTCTCCAAGGACGCTCCTGCCACTTAACCCTTTATTAGTTGTAATTTTTAAACAATGTCTTCAAGTGCCCGTATGTTTGTTGGGCTTTTTTGTTTGTAATTCAATCTATCCCTTGTTGTCCGTCATATAAACTTGACTTTTTATTTGATTAATTTTAATGAGATCGCCCATTATTTTTTGTATTTAGCCTTTTTGATTAGCTCGTTATCTTTACAGGCTTGTTGGTTGGAGAAACTTATTTGTAAGTAGTCTCATTTTTTGGTAAGACCGTCAATAAGTTGACCGTCTACCATATAAATTTTTCATCCATTGGACCGTCAGTTTTGAAGACTCGATCCATATGAGAACTCTATTTATTGGACCGTTAGCTTTTAGCTTTAGCTTTTTCGGTCCGTTGTTTTGATGACCGTTAGCCTCGATGCCTTTTGACATCTCTGTTGGACCGTCAGTTTTGAAGGCTCGATCCATATGAGCTCTATTTGGTCCGTCAGCTTTTAACTTTAGCCTTTTCGGACCGTTATCTTTATGGCCATTAGCCTTGATGTCTTTTGACATCTCCGTTGGTCCGTCGGTTTTGAAGGCTCGATCCATATGATAACTCTATCTATTGGACCGTCAGCTTTTAGCTTTAGCCTTCTCGAACCATTGTTTTCTTTGGCTTTTTAGCCTCGATGCCTTAACATCTTTCATTAGTCCGTCAGGCTTTTCCTTAGTCCGTGAGTTATGGACTTAGTCGTTCTTGGGTCGTAAACTTAGTGGACCGTCGGAGGAAAAATATACTTCAATGATTTCTGAATAAAACTCCTCTTATTGCCATGCATTTAAATAAAAGTAATTAAAACCAAACCCTGACTCTTGGGCTAAAAAAAAGTATTGTCGAAAAAACTAAAGCAAACGATAAATCTGAGGAGTTAAACTATAAAAAAGTAAAAGAAATTGGTCTTCATGCCGCTGCTTCTATTGGTAGTACTTCCGTAGGTGCTCGGTGTTCCACGGATGTGGTAGCTTCTGTCCCTCCAATGTTTCAAGGTGGTAAGTACCTTTTCTCTGCCACGACGAGATTCGGTAAGGACCTTCCCAATTGGGGCCGAGTTTCCCTTGGGTAGGGTCTCTAGCGGCGCCCATGACCTTCCTAAGAACAAGGTCTCCGATTTGGAAGTCTCTGTGTCGGACCCGAGAGTTGTAGTATTTGGCCATGCGATCCTGGTACCTAGCGAGCCTTTGTTCTGCTGCTGCCCTGATCTCATCCACTAGGTCGAGCTGTAGTCGCATAGCTTCATCGTTTTTGTCCTCATCATGGTTGTGTACCCTATAGCTTGCGAGTCCGACTTCTGCCGGGATGACTGCTTCGCTTCCGTACGTCAGGCGGAACGGTGTCTCTCCTGTTGGTGTTCTCGCCGTCGTCCTGTATGCCCATAGTACACTTGGCAATTCTTCGGGCCATATACCCTTTGCCCCCTCGAGCCGAGTCTTGATGATCTTGAGCAAGGATCGGTTTGTGACTTCGACTTGGCCATTAGCTTGAGGGTGGGCGGGGGAGGAGTAATGGTTCCTTATTCCCAACTGTGAGCAAAAATCCCGGAACTGGTCGTTGTCGAACTGTCTCCCGTTGTCCGAGACAAAGACTCTAGGAATGCCAAACCTGCATACGATGCATCTCCAGACGAAGCTCCGAACGTTTTTCTCCGTAATCGTGGCTAATGCTTCAGCTTCCACCCATTTCGTGAAATAGTCGATGCCTACTACCAGGAATTTCAGCTGCCGCATAGCTGTAGGGAACGGTCCCATAATGTCTAATCCCCATTGTGCGAATGGCCATGGGGCTGTCATTGGGGTCAGCTCTTCGGTTGGTTGTCTAATGATATTGCTGAACCGTTGGCATTTGTCGCAGGCCCTGACATAAGCTTCGGCGTCCTTCTGCATGGTGGGCCAATAATACCCTGCTCGTACAAGCTTATGTACCAATGATCTGGACCCTGAGTGGTTTCCGCAGATTCCTTCATGTACTTCTCTCATGACGTAGTCCGCCTCTTCCGCACCCAAGCATCTCAGATACGGTCGGGAGAAACCTCTCTTGTATAGGACGTCTTTTATCAGGACGAACCTTGCCGCCCGGACTTTAAGTTTCCTTGCGGCTTCCTTCTCGTCCGGTAAGACCCCGTTTTTTAGGTACGAAACCAACGGCGCTGCCCAGCCGCTGTCGGAGCATATTTCCTGCATATTGCTGAGATCTATTAGCGGGGAAAGCTGTACAAAGGAGAGTACATTACCAGGGACGATCATTCGTTCTGCTGAGGCGGCCTTCGCGAGACGATCCGCTCGCTCGTTTTCCTCTCTGGGAATCTGGATGATTTTGGCTTCTAGGTCGCCCACTCTTGTCCTTACTTCGTCAAAGTACTTCTTCATCTTTTCGCTCTTGCACTCGTAGTCTCCATTTATCTGGTTGGTGATGACCTGTGAATCGCAGTAGACCACTACCCTTGCGGCTCCTGCTGCTTTGGCGAGGTCGAGTCCTGCTATTAGTGCCTCATATTCTGATTCATTATTGGTGGCGGGAAAGTTTAGACGGACCATACATTCAATGGTGTCTCCTTCAGGTGATAGTAACACAATGCCGGCCCCTGCGGCTTGCCTGTTGGATGATCCGTCCGTATGTATGCTCCATTGAGGGGACTCTGCTGCCCCCTGGTCCTCGTCATGGGTGAACTCAGCTATAAAGTCGGCGACAGCCTGTCCCTTGATGGCGGTCCGCGGACGATACTGAATGTCAAATTCGCTCAGCTCGATTGCCCATAATGCCAGCCGGCCCGCGGCCTCGGGGCTGCTCATTGCTCGCCGTAAAGGCTTGTCCGTCAGGACATTTACCGTGTGAGCTTGGAAGTACGGTTTGAGCTTTCGGGCTGCTGTAACCAATGCGAAGGCAAGTTTTTCCATCGGCGGGTATCTTTCCTCGGCACCGCGAAGCGCTCGGCTTGCGTAGTATACGGGTTTTTGCACTCTTTCTTCTTCTCTCATCAGGGCTGCGCTAACAGCTGCGGGGGAGACGGCCAGATAGAGAAAAAGCTCTTCTCCCGGCTGCGATGGGCTCAACAACGGTGGAAAGGAGAGGTAAATCTTCAATTCTTCGAACGCTTGCTGGCATTCGTTGGTCCATTCAAAGGATTTTTTCAATGTCCGGAAGAATGGCAAACACTTGTCCGTTGCTCTCGACACGAACCTGTTGAGTGCCGCTATTTTTCCATTTAGGCTCTGTACCTCCTTTATACTTCTTGGTGGTGTCATTTCTATAATGGCTCGGATCTTATCCGGGTTCGCCTCGATTCCCCTTTGAGACACCATAAATCCCAAGAATTTTCCTGCCGTTACTCCAAAGGCGCATTTCCCTGGGTTGAGCTTCATACTATAGGAGCGGAGTGTATCAAATGTTTCTTTGAGATCTCCTAGATGATCTTCCTCCCTCCGGCTCTTAACTAGCATATCGTCCACGTAGACCTGGACATTCCTTCCAATCTGCTGTGCGAACATTTTGTTCATGAGCCTTTGGTACGTTGCGCCTGCGTTCTTTAAGCCGAAGGGCATGACCTTGTAACAGAATAGGCCTTGGCTGGTTACGAACGATGTTTTCTCCTGGTCGGCTTCGTGCATTCGGATTTGGTTGTATCCCGAAAAAGCGTCCATGAAGCTCAGCAACTGGTGTCGGGCCGTGGAATCAACTAGGACATCGACCCTGGGTAGGGGGTAGCTATCCTTGGGGCAAGCTTTGTTAAGGTCGGTGAAGTCCACACACATCCGCCATTTCCCGCTCGCTTTCTTCACCATTACTACATTTGCTAACCAGTCGGGATAGTACACTTCCCTGATGAAGCTTGCTTCCCGTAACTTTCTGACTTCCTCTGCTATGGCTCGGTCTCGCTCCGGGGCAAACACCCTCTTCTTTTGTCTGATGGGTGAAAAGGCGGGCGACACATTCAGCTTATGCACCATGATTGAAGGATCTATTCCTGGCATATCTTCATGACCCCATGCGAATACGTCTTGATTTTGCCTAAGGAATGTTATGAGCTCTTGACGGGTCGTGGGGCTAGCGAGTGTTCCAATTTTGGTCGTTCGGCCAGGATCGGAACTGTCAAGAGGTATTTCTTCTAGCTTCTCAACCGGCTCCGTCACCGTCCGGTGTTCTTCTATACTTAAAGTCTGAACCTGATCCTCCATTTCCACCATGGCTATGTAACATTCGCGCGCGGCCATCTGACTCCCGCGCAATTCCCCTACTCCGTAGTCAGTTGGGAACTTAATCATCAGGTGGTAGGTGGAGGTTACTGCCTTCCATGAGTTGAGCGTGGGTCGCCCGAGAATAGCGTTGTAAGCTGATGAGCAATCAACAACCAAGAACGTCACGTCCCTGGCTATCTGTCGGGGGTAATCACCCACAACTACGGATAAGGTGACCGCGCCCAGTGGGAATATTCGGCTCCCGCCGAAGCCGACAAGCGGGGCATTTGTTGGGATCAGTCGCCCCCTGTCGATTCTCATCTGCTGGAACGCGGTGTAGTATAAGATATCCGCTGAACTGCCATTGTCGACGAGCACCCGGTGCATATTGTAATCTCCTACACGCAAGCTGACGACGAGTGCATCGTCATGTGGATGGTGAAGGCGTCGTGCGTCTTCTTCTGAGAATCCGATTATGGGACCTTCTCTTCTTGCTATCTTCGGCACGGCTCCCGTCAGTTGAACATTCTGTATCATCCGGAGATAGGTCTTACGGGCCTTTTTGGATGACCCGGCAGCGGTCATCCCTCCTACGATCATCCTTATATCCCCAATTGGGGGTCTTGGTCGCTCGTTGTCCCGTCGGGGGTGCTGGTCTTGTGCGGGGGGATCCGCCCTCTCCTTGCTAACGAATCTCTGCAGCTTTCCTTGTCTAATAAGGGCTTCAATCTGCTGCTTGAGGTCATAACAATCTGCTGTGTCGTGGCCGTGGTCGCGGTGAAATCGGCAGTACTTATCTCGGGAACGTTTGTTGGGGTCGCTCTTCAGCTTTCCTGGGAACGTCAGCGATTCCTCGTCCTTGATCTGCATAAGGACTTGATCTATCGGGGCTGTTAGTGGAGTGAAGCTTGTGAACC
This sequence comes from Quercus robur, assembly GCF_932294415.1. Taxonomy (NCBI): domain Eukaryota; kingdom Viridiplantae; phylum Streptophyta; class Magnoliopsida; order Fagales; family Fagaceae; genus Quercus; species Quercus robur. Next base: position 3,610,354 of record NC_065543.1, on the reverse strand, counting down.
TTCCCCCCGGGGGCTTAGGGCGTCTTTCGTCCCTTCGGTCCGTGGTTCTTGCCTTCTTTCGGTTTTGGTCCTGCCGACCGTCTTCCTGCCGTTCTCTTTTTCTAGGCCTCTCTTCCCGAGCTAAGAGTGCATCTTCAGCGTTCATATACTTTGTGGCACGATAAAGCACTTCCGACATGGTTTTTGGGTCGTTTTTGTATATGGAGAACAAAAACTTGCCCTTCTTTAAACCATTTGTAAATGCCGCGACAAGTATCTTGTCGTCAGCTTCGTCGATCGAGAGCGCCTCTTTGTTAAAGCGGGAGATGTAGGCTCTTAGAGTTTCGTCTTCCCGCTGCTTCATACTCATCAAGCAAGCCGTAGATTTCTTGTACCGATGGCCTCCAATAAAGTGTGCGGTAAACTGAGCGCTGAGTTCTTTGAAGATGCTGATGGAGTTTGGGGCCAGTCGACTGAACCAAATCCTTGCTGCGCCCTTTAGCGTTGTAGGGAAGGCCCTGCACATGATGGCGTCCGCTACTCCTTGAAGGTGCATTAGGGTTTTGAAGGTCTCCAGGTGGTCCAGTGGGTCCTTGACCCCGTCATAACTGTCTATCTGCGGCATACGGAACTTACTTGGCAACGGGTAGGAGTTGACGGTAGTGGTGAATGGTGAGTCCGTTCGGTTGACAAGGTCGTCCAGGTCGCTCGATACTCGTCCCTTGAGAGCATTCATCATAACCTCCATTTGTTCCTTCATGGCTTGCATCTCCGCGAGAACGAGGGGCGGAGTGGTTTCCGCGAGGGAGGGGATGCTCGTGTTCTGCCGTTCAGGTTTGCTCGGGGCGTTGCTGGCCTGGGGTCCTTCCTGGTTTCTCCTGTCAGCGCTGGTTCCTTCTTGTTCTGCTCCTTGGTTGTTGGGAGCTGCATTCTTCTGTCTCAATTGCTCTTCTAGGTCGTGATTTTGCTTCGTGAGGCGCTCCACGGCGGCGGCGAGCGTCCTCACCTGTCTTTCAAGTGCGGTTGTAGGAGTTTCTTCCTCTTGAATGTCGTTGTTGGTCGCCATTGAGCGAGTGAGTACCATGTAACTCTCTTGTCTTGAAAGCGAGAACGTGCTAAAGCGTTCCCCACAGACGGCGCCAACTGATGATACTGGAAACAATACCACCAATGAGTCGCACGCTCCTCACTCGATCGCAAAAGGCACCTGCACAACGAAAAGAAATAACCTAGCAGAGAGCACCGGTGTGGTACCGGCCGAATACCCTCCGAAGGTCGAGTTAGAACTATTCTCACTGCTCTAGAGTGCTAGAGAGGGTAAAATTACGCGTACCTTGGATCACGAGGGTGTTAAGGTTTTTATAGTAGCAAGGGTCATCCTTCTTTTCCTTGGAGTAGAAGTCTTTTCCTTATAGGAGTCCTTTTGGGCGTATTTTCCGGGATCCTTTCCTTATAGGAGTCCTTTTGAATATTCTCTAGCGTGGGGAACAAGTCAACTTTTGACTTATACGATTGGTCCGTCAGCCTCAATGTATCTCCTTCAGCTTTTTGGGCGTCACTTGGTGAAACCGTCAATCATTAGGGGTCCGTCGCTACATCCGTCAGTCATCGATCCGTCTATTTATGTATGGAAGGCAGCGTAGCACCGTTAGTCTGAGGCTCTCTCCTTTTATCCTCGTCAATTTATGTCTTCACATTATCTGATTATACCATTAAAAAAATATATAAATATTCAAATTAGGTTAGAAGATGCGCCACTTTTCTTTGAAAACTGTGGCTATTCAAACTGTGTCAAGAAAAAGGGGGGAAAAAAAAATCTCTTTGTACTTTACTTTTTTTCCATAAAATTTTCCTTTAACTAATGTGCTTACATATTTGCATCCATTATGCTTCCTCATCCTCAATTCCCTACTTCTAGTGGGTTATATTGGCATTTACCAGCCTATCTTTAGGATGGAAAAAAATTATATATTTTATCCCATATAATTTAGGGGTGTAACAATTTAAACTATATAGTTTCGATAGTAGTAAATTATTAGGAAAAAAAAGAAAAGAAAAAAAAAACTAAACTTTTAAAAGTAATAAACCAAATAATATAGTTTTAAAATTAACAAATAAAACCTTAACTAAAACAAAAAGTTAAATCTTAGCAATTTAAGTGGAACAACATCATGTTGAAGGTTCTTTCGTTGCTTTTTAAATCAGGGTTTAATTTATTATTGTTGTTCCTAAGAACATAATTAATAAATATGCCACATCTCATAATTTATAGAAAAATAATTTAGACAATAATATTTCACAAAATTTTTACTTACCAATAAAATAAGAGAAGAAGTTGAGATACTAACTCACTTCAAAATCATCTATTTAAAGAAAACACACAATTCCATGAATTTAAGGAGGTGAAGTTGAGGCGCAGACTAGATCATTCTCTTGAGATAATATATATTGTCTATGGAATATCCTATATAGTAGACTAGCAATTATGTGTGTTGCCCCCATAATACAACAACCTAGTCACTTTACTAATTATCCTTACAAGCCTACGCTACTTGTATAAAAAGAAGCTCTTAATAGTACTTTATGTATCCAGATTTTGTCCTATATTTTTCTCTCTAAAGAAAAGGAAATTAATTGAGCAAGTATTTTTTGAGAATTTGTTATTACCTGAGAAGACTGTAACAAAATTGTTCTTCACTCTAGTTTATGTCCGGATAGACAAGCCTATATAAAGTAAAGAATCCATGACAATTTAAAACCATTTTTAATGAGATAACGTTAAAGATAGATTCTCTTTTAATGCTTTGACTCATCAAATCTAATGTAAGAAAGAATCCTAGAAGATTAGGAATTTAGATCCTTTAGATTTCTCAAGATACTCTATCAATAGATTTCTTTAAATCCTAATAACTCTTTTATGATTTAAGGGTTTAGATTTTACCATGTTAGTATTCTACTAATAATACTCTTAAAATAATAAAATAATATTGCAAACAAAACAATTAAGAATATTATTAGTGGAATGCTGATATGACAGAATCTAAACTCTTAAATCATAAAAGAGTGGTTATGATTTAAAGAAATCTATTGGTGGAATACTCTAGGAAATCTAGAAGATCTGAATTCGCAGAATAGTAGCTTAGAAAACGTTTGAGTTTAAAAGAAAATATTTAATAAGAAAATGCATCAGATTAGGTGCAACAATGTTTGGAATAGTTTGCTAATCAATGGGTTTATGCAAAATAGAAATAGAAAGACAAAAAAAAAAAAAAAAATTCACATGTGGTTCGGCCTTTGCATCCATAGAAACTTGAAAATCATATAATCAATATAAATATAAATATAAATATATATAATATATATATATATATATATATATATAAGCAAAGACCTCATGTGGGAGAACATGAGGTTCTGCCATATAGCGCACTTGATGAAAAGAATTGAAATACTCTTAAGTCACATCAAAGATAATAACAAATTTAAAAATAAGAACTCTTTATTTCCTTTGGTTCAATGTTTCAAGACTACTTTTTGTTACATTTTTTTATTCAATGTTTTAAAACTACTATATGTTTACTTTAGTTTAATGTTTCAAGACTTTTCCTTTCTCTCACACATAAAAAACTCTTTGCATTTCCATTCACCCTTCTAACTTCTACTCCTTTATATACACATGCCCACAGTTCTTCGTTTTATGTCATCCCATCTCAAATACACTAAGACAAAAAACAATATCATTTACCTTCAACCTTTCAACATTGCAGTACCATTTGATTCTAATCTGTATGAGTAGGCTTTAACCAAGGAAAGGGGCTTGGATTTTTATTCAGTGATGGTAGCTTACGGTTTTGAAGTTACAATTAGATGTTGTGGATTTTGTAATGGTTGTGATTTGCTTTGAGTCTTTAGATATTTGAAATTTTGGTTTGGAAAATTCATAAATGTATTTGTTTTAGAACTAAAAAGAAAAAGAAAAAGAAAAATTCTAATTGATTATTTATGTAGTTAGCTACTTTTAAATTTTGTGTTAGAACTCATAATTTGTATGTTTTTTTACTGCTATTTTGTGTAGAATGAGCTGTGGTGATAAAATTAAAAATCAATGACGATTTTAAAGAATTTTTCCTCTTTTTTTAAAGGATAAGGAAGCCCAACTAAAGACAATTAAATTTTTTCTTTTATGCTTTAAATTCTTATCTAAAGATTTCAAAATCGTTTAATCAATTAAAAAAATAAAATCTAATTTTAACAATAAATATTCTAATATGTTATAGTCTTATCATGTTATACAAATTTTTAAAAATAAAATAAGAAATTAAGAAAATCAAGTTTCAAAGTATTCAACAATATTGTGGGCAAACATAAATATTACACAACAAAAAAAGTATTATATGTAGGTCTTAATATATACAAAAATGATTTCAGATAAAATTGTAAAGTAGTCTGCGCATTGCACAGGACATCATCTAGTATATAATAAAAGTTGGACATAGAAGTCGTGGTTACGTCAAGTGGCTATTCTCATTAAATAAAAAAAGTCATGCTTTGACTCAGGGATAAGATTTAATGATAATTTATAACAAATTTAAATTATATTCAAACTAAAAGTCTATTATAAAAAATGTCTAAACTTAAATTCCACACAACCCATGTTTTTGTTTTTGTTTTGTTTTGTTTTTTGTTTTTTGTTTTTTTTTTTTTTTTTCAATTTGTATCTTATTAAATTAATATTTTATTAGGATATTAATTAAGCTACAAAGCTCTTGACTAAGGGATAAGATTTAACAATAATTTAATGGACAAAGTTTAGCTACAAAATTGGTTGTAGCCTAAATAAGTCTACAACTTTCTTTAAAAATTACTACATATTTTGAAAATCAAACCATTAGATTGCATGCTCTTTATGCTATTGATACATATGTCAAATTTTATATCAATTGGATATTAGCTATACTATGTATAAAAATGATTTCTCTCTTTGAACTAGACTTTTATATGGTTTGAAAATATCCTCATTAATAAAAAGTAACTTCTCTTAGAAATAGAGTCATAAATGTCAAATAATAAATTTCATTTTCAATTTAAAAAGAGAATTCTTAAAATTTAGGATTTTTTTCCCTTTACGTTTATCTTTTTATTCCCTCCCTAAAATTTAGCATTTTTTTAATTCCTTTTTCATCCATTTAATATTAAAACACCCATAATTTAAAAAACAAAAAACTAAGAGATATTTACCCAAAAAATAGAAGAGCTTATGAGTACATGCAACATGCATGCTTAGAGGCTAGTTTACTATATAATCTATAAGCTTATATTTTATGCATAATTTTGAATTACAAAAACTTGTAATTTAAAAAATTTATTAATGTCATAGTTATTTATCTTTAATTTTTAGAAATTTTGTAAGTATAGAGGATATAAGAAGAAAATGTAATCCAATGGTGGATTTATCAAAATTCACCTTTAATAAAAAGATATTCATTTCTATTTTTTTTAGGCATAATTTTGTAACTAAACTTTGTTCAAATTAATTAAGATAAAAATATATCATCTAGGTTTAAGAAATTTAAATTCTACTCCAACTAAAAGTCTATTATTAAAATTTTCAAAACTTATATTTATTCAATCATGGTTTTATAATACAATCTCTCTTAACTAATAAGTCATTCTTATAATTAAATCCCGCACAATACATCCCAGGTTGTTGTATTTTTATTTATTTTTTTCAAAATGCAACTTACTCTTATGTTTTAATTTAATAAAGTCATCTTACTTATTGTTCTCTACTTTTGAATTTGCGTGTAGGATATTATGTTAAATGAAGTTTACTATAAAGAAGCAAAATAATAGACACCCATTTAAATTCTTAGTTCTCTTATGTAAGTTTTTTTTTTTTTTAATTTAATTTTATTTTATATTCTCAATTTTGAATTTTTTGTGTATGTTTCATTTTTGGTTTTAGTTATTGTATTTAATTTGTGAGTGTGTTGATTTTTTCAATTAGACTATCACTAGGAAAAAATTGGTACTAAGGAACTATTTTCTTTATTATTGTTTGTACTAACTAGGGCATCAATTAAACATAATCCAAATAGGAATGATCAAACTTATTTCATATCTCATATTAAGAAATTAACATAAAGCACAAAGGGAATTTTAAAATATAAAAATAGATAAACACTTACAAAGTCTAAACTCTAAACAATTAGAACTTAAAGAAATTTTTTATTAAATTATTTAATAATTTATTATTACTATTTATTTAATAATTTAGTTTTAATTATTTTAAAAAATTTGAGCTTACATATGAATCTTCATCAAGCCGTGAAATACCGGTGTTTATAATAAAGTTATAGCATTTTTTTTTGGAGAAAGATGGTCATAGGCTCATAGCATATAACTCTACCAAAATAACAAGGAATAGAGAAAACCCTATTCAAATATTGCAGCTCAAAATACACTCTAAACAATAGCCTCATGTTAGAATAAAATATAGGCCGGTTAGGGCTGCTTTACATGTACCCTACACGAAGTACAACTCAAAGTAGATAGACAAGAGCATCATGGGTTATAATTCGCCCACGAGTAAACTTATTTAAGCCACCAATATGCCTTAATATTGCCAGCTCTCAATAGGAAAGACAAAGAAATCTGATTTGTATTAAATCACTTAAACCCGAATTTCCTTCTCAAAAATTTAAAAAAAAAAAAAAAAATTAGCATTTAATAAAAATATCCTAACAATCATTTTTGATCGATACTTTCAAATTTACAAGATTTGATGTGTTACCCTATAAAATAAATTTCATTTTCGTTAAAAAAGAAAAAAAGAAAAAAGAAAAAAGAAAAAACCCAAAAAATGTGGTCCGGCAAGAAGTTTGCAGTCTTCCTTGAATTGTTCTTTCATGCTTTCAAATTAATTACTATTGATCTAACGTCTAACAAAAAGAGCCGACATCTGTCGTTTCCTCTTTTGTCTTTTTTAGAGTTTTAGTGGCTTGGAAAATCTTTATCATGTTGAAATTGAAATTAATATATACATCACTATCTCCTGTAATTTTAGTCCATGAATTCTTCACCCTCAAACTCCAATAGAGAGAGTCAAAGAGCACTGGAAAAGAAAAATGGAGAGAACAACTCATATCCTATTACTTGCTTACCCTTTACAAGGTCACATAAACCCATTGCTCCAATTCTCAAAGCGCTTAGTCTCAAAGGGTGTTAGAGTAACATTTGTCACTACCACCTCTATTGGCAATTCCATGCAAGCCCTTCCTAGCCATTCTATCAGTATTGAGATCATCTCTGATGGATCTGAGAATGGCAAAGATTCGGAAAGTTTGGATGCAGCTCTCGAGCGTTACAAGCTACATGTCTCACAAAGCTTGGCAAAGCTTATTGAGAAACATAATAGCTCCCAATATCCTCCAAAGATGGTAGTGTATGACTCATTTATGCCATGGGTTTTAGACATTGCAAGGCAATTTGGCATTGATGGTGCTCCATTTTTCACTCAGTCTTGTGTAATCAATGCCATCTATTACCATGCGAGTCATGGAGCAATTCAGATGCCCATAGAAGAAGGGGCTTCAATATCATTGCCCTCGATACCATCACTAAGGATCGATGATCTACCTTCATTTCTTTGTGATAAGAGCTTGTACCCAGCTTTGCAAAAGCTCGTATTGAATCAGTTCTCGAATATCCTTGAAGCAAATTGCCTCTTGTGCAACACTTTCAATGAGTTGGAGAATGAGGTAGGTTAAGCTATAAATTCATGCATGTTCAGGACTAGGTTACAATTTTTTTACATTCTTAAAGTTTGAGTTAATTTTGGTATTTTTCTCCTAAGTTTCAAATTTGGATCATTTTCATGAGGTGACTATTAGGTATCAAGTATCAACTAACCCCAAAATGACATTATTATTTTTCATACAAATCTATGTTTTTTAATCAATAGTATACAACATTGTTTTGAGCTAAGATGGCGCTTAAAGGAAAACTCATCACAATGCATGGAAAAAAGGCTTAAAACCAAATAATATGTAATGTTCATCCCAATTTTAGAACAATTTTGGAAGAAATCAAGATTACCCTCAAATAAGAGTGTAAATTGTAATTTAGTCTATATTCTTTTTCTTTTTCTTTTTTTTTTTGAGAAATTTTTTTAGTCTATATTCAAAGATACATATGTGGGTTGTTGAGTGTTGTGTGCGATACTTAAAAAGAATTAATTATCTCATACGTTTAATATATGAAAAATATTACGTTCATGACATTTTTACAATAAATTCTAAGTAGCAGGTTGTTACTTATTGTTATAATAGTGGACAAGAAAGTAATTTCTATGATAGATTTAAATTAAAAACCAGTAACAATTTGCCAAAGAGAATTTTTTGTGAAAATATTGTAAAAATGTTATGGATGTATCGCTCCTCCTAATATATACATCCCAGTCCACATAATTGTGAAACCCAAATTCTCTTGCATTGTTATTAAAACAATATGGTACCGATGATTTCTACTCTGATATACCTTCGAGAAGTGGTCCAATTACAACCACAGAATCACTTGCATTGTTATCTTTGTACAACTACCAGTCTATTCTCTCACTTCTTCTTCTCTTTTTATTTTTTTTTTTATTTTTTTATTTTTTTGTCTGTGTGTGAGTGATAAACATCTAGTCTATTGTTTTAATATCTTTTAGTGATAGCTAAGCTACCAGTCAATTGTGTAATATCGGGAAAAGCTTTCCCAAACCCTGTAAAATATATCAAAACCATTCCAATTATAATTTTTAAAAAAGGAATGTTCAAAAGTTATTGTTTACTTATCATGAATCGGCTTGATCAGGTCCTAAGTTGAATATAGTTTAAAATATTCGTAACCAAGTTCAAGTATTAATAATTCTCTCCAAAAAAAAGTTTAAAGTATTAATAAGTACTTTTATACTAAATTATATAATATTTATCATTTGATATATAAATTAATCAAAGGGCTTAATCCATATATATCATGTTTCCACATTTTATAAACTCCTTTTTTTTTTTTTTTTTTAATTTATTTAAGTATCATATAGACAATTCTTCCAAAAAATTATACAGACTTATTTATATCATGTTTTCGCCTATTTGCTTGTAATAATTTTAGTATCACACTTTTTCATACAATTTTTATCACAATTGTTCTATGTGGCACACTATAATTAGTTGATTATTACCGTCATATGGATTTATCATTTTTTTTTTTTTTTTTTTTTACCATTCATAGTTTGGTTTGTCACATAAGAAAGTTATGACAAAATGCATGTGAAAATATATGATAGAATTATTCATTTGCTTTGCATTTGTATTTATCGTGAGATCCAGATAAATTGATTATGTAACCGGTGTGAATTAAAAGTTCTGTGAATTTAAGAGAACCATTTTTCTTGCATCAGCAAATGATTAAATCCATTTTTATACCTAGGTTTATTTAGCACATGCCCATATTGGAGAGAGGAAGTCATGTTCTAAAATTTCTATTACCTTCATTATTAAATCCATTCTTATACCTGGGTTTATTAAGTGTGTGTTTAGTAGTTAGTTTGTTTCTCAAAAAATAAAGTGGGTGCTATCTCACATCGCTTGAGTGTAACTCTTTCCCATTGCTTAAAGCCCATCCTACTACTACAAGAGTTAGATTCTTTTGTGGTAATACTTTGGGTTAAGTAATGTATTTGAGTTTGGTGAGAGAGTGTAATTAAATTTGTGTTTTTAGCAGTAGCTTAATTAGTTTTTTGCTAAATGTCTAGCAATTAAAGTATACATGTATTTAGAAAAAGAAGAAAAATTGAGATTTTAAAAGATTATACATAAAAGTTAAAAAGCATAAATTTTGCTTATAAGCTAGTTACAATCACACAGCATAATGAATTTCTTTGGAAAAAAAAAAAAATACTGTGGATTTCATCTAATACATCGAGATAAATATTTGCATCTTGTCAAATTACGTATATTCCTGTTTTCTTTTTGTTTACAAGTTATTTTATTTCTTCTATAAAAAAAAAGCTATTTTATTTGTCTTCACTCTTCTCAACTTTGACTAATGAGTTAATGGCAAAACTACAATTTGCCATCAAAGGTGCGTTGGATAAGGCCCGGTGTTACGTAGTTACCGACTACAGAGCCTACAACTTATTGAAGTATGAAAATTTTTATCAGAATTGTTTATAAAATAAAATAAAATAAGTATTTCGGTTTTCTAGCTCTGCTTACTAAGATGCTTACACAACACATCCCTGTACGTTTCCTCAATTTCTTTGAGATAATTTTATATTTCAACCTATTTTGGATATCCTATTCCTCTTTCGTTGTTAATGTGAACATTGGTTTATTATTTAATATTCTGATTTTGTTACATATGTTTCAAAATTCCATTAGGTGGTGAATTGGATGACAAGCCAGCAATGGCGTGTTAAAACAATTGGACCAACTATTCCTTCAATCTACTTAGACAAGCGGTTGGAGGATGACAAAGAGTATGGCCTTCACCTATTCAAACCTGATGTGGATGCTTGCATAAAGTGGCTAGACACAAAGGAAACTCACTCGGTTGTTTACACATCATTTGGAAGTTTGGCATCCCTCGGAGAAGAGCAGATGGCTGAGCTAACAAGGGGCCTAAAAAATAGCAATTGCCACTTCTTGTGGGTTGTCAGAGAAACTGAGCAGAAAAAAATTCCTCTTAATTTTTTAGAGGAAACATCAGAGAAGGGACTAGTTGTGAGTTGGTGCCCTCAGTTAGAAGTATTGGCTCATAAGGCCGTTGGGTGCTTCATGACTCATTGTGGATGGAACTCAACCCTTGAGGCGTTGAGCTTGGGAGTGCCAATGGTTGCAATGCCACAATGGACTGATCAACCAACTAATGCAAAGTTCATTGTGGATGTGTGGAAGGTAGGGGTTAGGATTAAATTGGATGAAAGAGGCATTGCTACCAAAGAAGAAATAGAGCTATGTATAAGGGAAGTAATAGAGGGAGAAAGTGGGAAACAGATGAAAATGAATTCAGTAAGATGGAAAGAATTGGCTAAAGAAGCAGTGGATAAAGGTGGAAGTTCTGATAAAAACATAGAGGAGTTTGTGGCAAAACTTGCGCAATCTTGAAGTTAATGTAAGCAGCAGTTCAACAACTCTTCATTCAAAGAATGGTCAAGAAAAAAAATTTATGATATCGCTATTGGAGGATTTGTTGCAGTCATACCAAACGTTATCAAGTTTTTGGAATTTTACTTTTATCAAAACATTACCCATATGATTTCTCTAGGAGGAATACGATATTATTTATCTGTTGACAAGCAATACCTAATTTTCCTTTTACAATGAATAGATTCTTCTTGTGCAACAAAAAATAAAAACCCTAAACTAAGTTAAAAGTAAAAATTTCATACAACAATAGTGAATAATTTATTGAACAATAGATAATGATAACTAATAATGAATTATCAAGGAACCATTTCAAATATGAAAACTCATAGAAGAAAATTGTAAAATTTCATGTATTTGCGTATTTTTTTCTTCTTTGTTCAATAACTTGATATATTCAAGTTATTTTTTTATTAACTTTTGTTTAATTTAAATTTCTTAATGATCCTCTAAAAAAAATTTATGGAGCAGGCACTGAGTAAAATTCCATAAATATCCCGGTGACGCCAGTGGATTGCACATGACCCCTAAAGTTTAAGACACTCTTGTATCAAGTGATATGGCAAAAACAAATACAATCAACGTTACCTTATTTATTTATTTGACATAAGTGTATTTGTTAAAATAAAGTATACTTTTGTCCCTTAAATTTGAGATTTAAAAAAAAAAAAATTTGGCCATTTATGTTTCAAAATTTTCATTTTCACATTTTATATTTTATTTAGTTTTCATATTGGTTTTTTTTCTCCATTTCATATTTTAATTTTTATAATCCTCTCTCTCACTCTCTCATTAGGAAATGAAGAAAAACGGCCCATATTTGGGTTGTTGGTGTCCAGATCTAGAATTTTGTGACATGGGTTGTCATTGCTCAGATCACCATCAGGATCCAAATCACGACGTAACATGACCCAGCTCTCAGCCCATTACGATCCAATTCGACAACCCCCCCACCCCGCCCCTTTTTTTTTAGTGTGTTGTGTGTTGATTCTAATGGTGGGTTTTGAGGTAGATATTAAACATTTTATCTATGACTTTTTGGCTTTGTTTAGTTGCTAGGGAAAGTGATGAATGGATGAAGAAAATTAAAATCAATTATTTATGTATTTAATTGAATGGATATTGTCTTAAGGTGGGTTTGGCTTGATTGGGTTCAAAGAGGAAATATATGCAGTAATTGGTTGGGTTGAGTGTATTTTTTTTCTTCTTGTGTATTTGGTTGCATTAAATCAGTGTGAAGAAAAAAGAGAAATTTTGTAATCATAGAAATTTTTTGTTGAATTTATGAAGTTGATATTTTGATGATAATTTTTGCATAGAAATTTTGTATTAAGATGTCAATTTTTTCAAGATTGTTACAAATATTCTTTAAAACAGAATCTAAAATAAGAACGTCCAATAGATTCAATAAAAGTGCAGATTTATTTTAGACAATATGAGCTAATTTTTTTTTTTTTTTTTATTTTAGAAAAAAATGTTTGTTTTCATTAGTTGAATTTTGAAATTTTAGAAGTTAAAAAGAAAAAATGATGTCATTGTTGGACACTTAACAACAAACCTCCAAATTGACAAAACAGAAGTTAGAGTATTAAAATGAATTAAAAAAAAAAACATAGGATGGATTTGAATTTTGGGTAATGTAAGCGGGTGTAAATTGTAAATTTTTTGGATTTTTAAATTTTTTTGACGTGATATATTTTTATTAATGTATAATAAAAATTGATCTCGATAAATATATAAATATATAAATATAAAACCTTAGTTGCACCAACATAAGTTATCCATTACAAAAGGAATCGTCCAATTAGCGACATCGAAAATTTTGCAAAACTGTGGCAGTATTGCTAAGGATCTATATTTCTTAATTAATGAATTGATCTTACTCTCATAAATAAAAACTAAATAAAAAAATAAATTTTTTTTTTTTTTTTTTTTTTTTTTACTTTACTCCCCCACCCCATCCCCACAAAAAAAAAAAAAAAAAAAAAAAAAAAAAAAAAAAAAAAAATCCTTTAACTAACATGCTTACCAATTTCCATTCATCCATAATTCCCTACTTCTAAGCTTTTAAAAGTAATTTTTATCAAAAAAAGCTTTCGAAAGTAATGAACTATATAATATAGTCTTATAATTAACAAATAAAGCCTTAATATTTTAACAAAATAAAAAATTAAATCTCAGGCATTTAAATGGAACAACATTATGTTTGTGGTTTAATATAGGAGCATCCACAGCAGATGTGCCAAATGCTAAATATTTGGCACATTTAGCACACCAAACACAAAAACGGAGCATTATCAGATGTTCTAAATATGTCAAACTTTTGCAACATACTATAGTAGCGTTGCAATTTTGACACGGTACAGACGAGAATGACAAATATTTTATATTATTTTTTTATTCATCTTTCTCTCTCCTCCCATCACATATCTCTCTCATCGTTTGCAACACATATTTCTCTCTCTGTGTCTGGCTCTCTCATCACCCTTTCTCCCCACTCTATGTTTTGTTCTCACTCCTTTCTCTGTCTTGATCCATCTCTCTCAGATCAGCGTGGAGCAGTGGGGATCAGTGTGGATGTGTCATGGGTTTGATGTTGGAGCAGTGGGTTGTGGGTTTGATGTTTGATTTTGGGGTAGTGGCTCATGGGTAGGTGACAACGACATCTGGGTTTTGCTTGCCGTGTGTCATGGGTGAGATTTGCTCGCCGTGGATGGTGCGCTTTGCTCGCCGTGGGTCTGGGTTTTGCCATCGTGGGCATGGGCTTGTTGAATCGATGTTTGAGGCTTGGGTTTGAACGGGTTGTGGGTTGTGGGTCTTGGCTTTGGTGGTCGGTGGTTGCTAGGTGTTTGGGTGGCGTTAGATGTTGGTGTGGTGGGTTTTTGGTGTTGTTTTGGTGGCTGTTTGGGCAGTTTGGATTGGCGGATGTTTGGGGCAGTGGGTCTTTGGGTTTTGGTTTGGATTAGCGTTTGGCCGGATCAATTGGGGGTGGTTAGTTGGTTCAATTTTGGTGATTGGTTAGTGGTGGTGGTGCTTGAGCTTTGGTGGTAGGTGGTTGTTGGTGGCCGTTGTTGTTGATGATGATGATGATGATGATAAGGAGTTAATATTATTTTAATTTGTAGTAAATATTATTTTAATGTATAGAATTGAATGATAAAACATTTGATAAATGGGATGTTGTAAAATAATGTGGTAAAATAATAAAGTAGATTTTTAATGTGTGAAAATGACATTTTTTATAGAACATCTGCTACGTATGCTAGATGAAGGTTCTTTTGTTGCTCTTAAAATCAAGAGTTTTTCTTCTTTGTTTTTCTTTTTTTTTTTAATATTTTTTTTAAACTTTTAAAGTTACAATATTTGATTTGTTACCTCATTAAATAAAAATGTTTTAAATTTCATTTTCACAAAAAAAAAAAAAAAAAAAAAAAAAAAAAAAAAAAAAAACAAACAAACAAACAAACGCAGAAGTCAAAATGACATTTTTTATAGAACATCTGCTACGGATGCTAGATGAAGGTTCTTTTGTTGCTCTTAAAATCAAGAGTTTTTCTTTTTTCTTTTTTTTTTCTTTTTTTTTTATAATTTTTTTTTAAACTTTTAAAGTTACAATATTTGATTTGTTACCTCATTAAATAAAAGTTTTTTAAATTTCATTTTGAAAAAAAAAAAAAAAAAAAAAAAAACCCAAAAATTATGGTCCAACAAGAAGTCAATTCACTCTATAGGCCCCCTTGAATGGTTGTTTTCGTGCATTAAAATCACTATTGAGCATTTATGTTGCATTGATTGAAGATAAAAATTTCTAGGGTAAATTCCACAAACCACCCCTGAGGTTTGTGATAATACCAACTAAGTCCATAACATTTTAAAACCTACCAATTTCTTCTTAAAAAGACAATTTTGTCCCTGAACTTAAAAAAAACCTAAACGCCGTTACTTTTTATTTTATTTCCTCTCCCCCTCTCTTCTTTGAGTTTCTCTATCTCAAAACCCTCTCTCTCCACAACGCCAAGGCCGTGAAGGACCTCCGATCCTGCATGGACGCCGACGTGTCCCTCGCTCTCATCAAGACAAGCTGATCAAAGTCAAGCTCGAGGCGCTATGGACCGGACCAGGACCTCCGTGGTGAATAGGCTGAGGAAGAAGTTGAAGGATTCGATTGAGAGTTTCAATAATCACCTGCAACATATCTCGTCGGAGTATCGGGAGATCGTACAACGCCGGTACTTCACCGTCACCGGCAAAATCCCGACGAGAAAACCGTTGACCTTCTTATTTCCACAGGTCACCTTTTGTTTCAGACACTTTTCGAATTTTCTGTTGAGATTTTTAGGAGATTTCGTTGGGAATATTCAAAGGGATTTATGTACTGTTTGGCTTGGATTTTGCTTGTTTTTCTGGGATTTTTGTTGGGATTTTTAGGAGATTTCATTGGGAATTTTGAAAGGGATTTATGTGTGTTGTTTGGCTTGGATTTTTGCTTTTGTTTTTTTTTTTTTTTTTGGGTTTCTATTGGTTTTGAAAGAGATTTTTATTGGTGGTGTTGTTGATGCCGGTGACCAAATCATGGGCTTCACTGTGGCTAAGGTTCCATTGCAGATAGAGTTCTGAGATGGAGAACTCAGAGAAGAGAGGGGGAGAGGAAATAAAAAAAAGTAACGGCGTTTATTTTTTATTTTTTAAGTTTAGGGATAAAATTGTCCTTTTGGATGAAATTGGTAGGTTTTAAAATGTTTTGGACTTAGTTGGATATTATCACAAACCTTGGATATTATCACAAACCTCAGGGGTGGTTTGTGAAATTTACCCAAATTTCTAACAAGAAGAGCCCACATTTGTCTGCCATTTGCCCTTTACCTTTTCAGATACTTAATGGAGTGAAAAATCATTACATGTTGAATTGAAATCAATAATATATATATATATATATATATATATACACACACACACCATTATCTCCTGTAATTTTAGTTCATGAATTCTTCAACCTCAAACTTCCAAAGAGAGAGTCATAGGGCGTTATTAGAAAAGAAAATGGACAGAGAAACTCATATCCTATTATTTGCTTACCCTGTACAAGGTCACATTAACCCAATGCTCCAATTCTCAAAGCGCTTAACCTCAAAGGGTCTTAGAGTAACATTTGTCACTACCACCTCTATTGGCAATTCCATGCAAGCCTTTCCTAGCCATTCTATCAATGTTGAGATCATCTCTGATGGATCCGAGGAAGCCAAAGATGCGGAGAGTATAGATGCATCTCTCGAACGTTACAAGCTACATGTCTCACAAAGCTTACCAAAGCTTATTGAGAAACATTATAGCTCCAGATATCCTCCAAAAATTTTGTTGTATGACTCAGTTATGCCATGGGCTTTAGAAATTGCAAGGAAAATTGGGATTGATGGGGTTCCATTTTTCACTCAGTCTTGTGTGGTTAATGCCATCTATTATCATGCGAATCATGGAGCAATTCAAATGCCCATAGAAGAAGGGGCTTCAATATCATTGCCTTCGATACCATCACTAGGGTTCGATGATCTACCTTCATTTCTTTGTGATAAGGGCTTGTACCCAGCTTTGCTAAAGCTCGTATTGAATCAATTCTCGAATTTTCAGGAAGCGAATTGGCTCTTGTGCAACACTTTCCACGAGTTGGAGAATGAGGTAAGTTAAGCTATCAATTCATATATATTGAGGACAATAAGTTATAATATTTTACCTTCTTAAAGTTTGTGGTAATTTTGATTTTCTCCTAAAGTTTCAAAATTGGGATACACTTTGTTTGAATTTATAGTCCGTTCTTCATTTCACTGTGATAAGATCGATGCCAATTGCTAGGTATCAACTAACCTCAAAATTACATTATTTTTTTCATTCAAATTTTGAGGTAATTTTTGTTTTGCCCCATAAAGATTCAAAATCTAAATCCATAACAGAACGTTGTTTTCCACTCTGCTACACCTTTGAGAAGTGGTTCAATTACAACCACTTGTATTGTTATCTTTTTACAACTACTATTTTATTCTATCTCTTCTTCTTGTTTATCCTCCTTTTTTTTTTTTTTTTTTTTTTTTTTTTTTTTTTTTTTTTTTTTTTTTTTAATATTGTGTGTGTGTGGGGGGTGGGTGGGTGGGTGGGTGAGTGAGTGAGTGAGTAACAACCAGTCTATTATGTTAATATCGTTTAGTGATAGCTACTAGTCAATTGGGTTCATTAAAAAAAAAAAAAAATACTAGTCAATTGTGTAATATCGGGAAAAGCTTACCCAAGCGGACCAAACCCTATAAATATATCAAAACCATTACAATTTATATTTGAAAAAAATAATTTTCAAAAAGCAATTGTTTACTTATCATGAATTGGCTTGAACAGCTCAAGTTGAATATGGTTTAAAATTTTATATAGAAAAAAGAATGTGGTTTAAATTATTCGCAACCAAGTTCAAGTATTAATAAGTACTTTTACACTAAATTAAATCATATAATTTGATCTATAAATTAATCAAATGTTAAGACACTCTAGTATCATTTGATCTAGAAGGCAAATCATTTGTTAGCCATATCACTTTTTTTCTTTTTTTTTGGGGGGGGTGGGGGGGGGGGGGTACAAAAAGAAAAGTGATATGGCTAAAACAATAGCAATCAGCATTGCTTTATTTATTTATTGACATAAGTGTATTTGTTAAAATAAAGTATACTTTTGACCCCTAAAGTTTGAGATTTTTTTTTGGCCATTTATGTTTCAAAATTTTCATTTTTACATTTTATATTTTATTTAGTTCTCATATTGGCCCTTCAAGAGTTTTTAAAATTTTTTTATTATTATTTTAAAGTCACGAGATTTGATTTGTTACCCCATTAAATAAATTTTTTTTAAATTTCATTCTCCAAAAAAAAAAAAAAAAAGTTTGTTTCAACAAGAAGTCTACACAGTATACACTCAATACAATAGTCTATATATAGCCCCCGTTGAATTGTTGTTTTCGCGCATGCAAATCACTATTGATCACTTACGTTGCACTGACTGTAGATAAGGATACATCATACAAGAAGAGCCCACATTTGTCTGTCATTTCCTCTTTATCTTTTCAGATACGAGTGCAAAATCCTTATCACGATGAATTGAAATCAATACATATACACCATTATCTCCAGTAATTTTAGTTCATGAATTCTTCAACCTCAAACTTCCATAGAAAGAGTCATAGCGCATTGGAATAGAAAATGGAGAGAGAAACTCATATCCTAGTACTTACTTTCGCTGTACAAGGTCACATAAACCCAATGCTCCAATTCTCAAAGCGCTTAGCCTCAAAGGGTCTTAGAGTAACTTTTGTCACTACCACCGCTATTGGCAATTCCATGCCAGCCCTTCCTAGCCATTCTATCAATGTTGAGATCATCTCTGATGGATCCGGGGAAGCCGTAGATTCGGAGAGTATAGATGCAGCTCTCGAACGTTACAAGCTACATGTTTCACAAAGCTTACCAAAGCTTATTGAGAAACATAATAGCTCCAAATATCCTCCAAAGCTTATGGTTTATGACTCAGGTATGCCATGGGCTTTAGAAATTGCAAGGCAATTTGGCATTGATGCTGCTCCATTTTTCACTCAGTCTTGTGTAATTAATGCCATTTATTACCATGCGACTCATGGAGCAATTCAGATGCCCTTAGAAGAAGGGGCTTCAATAGCTTTGCCCTCGGTACCACCACTAGGGGTCGATGATCTACCTTCATTTTTTTGTGATAAGGGCTTGTACCCATCTTTGCTAAAACTCGTATTGAATCAATTCTCGAATTTCCTTGAAGCAAATTGGCTCTTTTGCAACACTTTCGACGAGTTGGAGAATGAGGTAGGTTAAGCTATCAATTCATGTATATTCAGGACTAAGTTACAATTTTTTTACGGTATTTTACATTCTTAAAGTTTGAGGTAATTCTACAAACATTCAAAATTTGGATAATTTATGTTTGAGAAGTGGTTCAATTACAGCCACTTGTATTGTTATCTTTGTACAACTACGAGTCTATATATTCTGTCTCTTCTTCTTGTACTTATTTTTGTTTTTGTGTGTGGGGGTGTGAGCGAGTGAGAAACGACTAGTCTATTATGTTAATATCGTTTAGTGATATCTACTAGTCAATTGTGTAATATCGGGAAAAGCTTTCCCAAATGGGCCAAACCCTATAAATATATCGGGAAAAAAAGAATTTTCAAAAACTTATTGTTTATTTATCATGAATTGGCTTGATCAACTCAAGTAGAATATAGTTTAAAATTATATATATATATATATATATATAGAATGTATTATAAACCCAGTTTAGAATATTATTATTATTTTCGTGTGTATTCTAATAAGTATTATTATTTGCTCAAAAAAAAAAGTTCAAGTATTAATAAGTACTTTTACACTAAATTAAATCGTATTTATCATTTGATCTACAAATTAATCAAACCACATTTTTTTTTTTGCTAAATAATTAATCAAAGCACCGAATCCCTATATATCACGTTTCCACATTGTTTTGATATCATATAAACAGTTCCCCCCCCCCCCCCCTCCCTTTTTGGATAAGTATCATATATACATGTCTACCCAAAAAAGTATATATATATTTTTAGAAAAACCAAAAAAGTATTTATAAATGTTAGAATATTGAATTGGCTGGTGATATGAAAGAATGAAAAGAAATAATAATGAAAGAGTGGGCTAAAAATTACTAACAATGTAACTTCCTTTGATTCTAAAATTACTTTTTTTTTTAGGGCAATAGATACAATTGAGTATATAATTATTTTAATTTAAAACTATTAAATAATATAAAATTTTTATTTTATTTAATACAAGTGTTCTTCTAATTCGTATATTATTATTGCTATTATAAAGTTGTGATTTACAAATATGTATTTTGTTGGCTTTTATTCCGTGCCAAATTTGATTGTAATTATATTCAATCTTTTGTACCCTATATTTATTGTGGGATTTGATTGTAAGGGTTGTGTGTTAGAGAGAGAGAGCGTGAAGACTCAAGCAATTGAAGCCAGAAGATTTCTCGCGGGTATCTCGTGACTAAGCTTCCCGCGAAGTGAAGCATGTGCCTTGCACATGACTGGAATGTGAAAAATCAGTACAGGATGGAAACACCTGTGTCTCGTGGGTAAGGCCTTCCCGCGAGACACCCGCGAGATATTCTGTTTTGCCAGTCTATACTATCTGATATACAATTTCTGTACCCACACTATATATACCTATATTACCCACAAATGTTGAGAAGTATTTTTGAAAGAAAACCCTAGCCAAACACCTTGAGAGTTAGAGATTATCATACCTATATATCTCTACACACAAGTTTGTGGATTTCCTCAACTCTTACCTCTCCAATTCCATACCATTGAAAGGTTGATAGTCCAAATGCTTACCACACCCTTTTAGAGTGTTAAGTGATGTTTTGGTGCTGTTGGAAAGTATTGGAAGAAGCGAAGGATGGCAAATACAACATGGAGCTTGTTGTGGGATCTGGAGAGCTAGACAAGACACGGTTCCGAGAAGTCTTGTCGGAGTAGGAGTTTGGAGGGCTTAGGTACAGCGGGTAGATTAGGCTTGGAGGGTCTCTTACTAACCCATGTATCCCAACTGATTGTCTAGTGGATCGATTATCACTTGGAGGGCGGCGGAGAGGTTTTTCGCCGAGGTCTTCGGTTTCCTTTTTGATAACACATCGGCGTGTTATCTTGTGTTTGCATATTTCTTTCCTACTCTTTTACATTCCATTTTACGGCTGTGTTGCTTTGATTATGGATTAGAGTAGTTGGTTTGTTTATCCGCTCGCATTTACACTATTCCGCATTTAGTATTAAGTTAGTATAAAATCAATCGAGCTGTAATTTTAATTTGGGGGTCTAAACAGCTCTTGTGTTTTCAACACATTTTTGAGCTTTTAGCTATCACAAGTTTAACTAATCAACATAAAATGAAATAAGGAAATACTATATCTACCTTTGCTTAGTATTTGATTATTCTTATTTGTTTTGTGAAAGTTATGATATTAAAAAAAAAAAAAAAAAAAAAAACATTTGAAAGATAGATTTTTATATTTAATTGAATTATTTTAGTTTATTTTTATATTTATACTAATTTAATATAATTATTTATATTTAAATAATTATTAAATTAATTATGATGTCATCACAGTTTGACTTCGGTCTGACTTTAAAAATCTTGAACCTCTTTTCTTTTACAGTTCATTGAATGATTCGGGTTTGAAAACTATGATCACAATAAGTGATGTCAACTAAACTTTTATGTGGTTAAAAAATACCCTCATTAATGAAGGGTAATTTCATTTAGAAATAAGATCATAAATGTCAAATAAAAATTTTCATTTTGAATTCAAAAAGAAAATTCCTAAAATTTAGGATTTTTTTCCTTTCACATTCAAAAAAGATTTTACAGTTACTGCTTATCTCTAAAGTTTATCATTTTTATTTTTTTGAAAAATAAAAATATATATTTCTAAATTATAGTAGATGCTAATTATTAACTTTTACCAAAAAAAAAATAGAAGAGCCTCTAAACACATGCGTAAGTGTGTGTTCAGAGGCTAGTATTATTATGGTAAGATACAATGCCTGAAATTTCAAAGCCAAAACATAGTGAAGACAAGGCAAAAACAAAATGATACTATGGATTTCTTTTCTAAAAAAGAAAAAAACGAAGAAGAATGTAGTGGATTTCAATTAATACACTTTGATAAATATTAGCATCTTGTCAAATTACTTATATTCCTGTATTCTTTTAGTGTACTAGCTATTTTATGTCTTCATTCTTCTCTACCTTGACTTAGTGAGTTATTGGCAACGCTAGAATTTGCCACTTCTGTGTTATTTACTTACTAACTACAGAGCCTACAACTCATTGAAGTATGAAAATTTATATGATTTGTTTATAAGAGAAGTATTTCAGTTTTGTAGCTTTGCTTACTAATATGCTTACACAACACATCCCTGTAATTAATTTTCCTCCATTTGAGATAACTTTATTTATATTTCAGCCTATTTTTAATATCCCCTTCATCTTCCCCTCCATTGTTAATCAGTGAACATTGGTTTATTGTTTATTATTCTGATTTTGTTACGTATGTTTCAAAATTCCATTAGGTGGTGAATTGGATGATAAGCCAGCAATGGCCGGTTAAAACAATTGGACCAGCTATTCCATCAATCTATTTAGACAAGCGGTTGGAGGATGACAAAGAATATGGCGTTCACCTATTCAAACCTGATGTGGATGCTTGCATGAAGTGGCTAGACACAAAGGAAACTAACTCAGTTGTTTATACATCATTTGGAAGCTTGGCATCCCTGGGAGAAAAGCAGATGGATGAGCTAACAGGGGGCCTAAAGAATAGCAATTGCCACTTCTTGTGGGTTGTCAGAGAGACTGAACAGAAAAAACTTCCTCCTAGTTTCTTACAAGAAACATCAGAGAAGGGACTAGTTGTGAGTTGGTGCCCTCAGTTAGAAGTATTGGCTCATAAGGCCGTTGGGTGCTTCATGACTCATTGTGGATGGAACTCAACCCTTGAGGCATTGAGCTTGGGAGTGCCAATGGTTGCAATGCCAATATGGACGGATCAACCAACTAATGCAAAGTTCATTGTGGATGTGTGGAAGGTAGGGGTAAGGGTTAAATTGGATGAAAGAGGCATAGCTACCAAAGAAGAAATAGAGCTGTGTATTAAGGAAGTAATAGAAGGAGAAAGAGGGAAAGAGATGAAAATGAATTCAGTAAGATGGAAAGAATTGGCTAAAGAGGCAGTGGATGAAGGTGGAAGTTCTGATAAAAATATAGAGGAGTTTGTGGCAAAACTTGTGCAATCTTAAAGTTAATGTAAGCAGCAATTCTGCAACTCTTCGTTCAAATAATGGTCAAGAAAAAAAATTTATGATATCACTATTGGAGGTTTTGTTGTAGTGATACGAAGCGTTAACAAGTTGGAGGAATTTGATTTTTTTTCAAAACATTACCCATGTGATTTCTCTAGAAGGGGAGTACAATATTATTTATCTAGCAAGCAATACCAAATTTTCATTTCACAATGAATAGATTCTTCTTGTACAACAAAAAATAAAAACCCTAAACTAAGTCAAAGAAAAATTTTCATACAACAACAGTAAATTCCATAAATATTCATGTGATGCCAGTGAATGCCACATGATCCCAAAGGTTAAGACACTTGTATCAAGTGATGTGGCTAAAACAACAACAATCAATGTTATTTAATTTATTTATTTGATATAAGTGTATTCGATAGAATGAACCTTAAAGTTTGAATTTTTTTTTTTTTCAATTTATTTTGACTATTTATATTTCTAAATATTCATTTTGACGTTTTATATTTTATTTAGTTTTCATAATGGTCTTGTTCCATTTCATATCTTCATTTTTATAACTCTCTCTCTCTCTCTCTCTCTCTCTCTCTCTGAGATTAGATTATAATTGCTGCTATACTACTACTATAGAAATAAAATAGAATAAAATATCATTTTGGTCCCTAAACTTTCACAAAAGTATTTTTCGTCCCGAAACTTTGCAAAACATTTCTCTTCGTCCTTCTATTTATGTCCATTAGTTTATGTCTTACGTGAATAACAAAGTGCTAACATAGTATCGATTAACTTAAAAATTTATGAATAGGTGACACACAATTATTGGCACATATGGAATAGATATCGATATTTCAATTAGATAGGTATACCCCTCACATAGAAACTCATTGTCCAGGCAAAAATAAAAACCTCCAACGTGAAAGTTAAAACCCCAATGGCAAGTTCAACTGTGAAATCCCCACCCTAATCGGTGACCGCTGACCCAAACTGTGAATCTTCATCCAAAAGAGGAGGATTTGCAGATCATTCAACATCTCTACACTTTGCCAACTTTATAATTCTAGAGCAACTTTGTTCAAAGTACAAATAATTCATTTAAACAAGTGTACAACAAAGATCAAACTTTTAGCAAAGAAAAACAAAGAGAGTTCAAAGAAAAGCCTATAATTTTGAGAAGCATTGAATCTGATCCTTCAAAACGCCATAGCTCATATATCTTTGAATCCAATAGCAACAACCAACAATGTGAGAAACCCATAAACTTCTAGAGAGAGAGAGAGAGAGAGGTGTTGGCCACCTTTGGTGGTGGCATCATTGAGGAAAGCACGGTTGGACTTGGCGTTGGGGTTTCACATTGGGGATATTGATTTTTGCTATAGTGAGATTGAGGGGTATATTAATGTTTGTCTTGCTAAAATATTTATTCCATAAGTGCCAATGATTATGTGTCATGTGTCCATTATTTTGTTAAATTAAATAATTTGGTCCAAGTTAAATACCATGTCAGTATTCCATTAACCACATAGGACGTAAATTAACAGACATAGGTAGAAAGAAAAAAAGTAAAACATTTTGCAAAGTTTAGGGTTGAAATAAGACCTTTTGGAAGTTTAGAGACGAAAAATGAGCTTTTGTGAAAGTTTAGGGACCAAAATGATATTTTACACAACAAAATATTTCATAACTTATTAAGTATGATTTTTTTTTTTTTTTTTTTTTTGATGAACATAAGGTATGAAGTTGTGATTAGAGTAATTTTAGTATACAATTTCTCATATATATATATATATATATATTAATAAATAAAATTAATAATGATAATATTTTAATGATTCAAATGCATATGCTAGTCATGTTTGAATACCAAATTGTATAAACTCGAAAACAGTCAAAATCATATTGGGTTTAAAATTTTCAATCTCTTGACATTTTCATTCCTTTTTTTTTGGGTTCAAACCTATTATATAAATATTAGATTAGGTCTGAATCTTCCAAATTGACCCATAGCATTCCTAATATAGTAAGTTTGAAGATACAGAAAATTTCAGACATTTTCACTGAATTGGTTTGCATCTGTGTTTATGGTGGAACCCAAGTGAACTGAATATGTGAGTGGGTGTGAAAATTTTTGTAAATCTATATATGTCTGTAGCAACACTGTTTAGTTGTACTATTTTCTTGCATTAGCAAATTATTAATTTATTATAAGAGGCACTGACTGCCGGAAATTTCAAAAGCCAAACTTAGTGAAGACAATTAGACAAGGCTACCTAACAAAATGGGACTATCCTTTCACTCCTACTTTTAAGGTTCTTTGCATGCGATTTGTTACTATTATTTTTTTTTTTTTGAAATGCAGAGACATAAACAAAATGATTGTTTGCATTTCACTTCCAACATACAAGTAATGAAAATATTCAACTTCGCCATGAATTATAAAATTTCATTTCTAGTTCATGATCCAAAGATACGCACACCCAAATTAGAGACAAAAAGTTCAATCCTAATATTTCAATTACCCTTCATTATTAGAATAATAGTTAAAATGGAGCTCCCATTTTTTCTCACTCAAGTGTAACTAATAGTCTAATACCATCTATTTATATGATGCCCAACGAGGAGCAAAACAGTTGCCCTTTTGAAGTACCTATAGTATTAGTATCACTGCCCTTGATGCCTTCACTAGGAATCAAGGTCGACGTGCCTTCTTTCTTGTTTGATTCGAGATTGTACACTACAAAAAAACTGTACTATTGCGGCGGGTCAAAACCGCCGCTAAAGGTCCATTTAACCTTTAGTGGCGGGCGCTATTGTGGCGGTAACAAAAAACACCGCTATAAATGAACCTTTGAGTGGTTTTTTGCTGTGGGTAGAAAACTGCTGCCATATGAGGTTAGAATTCGTGTCAATTAACTTTTAGTGGCGCGTTATGCACATCGCTATTGTTGTCCATCTTTAGCGGCGGGCAAAAGCCGCCAGTATAGGGAATCAATTAAAACGGACTAATTGCACTTTTAGTAGCAGGGAGAAACGCCGCTATATGTGTAAACCTTTTAATAGTGAGCAAAAATGCCGCTATAGGGCTTCATTTAAACCGTAATACATGCACCTTTAGCGGCACTTTTTGACCACCGCCATAGGTTCTTTTTTTTTTTTTTTTTTTTCTAGCGGGTTTTAAAACCACTATTATTTTTATTTTTCATTTTTTACAGATCTATTACAAAGAACTTGTAATAGTTTTAACTCTACTAACACAATACCACAAATATAACTAATTAACAACACTAAAAATGTCTCCAAACTAACGTAATATTAACATAAAAATATATTATCAAATACATATAACATTGTCTATAACCATTATCAAAGTTTCAAAGTATTTAAATAAATCCTTCAATACTTTTGCAAGAAGATGCCCTTGGTACACTTTTGCAAGAATAACCAGTAGTCCTAACTCCATGCTTACTGGTAATAGTATACTTAGTAGTGGTCACTCGTTCTGGCATAACATTGGGAGGTATGGTTGGAGGCGACAGGGGCAAAGGTGGTGGTGGCCCACCAGCTTCCTCAGAACCACCTAATTTCTCCATCTAGGCTAGGGTCCTACATGCCAAATTTACAAGAAAATACTTAACATTTAAAGACAAACAATGAAAGTACTTACAAAATCCAAATCACAGCACTAGAATAAAGCAAGCTAAGAAGTTCACTTAACATTTAAAGTCAAACAAACCATTGCAGAAAAATCAAGAAAATACTCAAAACATCAATAACCAGAAAATTCCATGTTCTTTCAAACAATCAACCTTATTCAATAATTAGTTGAACAAAGACCATGATAAAGAAGAAATGAAAAGGCATAAGTTTGCAATTCAGTATAACACAGATTTATTCACTCTACTTAATATTAACCACATCTTTTCCTTTTCCAAGGCCGGTTGACCATAACAAAAAACACAACAATCAAGTGAAAAATAATATTCATACCAAGGGCCATTGGCAAAAAGCATATGATCCTTTATCTGATGGCATTGTAAAATCAAAACCCCACGTACACTTGAAACAATTTCTATAGATTTCTTTTTTCTTTTTCAACATTTGATAAGTTATGAATGTGGAGGTATATCATTTTCATTTTCAAACACCATAGTTTAATTCTCAAGCATAAAAATTCTGAGATTATCACATTAGCTTATATCTAGTACAATGTGTGAAACTATGAATAAAGTACCAAATAGATTTAAGAAGAGGCTAATGATGCAGATTGGTTAAGGAAGAAGAAAATATTTTAATATTTTATGTTGTTTTATCATTCCTAGTGGAATTAGGATTTATTTGCTTTTATAAGTTCAATTAAAATCCTTTTCCTAGTTAAATTAGGATTTTAATTGTTTTTCTTTTCCTAGTTAAATTGCTTTTCCTTTCTCAAATAGAAGTAGGTTTATTATTTCTTTTCTTAAAAGGAGTAGGAGAAATTCTATTCCTATAAATACTCTTTATAAAGAGGTTGATTGATGTTATGTGTTGATTAATAAAAGCTTGTTAGAGAGGTTTTCTCTATTATTTTGCCTACTAGCCTAGTGTTCTTGTAGAACTTAGGTTTCATGGAAGAGTTGTAGTAATTGTGTGTTACAGATTCTGCTTCTACACGTCTACACTGCATCAGTTGGTATTAGAGCAAAGCTAGGTTCCTACTATGGCGCAAAGAGGAGTACATGGGGGAAAACCTGTTGCCATAAATGACGTGTATGAATGCGATGAGGTTGCATGTGATGCGCAATTAGAGGCATTCTTTCAACGAATAGATGAGTGGTTTGATGCGTTTTCAAAGCAGCTCACCGCCTTAGCCGTTGGAAGTCAACCTCAAAACTACCATCCTAATCCATGTTTTGTGGAGGAGAAGGATCTTGATATCGAGCAGGAGGGTTGCGATATCAAAGAGGATGATGAATATATTGAAAGAGTTTGTCTAGTAGATTGGGATTCTCCACCAATTTATGATGACTATCCTAAAGATTCTAAAGATTTTTAGTCTAGGAGAAAAGATTGAGCTTGATAAAAATAAAGTCATATACATACGAGATGAGCCCATAACTCACATCATTGATGAGACTTTCGACATTCAAAAACAAAATGTTATTGATCCCTTCTGGGAGGATTTTAATGAACAAGAATTGATAGAGGTCAACAAGAAGCATGCACGAGTGATTTTAAGTAATCTTTGTCGAGGAGGAAATATGAAGTTTTTGGATGTGTGCATGGATTCTTTTTTAGTACTTGCTTCATATATCCCGCCGTGTGCTTGCTCACTCCCAAGTGCAGGGGATCGTAGCAATATAATTCTCGGAGTACCGAGGTTGAACCACAAGGACCAGGGTAAATTCAAAGACAATATAATTAAATAACACAATTTGGGTGAAGAAGAAAAATACTTTTGCTTGGTGAGTGTTAACAAGAATAATGACAAAAACTAATTTAAATCAATAATGTAAATACTAGGGCATCGGGGTGTTTCCCTATATCGATATGAAATTATTTGTGATCTAAGAAAATATCTATTTCATAATTGATTGTTCTTACACAATTAAAAACTTATGATTCGGTTGAACTGGGACAATTCATGAATGCATGATAACCTCGATTAATAATGCGGCTAGAAAAGTTTTTAGAAAAACCCATTCACTTTAAAACCTAATTTCTATTTGAAACTATTAGAAATTCATCTAAACAATAAGAAAAACATGATTGAACTTATTGAAAGCATGGAAGAACTAATACATCAAAAGAAATCTAATTGAACAATCAAATATGTTATTGATAAAATCCTAGAAAGAATCACATTGAATATTCATACTGTATAGAAGAAACATAACACTAGCCCTAGCAAAGAGTTTAAGCTGCCATTAGAGAAAGGAAAATACATTTTTTTCTCTCCAAAATTCGTTCTCCACAGCCTCCCTTCAAAACCCTAATGTCTAAGTGTCCAAAGAAAATAAAACATTTACTATTTTAATTTCCGTCCAGGTTTACAACGGTAATTTGTGAGATAATTTTGGCCTTCAAAAATTGAGAATTTCAAAAAACTCAAATTGGAAAGTTGTAGATATTTAAGTCATGGTTCCAACCCATCTAGCCTTGTATCAATTGAATTTTTAAGGAGAGAGATATGTCCAAAATACTGATCAGTGCTCAAATCAGATTTTTCCTTTTCAGATTCTACTTCTTTGATTTCTTTCCTTATTTTAAGCTTCCAATCATGGTAGACGATCTAAGCACTCTAGCTGCACCTCCTTAGACATTTAAGCATGGTCCTTTAGCTCCACTTTAATTCTAGTTTGACCTCCATTCTCTCACAAATTCCTGTAAATTCATCTTTTTCACATAATTTCCTGAAAGTAGAAAATTACACACAATGAATAGCATTTTATTCAAGAAATTATGTAAAGATAAATAATAGGGACTAATGTAAATCATGGCTTAATTATACAAATTAAGCATAATAATAAAGAGATAACACCCATATAAATATATAACAAGTATACATTTTAAGGCATTATCACACCCCCCAACTTAAATCTTGCTAGTCCCTAGCAATCGACAAAGCACCCATGTCTACTAAAAGTGAAAAATTAAAACTAAAATACAAGCCACTTTCGTAGGCTACACAAGTACACTTCCCATGTGCAGCAAGTCTTTGAACCCCTAGGTCACCCTAGTGGACGAGTTTACTCTCGTGAGGGTTTGCAGTGACTCTACCCACAAAAGTCAAAAGTTTCCTAAAAATTCCTGCAGCAAATGTTAGTCTGCTTTATCATTATATCATACAAAGGAACTTTCAATTTTTGAGTTTGGATACTATTCATTATAATAAAGAGCTTTCACTAGCTTCACTTTTGGAGTGTGTGTGTGCATAGCCCATCCAATCAAATCGACTTTTCCAAACATACATAGACCAAGAATAATCTAGATTAGAGCCTCTACTCCAAAACCTCTCTTAAGTCATCAACACTCTGAAAGAACACACATAGAAGTAATGGTTTCTCTCTTCAAATCACATGTGAACAAAAAGGAAAGAAGAAGTTTTAAGAATATCATATGTGTATACAAAAACAGCCGCTAAAACAATAGAAAAAGATCTCTTGGAAAGGATGTTGAATTCCTGGAAACATAAGGTTAATACCATTCTCATCCCTAGTTTTTATCCCAAACACATACCAGCTATGCACCTTTAGGATCAAGTAGGACTTTAAGCTCAGTGATAGTATAATCTTATGGTTAGGTAAAGGCAAATTGCTCTCTTTGAAATATGAGGTATATGAATTAAATGCAAAAAATTCAAGCCAAACCCAACTCATAACAGTAACAACCAACTTGAATCAAAATAACATTTACTCAACCATATAACCCTTCTGAAATACATGAAAGATGTGTAAGACACCAATGATTTATATGTATGTCTTCTCTTTCTTTTTCGTTTTCTCTCTTTTTTTTTTTTTTTCTTCTCTTTTTGATTTTTTTTTTTTTTTTTTTTTTTTTTTTTTTAAAGAAAAGAGAGACAATGGTGGTATCTAAACACATCAATTGCTCAAAACTTGAACATCCATGAGAATACCCATAAATCAAAATGTTTTGTGGTATTGTGGAAATATTTCTCATGGCTCAAATGATGATGACAATGGCTAAGGTAAAGGTAGGCTGAATATTTGTTTAGCTAGTGACAAAAAATTGGTGGTCTTAGGCTCTCATCTCCTAAAATTCCGCATAAACTAGCATGCCTAAAGACAAAAATAAGTAGGATCATGGTATATCTCTCCATAATGTTTCCAGTAGTCAACCAAAAACTATAGAGATCTTTTACAAAAATTGAAGCACATGAGAGAAATTTAAGAGTTCAAACAAAGATATACTTTCACAAAGAAAAGTAAGGCTCAAGAACTCTCCATATGGGTTGAGCTTTAGCTTATATCTAGTTTGTTCATGATTCATGCATAACCAACATCCAACCGTCCGCTAACCAAGCTATTGTGCTAAAAAATTTCCAATTGTGCTCTTCATGGAAGAGTCTTAATATAGCAAATAGTATAACCAACTCAGCATTATTCATTCCATCACATGATATAAAAATAAAGCTTATAACTCTACTGCATTCAAATTCAAGGTTTTTTTTTTTTTTTTTTTTTTTTTTATTTTTTTTGAACAGAAAGAAAGAAAAATAATGCAAGGTGTAGCAAAAAGTTTAAACCTCTCCCCCCAACTAAAATATTGCACTGTCCTCAATGTATCAAAGCCAAAATAAATTTAAGTATAAAGGGAAGAAGTTACCTTAAGCATTTAAATTATTATTATTAAATTTTTTTTTTTTTTTTTGAAATTTCTTTCACACCTGCAAATGTTAGCTCACAAAAGAAAAATAATAACAAAACAAAAAACAAAAACAAAAGGCAAAAAGAAAAAGAAAGAAAAGAAAATTAAAACAAAAATGGTACAACTTCATAAGGCTCTTTCAGTGTTCATGTAGCATCCCAATAGGCAGGGATCTCCAGTGACATAGTCTCCTCCTCAGGTATAACTCCCCCTAAGAATGGTTTTAACCTTTGTTTATTTATTTTCAAAATCCTACCATCTCTAGGGTCCTTAACTACTATAGCTCCATGGTTAAACACTTCCCTTACAATGAAAGGGCCATCCCACCTAGGTTTTAACTTACCTAGGCCTAAATATGCATATTTAAGACCATTGGGCAACGGCTTAAACTCTAGCTGTGGTGCCTCTTCACTTGAATGCACAAGCTTTTTTTCATTTTCTAGTAGCTCCTCAAAGCAAGGCTTCCACCCTTTATTAATTGCCATCATTTGTTGTTCTTCCAAAACCTATGAGGAATCCAACAAAGAAAAATTTTCAAATACATGAATATCACATTCTAAATCATAAGAACCAACAGAATTATTAAGAAGAGTTTCAAGAGGATCAGAAAAACAATTCTTATTAAACTCTTCTTGAACCACCGCCCCAATGAGGTTCACATAAGCACAGTCATCATCCTCATGTGGTTGTTTAGCCACATGAAATATGTTTAGCTCCAAAGTCATGGAACCAAAAGTGAGTTGCATTCTCCCATTCCTGCAATTAATTAAAGCATTAGCTGTGGCAAGAAAAGGTCTACCCAAAATAATAGGGGTATGAACATTAGGATGTAAAACAGGTTGGTAATCTAGAACAATAAAATCAACAGAATAATAAAATTGTTCAATTTTCACCAACACATCCTCAACAATCCCTCTCAGTTCCCTTACAGAGTGATCAGCCAACTGTAAAGTTATTGAAGTAGGTTTCAACTCACCAAGTCCAAGTTTTCGATATACACTGAAAGGGATCAAATTAACACTCGTCCCATGATCTAGCAATGCATGCTCCATGATGTAATCTCCAATAGTACAAGAGATCGTAGGACAACCCAGATCCTTATACTTTGGTGGGTCTTATGTTGGATAACTGCACTTACCTGTTCTATTAGGAATGCGGTCTTCTTCACATGATGCTTTCTCTTGATGGTGCATAGGTCCTTAATTACCTTGGCATATGCAGGCACTTGCTTGATAACATGCAATAATGGCAAATTTATCTTGACTTGATGCAAATGTTCTAATATCTCAGATGTGGTGCCCAATTTCCTAGGTGATTTTAAGGCTTGTGGAAATGGTGGAGGGATTGGGCATTTTTCAATTTCACCAAATGCAAGTGACTCAGTTTCATCCTTCTCTTTTTCAACTGGGGTCTCCTTAGATTTCTTAGTTACTAAAGGAGAACTTTTATTAATCTCTTTACCACTTCTCAAAATGGTCACAGCTTTTACTTCCTCATGTTTATCCTTAGAGCCAATTTTTAGATTTTGATTGATGGGATTTGGTTGAGTTTGGGAAGGAAGCTTTCCTCTCTCTATCCCACTCAATGAACTTGTAAGCCTAGTTATATGACTCTTGGTCTCTCTTACCTCTTCATCTAGCCTAGTGAGCATGGATTCAAACTTTTGATTTTGCTCACTTTGCCTTTGAATGAAAGTACTAAGTGCATCCTCCAAGGAAGGTCTAGATGATGATGATGATGCATGTGGTGAATTGAAATTCCTTGGAGCAGGAGGATTCAACACATTGTCACTCTTATAACTCAAATACAGATGGTTTCACATATTTGGGTTATAATTGTTAGAATATGAAGAATTATTTGGCCAGTATAAATTAAATGCATGTACTTGTTCTTCTGGTACATTCAAGAATGATGAAAGTGATGCACATTCATTTGTAACATGGTTTATCTCATGACAGATTTTACACACCTCCATTGGGTCCTCTCTAAAGGTAGCACTAACATTCCTACTTCCTTTCATTTTGAGTGCCTCAATTTCTTTAGTTAACATGCTGATTTTTGCACTCATGTTATCATCTTCCCTCAACTTGAAAACACTTCAACTAGAAGTGGTAGTGTTAGTTCTAGTCCTATCAGTGGAGTCCATAGGGCTAGGTCCAGTCCATGTGTTAGAGTTTTCAGCTATCTCATCAAGATAATCCATTGCATCTTCGGGTTCTTTTTGTAAAAAGTCCCCTACGCATGAGAGTTGAACAAACTGTCGGTCCCTAGGTGTAAGTCCTTCATAAAAATAGCTAACCAACCTCCAATCTTCATACCCATGAGTTGAGCAGAAATTGAAAAGATCTTTGTACCTTTCCCAAGCTTGGTATAAGGTCTCATTTTCTCCTTGGACAAAACTAGCTATCCTTCTTTTTACTTGCTGGACTTTGTGGGGAGGAAAATGTTTCTTAAAAAACTCTTTGGCCATCTCCCCCCAACTACCTATAGACCTAGGTTTCAAGGTGTAAAGCCAACTTCTTGCCTTATCCTTAAGAGAAAAAGGAAAGAAACGTAACTTAGCAGTCTTAATAACATTTTGTGCATAGAAACTGCTAATTACCTCTTCAAAAGCTCTAACATAGACATAAGGATTTTCATTTTCTTGTCCCCTAAAGTCAGGAAGTATTGCTAATAAACCTTGCTTCAATTCTACATGCGGTGCATTAGGTGGAAACATGATGCATGAAGGAACAGAAGTTTGTGTGGGATGCAACAATTCATACATAGTTCTTCTATTCTCCTCATGATTATTACATGTTCCATCACCCATGATTGATGAAGAAGGTGAAGGCAAAGGTGTGTCAAAAAGATTACCAAAGTAAGTTTCAAAATTTTCTAATCTGCCTCTCTTGTTTCTAACCCAAATGCTCATGCAACAATGAATGCCAATCAAATAAAATAAATTAAAAACAGATAGAAATTTTTTTTTATAAAAAATAAGGGGAAAAAAAAAAAGGAATGAAGTTACCAATAGAAGAATTTCCACTGGTTGTGCTTTGCTCCCAAAAATTACCTCTAAACATGCAGCAGCTCCCCGGCAACGGTGCCAAAATTGCTTGCTCACTCCCAAGTGTAGGAGGTCGAACCACAAAGAGCGGGGTAAATTCAAAGACAATATAATTAAATAACACAATTTGGGTGAAGAAGAAAAATACTTTTGATTGATGAGTGTTAACAAGAATAATGACAAAAACTAATTTAAATCAATAATGTAAATACTAGGGTATCGGGGTGTTTCCCTTTATCGATATGAAATTATTTGTGATCTAAAAAAATATCTATTTCATAATTGAATGTTCTTACACAATTAAAAACTTATGATTCGGTTGAACTGAGACAATTCAAGAACACATGATAACCTCGATTAATAATGCGGATAGAAAAGTTTTCAGAAAAACTCGTTCACTTTAAAACTTGATTTCTATTTGAAACTATTATAAATTCATCTAAAAAATAAGAAAAATATGATCAAACTTATTGGAATCATGGAAGAACTAATACATCAAAAGAAATCTAATTGAACAATCAAATATGTTATTGATAAAATCCTAGAAAGAATCACATTGAATATTCATACCGTATAGAAGAAACATAACCCTAGCCCTAGCAAAGATTTTAGGCTGCCATTAGAGAAAGGAAAATACAATTTTTTTCTCTCCAAAATTCGTTCTCCACAGCCTCCCTTCAAAACCCTAATGTCTAAGTGTCCAAAGAAAATAAAATATTTACTATTTTAATTTCCGTCCAAGTTTACAACGGTAATTTGTGAGATAATTTCGGCCTTAAAAAACTGAGAATTTCGAAAAACTCAAAAATGAAAAGTTGTAGATATTTAAGTCACGGTTCCAACCCATCTAGCCTTGTGTCAATTGGATTTTTGAGGAGAGAGATACACCCAAAATATTGATCAATGCTCAAATCAGATTTTTCCTTTTCAGATTCTGCTTCTTTGATTTCTTTCCTTATTTTAAGCTTCCAATCATGGTAGACGATCCAAGCACTCCAGCTGCACCTCCTTAGACATTCAAGCATGGTCTTTTAGCTCCACTTTAATTCTAGTTTGACCTCCATTCTCTCACAAATTCCTGTAAACTCATCTTTTTCACATAATTTTCTGAAAGTAGAAAATTACACACAATGAATAGCATTTTATTCAAGAAATTATGTAAAGATAAATAATAGGGACTAATGTAAATCATGGCTTAATTATACAAATTAAGCATAATAATAAGGAGATAACGCCCATATAAATATATAACAAGTATACATTTTAAGGCGTTATCACCGTGGTAAAAGAAGTCAAGAATAAAAATCCGTACATCAAGATTTATTATGAGTGAGAAAAGATTGATAAGTAGCATATTGGTTCTTCTTGTCTTGCATAGAAGAATAGGATGAAGAGGATTATTTGGGGTTCCAATTGATCGTGGAAGATTGCCACAAAACTCGAGGACGAGTTTTCCCTAACCCTGAGAGAATGATGCAGATTGGTTAAGGGAGAAGAAAATATTTTAATATTTTATGTTGTTTTATCATTCCTAGTGGAATTCGGATTTATTTGCTTTTATAAGTTCAATTAAAATCCTTTTCCTAGTTAAATTAGAATTTTAATTGTTTTTCTTTTCCTAGTTAAATTGTTTTTCCTTTCTCAAATAGAAGTAGATTTATTATTTCTTTTCCTAAAAGGAGTAGGAGAAATTCTTTTCCTATAAATACTCTTTATAGAGAGGTTGATTGATGTTATGTGTTGATTAATAAAAGCTTGTTAGAGAGGTTTTCTCTATTATTTTGCCTACTAGCCTAGTGTTCTTGTAGAACTTAGGTTTTGTAGAAGAGTTGTAATAATTGTGTGTTACAAATTTTGCTTCTACACGTCTACGCTGCATCAGCTAGTGAGCTAAATCCACAGACATGAATCAACATTAGACAATATTCATTTAAAACAAAAACAATAGCAGAGAGAGAGAGAGAGAGAGAGAGAGAGAGAGAGAGAGAGAGATTATCAAGTGACTGAACAATTTCAACAAAGAGAACCATACTTGAAAAAAAATTAGAGAGATTAAAAATCAAGCAAAGCTCCACTTCAACTAGAAGATTTCTAGAAATAGAAAAACTACGAATGGCTTTTAAATCTACTCTGGTCAGAATATATAGTTTCATTGATGCAGATCATGTTGTGATAGATTTGTTGGATTTTCTAGATTCAAACAATTTTAATGAAATAAACTAACTAGAGAGAGGTTTTGAAACTCTAAGACTCATCATCATTGGACTTGTCATCATTAAACTTATCATCATTAGACTCATAAACATCATCGCTAAGCTCTTGATCATTGAAAAAGTCTTGTTCAAGCAATTCATTCTCACTAATCAACGGTGTATCATAAATCGTTCCTTCTTCATTAACTCAAGTCCAAGCATGGTTGTCATTTGCATCATCAGTAGTTATATTGTAAGGGACATTCTCAAGATAAGTACCCACTTCATCATCATCATGTAAAGCATTAATACCAACATCAAATACCTCCCTAGGTTTTGTTTTAACCACCACCGCCCAATCTTTATGTCTCACATTTTTCATGTAAAACACTTGTGAAACTTGAGATGCTAATACATAAGGCTCATCAATCAATCGACCACTTGTGTATATCAATCGTGAAAAATTGACAAGGGGAAATCCAAACTCATCTTTTTTGCATCATCTCCCACTAATAATGTCAACCCATTGACATTTGAATAGTACATATTGATATTTGTCAGAGTAGTTCAACTCAATAATATCGATTAGTACACCATAATAAGTAGCATCACCTTTAGTAACAACACAAACTCCACTGTTTTGAGTTTTCTTAGTTGCCACAGAGTCTTTGGTGCGAAACTTCACACCATTTATAGCATAACGCATGAACTGTTTTGCTTCATTATCTAGATATTGAGCAAGCCATATGACTTTATCAGAGAGTTTCTTTCTCGCAGATGCATCCACTGACATCACCTAATATAGACAATGACATTTATTATAAGTGTGCTATCTAGACATTGACATCACCTATTATAAACAATAAAGTTTTATATATATATATATACTTTACTTACATAGTTCCTAAACCAGCTATATAATTTCTCTATGTGCTGCTTTTGAATAATATCATCAGTTATAGGAAAAGGGAAATCAGCCTTAATCTCCGCTATGTGTATACTATGTAGACAAACATGTTAGTATTAAATTAGAATATTGTACTTGAATGCCATGAAAGAATACGCAATGACATATTACTTGCTCGCGAAATGGGGTGATTTCTTCACAATTGAATAGCACATAACAATGTGTTTGAATCCATGAATTTGAATCTAGTGTAATACTTACCACCGCACCCATGGATTTCTCGACATTCCTTACAGGCCGATT
This sequence comes from Quercus robur, assembly GCF_932294415.1. Taxonomy (NCBI): domain Eukaryota; kingdom Viridiplantae; phylum Streptophyta; class Magnoliopsida; order Fagales; family Fagaceae; genus Quercus; species Quercus robur. Next base: position 3,572,466 of record NC_065543.1, on the reverse strand, counting down.
GAATGCAATTTCAACAGATTTAAAATAGTGTGAGCAGAATGCTAAGCATTCCTCTGCTATGTACCCTTCTGCAATGGAGCCTTCTAGATAAGTTTTATTATGCACGTAAGACTTAAGTCTTGACAAGTACCTATTAGAAAACCCAAGATCAACAACGGGAAATTGGTGTGAAAAACAATTAATTAAATAGACAAAATTACTATACGAGTTACCTTTCTATGGGATACATCCAACGATAATGAAATGGGCTAGCAACTTTGGCTTCGCTAGCCAAATACATAACTAGATATACCATCACTATAAAGAAAGAGGGAGGGAATATCTTTTCCAACTCACACAATGTCACTGCAATTCTCTTTTCAAAAGCCCCAAGTTTATCCATATTTAGTACTTTGGAACATATCTCCCTAAAGAAATAATCAATTAGAAGCCTACTCACTTCAGGGGGTTAAGGTCCGCGTATTGCTATCGAAAAAATTGCTGCATTAAAATGTGATTATCATGGTTCTTTATCCCACTAATCTTGCGTTCTTTGAGTTTAACGCAATGTGAGATGTTTGAAGAATATCCATCTGGCACTCTTACATCCTTCAAAACTTGCAGAAAACCATCCTTTTCACCAGCATTCATATGGTAGCAGGCATGTGGCATACATGTCTAATCATTCCCAACCTTTTCCAAGTGAAGCTCGCTTTTTATACCCATTTCCTTTAAGTCTTGACGTGCCTTTAAGTTATCATTTGTCTTGATCCAAGTTTAACAATGTGCTGATTATATTATCAACTACATTCTTTTCAATATGCATCACGTCAAGATTGTGACGTAACACATGGTCCTCCCAATAAGGCAAGGTGAAAAATATACTTCTCTTCTCCCACACAGTTAAAGATTTCTTCCCTCTATTCTTTTATTGGGCAAATTAATTGTTTTCTTCCCAAACACATGTTCGACTACAGCATCCGTTTGTAACATGATTTCCCCTCTAGATACTAGAATAGGAGTTGATCTTATATCAATATGCCCATCTAATTATTGTTTTTGCTTACGGAATTTATGATCACTATCCAAGAATCGTCTATGTCCAATGTAACTAAATTTTCTTCCATATCTTAACCAACGAGACTGACTATCATAGTTACAAGGGGGACATGCAAGAGTACCTTTGGTCCTCTAACCTGATATATTACCATATACAGGAAAATCATTTATGGTCCACAATAATGTGGCATGCATTTGGAATGATTTTTTGGAAGACACATCAAACATTTTTACTCCAACGTCCCATAACTCCTTCAGTTCTTCTACTAGGGGTTGTAAGTACACATCAATATCGTTCCCCTGCGAGGTTGGACCAGGAATCAATAATGATAGCATGAAAGAAGACCTTTTCATGCACATCCATGGAGGGAGATTGTATGAGATCAAAATGACAGGCCATGTACTATGAGTACTACTCATATTTCATATTGGTTGAATCCATCGGATGCTAATCCAAGCCTCACATTACGAGGCTCGGATGAGAACTCTATGTACTTAGAGTCAAATGATTTCCTCAATAACCCATCATTCACACGTCCATTAGCATGCCACTTCTTATGATTGGCTGTTTTAGGAAATCAGCACATGATTTCCTCACATTATTTTTTCACCAAAAGGTTATACATTTTCCTTCCAAAGAAAGGTAATTAGAATAAAACAACAAAATGAAAAACTAAATATATATTAGTTGTAATAAAAATTAATACAAAATTTTAATTTATTTATTAGTATGTGCAGCCAGAATTTCGTTGGACTGGACTGTAGTTTATCTTCCATACAACCATTGTCTTGTAAAAATTAATAAAAATTACAAGACAACTAATAAAAATTAATACTAAAGTTAAATGCAAATACATATTTTGCAGCAAGAATTGTATCTTAAATGTAATACGGGACAAATAAGTGAATGACTGATAACTCAAGACATGGAGTGATGGAGGTACTAACCTATATGTGGAAGAAGAGAAGATGATAGGGAAAGTATCTCATGACAACCTACTACTCCAAACTGCTATAATTTTGTGTTAAACTACCAACTTAGTCCAATAATGTGGTAAAATTAAAAATGAGAAAAAGTAACAAACCTTGTTTTACATGGAAAGAAAACATACAATTAGATGAAAGGAACTAAAAGACCAACACAAAATGCTAATCCCCTACACAAGGACATGATGCACAAGCCCGTCACTTTCGAAATTTAATTAAGTATAATGTGGGGAAAGAGAAGGTATGATAATTTCTTACAGATGAATAATGAAGGTACATGAAAGAGAGAAAGAGGTCTTGGGACCAAAAACAATTAAAGAAAGATTGAACAAAGAGGAGACCCATGTAACCCACTTCATTGCCATACCTTGGTTTATACATGTTTGGTTCATTGTCTGGGTCACATAATACAGCTCCTACAACCCAAAAATAAACTATCCTTTATTGGTTCATGTGTTCAGCTGAGAACCAAACAAACCATCCAAAGATAATTCAGTTGGTTTCACTTTTAGGCTAACCAATCTCAAGTCACAACTTACACCAATGGTAACAACCAATTACAAAATGAAAATGGAGGTAATGTCATTAGAAAATACAAAGCAGAATGAGAATAGAATATATCTTATAACCAAAAATTTCCATATCACGCCCTCCTGAACACTGAAATTCTATATGCAAAACACTTGTATTTGTTACATAGAATTGTAAGATACAGGTTCCTTTGGACGTAGATTTTTTTTTTTTTTTTTTTTGAAAATTGATTAAAAATAATTTATTTATATATAGATAAAATTGATTAACTACTCAAATTTATAAATTGAGTAGTTAATCGTAAATGGAAATGAAAATAAAGGCTTTTACATCAACCACTCCAATCCTATTAATTATTATAACCCCACCATCATTGTCTCAAGCGGGCCTATAGCCAGAACCACCATGCCATCTGCAACACCTCCATCATCACCGCCTCTAAGGACACCACAATCACCAATACCATCAGTATTGCCCTCACTACTACAATTGTCACTACTATGTCTATGTAAAATATTAATATTTTTTATTTGAGTCAAACAATATAAATTATTTTCGGAGTTGTAGCCAAATTCATCATTCCTTAAAAAAATTATATCTTCTGCCAATAGAAACACAGCGATAAGTTCATGTTATTCAATATTGTTCATGGAAAGTAAAAGAATATTGAAGTTAAATCACTACTTCCTTACTTGGAAAAGATATATAGAAGATGATCAATTTTTACATTTACCAAATAATAAACTTTACAAACACACAATGAACATAAACTAATCACACTCGAGAGAAAAATACCGACCAATCAATTATATTGAAAAATTAAATATAACTCAAGATAAACGCACAATAGAGAGTCTAGCAAGCAAACTACACACACAATAGACTGTGCATCTTGCAAGTTGCAACACTGTAAAGAGTATTACCAGCAAAGAGATACAAGCAGAAACTGTAGCAACAGAGAAAGTACCAAAGAAAGAGTCAGCAACAATTGCTCCAATGATCGGAAGCAAATTGGTGCTACCACTCACTATGTTTGAAATCTGAGTAGCATTTATGTTTTTCAAATTGAACACCTGAATCAGATATACGATCAGGTTCGATATCCATCCCCTGCCTCCAAGTGTGAAGCCTGTCGTCGCCCCTGCTTGATATAAATAGAAATAAGAAATATATTGATCCAAACAAATTTTGTGTGTTGGAGAGAGAGAGAGAGAGAGAGAGAGAGAGAGAGAGAGAGAGAGAGAGAGAGAGAGAGAGAGAGAGAGAGAGAGAGAGGTTGACCAATGTTGAATGGGAAGGTGATCCAACCACCACATTTGGTACCGGAGCTCGATAATTGGGTTTCTCTACCATCCATATTGCTGATTAACTCTTGGTGCCAAGTGATGGTCTATTTATGCTAATTGTGAATGTTATATGCTAATTAACAAAACCGTATGAATAATTTTCAGATTTCTCTAGTACTAACCTACCATGGACTTCTTAAACTTGGAAAATCAGCAATAAGAATAACCCAATGCACAAGAATTAGAAAAAAATTAGTGGACAAAAAACTATCAAGGCTTCCACTATAGAGCAAGAACCCACTACCAAAATTACCAGGTGATGCTTGCAAGCATTTGACTGGACCTTCATGGCCACTTATGACTCCAACTTTACTAAGCTTACCATAAGCCTCTCTTTTCCATATACCAATACTCTTATCAACAGAGCCACTGCACAAAAACTCCCCCATTTGACACATACATAGGACAGCCATTTGATGAGCTTTTGTCTCATTAACTAAAAGGTGACAGATTTAAATTTGTGAACAAAACAAAGGCAACGTGATTGCCACAAATTGTCACACCTTGAGCTTTTGTCAACTTTGCTTTGCTACATGATTGTTACACTATTTCTGGGTTTTCCCAACCTAAAAAATCCCCAAAAGAACTCCGAACGAACATACCCAAAAAGCAGTGCTCCAATTAAATAACCCAGCAGTAACAAATTCAACACCGTAACAACCATCCACACCATAGCAAGAAACAAATGTAGAAAGGGAAAAAAAACCATCAAGCAAAAGAATAGAGTACAAAAGAAATTGGGATGTAGGGATACCTCAATTGAACCACCCAACTTACATCAGTATCTATATAGATGTGAGGAGAAGAAGGAAGATAGAGAGGCTGCCATTAGAAACCAAAACAGAAGCTGAAACCGTAGAACAGGAAGATGAAACCGTGAGTGAAATAGTAGAATAGAAGCTGAAACCGTGATAATCAAAAGGTGGGGAAGGGGAAGGAACTAAACCTGAAACGATGAAACAAAATGTGGGAGACAGGAAGTTGAATCTGTGTAACAGAAGGGAATAGCATAAGTTGTAACCGTGAAAAGCAATAAGGTTTGACAAAGGGAGTAAGTTGAAAAGGCTTTGAGCATGGGATTGGGTTTTATGGTGGATTTAAATGTATAAGAAGTGGACTTTAAAGTAGAGATAGTGCTGAAAATAATTTTAATTTTATTAGTATTTTAAAATTGGTAAAACTATTTTAAAATTGAATTAAAAATTCAGAAAATAGGATGGGAATGACATGGCTGCTAACATGGCTCAATGTGAGCGTAGCAACATTAAATGCTACGCTTCAGCTTTTAGTAATATATAGATATAGATTGAGCCAGTTATTCCATTGGTGTACTTGGACAAATGGTTGGATGATGACAAAGAGTATGGTCTTCACCTATTCAAGCTTGATGTGGATGCTTGCATGAAGTGGCTAAACACAAAGGAAACTGGTTTTGTCGTCTATACTTCATTTGGAAGCATGGTCTTTCTCAGAGAAGAGCAAATGGAGGATCTAACATGGGCTCTAAAGAATAGCAATTGCTACTTTTTGTGGTTTGTTAGAGAAACTTAATGGAAAAAGCTTCCTTGTAATTTTCTAAAGGAAACAGTGGAGAAGGGGCTAGTTGTAAGTTTGTGCAATCAACTAGAATTATTGGCTCACAAGACAATTGGGTGCTTTATAACTCATTGTGGATGGAACTCAACACTCCAGGCATTAAGCAATGGTTGCAATGCCACAAAGGACAGATCAAACAACTAAGGCAACGTCGATTGTGGATGTGTGGAAGGTAGGAGTTAAGATTAAATTGGATGAAAGAGGCACTGCTACCAAAGAACAAATAGAGTTGTGTAAAAGGGAAGTAATAGAGGAGGAGAGAGGGAAAGAGATGAAAATGAATTCAGTTAGATGGAAAGAACTAGCTAAAGAGGCAGTGGACGAAGGTGGAAGTTTTGATGAAAACATAGAGGAGTTTGTGGAAAAACTTGTAAACTCCTAAAGTTATTCTAAGTAGTAACTCTTCATTATATTTCATTTAAATATTTGTTCTTTAAATGGGTAGGCTTTTGTAGTAGCGTGAATATTATCTCATTTTCTTTATTCAAAATTATGTCTTTTTTTTTTATTAAAAAAAAAAAAACCCATGTTAAATATTATTTTGACTAAATTGTAATTTGTACCCTTAAAGTTTGGGTTAATTTTGATTTTGCCCCTAAAATTTTTGAATTTGAATTCATAAAATTATCTCATTTTTAATTGAGGTGATAATATTATTTTATGGTGTATAAACAAAAGAGCTTAAATATAAATGATATATAACATTAAGGGTCCAATTTCATAAATTTTAAGGGATAAAATCAAAATTATTCCAAAATTTAAGGGTGTAAATTGCAATTTATTTATTTATTTAATTTTTAATTTTTTAACATAAGTATATGTTTTCTTAAAGATCAAATATTCATCTCTTCGGAACTCTTATCGAAACATTAAAAATTAATAATAATAAAAATTGCGCATGCATTTATCCTAAAACTGTCTCTTTTTAAAATCAAGTAAAGATTTTGAACATGAGGACATAAATCCATATTAAACTTGCTCCATATTCTACACTTTGTATATCTTCGTTGTTAATCAATGAACATTATTTATTATTTTGATTTTGTTACATATATTTCGAAATTCCATTAGGTGGTGAATTGGATGGCAGTCAGCAATGATCTATTAAAACAATAGGACCAATTATTCCATCAATGTACTTGGACAAACGGTTGGAGGATGACAAAGAGTACTACCTTCACCTATTCAAGCCTGATGTGGATGCTTGCATGAAGTGGCTAAACACAAAGGAAAATGGCTCAGTCGTTTATACTTCATTTGGAAGCATGGCATCCCTTGGAGAAGAGCAAATGGAGGAGCTAACATGGGGTCTAAAGAATAGCAATTGCTACTTTTTGTGGGTTGTTAGAGAAACAAAACAGAGAAAGCTTCCTAGTAATTTTCTAAAGGAAACAGAGGAGAAGGGGCTAGTTGTAAGTTGGTGCCCTCAACCAGAATTCATATTGGCTCACAAGGCAATTGGGTGCTTTATAACTCATTGTGGATGAAACTCGACACTCGAGGCATTGAGTTTGGGGGTGCCAATGGTTGCAATGCCATAATGGACAGATCAAACAACTAATGCAAAGTTGATTGTGGATATGTGGAAGGTAGGAGTAAAGATTAAATTGGATGAAAGAGGCATTGCTACCAAAGATCAAATAGAGCTGTGTATAAGGGAAGTAATAGAGGGGGAGAGAGGGAAAGAGATGAAAAGGAATTCAGTGAGATGGAAAGAACTGACTAAAGAGGTACTGGACGAAGGTGGAAGTTCTGATAAAAACATAGTGGAGTTTGTGGAAAAACTTGTAAACTCCTAAAGTTATTGTAAGCAGTAACTCTTCATTATATTTCATATAAATATTTTTCTTTAAATCGTTAGGATTTTGTAGTAGTGTTAAACTTGACTCATTTTCTTTATTTAACACTATGTCCTTTTTTTACACACATGTCAAATATTATTTTGACTAAATTGTAATTTATATCCTTAAAGTTTGGGCTAGTTTTGATTTAGCTAACAAAATTTTAGAATTTTTTTTAAAAAAGAATTTGAATCCATAAAATTGTGTCATTTTTAGTTGAAGTGATAGTCAACAGACAACTCATTATTTTTTGTGTATAAACAAAAGAGCTTAAATCTAAACAATATGTAATGTTAATGGTACAGATTCAAATTTTAAAATTTTAAGCAATAAAATCAAAATTACACCAAAATTTATGGGTGTAAATTTAAATTTAGTCTTTCTTTTTAAAGCATAAGTATATGTGCTCTTAAAGATCAAATATTTTTCTCTTCCGAACTCTTGTCGAAACATTAAAAATAATTAAATAAAACTGTGCATGAATTTATCCTAAAACTGTCTCTTTTAAAAATCAAGTAAAGATGATGAGTACATAAATCCGTATTAAATATTATCCATTCCACGCTTTATAGTTTATAACTTCGACATGACTACTAGAATTATTAATATGAAAGTATTAATTTTTTAATGTATTTTGTGAAAAGTCATACTTTTTTAATAGAAAGAACCTCTCTTTGTTGTCGTAGAAGAAGACAAAAGATGAAGGGGTCACCATTTTGCATCCTAGAATGACAAAAACATACGTTTCTGTCTCTAATCTATGCCTCCGACTAGTGTTTCTCCCTTTACACTTCTTATTATTATTTATTTTAAACAACCTCAACCCTCCTCAAGTTTATGAATAAATAGTAAATACAACCTCCCCCGTTCATGTATGTAAGCAATGATCTCATGTTCACATTATTGACTACTAGTATGTAACACACACTATGTACACAGTTACAATTCTACATACACTAAGATTTGTATGTCATATGTTTAGTTATAGTATTTTAATATTTTTAGGTTGTATTTTTTATTTTAAGTCTCTTTTAACTATTGCTTATATTTAACTTAAATCATGATAATTTCAAGTAAATTTTTGTTAGCAATTATTTTACATATTCTTTCATACAATTTTAAGGAGGTCTTTTGATCTTAATTAACCTGTATATACTTACAATGTAATCAATAACTAATATTTATCAAGTTTTTAGGCACTAAAATGAAACTTATTAGTTGCCCACATACTGCTTCTACATGTTACATAGTTCATAAATGCCACATATTATCCCAAGATCAACAACCTTAAGGTGGTTTATTTTCCATAATTGGTGAAACATAAAATAAAACATAAAAGTGAGATCAAGGGTTTGTATTATTGATCTATCCCACTTTTTGTGCTCCATTTTTCATTGCCGATAAATTGTTTTTTAGAAAAATAATCGAACTATTTGGTGACAAAAATTTTCGCCACTAGGACATTTGGCTATGGGGATTACGTGACAAAAGTTGTTTTGTCGCCATTTGTCATAGGCAACAAAATTAGAACATTTGGGGATGAAAATTTCATCACCAAATATACATTTTTCTGTAGTGTTGCCTTATTCTTTTTATTTTCCTTATAAACAAACAAAGTTAAAAAAAAAAAAAAATAAATAAATAAAATCAGACATGCTATACCACAGTTGGTGGAGCATAAAATAGAACACAAAAGTGGGATATAAAATTTTTATTTTTTATTTGTCCCACGTTTTGTGCTCAACTTTATACTCTACCAATTACATCTTGCCACATATATATATTTTTTTTCCATATAAAACAAGGAATGTGTAAAATGAAAAAAAAAAAAAAAAAAAAAAAAAAAAAAAAAAAGACATTAGACATACATACCACAATTGGAGCACAAAGTGAAACACAAAAGTGAAATAGTGAATGATTTGAATTTAGAAATATTTCATTCCCTTGACTAAACAGAACTAACCTTTAGTATGGGTATTGAGTACCTTGGTACTCTAAACCCAGTTTTCCAAAATGTTGGCCAGCCAGTCGATTAAAGAAATAGCTTTTTTCGGAAATGATCAGATCCCACATGCTGTTAACCTTAGGCTGGTAATAATGTCAATTAGACATTAGGTGGTTAATCACTCCTAGATAATTCTATATATGATTATACATAGATAATCCTATGATTGGTGGAGACTACCCAATCCTTCCAAACTCAACACGTCACAAAGGAGTTGATTCGACAATAATTTTTCATAATAAAATTTGCAATAACACTATGAATATAATTATTATATATTGTAATACACTTATCATAATCAAAATCTTAAAAACTAATTATAACAAAATAAAAAATAAAAAATAGAAGAGAGAGAGGTAAACTTGAAATGTACTTGGCTTGGATCCGTTGCCTGGAATTACTTGATTCAAACTTTATCCAATATTGGAGCACTGGATCTGCTGTAATGGTATCATATGTCATCATTGCAACGGATCTAGTGCACCGGAGGCACTAAACTCAAGTGAGTCAAGCGTTGCCCACTTATAATTACTGATGATCTGGCTTTCTCCATAAAATAATCAAGTTATTCGCAAGAAGAAAGAGAGAAGTAAAGATGAAAGATGAAAGGTTATAGATATTGTAATACAAAACACAGTAGCATCACTCATTCCAAATAAATTATCATTTTTCTTGCATCTACAAACGTAGCAATAAGACTATAAGAGGCAAAGCAGGAAATCTCAGAGGCCATAACGTAGCGAAGATAAGGCCGCCCAACTAACAAAATGAGCTTAAATCCGTTGACTCGTCAAGGTCATTGGACTGGAAGGTGGGAAAGGGCATGGGATATGCATAGCATATAGGACAACTAATAAATACAATTATTCAACTTCACCAATGAGTTACATAATATATGTCTGATTCCCGGTTCATAAATTCTTCATCCTAAGTTTCTACACACAAACAGAGATCGACAGAGAGAATGGAGAGTCAAACTCAAACTCAACCTCAACCTCATATCCTAGTACTTCCTTATCCTATACAAGGTCACATAAACCCAATGCTCCAATTCTCAAAGCGCCTGGCCACAAAGGGTGCTAGAGTCACATTAGTAGCTACCACCTCTATTAGTGAGTCAGTGAAAGCCATAGCCAGCCACACTATCAACGTCGAAATCATCTCTGATGGCTCTACAGAAAGTAAAACTTTTGACTCCAGTGACAGTGATGAATACTTTGAACACTTCATACTGACAGTCTCTCAAAGCATGACAAAGCTTATAATTCAAAACATAGAGCCAACTTGCTATTCAATCTTACCACCTTCACCTCTCTCAAAAAATGAAAACTCAATGCTACCCATAACTGGGATACGTAATAAATTTGAAACTTTTACATATGAAAATTTTGATGGGCATGGTGTATATGGTTTTTTTTTTTTTTTTTTTTTTTTTTTTTTTTTTTTTTTTTTTCTTTTCTTAATGAGATTAGAATTTGATGGATAAATTTTGCCAATTGGAAATGGATAAACTTTCAGTAACTATAAGAAAATAATTATAAAAAGTCTAAATTTAGAGTACTAGTTTTCTATTTCTTTTTTGGGCCAAAAAGGTTGGTTAAAACTTTTAAACGTATATTCTTAATCTTAAGGTAGTGGGGTTGTGTTTAGTAATTAGAGGAATAGGGTTGTTTTTTTTTTTTTTTTTTTTTTTTTTTTAAGTAGGTAACTTTGTGTAAGTGGAAGATAGGTTTTTTACTCTTTTTTAGGAAGTGGGGATAGTTCCTAAAAAACTACAAATAAGACCATGTTAATTCTACTGCTTACCAAAAACACAAACCATTCGTATCAAAAAAAGAAAAGAAAAAAAGAAAAAAAAGACTTTAACTATTCTTCTGCATCTACATCTCTTTTAGTGACAATTGAGATAAAGTGTGTGTGGTGTTTGTATCATAAATAAGAATGGCTGGTGAAGAAGAGGGTCCTGCAATCAGTATCGATCTCAGGATGACATATTCATGCATGGCAGTGTGGCAACATATTCACTGACAATGAGCGCTTGATAGGTGATGCTGCTAAGAACCAAGTTGCTAGGAGTTCTACCAACTCCATCTTTGGTACTCTACTTCTCCATACATTTTAATGTTTTTATTTTTGGGGAAATAGAACATACATGTGGATTAATTAAAGAAGCAAATAAAATTATGACTTCAAATATAAAAGACTACGTGTTACAGACCCAAACTTTTTTTTTTTTTTTTTGAGAAACAACCCTAACTAGTTTATTGAGAATTTATGTTGTTGTTAGTTTTTCCATTGCATCCAACTCATCAACTTGACAAAATTGTCTTAAATCAATTTTATTTATTTATTTATTTTTATGTTGGGTTGACTTTTTGTTTTTGTATTTGCCTTGACATATACTACTTTTGCATATAATGTGTTTTGACTGCATAAGAAAATAACAATGAAATCAACTTGACAAAATTTACTAAACTAAATTTTTATGTGGATTGATGAGTTAGGTTGGGTTGAATTTTTTGCTTGTTTATTTTGTTTTTAGCCTTGACATATACTACTTCTGCATATGATATGTGTTTTGATTGCATGAGAAAAGAAAAATGAAATCAACTTGACAAAATTTACTTAACTCAATATTTTTGTGAATTAGTAATGGATTAAGTTGGGTTGAATTTTGTTTTTAGCCTTGACATATACTACTTTGTGTTTTGATGGCATGATAGAAGAAAAATGAAACATTGGTTAATTTTTTATTCTTATTCACCAATATAAGAATATATTTATACACACATTTTACATTTTACATTATAATGCATTTGTAGGTCAAATGATTTTTTCATCACATCCTTAGATTTTTTGTGATTGAAAAATGTAATGATTTTAAATTATAATGGATGCAAATTATTAACTTTTACCCAAAAAATAGAAGAGTCTCTAAGTACGCACGTGTGCTCAGAGCCTACTATTATTAAAGTGTTTAACAAGACAATATCACAACAAAAACAAAAATCTCATAATACAAAATCAATGATTCAATTGTATATAAATTTTTTATAATAAAGACAAAAGAAAATGTTAAAATTGGTACCTTATTTTCAACCTTGCGAGAGGAAAAAAAAAAAAAAAAAAAAAGGAGGCAGAAAGCCTTTATGAATAAAATAAAATAAACTGATGATATGTTTGTTTAAATAGAAGAGTTTTAGGGTTTACAATTTAATTCTTATCAACGTGGGACAAGGCGGAGCAGATCTAAAAATTCTAAACCCATCCCCACCTTCCCTTATGGTGTGGGGCTAAACCTGCATGGGGCGAAGTAGGGAGGGGTGGGCCAAGCAAGGTGAGGAAAAATTACCATCCTTGGCTCCCCCCAACCCCACACCCCCCCCCCCCCCCCCCCCCCGCCGCCCCCCAAAAAAAAAAACAAAACAAAAAAACAAAAAAAATCCTTTAACTAACATGCTTCTAAGCTTTTAAAAGTAATGTTTTTCAAAAAAGCTTTTAAAACTTAAAATAATGAACTAAATATTATAGTCTTATAATTAACAAATAAAAACTTAATATTTTAATAAAATTAAAATAAAATAAAAGTCTCAGCCATTTAAATGGAACAACATTATGTTTGTGGTTTAATACAAGATGAAGGTTCTTCTGTTGCATGCTCTTAAATCTTCTTTCTTTTTTCTTTTTTTAAACTTTTAAATTTTAAAGATTTGGTTTGATACCCAATTAAATAAACGTGTTTTAAATTTCATTTTCGAAAAAATAAAAATAAAAAAAAATAAAAAAAAAAATAAAAAAACCAAAAATTGTGGTCCAACAAGAAGTCAATTCACTCTATAGCCCCCTTGAATGGTTGTTTTCGTGCATTAAAATCACCATTGATCATTTATGTTGCACTGATTGAAGATAAAAATATCTCATAAGAAGAGCCCACAATTGTTTGCCATTCCCCCCATCACCTTTTCTGCTACTTAGAATCTATTTGGATAGAACTTATTTTGCTGAAATTGAAAACTGAAAATTAAAAACACTGTAGCAAAATAATTTTTAAATGTGTAAAAAGTATTGTGGGACCCATTTTTAATAAAAAAAGTGATTGTAAAGTGAAATTTGTGGGTCCGTGAACAGTGCATCCATGCACTGTTCACGATTAACTTGGTCAAATAGTGCCGCTAGAACAAAAAAAAAAAAAAAAAGTTAGAAAACGCAAACGCAGCCACTTATAATCGAATTATAAGGGAGTGTTTGGTGAGTATTTCCAAACAACAATTTTCAGTTTTTAAATAACATTTCACGTATTTTCACACACTTTTTCACCAACACGTATTTCTACAAAAGTTTTTAAATAATAATTTTCAGTTTTTAAACACATGTACCAAACGGACCCTAAATGGCTGCGTTTGCGTTTTCTGACCTTTTTTTTTTTTTTTTTTTTTCCAGCCGCACTATTTGACCAAGTCAATCGTGAACAATGCACAGATGCACTGTTCATAGACCCACAAATTCCACTTTACCGTCACTTTTTCATTAAAAATGGGTCTCATAACACTATTTACACATTTAAAAATTATTTTGCTACAGAGTTTTTAGTTTTCAGTTTTCAATTTCAACAAAATAAGTTCTATTCAAACAAACTTTTAATGGAGTGAAAAATCATTACATATTTACATGTTGAATTGAAATCAATATATATATATATATACACACCATTATCTCCTGTAATTTTAGTTCATGAATTCTTCAACCTCAAACTTCCAAAGAGAGAGTCATAGGGCGTTATTGGAAAAGAAAATGGAGAGAGAAACTCATATCGTATTATTTGCTTATCCTGTACAAGGTCATATTAACCCAATGCTCCAATTCTCAAAGCGCTTAGCCTCAAAGGGTCTTAGAGTAACATTTGTCACTACCATCTCTATTGGCAATTCCATGCAGGCCCTTCCTAGCCATTCTATCAATGTTGAGATCATCTCTGATGGATCCGAGGAAGCCAAAGATGCGGAGAGTATAGATGCATCTCTCGAACGTTACAAGCTACATGTCTCACAAAGCTTACCAAAGCTTATTGAGAAACATTATAGGTCCAGATATCCTCCAAAGATTTTGGTGTATGACTCAATTATGCCATGGGCTTTAGAAATTGCAAGGAAAATTGGGATTGATGGGGTTCCATTTTTCACTCAGTCTTGTGTGGTTAATGCCATCAATTATCATGCGAATCATGGAGCAATTCAAATGCCCGTAGAAAAAGGGGCTTCAATATCATTGCCCTCGATACCATCACTAGGGTTCGATGATCTAACTTCATTTCTTTGTGATAAGGGCATGTACCCAGCTTGGCTAAAGCTCGCATTGAATCAATTCTCGAATTTTCAGGAAGCAAATTGGCTCTTGTGCAACACTTTCAACGAGTTGGAGAATGAGGTAAGTTAAGCTATATCAATTCATATATATTGATAATAAGTTACAATGTTTTAACATTCTTAAAGTTTGTGATTATTTTGATTCTCTCCTAAAGTTTCAAAAGTGGGAAACATTTTGTTTGAATTTATAGTCCGTCCTTCATTTCACTGTGATGAGATGCCTATTGCTAGGTATCAACTAACCTCAAAATTACATTATTTTTTTCATTCAAATTTTGTGGAAATTTTTATTTTGCCCCCATAAAGAATCAAAATCTAAATCCATTTTTACAACATTGTTTTGAGCTAAGGTCAAGGGAGTCAATCTCTGCTATGGCCGGAATATTTTGCACCGGCGCCTGAGACGGTACAGAAATGTGTTTGTTTCGTACCGATTTAAATACGGGCTATACTGGGTTGATTCCGATCATACCGGGAAACAAATCGGATTTCGGCCGAAAACTTCATACCCGAAATAACAAACAAAAAAATTTTAGATCTAATAATCTCTCTCCTTTCTCAATAACTTACTAACTTGCTCTTGCTCTTGGGTTACTGCCGTCGTTAACAGGGTGCCGTTGTTCCCACCACGTTGCCTGTAGCAACCCATTTGGCGATCTTCTCTTTAGCTTCTACTACTACTGCTTCTTCTTCTTTATCTGCTCAGAGGCTTATGCATACGTTTCTTCTTATTATTCTACCTTTTATTTTTCTTTTTATCTTAATCTTTTAACTTTTTGTTGTTTTGTGTTTTCTTTTTATCTTAATCTTTTAACTTTTTGTTGTTTTGTGTGCTTGACAAGTGACAAGTCACTGACAACCCACGTGAACACCATTCAAAAATTCAAACTCTACCTCTCTTTTTTAAGCCTTTATTCCAAGGCAATCTTATCCCAGTCCACGTAGTCATGGAACCCACATTATTTTTTTTTTTTTATTATTATTATTATTATTTAGAATCCACACTATCTTGTTTGTATACGATAAACAAAATCTTAGACCCAAACAATATAATACTGATGATTTCCACTCAGCTACACCTTTGAGAAATGGTTCAATCACAACCACTTGTATTGTTATCTTTTTACAACTACTATTTTATTCTATCTCTTCTTCTCGGTCTTCCTCTTTCTTCTTTTTCTTTTTGTTTGTGTGTAACAACTAGTCTATTATGTTAATATCGTTTAGTGATAGCTACTAGTCAATTGTGTAATATCAAAAAAAGCTTTCTGAAACAGGCGAAACCTTATAAATATATCAAAACCATTCCAATTATATTTGAATTGGCTTGAACAGCTTAAGTTGAATATAGTTTAAAATGTTATATAGAAAAAACGAATGTGATTTAAATTATTCGTAGCCAAGTTCAAGTATTAATAAGTACTTTTACACTAAATTAAATCATATTTATCATTTGATCTATAAATTAATCAAAGGTTAAGACACTCTTGTATCAAGTGATATATGGATAAAACAACAACAATTAGCGTTGCCTTATTTATTTATTCACATAAGTGTATTTGTTAAAATAAAGTATACCTTTGCCCCTTAAAGTTTGAGATTTTTTTTTGGCCATTTATGTTTCAAAATTTTCATTTTTACATTTTATATTTTTTTTTAGTTTTCATATTGGCCCTTTAAGAGTTTTTAAATTTTTATTATTATTTTAAAGTCACAAGATTTGATTTGTTACCCCCATTAAATAAAACTTTTTTATATTTCATTTAAAAATTAAAAATTAAAAACCAAAAAGTTTGGTCCAAGAAGTCTGTACACCCAATACAATAGTCTATATATAGGATTGTTATCTCTGTGCAACTACGAGTCTATATATTCTCTCTCTTCTTCTTGTACTTTTTTTTGTTTTTGTTTTTGTTTTGTTTTTGTGGGTGGAGGTGTGAGTGTGTGAGAAACAACTAGTCTGCTATGTTAATATCATTTAGTGATAGCTACTAGTCAATTGTGCAATATTGGAAAAAGCTTTCCCAAACCCTATAAATATATCAAGGGTTTGGCTTACCTTAATTAATTTCGTACTTATAGCAAGTGGTAGTAAGTTTTAATCTCTACATTTTATTTAATTAGTGAGTGATGTAACAATTTCTTATTAAAACAAAAAGAAATTCCAGTTAAAAAAATACTAAAAGTAAGTCAAACTTATATATCAAAACCATTCGAATTATATTTGAAAAAAAGAATTTTCAAAAACTTCTTGTTTACTTATCATGAATTGGCTTGATCAGCTCAAGTTGAATATAGTTTAAAATTTTATCTTAAAAAAATGTAGTTTAAGATATTCATAACCAAGTTCAAGTATTAATAAGTACTTTTACACTAAATTAAATCATATATATTATTTGATCTAGAAATTAATCATAGCACTTAATCCCTATATATCTCAAGTTTCCACATTGAATGGATATCATATGAACAGTTTCTCGGTTCTCCCCCCTTTTTTTGGATAAGTATCATATAAATATGTCTACCCAAGAAGTATGTTTTTTTTTTTTTTTTTAATAGAAAAACCCAAAAAGTATTTATAAATGTTAGAACATTGAATTGGCTGGTGATATGAAAGAATGAAAAGAAATAATAATGAAAGAGTGGGCTAAAAATTACTAACAATGTAACTTCCTTTGAAATACCCTTGAGTTGTTGAGAGAGAGAGATTAATTGAAATTAATAGAAATGTTGATATACAATGCTAAAGACCCTAATTTTTTCATGATTTATTAAGGTATTAAATTGTGATTAAAGTTGCATAATTACTCATAAGATTATGACTGGTGCCTGTTGTATTATTTATCAATCACAATAAGTGATGTCACCACTTGTGAAAAAAAAATTGTGTTATTAGATTTTTATATACATAAATTGAGAGAAAGAGATACTCACATACTTTTAGTATGGGATTTCTATTTTCTTTTATAAATTAATTAATAATGATGATATTTGAATAAATAAATAAATAAAAAGCTATGCTCGAATGCCGAACTATATAAACTCAAAAAATCCAAAAATTGATATTGAGTTTAAAATTTTGAAGTCAATCTCATTTTCATATTCATTCTATAAGATTAGATTTGGCTTTTCTTTCAAACCAATCCACTGCATTTCTAATACCATAACTTTGTAGGCACAAAGAATTATATGAACCTTGTCACCTATTTGTTTGGAATAATTCTAGTATTACACACATTTTGCAACAATTGTTTTATGTGGTAGATTATAATTAGCTCATTGTCACTATCACATGAATCCATCATTTTTTTCTTCACTACTCCCAGTCTACCACGTAGAACAGTTGTGGCAAAATGTGTGTGAAAGGTTATGGTATTAGAAATATACATTTTCTTTGCATTTGTATTTATGGTGAGATCCAGGAAAATTGAATATGTAAGTGGCGTGAATTAAAAATTCTGTGAATTTGGGAATTAAGAGTATCGTATTTCTTGTAACAGCAAGTGTAATGATATTATTATAGTAGGAAATTTCAAAGCCAAAACAAAGTGAAGACAAGGCAAAAACAAAATCAAACTCTGGATTTCTTTTCTAAAAAAAAAAAAAAAAAAAGAGGAATACAGTGGATTTCATCTAATACACTTTGATAAATATTAGCATCTTGTCAAATTACGTATATTCCTGTATTCTTTTGGTGTACTAGCTATTTTATGTCTTCATTCTTCTCTACTTTGAATTAGTGAGTTATTGGCAAAGCTAGAATTTGCCACTTCTGTGTTATTTACTTACTGACTACAGAGCCTACAACTCATTGAAGTATGAAAATTTTATAAGATTTGTTTATAAAAGAAGTATTTCAGTTTTGTAGCTTTGCTTACTAATATGCTTACACAACACATCCCTGTACGTTTCCTCAATTTGAGATAATTTTATTTATATTTCATCCTATTTTTAATATCCCCTTCATCTTCCGCTCCGTTGTTGATCAGTGAACATTGGTTTATTGTTTATTATTCTGATTTTGTTCCATATGTTTCAAAATTCCATTAGGTGGTGAATTGGATGACAAGCCAGCAATGGCCTGTTAAAACAATTGGACCAGCTATTCCATCAATTTACTTAGACAAGCGGTTGGAGGATGACAAAGAATATGGCGTTCACCTATTCAAACCTGATGTGGATGCTTGCATGAAGTGGCTAGACACAAAGGAAACTGACTCAGTTGTTTATACATCATTTGGAAGCTTGGCATCCCTGGGAGAAGAGCAGATGGATGAGCTAACAAGGGGCCTAAAGAATAGCAATTGCTACTTCTTGTGGGTTGTCAGAGAAACTGAACAGGAAAAACTTCCTCCTAATTTTTTACAAGAAACATCAGAGAAGGGACTAGTTGTGACTTGGTGCCCTCAATTAGAAGTATTGGCTCATAAGGCCGTTGGGTGCTTCATGACTCATTGTGGATGGAACTCAACCCTTGAAGCATTGAGCTTGGGAGTGCCAATGGTTGCAATGCCAATATGGACGGATCAACCAACTAATGCAAAGTTCATTGTGGATGTGTGGAAGGTAGGGGTAAGGATTAAATTGGATGAAAGAGGCATAGCTACCAAAGAAGAAATAGAGCTGTGTATAAAGGAAGTAATAGAAGGAGAAAGAGGGAAAGAGATGAAAATGAATTCAGTAAGATGGAAAGAATTGGCTAAAGAGGCAGTGGATGAAGGTGGAAGTTCTGATAAAAATATAGAGGAGTTTGTGGCAAAACTTGTAAACTCCTAAAGTTATTCTATTAGTTGTAACTCTTCATTATATTTTATTTAAATGGTAGGCTTTTCAGCTTTTGTAGAAGCGTGAAACTTAACTTATTTTATTTATTCAAAATTATGTCTTTTTTTTTTTTTTTTTTTAACCCATGTCAAATATTATTTTGACTAAATTGTAATTTATTTCCTTAAAGTTTGGACTAATTTTGATTTTGCCCCTAAAATTTTTGAATTTAAATTCATAAAATTATTTCATTTTTAATTGAGTTGATAATTACGGACAACTCATTAGTTATGGTGTATAAACAAAAGAGCTTTAATCTAAATGTTATGTAACATTAAGGGTATGGGTCTAATTTATAAATTTTAAGGGATAAAATCAAAATTTTCTGAAATTTAAGGGTATAAATTGCAATTTTTTTTAACATAAGTATATGTTTTCTTAAAGATCAAATATTCATACCACTGCATACCCTTAGTACAGTAGTCATTCCATAAGTATAAATGCTTGTAAGATGTGGGAGGCAAGGGTCAGGATTCAAGTCTATAAGAGGAAGTTTCACACACATATATACTTAGATTAGACTAGAGTAGAAATTCTATCATGTAAAAAGAAAAAAAAAAAAAAAAAAAAAAAAAAAAGATCAAATATTCATGTCTTTAGAACTCTTGTCAAAACATTATAAATAAAAATAAATAAATAAACCTGCGCATGCGTTGTCCTAAAACTGTACGTCGCTTGTTAAAATGAAGTAAAGATAATGAACAATTAGGACATAAATCCAAATTAAAGCTTGCTCCATTCTACACTTTATAGCTTCAACATCACTTCTACAATTATTGGTATAAAAGTATCACTCTTTTTATTTTTTTCCCTTCTCAAAAAAAAAAAAAGTATCACTTTTTTAATGTATCTTGTCCAAAGTCATACTTTTTAAATAGAAAGAACCTCTCTTTGTTGTCTTAGAAATAGACAAAGATGAAGGGGTCACCATTTTGACACCTAGAATGACAAAAACAATACCTTTCTGTCTCTAATCCAAGCCTCAACCCTCCCCGAATTTCTGTATAGATACAACCTCCCCCGTTCATTTATGTAAGCAATGATCTCAAGTGCTAATATTATTGAGTTTTTATATTGCAAAAGTGGATGAGATGTACCCATTTAAGATTCCCACTCAATTAATGGGTTCCAGTTAGCTCAACTGGTAAAGTTTCTAATGGTTGTATAAGAAATCTGAGGTTCAATTCCTGTCTACACCAAAAATTGATTGATGTCTTGGTCTGATGATAAAGAGCTATTATTAGGAGCGAATGCTCTAGGTTGAAACTCTCTTAAAAAAAAAAAAAGATTCCCACTCAATTGTATAATACAAGGAAATGAAGTGTAACTTTAGGTAGGAATCTTTGAAAAAAAAAAAAGAATATTCTATTAAGAAGGATAAGGATCTATTTGTTGCATTTATAGAAATTAGGTGCGTTGGGGGGAGAGGAGGGGGGGGGGGGGGGGGGGAAGTAGGGACTAGGGAGTGTCACTTATACAAATTATTTTAGGTTGAGACTAAGAGAGGAACATCATTTAGATACATCTCATGATCTCTTTTATAAGCAGTGTGTGTGAAACCTGACAAGTTTAGCAATAAGAACCCAAAAAGAATTCAGATGACTATAGGATCTCTCCAACACCTTTTAGATTTGTTTCAATTAAAAATAGAATAAAAATGTAAAAAATAAAGTTAAAAAATTCTGATTGTAGCTTCAAAAGAAAATGTCAAAAGAAAAATAATTGCACAAGATGCAAGCACTAGTTGATAGCCAAGTTAATACAGTAATTCTAGATAGTGGGTCTGAGACTTAAATCATTCTTGACCCAATTGAAGAAAGTGAAACCTAAAGAAGAATTAGATTGAAACCTCAACAGAACTTTGAAAAAAAAAAAAAGAGATAGCAAATCCTCTTCAATTCTTGAAGGAATCATGGTTATCAAGGAAAAAGGTAATTTAGTTTTGACCGGTGAAGTGGCGGAGCAATGTACAAGAGGTGGCTTTGAGCAGCAAAGACTAGGTGGGCCAGCGGTGGAGAGAGAGGAGGGTTTAAGGTGGGCCGACGGTGGAAACAAAGGATGGTTTGGGTGGACTAGTGGTGGAGGGAGAAGAGTGATTGGGGTGACTGATAGTGGAGTTTTGGATTTTCTGGTTTTGTTTAAGAGAGAGAGAGAGTATACTATATACGTATAGGTATAGTCTTTTTAGTTTTTATTTTTTATTTTTTAATAAGCACTGTAGTTAACTAGGATTGGTTGGATTAATTGTACTTAAGTGATCATGTGCAGTGCACATGTCATTTTTTACACATGTCAATTTATTAGAGTAGTTTGCAGCCTTATGTTACAATTGGTTTTGTAACTAAATTTTGTCATTTAATACATACACACACACACACACACAAAATTAATACTTAAGGGCAAGGAATTGCTACAACCTTGGTTGCAGCAATTCCTACGTAATGGTGATGTGTCAAGCTGTTAAATAGACACTTGTCTAAATATTTCTCTTTAAATTCTTCGAGATTTGTGCAATGTGGCAAATTATTTCTGTGGGTTCCACTTTTACTTTATTAGGTCTGATCTCCACCATTGATTTTCTTTAAAACAAAATAAATACAATGATTTATGCAGGAATTTGCTGCAAATCCTTGCCCAATACTTAATACCTTTCTTTAATCTATTGGGCAATGTTGTCTTTTTAATATAGTAGGGCCCTCTCTTCCAAGCCTTAACCACCACCCCCCTAACCCCCCCCCCCCCCCCCCTGAGCAGCTAGCCCAAAGTCCAGTTCAACCCAACAAAACAAAAATCTCATTAAAGCCCTTTTAACCCATGGTTACATACAAACCAAAATCAGGAAAATAAAAATGAGAGAGAGAGAGAGAGAGAGAGAGAGAGAGAGAGAGAGAGAGAGAGAGAGAGAGAGACACCCAAAGATAGAAGCTGGAGAGAGTAGAGAATAGAGAGTGAGATCAAGGATGTGAAAATGAAAATAAGGACAAAATTTAGCTACAAAATTGGTTGTAGCCTAAGGCTAAAATTTTACTCAATATCTTTTTATTGGAGGTTTTGACAAATCCACCATTGGATTACATATTCTTCTTATATTCTCTATGCTTGCAAAATTTCTAGAAAATTAAAGATCATTAGCTATGTGTTGAGGTCTAAAAAAGTTATAACACCAAGGCCTAAAATAGCACAATGGGTGAACCCCATATAAAAGGGTTGAGCTCACCACAAGAGAAAATGATGGCCCAAGTCCATTAAAAAAAGATTTAAAGCCCAAAACCCACAAAAGGATAGGCCTTAGGGCCTATGAAACAAAGGGAAGAAAGGAAAAAAAGCCCAGCCTGTCAAGATCAGAAAATCAAAGGAAGTCTAATAGGAAGAACTGGGCTGGGATACTAGAGACTGCCAGGGGCTCGGGATCCTCGGGACGTGTAGCATAGCTAGGATGAGATTAAGACAGTTCAAAAAGAGCACCAAGAAACACAAGGAACGAAGGACATATATGTTTTTCTAAATTACCCAATGATGCAAAAAGGAACCAAAAGGATTAGAGAGTAACAATTCATGAACAAGAGGCTGGTACCTTGAGCAACCTAGAAAGAAGAAGGATAGCCAAAAAGCTGAGTCTGAAAAGGTAAGGTTTAGAAGCCTTAAGGGAAGAGAGATTGGAGGTCAGCCCTTTAAGGACACCCTAGAATGGAAAGTTAGCAAGAAGCATTTAGGGAAATAGCACCAAAGGAAGAAAACTATGAAAAACAAGGAAAGAACCAGTCATCAGAGTGACTGGCACAACGTGGGCTTTGGTACCCAGGGGAGCAGAGGAGGGGAATCAATAGTACCTTGGAACCCTAGAATGACACTATAAAAGGGAGAAGCAACCAACATTGAAGTGGCATTCAACAAGAGTGAATCATAACAGAATCATTAAGAAAACTCTGTAAAAAACTAAAAGAAAGTAGTAAAAGAAAGAGAAATATTGCCCAGTATCCCAAAACAACCACTATAGAACATACTTAGATTCAAAGGTATTCAAACTTTGCAAGTCTTAGAGGCTTGGATAACTATCTAAGTCTGTAATTTTTAAGCTTATTTTGGACCTTATAACACGTCTTAGTGAACACATTGTGATTTACAACTAAGAAAAGTAATGAAATATTTCATAGTGTTTTAAGGATCCTTAATAATATATATGTCTCTCTCTTTATTACATTGTTCATTTACTGTTTCTTGTTGTTCAATACATATATATTTTTGCTTGCTACTATGTACGTATTGTAGGATTCTTGTGCGGTGAACCAAGACTAGTCCCTTTAAACAACAACTCAAAGGCCTAGGGTCCTTGCTTCAACTTGGGCTGGACATTGTCCAAAAAAAGACCCTCACACTATGTCATCAATAAATTGTTTAAATTGCAAGTTTATGTAATTCGAAATTGTGCCTAAAATATAAACTTATAGATCACATAGTAAATAATATCCGATTGACACGAAATTTGATATATATATATATATATATATATTAAAAGCATAAAGAAGATAAAATTTAACGGTTAATTTTCAAAATATGTAATAATATTTAATTTATTGCGTAAGGTTATAACCTTAGGCTATAAACAATTTTGTAATTAAATTTTTTTCTAAAAATAATGAAGAAAATGAAGCTAGAGAGAGGCACGGTGAAAAGAAACATATAGAAAAGAAAGAAGAAAAAATGATGGGAGATTTAGAGGTGGGTTTGAAATGGCGAAATAGTAGTGTTGGGTGAGATAAGAAATGAATATGAGAAATGATGTGTCTACAATATTTCTACAACATTTTTACAACAAATCCTAAGTGGAAGATTGTTACTGGTTGTTATTGTTGGGGCAAAAAAGTAATCTTAGTGTTATTTTCAAATTTGAACCAATAACAACTAACCACCTGTGATTTATTGTAAATGTAGCATCTCTCAATGAATATAAAAGAAAAGAGGAGCGGAGTAACGTGGGTAGAGTGAAAATGTGAGTTTGGAAACTCCTTGGAAATTATGTATACCCTAAAGATGTTTGCTTATTTACAAAAATACCAAAATTTATATATATATATATATATATATATTTATATATAAAAGAAAAAAGGAGCAGAGTCACGTGGGTAGGAGTAAAAATGTGAGTTAATTTGGAAACTTCTTGGAAATTATGTATATATAAATATAAAAGAAAAGAGGAGCAGAGTCACGTGGGTAGGAGTAAAAATGTGAGTTAATTTGGAAACTTCTTGGAAATTATGTACTTTACAAACACCCTAAAGATGTCTGCTTATTTGCAAAAATACCAAATATATATATATATATATATATATACTTTATAAATAATCTATTTCATTTTATTAAGATTTTTTTTTCCTAAAAAAAACCTATATATATCCTATGCTTTATTTCGGGGCAGTGCATCAGTATACTCCAGTATAGAAAATTTTTATGGAATGATCTCTGAAATAGAATTCAAAACCTTGGAATAAATTTATTCCAGGGTTTTGAATATATAGAGAGAAAAGTGTCTATAGAGAATATATAATATTTTTTGGTATTTGATTGTTTGTTTGTAGTGGGGCAACAGTAAAGAATAGGTAACTAATAAAGATGCAAAAAAAAAAAAAGAAAAAAAAAGTCTTTTATTTTTGTTGGTAGAAAATTACATCTTAATATATTAAAAAGCAATGATATTGTGTATTTGTCTTGGTTGATAGTTTGTTAATACTATATGAATTTTTTTTTTTTTTTTTTTAAGTTTGGCCTTCCCTAACTTGAAATTCTGAATCCGTCCCTGAAGGCATGCTTCAAAATTTTTAAAACTCTAGATAGGACTAAAACAGTGTACGTGAAGTTGAAAGTTATTTTGTTTTATATTTTTAAAAAGACGTGGAGTAATAGTTTAGTAAAGTATAAGTTTTTATTATTTTTTTTATTTTTTTAAGAAACAAACACACACATATAAGCAAAAAGAAAAAGAATTTTAACACAAAGGCATATTATAACTCCACTCAAAAGTTATGGTAGTTTTTAAAGGAGGGGTGGAGTATAAAGTTGAACACAACAGTGGGTGGAAGATTTTTATTCTTGATCTGTCCCACTTTTTTATGCTTCAATTTATACTTTACCAACCACAATTTGTCACATTTTTTTTCTTTATAAAAAAACATTTAAACTAGAATATATATATATATATATATATATATATTATGACAATTGGTGGAGCATAAAGTATAACACAAAAGTGGGATAAAGGATTGGTATTTTTGATTTGTCCAACTTTTTGTACTCCACTTTATACTCTATCAATCACAACTTGTTAGATTTTTATTTTTTATTTTTTATTTTTTTTATTTTTTTTTTATAATCAGACATTAATACATTTATACTCACCCCAATTGGCAAAGTATAAAATAGAACACAAAAATAGGGTAGTAAAGGAGTTGGATTTAGAAATATTTAATTACCAAACGAAAATAGCATTCAATATGGTATGTACTGACTACCATATTGAAAAACTTTAGACAACATTTATAATAGGATTTTTTTTTTTTTTTTTTGTTTTTTTTTTTTTTGTTTAACGGATACCTCAAAGACATTCATTTAGGAAAAACTTTTTGAAAAATTTTATGGGAAAGGAATAAACTATAATTGATTTTTTTATATAGTTTTTTGTATCACACATAAAAATGGTATCAGAATTATCCTAAAATGATTTAGGGGTCATGTTAATAAGTATTTTTAGAGCATCTATTAATGGAAAATGTTTCTAGTTTGGAGGGAAACCCTTCAAACTACTCATATATCTTTTTATTGAGTGTGAATTTTGAAAATCTAACTGTTAGATTGCATGTATTATTATATCCTTCATTCTTGCAAAATTTCAAAAAGATTAAGATCAATTGCTATGTCATCAACCCAATGTCTAAATTTTAAGTTTCTATGATCTAAAATTGTACGTAAAAAAAGTTTATTGATTAAATAGTAAATAGCACCTAATTTGAACAAAATTTAACATGTATGTTAAGCACATAAGAAACATGCAATCCAATGATTAAGCTTTCAAAATTGATACATAGTAAAAAGATATATGAGAAGTTTGAAAGATTTCTCTTCAAAATAATTTGGAAAAAAACCTTATTCTTTTTAATAAACCATTTTGGAAAAGGTTTGGTACCACTTTTATGAGAAATAGAAAAAATTTGTCAAAACATTAATTTTTTTTTCTTTTATCGTAAATTTGTTTCTAAAATAGCTTACTAATAAATACCCTTAGGACATCCGTTAACTTTTCTCAATGAATTATCAACAAATCCTCTAAAAACACCTATTAATTGGACCCCTTACAATAATCTTAATAACTTTCTTAACTTCTAAGCAGTTCTAAGTAGTTATAAGAAGGAAACCCAACCTAGGTTAATCACACCTAGATAATTCTATATATGATTGTACATAGATAATCCTATGATTGGTTGAGAAACTACTCAATCTTTCCAAACTCGACCCCTCGCAAAAGAGTTGGTTTGAAAATAATTTTCTACAATAAAATTTGTAACAAAAATATTATGAAATAATTATTATATATTGTAATACACCCATGAGAGAGAGAGAGAGAGAGAGAGAGAGAGGAGCTTATACTGAAGGTATTTGACCCAAACTTTACACACTACTGGAGGACTAGATTTGTTGTAATGGTGTCATATGTCATCATCCAACAGATCCGATTTATTAGAAGCATGGAACCCAAGTTTTGCCCACTTATAACTTTTTAAGTTATAATTACTAATGATTTGGCTCTCTCTATAAAATCATCACGCTGTACTTTGCATGACGGAAAAAAAAAAAAGAACTAGAAATGAAAGATTCTTCTCAAAAAAAGAAGAAAAAAAAAACTAGAAATGAAAGATTAATAATAATGTTATACAAAACACAGTACCATCACTCATTCCAAATACATTTGTTAGGTTCTAAAGTTTTGGAATTAAATGTTTAGAATCATATTTTGTATGTGTTGGTAAACCAAGAACAAAACATATCTAGTCTTTGTGTTAGGCAATACTCAAATGTGTAGGTTTTAAGTTTCAAGTTGAAGCTAATTGTAGAAAAGGGAAGTCACAATCTGCCAAACTTGATCAATCGAGAATTAGGCTCGACTGATCAAGAATAGGAGAAAAAGTAATTCTGCTGAATTTTAAATCAGGCCCATGCCTGCAAAAATGTTTAGGATTTCATTCCAACTTGTCCACATATAAAAGGAAAACTTTAGCTACGTTTTTCAGACTTATGGAAGACTTGTGTGTTACTCTTTGTGAGAGCTGAGAGGTTTTGTACCTTTTAATTACACAAGAATCTACCAGAGCAAGATCTCCAATCAAGCAATGGTAGAACCTATTTGCTACTACAAGATCAACTACTAGTGGTGATCTGAAACGTTTGAATGGAATCTCAAAATCACAAGCATGGGTGTTTGTATTACAATAAAACCAAGGAGAGAAGGAATCTGTGGATTCGAAGCTTGCATATGGTTGTGTTAGTAAGTTACTACTGGAGGTAGCAATAGATTTAAGATTAAATTTGATTGTAAAAATTTTGATTTTCTTATAGTCGATTTGCTTTACCTTGAGGATAGTTAGGACAAATTGTCCCTAGATTTTAACCTTGAAATAGATCGTTTCATCGATTTTCGTGGGTCATCATATCGTGATGTTATTTACTTTTCCATTGTTGTGCATGATATGATATATGCTTGTTTGACCTACATTTGAATAATAAAACTTAATAATAATCAATTTGGTTAATTAATTGGGTTAAACAATCTGGTTTAAGAGTCTAAATAAAACAATCAACATTATTATTTTTCTTACAACTACAAACGCAGCAATAATAATATAAGAGGCAAAGCAGGAAATCTCAAAGGCCATAACATTGTGAAGATGAGGCCACCCAACTAACAAAATGAGCCGAAATCCGTTTACTCGTCAAGGTCATTGGACTGGAAGGTGGGAAAAAGCATGAGATATGCAAAGCATCTAGTACAATTTTTTATTTTTTGGTTAAAAAGCATCTAGGACAACTTGTTAATGCAATTATTCAGCCAATGAGTTATATATTTGATTCCCGGTTCATGAATTCTTCATCCTAAGTTTCTTCACACACATAAAGAGATCGACAGAGAGAATGGAGAGTCAAACTCAAACTCAACCTCATATCCTAGTACTTCCATACCCTATACAAGGTCACATAAACCCAATGTTCCAATTCTCAAAGCGCCTAGCCTCAAAGGGTCCTAGAGTTACATTAGTAGCTACCACCACTATTAGTGAGTCAGTGAAAGCCATAGCCAGCCACACTATCAACGTAGAAATCATCTCTGATGGCTCTACAGAAAGTAAAACTTTTGATACCAGTGACAGTGATGAATACTATGAAAACTTCAGAGTGACAGTCTCTCAAAGCTTGACAAAGCTGATTGAAACCCAAAAAAGTTCCGAACACCCTCCAAAATTTGTTGTGTATGACGCAGTCATGCCATGGGCTCTAAACATAGCTCGGGAACTAGGCTTAGATGGTGCTCCGTTTTTCACTCAGTCTGGTGCTGTTAACGCAATCTATTATCATGGCTATAAAGGAACACTAAAGTTGCCCTTAGAAGAGCCTACAGTATCACTGCCCTCGATGCCATTACTGGGAGCCAATGATCTACCTTCTTTCATGGCTGATACTGGCACATACCGAGCTTTATTTAGCACCTTATTGAACCAATTATCGAATATTGATGAAGCAAATTGGATCTTTTGTAACACCGTCCATGAGTTGGAAGATGAGGTAGGCTAAGAAATTCCTTTCATATTGATACATAATTGCTTAAGTTTCTCCAATAAGCCTGCACGAACACAAATATATAGGCTTAAATTATTATGTAAATAATGATGAAACTTTTTCTAAATGATGTATATACCAATTAAACACATGACACAAAAAGTAATTAAAATGTTATTTGATTCTGTTATTATGGTAGCACCAATTATATTTCTGACATCAATTAATAAATTCTTCTTCTTCTTCTCAAAATTTTTTTTTATAAATTTTCTATAGCAAAATTAGTAATAGTATCTTCAACATTTTTCTTTCCATTTTTAGCTTTGCTTACTTTACAGAACACATTCCTTACGTTTTCTCTTTCAAATAATCCCAGATTTCATCCTATAATTGCTATCTTCTCCATCTTTAGTAATTTACAAGCTTTTATAATTGAAAGTCGATTATGTTGTTGTTGTTGTTGTTGTTGTTGTTGTTGTTGTTATGATAAATTCTTTTGTAATCCATTAGGTACTGAATTGGATGACAAGCCAATGGCCTGTTAAAACTATTGGACCAACTATTCCATCAATTTACTTAGACAAGCGGTTGGAAGATGACAAAGAGTATGGCCTTAGCTTGTTTAAGCCCGAGATGGATGCTTGCATGAAGTGGCTAGACATGATGGAAGCTGGCTCAGTCATTTATATATCATTTGGAAGCTTGGCATCCCTTGGAGCAGACCAAATGGAGGAACTAACATTGGGATTGAAGAATAGCAATTGCCACTTCTTATGGGTAGTTAGAGATTCAGAACACAAAAAGCTTCCAGCTAATTTTGTACAAGAAACAACAGAAAAAGGGTTGGTTGTGAGTTGGTGCAATCAACTTGAAGTATTGGCTCACAAGGCCATTGGGTGCTTCATGACTCATTGTGGATGGAACTCAACGCTTGAGGCATTGAGCTTGGGGGTGCCAATGGTTGCTATGCCACAATGGACAGATCAAAGAACTAATGCAAAGTTCATTGTAAATGTGTGGAAGGTAGGGGTTAGGATTAAACTTGACGAAAAAGGCTTTGCTAACAAAGAAGAAATAGAGTTTCGTATAAGGGAAGTAATGGAAGGAGAGAGTGGGAAAGAGATGAAAAAGAATTCAATGAAATGGAAGAAATTGGCTATAGAGGCAGTGAATGAAGGTGGAAGTTCAGATAAAAACATAGAGGAGTTTGTGAAAAAGTTATAAATTTTGGCCAATATGACCAAAATTTATTGAACCAACCACCATATAGTAAATTTATTCCCTAGAAATGTGTACCCACCTAAAAACCGGGCTATTCTGAACTATTTCGGTTGATACAAATCATTCCGTCTTTTTTATAATTATTTATCCTTATTGTGTAATGAATAAATTAAACTCTTTGTTTGTGTGTTTAATTTATTTATTTTTCTTTAATGTTGATACTGAGAACCCTAAATAATTGTTTTAAATTGAGACTATTTCCTTGTATAATGATAAATATTAAGACGAAGTTATATTGAGTTCAGAAAGTAGTAATTTTGAAAGTTTATATTACTATTAAAATATTTAATTATTTTTGCGAAATCAAAATCAGGCCTCCGATGAAATATTTATTTATGGCAAAAATTGTACAGTCTTGATATTTTGTTTGATAATTTGATAATTATAATGAGGAAAGAGAGATTAGAATTCTGGGCCGTACTAGTTACCAATTGATCTACAAAATTTTTGATTTTATACTCATGATTTTAATGTAATCTGTAACTATTCATTCGATTAATTATCAAGAATGACTGTAATTTTACTATAATTTGTCGTTATGTGGACGCAGATTAGATCACTAACTAAAGCCACTTACAAGTACAGGTGACGACCCAATTAAGGTGTGGTGTATCATCTTTTTCTTGTCTAACCTGGACATGCTTAATTGACGTTCACAAAATGTATTTTTAACACTTAAAAACAAAATCATGTGAGACCAAAAATATAGGTTTGAATGACTATTTTTAAAAATCCATCTTAATTAACGATCATGTGCCAAAAATATTATGCAAATGTGATAATTGAACATCTTTAGATGTTTTCATTTTCAGCTTCGTGGTTTTCACTAAAACGTGGTGGAAATTTAGTAAGAAAATGCCACCATGGCTATATCGTCTTCTTCTCCATCTCTTGAGAGATGATACCCTTACGAGCCACAAAGCTCCTTTGTTAACAACAACAACAAAAACTAAAAACGGCTATAGCCCATGTTTTTTTGAACATTCACAAAGCTCCTTCTTGCAGGCTGACTCAAATTATTAATATTCTTACTAAACAAACACTTGTTTTGAAAATCCATTTAGATCAAGTTTTTAACCTGATAGAGATATATTAGCTCAATGTAATATGCCCAAACCCAATCTTTTTAGTCCAAAGTTTAATCCACTATATATACCCATGTTATATATAATTATATATTGGCATAACATTTTTAGGTTTATAAAGAAATTTCAAAAACACTGTTAGATATATTATGGCCCAAGTGGCTCAAACTAATTGTAGGCTCATGTACTTGTAGAATAAACATATTAATCTAAAGTTAGTCTAGGGTTAGCTTAAGGTTAGTCAAGTATTCTTTAGCATATAAACCCTATGTTGGGTTTATTGTA
Organism: Quercus robur; assembly: GCF_932294415.1. Taxonomy (NCBI): domain Eukaryota; kingdom Viridiplantae; phylum Streptophyta; class Magnoliopsida; order Fagales; family Fagaceae; genus Quercus; species Quercus robur. Next base: position 3,540,465 of record NC_065543.1, on the reverse strand, counting down.
ACACAAGTGCTTAATATATATATATATATATATATATATATCAAATGGGGGTAAGCTACAAACAAAGGGAGAGAGTGTCGTTCAAATGGGCAATCTTGGTGCGGAAGCTTGAATAGGTTACAAATGTAGTTCTGGTACAAGTGTAAACTAAGGGAGAGGAGAAGAGAGCCATTTAGTTTACAAAGTATTTCTATTACAAAGTAAAACTGGAGCTCTGAGGTAGTGTGTAAAACTAAGCCTTGTAAAAGGTAAGTCCTACTAAGCCTGCTGAAGACTGGAGCAAAGGGTTCCTTTTATAGCTAGAGGAAGCCTTGGATCCATTCAGGAGATTGCAGAAATCACGGAAGGTAAACTGCTTTTACTCGTGGGTGAATTTCTTTTCAGCCAAAAGTAAATAGTAGTTTCAATGATTCTGTCAGGGCACTGTTGAGTGAACAGTAACTGGTCACTTGTTTATGAACAATGTTTTGTCCCCTTACTTTTCTAAATAGTAACTTTGCACAGTGTTCTGGTACTGTATAGTGAATAGTACTTTGTCGGCAACTTTGCTGGTGCGGGTATTGTTTCTGGAATAGTAACCGGGCTACAAAGGTGGTTCTTGAGCTATTATGGGGCTTCTGGAGCTGTTCTGGAGCATCCGAGAGCTAGTTCTGGAATTGATCAGACTTTCTTAGTCGGAAGTACCAGATGGATACCCATCATAGGGATCCCATTCAGGAGGATTATAATCACAGTCATGTTCATAGTATTTGTCAAACAGATTACAAAACCCACAATACAGTAGAGGTTCATAGTCTGCATTCTGAGTGGTGAACTAACTGGGATCAACATAGTCAAGCCTCTGGGTAGTGAAGGCTTTTGAATATGGCTTGGTGGTAAACACTGAAATCCTGCCAGTATTTCCTGTGAAATGGTAGTCTTTCCATAATTCACTGGTGACATCGAGGAGTTCATTGTTGAAGTAGTCTTTCCAACATCCAGCGAGAGCATATGGGTCTACATAGGATAGGTAGGAGTCTCCTTCATACCAAGGGCCATTGTAGGTGTACCCGTTGATGAGTACAAGGTGGTGAGCAGGTTGTACTGTCACCCAATTGTTACTGTCCCACTGTGGGAGAGTGCTCCAGCATCTGGTGGATACAAATGGACTTTTGATCTTTGCAACAACCTGTTGGATTATCTGGGGGAATTGGCTGATTTGATTATGGCTTGTTAGCTTGATGAGCCTGATAAAGCCATATTCAAACATTTTTGAAAGCCAGCTTGGATCTCTATCTTCATCATCTGCCCCGTCTTCATAGTTGACTATTAGACCAGGAAAAGGATGTTTCTTTTCATAGACCCTGTTACTGCTTCCAAAGTATTCATTCCAGGTTAATCAAATGAAGTTAGTTTCAATGTCATCTGATTCTTCACCATAAACTGGGAAATGGGTGGTGACCATCATTTTGAAATGCTTAAACCACTGGTCGCGTGATTTAGACATGGCTTTGCTTCTCAAAATACGTGCTTGTATATCAATAGGCAAGTTGGCAACAGTACTTCTTAGTTGGTTTTGAGTCTTAAGACTTAACCTAGCATAATCAGTACCCATGATAGTCATTCTATCCGTGGAATGGATATCCTCTTTGCCAAAGAGTTGACTAGTAAGAATTGCATTTCCTGCCTCAAGTTCTACTAGGTGTAATTCTAGTGCCTTAAGGGTTCTTTGGAAAAGATTATAGTGGTTTTTGGTAAAAGCTCTCTGAAGGTTATCAAGGATGAATTTGATGGAGGGTGGGAGATCTGTGTACACTCCATTGCTAAATTGTAAAGCCTTGTTTTTAACTTCTTGGAGAGTAATAGCCATGTAACCACTGGAAAATGTAATCGCTGCCGGGTACATATTTTGAAGGGATGTTGCTTTTCTGGGTTCTTGTCCAGAAGAAGCGCCTTCATGCATTTTCTGAGGAAATCCCTGTATAGGTGCCTTTCCTTTGTTTCTTTTTGAATTTGAAGAAGACATTCCTGTATTAACAAAATGATTGTTTTCAAAAACATTTTTGTTAAAATCGTGAGATGTCATGGAACAAATTCTTTTATATGCAATGTGATGAGATGATAATTTATGAGGTTGATTGGGACTCAAAGAATTATCAAATATGATGGATGGTGTAAATTGATCAAGGTTTTTGGCTTGATTTGGACCAAGTAAGTAGGTTTTGGTATTGATGAGGTTAAGATTTTTAGAAACAAAAACTTCTTAGAGATATTCAATCTCTTTAGGTTCAGGGTTCCTAAGAAACTTAAACTTAACTGGTTGGCCAAAAGGGTGGGTAGTGATTCTTTCACTATCCGTTATGAAAGGATACAATAGACAAATGAATGGGTTTCCTAAGATGACCCTATCTATCATATTTTTGACAAGAACAAAGATGGTTTTGAAACACGCATTGTCTTGGCAAACATGTGCTTTTGGGATTTTGAATTCAATCTACATTTTTCCTCCACTTGTAGAAGTTAACCGTTCTTTGGTTTTCCGGAAGTATTTAGAGGGAATGATTCCTTCTTGAATGCAGTTGAGATCAGCGCCTGAATCTATTAAGGCTACTACCTCAAATTCAAAATCTTTGCTGATGACAATCCTGACTTTGGAGTGCCATTTCTAGAAGTTAATTCTACTGATGGTTTGCAAGAACGATCCATTGGTTGGTTCTTGTTCATATCTACAGTAGGGTTAACTGTTTCATCTACTTCTTCATCAGAAGGGTTTTGTAATGAGGTTCCTTTCTCATTGCCTTGATGAGAAGTATATTCTATATGCTTGACTCTTTGGTCCATGAGACTGTGATCAACCCTAAGGATGGTTAGTTCCTGCCTAAGGTTTCTCACTTTTGTTTTGGTATCCTTAATCTCTTTCTAGAGATCTTGGATGGTTATCTCTTTCTTGGATTTGGTAAACCTATTGTAGATTTTTTCCAAATCAACTTTGGGTTCCTGAATCCTAGGTTTGGATGTACTGGCTTCCTTAACTAGGGTTTTTTGGAACTCGCTAAGTCTTTGAGCTTTCTCAACTGGGTCTTCGATCTGTTCTATGAGATCTAAGAGCAGTTCTTCTTGCTTAGAAAGAACACTGATAGTTTTGTTTTTGCAACAACTATCTTGGCAAGCTAGGATTTCATCTGTGTCACTAGAGGAACTAGAAGATGCTCTAGAGGTTTTAGAGGATGACCTATACAACTGGTGTTTCTCTCGAGTACTGGACTCACTTTCAGAGTGGTCAAGTTCTAAGAGTTTGAAGATTTCTTCTTTACTAGTTTGGTCACTGATGAGGGTATTGATAAGGGTTTTGGCCTTAGCTTCACACTCTTTCTAGAAATGATCTTTCTTTCCACACTTAAAACATTTTCCTGATGCTTTAGGTATGAATTTTGCTATGGACTTGGATTTGCCTTTCTTATTGAAATCATCAGTTTTGAACTTCTGTTTTCTATAATGCTTGGAGGCAGTTTTCTTCCGATGGGATTTCTCAGAAGGTTCTTCTCCTGAAGGTAAGCCATATTGGGTACAGAAATTTCCTATTTCGTAATTGGCTTTGCTCTTGTCAGCTTGGCTCTGGATTTTGAGATCTCTACACGTCTTCATTCCTTCATTTCGAATTGTGCTAGAGATGTCTCCATAGGTTAGGTTATCATAATCTATGACACCTAAAGGGCTAGCAAGAGTTTCTTTGACCTTCTATCCAAACAATGTGGGTAAGCCATTGATAAACTTCTCCTTCCAGAATGGAGAATTATAATCGCTTCTATGCATGACATGGGTGGTGAACACATCTTCATACCACCAGTATTCTCCTAGGTTCTTACATCTAAGGTTACTTAACTGGTCGTAAATCCTAGATGTGATATTGTTGGGTTTACCTACGAAGTGTTTCATGATCATATGGATCAGCGTATTGACTCCGTCGGGAACACCTCTTCCTATGCGTTCATCAAAAATAGGGTTCTCATCCTCATCTTTTTGGACTGCATGTTTAATATCTTCCTTGGAAGCTTCTGTCAGGCAGTTGTTCCACCAAACTAACAGTTTTCTTGTGAATCCTAAAACTATGAGCTCTATAACCTCGGTATTCTGGATGCCATCATTTGGGTAATTATTGGCTACCATGGTTATATGCTGGATTTTGTTTAGAATTTCTTGTTCGGATAAATCATCTATGTTCCATTCATAGAGTTTACTGCTGGATACAATGAACTGGGTAGACCTTTCCTCATACTGGAGGTCAGGGGGTGTTGGTCTGGGATACCAATTCTTGGTAAGACTGGTTGGGTTTACCTTGGGTTGGTAAAGCCTATTTACCTGTAATCCTCAGAATTGGTCTTCTAGGTGTTCTATCTCCTTTTCAGTTTCTGAGGAGGTTCTACTAGAACTGCTAGAGGCTGTATGGGCATGTAGGGTTTCAAGCCTAGGGTCTCTACTGGTCGTGGTGGGATCTGGTGAAGGGGTGACTGGTTCCTTTTTCACAAGTTCGTCAAGCTTTTGGGCCACTATTTGTAAGGCTATTTGGTCCTTAGGTTTGAGGCTAGCTTGTCTAGTTGTGGGGAGCTTGACTAAGGGTTTTTCTAGAGTCTGGATTGGTTTACTAGGGTTTCCTGGCTGAAGGAGAACCTTATTGCCAATCCTATCTTCTATCCTATCAAGTTGTTTTCCAATGACTCCTAAGCACTGGTTGGTATAGTTGTTTTGTTCTATTACCTTCTTGACAACATTTTCTTCTGGGGTTATTGTACATTTGAAGGGAGAGGCAACTACATCACTTCCACGATGGTTAAAGAGTAGAGCTTCTTAGGGAGGATGGCTAGACCTAACAATTTCTGGTTTGCTAGAGCTTGGTGCATCCTTTTTGGGGAGTAACTTCCAGTTGGTTTTGGAAATGACACTTGCCTTTTTATGTCATTTGAAATGTTTCTCAAAGAAAGTATTCAAAGAAAGGATAATCACTTGATACCTCTTTCATGAATAGTTTCCATTTTTCCAAAACTTCTTCTTTTTGTTCTCTGGTATGGTTGGCTCTGTAGGCTTCTCTCTTGGCTCTGTTTCTTTCAGAGTTGAAATCCTTTTCAAGAGCATCCATATCAGGAGTGAACTCTTTCCTTAACACTAGGAGCTGATAATCATATTCAGGTTCTTGTTGAATAGAATTTCTCATATCAGTTCCTGATGGTGAAGGAGGTTTAAGACTGTCCTGACTAGTGTTGTCTTCTTCTTGATCAGCAACTAAGTCTTACTTGGCTGTGTAACAAGGGGTACTAACCTGGGAATGGTCTTTTACACCTTGAAACTGTGGACCTAAGTCTCTTCTAGATGTGGGAAAAGGTGCTCATGTTCTAGACGAACTACACTAGGATGCAGGTCTATCTCTAAGGTGGATAGTTGGCTGCCTAAAGGGTTGGCATAGATCTACGGATCTAGACCTTGGTTCCTGGTACAGATCTACCAAAGATCTGGGCCTGGGTTCATCATATTCTAAGGGTGACCTATACCTAGATTGGTCAAAACTGAGTCTAACTGTTCCATCGGCTAGTTGCTGGACAAAATCTAGATCTGGGTTCCTAACTGGTTTTTGGATCTGTAGATGATGGTTCTCATTATCTATAGTCCAATGTGCTGGAAATGTGACTTCAAACCATTTCAGGGTTCTAGGTACCTGAACTGTGGATCTAATGTCTGGGGTTTGGATAAGGGTGGTTTCACCAGCCTTTCTCTTGTCTACAGCTTGGATAGACATGTTTGTTCTTATGCACTTATAATACACTCTGTATATAAGGGCAAGCTGTTTGGTTCCATGTAATAAGAAAGTTCCATGGGTTTTGATATTGAGGGTGAGGACCTTCAAAATGTGAGGGTCGTCAAGTGCTACAGTAAGATTGGGGAAACAGTTGAAATGAACTGGTCCGTCGCTCAGACTGGATTCCATGGTACCTAGGAGGTTGTCGTCAAATCTAAGATGACGGGTGTCTCTAAGGGCCATAAGGATTGAATTGTTCAACCCTTCTCTGATCAAAGGTTTTACTCCAACTTGGACTAAACCAAGGTGAAGGAATTCATGATATATATATATATATATATATGGAGAAATTACAGTAAACCCACCTATGGGTAGACCCGTTTTCACTTTGCCTACCTGTGGTTCAAAACCTAACACTTTGCTTACCTGAGGTAACTTCCGTTAGGGATCTATTACTCACCTCTCATTTTATAGTTAGGAAAACACATTTTTAGGGAAAAGCAAACATAACAAAAATAAAAAGCTAGGGTTTTGATTGCTTAAGAATTTCTATTAGAACAAAGTGGAGGAATAGCACACAAATCCCATTCCAATATTGGCTTCTCCCACCAACCCAATTAGCTGCCTCATCCATAGCTCTCTGTGCTCGTCTTTCATGATCTCCAATGGGGTCTGAAGCTCGGGCCTTGCATTGAAGTACTCAAACACCTTTTCCTGAATCTCTCTGTGCTTCCCTCTCATGCAATCTGACAACCTCGCCATTGTGTCAACTTCCAGCTTCTTCCTCATTGTCGTTGCCCCGCAAGCTAAAGATGATCATGATCATGATCATGACCTAGGTTGAGGAGATACAAGGAGAGCTGTTGGATTCTTCGAGTTGTGGGGTCGTCGGATTCAATTTCTTCAAGTTGCTTATTTAGGTGTTTTGCTACTATGCTTGGGATTCGGAGTGGGTTTGAAGTTGGAATTAGGGGTGGGTTTGAAGTTGGAAGGTTCCTTCCCTTTCCTTGATTGGTGGTGTTTGGTTGTGCAAAAAAGGACTGAGAATTAGGAGAGGTACAAGCAGCACCTAGGGTCGCCACCACGCCACTAAACCCATTGCTGATCTACCATAATCCAAAACCACGGCTGGATTTCTCTTTACCTCATTCTTTGGTTGTTGATTACTTATCTCTATATCACTTTCTTTTGTTAATAACGTTGCTGGTTGTTTTGAGATTGTTGGTCTTCTTGTAAAAATTGGTTCACAATTTTGAGTTGTTATGAGATTGTTGATATTAATATAGATTAAAAGTGATATCATTAAGCCCTTTGATTTGTGTGCTATTCCTCCATTTTGTTCTTATAAAAGTTCTTAGGCAATCAAGACCCTAGCTTTTTTACTTTTGTTATGTTTGTTTTTCCCTAAAAGTGTGTTTTTCTAACGGCAAAATGAGAGGTGGGTAACAAATCTCTAACGGAAGTTACCTCAGGTGGGCAAAATGTTAAGTTTTGAACCACACGTAGGCAAAGTGAAAACAGGCCTAACCATAGATGGATTTATTGTAATCTTCCACATATATATATATATATATATATAATAAACATTCAATGGTACACGTTACACATGACACCTTCACAATTGAAATCTACAAATTAACAAATTAATCTGAAAATTTCCAAAAGGCCAAACTAAAACTTAAGGAGCAAGGTTTTATGAAACTTAAAATTGCATCTATTGTTAAGCCCTTTTCTTCTTAAAATTCAACTTATTTTTAAAGTAAAACTTTATTTTTATCTAATTTTTTCAAATAAAATAAATCAAAAATTAAGTGAGAGTTTGAATGAACTAATAATTATTGATTTATTTTATTTGAAAAAATTAGATAAAAATAAAGTTTTACTTAAAAAAAAAAAAAAGTTGAATTTTAAGAAGAAAAAAGGGCTTAACAATAGATGCAATTTTATGTTTCATAAAACCTTGCTCCTTAAGTTTTAGTTTGGACTTTTGGAAATTTTCAGATTAGTTTGTTAATTTGTTCAATTGTGAAGGTGTCATGTGTCATGTGCAACGTGTACCATTGAATGTTTATTATATATATATATATATATATATTTATATATATTAGTTATTAAGACTTTAAGTGAATTGCATCACACTTGTTGTTCAACTTAAAAGTTAAAATATTAGGATGGCAAAGATTTAAAAGTGATTCGTGTGACTTGTTTACGGTAAACCAATGAGTACACAGTCGCCTTAATAATTTTTTATTTTTTATTTTTTTTATCAGGTCGCCTTAATAATTTAAAGTTATATTATTGCCGAATTAGAAACTATACCAAACAAACCAATTTTTTTAATTAATTTATTGGATGACTCCATTTCCACTCACTATAGGCTATAGCCACACTTCAACACCACTCCTACAATCATTGATACAAAAATATTAGTAATTTTTTGTACTTTTGTGCAAATAATTCCAAAATGGGTTGTCACAAAAGAAGACAAAAAATAAATTGATCAACTTGAAAATGAAGATTAAAAATTCATTCTACCTCAGAGAGCGACAAAATAAACTAAACTTTCTGGCTCTATGCGTCCGGCAAATATTCACCCGTTTACGTAAGCAATGATGGCAAATGATGCCAAACTTATGGTCCAAGTTTCTTCTCATTTTGTCACTCACGGCAGCTAAATCTGGTGTGATAGTGTAATATATAATGTGATTTTTTTTCCCCTAAAGCAATAGCATCTTGATATTAGTTGATGCTATAGATTTTATATATATAATACTATATAATATTTATAGTAAGGATGTCAGTGGGAGGGTTAGAGAGAAGAAAACTTGTGTAAAGATGATAGCGGGTTTAGTTGGACTAGGGGTGAATTAGAGACGTTTTACTAATCCTAAAGATGAAACATAAAGAGAAATCATGACCGTAAAAGTAATAACTTAGAAATAGAGACAAGTATTTTCGAGAAAGAAATAAAATATGTATAAATATACATTTATTATAACTAGAATAGGATATGTATAAAAAAAATTACATCATATTTATAATATAGCTGAATAACAACAACAACAACAATAATAATAATAATAATAATAATAATATTCATGCGGGTCAAGACCGAGTAAGAAAGGGTGGGAGCAATCTATAAGACCGAGCCGATCTAACATGTACATGTAATGGCTCTTCTCCGTCATATATATATATATATATATTAAACACTCAGAAGTTAATAAATCATGTCGAATTTCTATGTAAAGAACACAACCTTAGCAGAGGTCCAGAGGATAATCTAATCTAATTGATGTTTCAAATAATAAAGGGGAAATACTAACAAGTGCCCTTAGGATACTGATTAAGAAATTCTCAAAAAAAAAAAAAAAAAAAAAAGGATACTTGTAGTTGCACGATTTTCCTGGCCTAAAGCGCAACACACAATAAATGTTTGTAGAGGATGGGTGAAAGAACTTAGCCTCAGCGAACCTAGTCGAACTTAGGTATGGAGAAGGTTATAGCAGGGATAAAAACACCAGAATGAATATTCCCCAGAAGCTTTTGTTTCCTAAGTGATGAATACAGTTTTTTCTGTCCCTTTCTTTGAGGGACTCTATTACATTATATAGCTCTATTATTCTTATCTAAACCTTACACTTGTTGATCATCTAAGCCCCCACTTGAGCACCTGTCCTATCAGACACCTTTATCATCCCCTTGTGAGTTACAGTGGCCAAGGCAGTACTGTTTAGGGGTCTTTTCCTCATTAATGCGGCCAAGAGGGTGGTTGTGACACATTTAATGTGGCGGTAGCAGATTTCCATGAGATATTTTGGGTTTTATTCTTTTTATATGCTTGGAGGATGAGCTGCAGTGGTAGGGGCGAGATCTTGGCCTGGACTTCGTAGCGTCCGAGGAGATGTTACTCCTCGGACAGGTTTCGTTTACCGTAGTTGGGCTTGAATAACGTTTCAGCTATGACTTCTCCTCGGACATGATGCTTTTCGGACGGGCCTGTGTTTAGGTAGCCCATTGTTTTGGGCCGGGCCCCACAATACTGATTAAGAATCCAGTTAAAAAAAAATTTTATGGAAAAAAAAAAAAACAATTAATGTTTTGACAGTTTTTTTCATTTCTTATAAAAGTGATATCAAAACTTTCTTAAAATAGATTGTTAAACAATGCCCGTTAGCATGACCCTAAAACAAAAAAAAAAAAAAAAACAAAAAGAAGAGATCAAGTACTGTCAACCGTATGAACTAATCCTCCTCTCCCCCCACCCCCCAAAAAAAATAAAAATAAAAGTAGTTAGGGATGTACTAATTAAAATAAAATAAAACAAAATAACTCGATTAATTTGTTGAAAATCACAATTAAATTTGTTGCTTCAAATTCAAACTAGTGGAAAAGAAAAATTATAAGAAAATATAACATCATTACCAAAAGATTAGAAATGAGAAATATAAATGAAGTTGATCATTTTCGATGCTTAATTCTTTTCTCTAAATTTTCCATCTTGCAGGAACATTCTCTACCAAATCGCAAATCCTCCATTTCCTGTTGCAGCTAATTCTCCGAGGACACACTGAACCTCACTGACTAGAGGCCCGAATAGCCACTTGGGGCAGCCCACTTTCATTAGCCCGGCCCAAATCACTAGTCATTCGCATCACACTCGATGTATACCCAGTTCAACTTCAAATCGAATTAACAAATGTCATACCATGATTAATGAAGTATAAGTGGAATACTCAAAGTAAGATAGAGAATTTATATTATGTTTCAATCCTCCTTTTTTTCCCCTCCCATCCTCATGAAAGTTTTATATTTTGATTAAAAAACACTAAAATGTAAATTACACTTCTAAAGTCTGGATCTTTTTAAATTTTATATATTGAAGTTTCAAAATTTGGATTTTATCATCTAAAATTATATTCCATTTGCATCAGCTGCCCCTTTGTTTATTTGTATGTGGCATCATTTTATTGAACAAACAAAATACTCATGGCAAGGTAATGCGACACTCAACGAAAAATATGGACAAAATGACAGCTGATGCATACATAATATAACTTATGATGGTAAAATTCATATTTTAAATTCATAAAGTAAAATTCAAAGACTAACAAACTTTAAGGGTATAGTTTGCATTTTGCTATAAAAAAAAATAATGTAAGAACAAAATTTTCATTCCACTGAGAACTTCTAATTTTGTCTTGGTTTTTTCAAAATTTCTTTTTCTGTGCTGATCGAGATTGCAGTTCAACTAGAGTTCATTGGTCAATGTGTCTGGATTGGGCCCATTGAAAATCTGATAAGTTCGAGGGTGGCTAAGCTAAATTAGCTAATAACTCAAATGAAATAAACTAACGTAAAGAACTAAATAATTCTTGTCATTTAGAAATTGCTTGGTTTCTTGATGACATTTCAATAATTTGCGGAAGTTTTGGTTCTAATTGTTTTGTTAGTTATTTGCTAGTGTTTCTTAACTAGGGTTTCTATTATAAGATGTAATTAACATAGTTCCTAGCTCTTCCTATATATATAAAATAAAAATAAAATAAAAAATAAAAAAATACATAGTTCCTAGCTCTTGTTAGTGTTGCTAAAGAGAATGAGGAGGCCAGTAATGTTCCTCCGTTCTCTTTCTCATTGTGAACCACGATATTGAATAATTATATCTGCTATAAACGTAAAATGTAAATTAAACAGAAATTTAAAGTACTGAAGATTCTTGCATTAACATGATGGCATAACTACACTCAGACCATATTTATAAACTATGGCATAACTACACTCAGACCATATTTATAAACTATGCATGTAATTAGGAAGTAACTTATTGGTTTCTTTTCCGATTGTTTCTTCTCTTTTTTGGTTTTTTTGCCGACTTCCATATGCTCATTCGACAAATTGGGCAATTGAATTGAATACGCAGCCACTGCCTAATGCAATGGAAGTGGAAGATATGGTTGCAGATAGGGAACTTTTGGCATTGCCCTCCGGGTTCAAAGTCTTCCAAGCATATGACACAGTCTTTCCCACTTGTTGTTTCTAATTTATCCATGTCAAAGATCGAAATTGCAGGCAGCCTGGCAAGCGCGCGCTCCAGTTTCTGATCCGCAGGATCCAATTCTTTTATATCTGAGGAAGTTGGCTCGAGGTGACTTGAACGCCGATAAGCCTGAACCAATTCTTCTATGTTTAAGGAGAGGTGACCAAAATTTTGAGCCTGAACCGATTCTTCTATGTCTAAGGAGCGGTGACTAAAATCTTGATCCACCTCGCCTGTACTCCACTCTATTCTCCCTCCCTCTCTATCCTTCCAAACCAATACTAAGCAGTAAATGCAAAATCCACACAGAAGCACTGCAAAACAAACTAAAATGGTGTTTTCCATAATTGACTCGAAGGGTGTCAAAGGACGAGGAGGGGCTTCATTTTCATAATCAACTGAATAAAAAAAAAGCTGATCCATGATCAAGAATTTTTGTAAATGTTGCAAGAATTTGGTCTCTCACACTGAAGGTGAAACCCCATTTATATTAAGACAAAGGTAGCTAATTTGGTGGAGATTTCATACCTTTCGAAGTTTCCCCTCCACTACTTATACGCGTAATTTGGTTTAAAAACCATTGATGGAGAAATCTCAACTTAAACAACTTATTACTGTCAAAACTTACACACAAAGGACATTACTTAACTATTGCTTAATTCTTTTAAGTTGTTATTAATGAATGCTCACTAACATTAATTCGTTATCCAATTTATTTTTAGCAGACCTAAATTAGGGATTTATATAACTAAATCTGGGACTAACTATAATCAACACATTTTTTTAATTAAAAAGTAAAGAATTTATGACTAATCAGTGACTTAAGATATCAGATATTGATTCATTGAACTCAATATTCTATTAATTTTCAGAACTGTTTTGTTTTAAACTTTTAGTAAACCTTTTGGAGTGAGCTTAAGAATTTGCTTATGAGATTCATCCTACCCTCTCCTCATTCTCAAATGAACCTTGGTTCAAAAATAAATAAATAAATAAAACCAGAAGGAAATGATCCTGGGGCTATATAAGCGGATCATTGATCATGGTACACTCCGCTTATGATCTGGCTATTCAAATGCCAGGTCTAAAGTTAATAATGCGACAGTATATCCAAACAAACTCCAACATATTGGATAAATATATTTGCTCTATATATTTTTTTTATAAATTAAAAAAAAAAAAAAAAAAAAAAACAATTAAAAAGTTTTTTTTTTTTTGGTAAACCATGACTAATGCATTAAACTAGGAATTAACCATATGTTATAATACATATTAGCTTTGTCAAAAGCCATAATTTTTTCCACCACAAGCGCTGGACTAAAAGATACAGCAAAAAATGATAGGGAGCTTGCTCCCAATTTGGCCAATGCATTAGCACATTGGTTGGCTTCATGATAGGTGTGAGTTATTTGTTTGTTGGGGATTGTTTTCAACAGATTCTTGCAATCAGTTAGCAAAGGCTCCATTAAGAAGCTTGCAATGTTATTAATGATTGTTTTACATAATTACTTACTTTTCTTTTTAAGTTTAAAATATAGGTTGGATATAAAAAGATCTTGACAAACCTAAAATAAATTGAATATTTATTTTTTATACAAGTTAAACGGGTTGTATTAAATGGATTATTTTGAATTGACACAAATAAATGATGTGTCAAACATGTTTATTATTGCAATTCACGCGGGTTGACCCACTTATAACACGTTTCTTATCGTTTCACTTTCAGGTTAACTCACTTAGGATCTAAATCCACTAAAGCCCAGCCCTAACCTGAAAAAACTCATGTCGTGTTTGTGTGTGTTTACAAGTTATGTCAAACATTGACATCACTAGAATATATTTTGAGATTAAAAAAAGAAACAAAAAAACAAAACAAAACAAAACAAAATGTATTTTCTTATCCTAGGCAAATTGACATAGACATGGTCCGTTTCAGCTTTCAACTTTTAAAAAATATTTAATTTGAAAATCAAACAAACAATTTTAAAGAAGTATCAAAATCTAAAAAAAATATATATGAACTTTTTGCAGTTTATTAGTAAGCGTTGGTTGGGTTATATTATTTGGATTGAAAATTTTGTCAACCTGAAGCTATCTTCAACTTTAAAAATAATACAAGACTCACCCAACCCATCAACCCACAAAAAACCAACTTGGGGTGCATGTGGTGTTGATGGGTTGAATGCAAATTCCTAGAATCAATTCATTACTTTCATCTTTCTCAAAAAGAAAAAGAAAAAGAAAATCATTACTTTCATCAATTAACTAATTTGAAATACGTAACTAACTATTATGAAATGAATTAAAATCATTACTTTTATGAAATGATGTAATTAACTAATTTAAATGGTGTATATTTCAAAGTTGTCAAATCTTTTAGCTATATATAAGGAGAATTAGTTCAAGATAAAATTAATATTCTGAAATTAGCTTAAAATAAGAAATTTTCTAAGGTAGGAGCATGGATATGAAATTTAAAAGAAAATTTTCCTAGGGATGACGACATTTGTTATCCTTATTCTAATTTAATTGCGAATCATTGACCTTGCTTCAACCACTTTCCATCCGACCACTTTCCATCCGTCGTCTGTTCTAATCCCGCTTTCCCATCTCTTAAACCTTGATATAGTTAAACAAATAAATGGTAAACATAAAATCAACAAATAAAGTGGATAAAAAAATGTAGAAGAATGATTTCCATTAAAAAAATTAGAAGTTAGATGCATAAAAAATGTTTAAGGTAAAAATGGTAAATGAGACAAAACAAATTTATAGTATTTTAATATCACTAAGCATAACATTTTTTTTTATAGGACACTAAGCATAACATTGAATTATTGTAATGTAAGGATTGAGAAAGTGCTAACTACATCTGTATTAACAATCCAAAATGATTAGTCAAGTAGAATTGGGGCTCCTCGTAATTACTTATAAATCCAAGATCCACCTAGTATATACCTAATATAGAAATCAAGACACTTGCAAACAATACACATTCAAACAATTCAATCCAATCAAATCCACAATTTAGATTGGGAAATTATTATGTACTCCTGGAGTATCATAAATACGTACTCCCTCCTCTCACATAAATGGTGAGTCCCACTAATTAAATGGTGAGTCCCACTAATTAAATTCATGGTAGGACTCACCATTCATATGAGAGGAGAGAGTACGCATTTATAGTACTCCAGGAATACCTAATAATTTTCCATTTAGATTATCACATACAATCACAAAGTAATAATGTTTATGAAGAAATTTTATTCTATATCTCATAACTGATATATAATCATCATACAATAAATTCATAAATACATAAAGGCATGCCTTAGCTTATGTTTTCAATCTTAATGAGATCTTTCTTTAAGACTTTCTCCCCTCTCCTCGTATGTGTATATGTGTTAAAATACTTAATATTTATAAAAAATAAAATAAAATCTTAATGGGATCAACTCACCCACCGTTGCAGGTGCTCTCTTGTCATTCCTCAATCATTGATAATGTCTGTAATTAATGATTCAAGAATTCATAATCCATGCTCATGATAATCAAAATTAAGAGATTAATCTCCACATGACAATTATTCAAGCACTTAGGAGAATTTTTTAAGGGCATGTTCGAATTGATTTCATAAAAAAAAAAAAAAAAAAAAAAAAAAAAAAAAAAAAAAAAATTTAAAAATCCCATTTTTCACAATTAACTTAAAAAATTATTATTGAGAAAATTATACAATCCATTGTAGGAACAATCCAAAATATCAAAGTAGAATATTTAACACATAAATCATCCCAAACTAATAAAAATTAGTAGATTTTAAGTTATTCATTAAGTGAAAGCTAATTTTCCTTTTAAAAAAATGAATTAAATCAATCTTTTTCACTATGTTGTTTATAAAAGTTGTTTATAAAATAATTAAATAGTTTATAGCTATAGTATTACTCTTCTCCAAAGTCATAAATAGGACAAAAAAAATGTAATAATTTATATATCTATATATATAATAATAGGTAAAACTGAGTAGAACTCAAATTAGAATTCCAAATTAGAGTTCTAATTCTGCGTCATGTGTCCTAAATTATTTATTCTTAAAGAGTTTATAGTTGTATTTCTATTAATTCATATATATATATATATATATATTGGTGAAGAAGATGCTAAAGTACTACAAATTTTACTACAAAAAACATACAAACTGATGTGACATTTCAAGAAAAGAATAAATGAATATTGAGTTACTTATTGTGATTAGATATATCAATCTATAAGACCTATGTAATAAAAAAAAAATGTGCAAGTTACACACTCTTTGTTCAATTAAAAAAAAAAAAAAAAAAAAACCTCTTACTGGCCCCATTTTTATTTGGGGGTCTTTCTATGTTAGGGGGCCTTAGGCCATGGCCTAGGGTCGCCCTAATAACAGCAATAATTTAGAATTATGGACAATTTTTTTTAGCTTTCAATTTGAATAGTGCCTTTTGGCTAGAGTCATAAAATTTCAAAAAATAATTTTTACATTAATTGCATTTTATCACAAAAAGACATGTTGGCTCATAAGAGTCTCATAAATTCAAAACTAACATAGAAGAAAGGATGAATCAATAATCACAATATCATATATAGGTTGACATCGTATTTTTTCTACCCTTGTTTTACATGCAAAGTAATTTTTATGCCTTTTGGCTAGTCATAAGATTTCAAAATAATTTTTATATTAATGATTTTTTTCACAAAAAGCCATGTTGGCTCAAAAGAGTCTCGTAAATTTAAAACTAACATATGAGGATGGGCAAATCAATAATCACAATATCATCTATCAGTTGATATAGTATTTTGTCTACCCTTATTTTACACGCAAAATAATTTTTACGCCTTTTGACTAGAATCATAAGATTTCAAAATATTTTTTATGTTAATGCATTTGTTCACAAAAAGACATATTGGCTCATAAGAGTCTCATGAATTTATAGCTAACATCTAAGGATGGATGAATCAATAATCACAAAATCATATGTCGGTAATATAGTATTTTGTATACCCTTGTATTACATGAAAAATAAATTTTACTCCTTTTGGCTAGAGTCATAAGCTTTTAAAATATTTTTTATATTAATGCATTTTTTCACAAAAAGCCATGTTGGCTCATAAGAACCCCGTAAATTTAAAACTAACATCCGAGGATGGATGAATCAATAATTACAATATCATATATTGGTAGATATAGTACTTTTTTTCTACCCTTGTATTACATGCAAAATAAATTCTACGCCTTTTGGCTAGAGTCATAAGATTTCAAAATACTTTTTACGTCAATGCATTTGTTCACAAAAAGCCGTGTTGGCTTATAAGAGCCTCACAAATTTAAAACTAACATCTGAGGATGGATGAATCAATAATTACAATATCATATATCGGTAGATATAGTATTTTGTCTACCCTTATTTTACACGCAAAATAGTTTTTAAGCCTTTTGGCTAGAGTCATAAGATTTCAAAATATTTTTTACGTTAATGCATTTGTTCACAAAAAGCCACATTGGCTCATAAGAGTCTCATGAATTTAAAGCTAACATCTGAGGATGGATGAATCAATAATCACAATATCATATATTGGTTGATATAGTATTTTGCATACCCTTGTATTACATGCAAAATAAATTTTACTCCTTTTGGCTAGAGTCATAAGCATTTAAAATAATTTTTATATTAATGTATTTTTTCACAAAAAGCCATGTTGGCGCATAAGAGCCTCATAAATTTAAAACTAACGTCCGAGGATGGATGAACCAATAATTACAATATCATATATTGGTTGATATTGTATTTTGTCTATCCTTGTATTACATGCAAAATAAATTTTACGCCTTTTGGCTAGAGTCATAACATTTCAAAATAATTTTTACGTTAATGCATTTGTTCACAAAAAGCCATGTTGGCTTATAAGAGTCTCATGAATTTAAAACTAAAATATGAGGATGGATAAATCAATAATCACAATATCATACATCGGTTGATATAGTATTTTCCCTACCTTTGTATTACATGCAAAATAAATTTTACGCCTTTTGACTAGAGTCATAAGATTTCAAAATAATTTTTAGGCTAATGCATTTTTTTCAGAAAAATGCCATGTTGGCTTATATGAGTCTCGCAAATTTAAAACTAACGTCTGAGGATGGATAAATCAATAATCACAATATCATATTTTGGTTGATATAGTATTTTGTCTAGCCTTATTTTACACGCAAAATAATTTTTACACCTTTTGGCTAGAGTCATAAGATTTCAAAATAATTTTTACGTTAATGAATTTGTTTACAAAGAGCCATGTTGGCCCATAAGAGTCTCATGAATTTAAAACTAACATATGAGGATGGATGAATCAATGATCACAATATCATATGTCAGTTGATATAGTATTTTGTCTACCCTTGTATTACATCCAAAATAAATTTTACTCCTTTTGGATAGAGTCATAAGCTTTTAAAATAATTTTTATGGTAATGCATTTTTTCACAAAAAGCCATGTTGGCTCATGAGAGCCTCGTAAATTTAAAACTAATGTCCAATGATAGATGAATCAATAATCAAAATATCATATATCGATTGATATAGTATTTTGTCTACCCTTGTTTTACATGCAAAAATTCTGATTTAATTCTTAATTGAAAACACAAAATCGAATAAGTGCTGTTTAATA
This sequence comes from Quercus robur, assembly GCF_932294415.1. Taxonomy (NCBI): domain Eukaryota; kingdom Viridiplantae; phylum Streptophyta; class Magnoliopsida; order Fagales; family Fagaceae; genus Quercus; species Quercus robur. The sequence continues at coordinate 3,521,959 of NC_065543.1, read as the reverse complement.
ACAGTAACAATTTAGAACAATTTTTAGAACAATGTGCGATTTATGTTGGATAGCTTGCAGTTTAAGTAATGCCTTTTTTGCTAGGGTCATAAGATTTACTCAAATGCAGTTTTTCACAAAGCCGTAAGTTTCAAACGAACATATGTTGGTTCATACATGATGGCATGGGAATTGATTTAAGCACTCCGGAGGGAATTATGGAGAATATCAAACGATGCGCTGCTGACCTTAAGACTTGGAGTTCAGAAGTGTATGGGCAAATTCCGAAAAAAATTCAGGCAAAAAGGACTGCTTTGAACAATCTAACTAGGGGTAACAAGGATGGTGTCCTAAGTAATGAAATCAACAGCCTAAAGAGAGAAATTAATACCCTTCTTGATGATGAGGAACTCTATTGGGGTCAACGAGCTAAAGCACACTGGCTCAAGGAAGGGGACAAGAATACAAAATTCTTCCATGCTCAAGCTTCGGAGAGGCGTAAGCAGAACACTATTGCTGGAATTTGGGATGAAGATGGTAACTGGTGTGATGAAAAGGAAAGTATAGCCCATGCAGCCATTAATTATTTTGAGAACATTTACACAACAACTCATCCAGCACAAGTTGAGGAAATAACCGCAGCCATTCCATCAAGGGTAACGGATGACATGAATGAAAGCTTAGACCGTGTTTTCACCAGAGAAGAGCTTGTTGCTGCTCTTAAACAGATTCACCCCACCAAAGCTCCCGGCCCCGACTGTATGTCTGCTTTATTTTATCAAAAATACTGGAATGTAGTGGGTAATGGTATCACTAACATGATCCTTAATGTTCTCAATAATAATTTATCTGTGGCTGATCTTAACAAAACTAATATATCCCTCATCCCAAAAATAAACAGCCCAAAGAAAATGACTGATTTTCGCCCCCATCAGCTTGTGTAATGTAGTGTATAAACTTATTTCAAAAATTCTGGCCAACAGATTAAAACCCCTTCTGCCTCACATCATCACTGAGAATCAAAGTGCCTTCACTTCTGATCGCCTCATCACTGATAACGTGATTGTGGCTTTTGAATTAATGCATTTTCTAAACCACAAATTTGCAGGAAAGGACGGCTTCATGGCAGCCAAACTCGACATGAGTAAGGCTTTCGATAGGGTAGAATGGTGTTTCATTCAAAGTGTGATGGAAAGAATGGGTTTCAGTACTAGGTGGATAAATTTGGTTATGGAATGTATCTCCTCAGTTTCATATTCAGTCCTTATAAATGGTGATGCATATGGAAATATCAAACCAACTCATGGGATCCGACAAGGTGATCCCCTCTCCCCTAGTATCTTCCTCCTTTGTACTGAAGGTCTCTCTGCCCTCATCCATGAAGCAGCCCAAAATCAGTGCCTAACTGGTATCTCAATTGCTCGTGGCTACCCTAGAGTGATCCATCTCTTCTTTGCGGATGACAGCATCCTCTTCTGCAAAGCAAACCCTACTGAATGCCAAGTGTTAAAGCTGATCCTCCATAGATATGAAGAAGCCTCGGGCCAAAAAATTAACACCGACAAATCCTCAGTGTTTTTTAGCCCAAACACAAGCCAAGGTATTAAGAATGAGATTTTTAACATTCTGGGGCCAATGCAAGACTCAAAGCATACTAAATACTTGGGGCTTCCTTCCTTCATTGGAAGGTCTAAAACACAGGTTTTCTCCATATTAAAAAAGAGGATTGGTCAGAAGTTAGCTGGTTGGAAAGGTAAACTCCTTTCAATGGGAGGGAAAGAAATTCTCATCAAAGCAGTGGCCCAAGCGATCCCGACGTACACTATGAGCTGCTTCCAACTCCCACAAAGCTTATGCGATGATTTAGAGAGTATGATGAGAAATTTCTGGTGGGGTCAAAAGCAAAACGAAGCAAAAATGAGTTGGGTCAGCTGGAAAAGGATGTGTTTCTCGAAAGATGATGGAGGCATGGGGTTCCGGAATTTGAGAGCCTTTAATCAAGCCATGCTTGCAAAGCAAGCGTGGAGAATTCTATCCAACCCACCTTCCTTAGTTACCCGGGTCCTTAAATCAAAATACTTTCCCACAGGTGATGTACTTAATGCCAAGCTTGGGAGTTTGCCTTCATACTCTTGGAGAAGTATACACAGCAGCCTTGAAGTCATAAGGAGGGGTTCTAGGTGGAGAGTTGGCAATGGAAAGCTGATTCACATTTGGGAGGATAGATGGCTGCCTACCCCATCCACTTACAAGGTTATTTCTCCTCGAAACAATAATCCTGAATTTCCCATGGTTTCTGCCCTCATTGACCCTCTCACAAAGTGGTGGAATGTCACCTTGGTCAGAGCAACGTTTCTCCCCTTTGAGGCGGACTCTATTCTAAGGATTCCTTTGTCTCATAGCATGCCTGAAGATAAGCTAATCTGGTTGGGTAATAACCGAGGAGAATTTACGGTGAAAAGTACTTATCACATTGCTTTCAACCTGTTTGAAACAAAGAAGGATGGGGAATGTTCTTCAGGAGACCCATACAAATCACTTTGGAAGAAACTTTGGCATCTTAATCTTCCTGCCAAGGTCAAGATCTTTGCCTGGAGAGCTTGTATCAAAGGTCTCCCCACCATGGAAGCTATTTGCAACAGAGGAATCAGCAATAATAGGGGCTGCCCAATCTGTAAATAGGATCCTGAATGTATTAACCACGCCCTTCTCAATTGTGACTTCCCCACCCTCGTTTGGAATCAATGGCTGGAAAACCCCTTAGGCACATAAGAGGTTCGGTGGTCTTTTATTGACTCAACCATGTTCATCCTCTCCCACCATTCTCAGCAAGATCTGGAATTGTTCTTTGGAATTGCCTAGGCAATATGGTATAACAGGAATAAGGTAGTCCATGACGACTGCTGCCTTTCTCACCAACAAGTATGGCATTTGGCTAAGAGTGTGGTGGAGGACTTCAATAATGTAGTTGATTGAGACTTCTCTCAACCAAGGGCTCTACCTATCAAATGGACCCCCCCACCTCTAGGAATCTTCAAAGTTAATGTTGATGGGGCAACCTCGGACCATGGGGGGAACTCAAGTGTTGGAGTAATCGTTAGGGACTGCACTGGCCAGACAGTTGCAGCTAGTTGCAAGCTCCTAAAAGCTTGCTATTCTGCAGAACTGGTGGAGATTATGGCCCTGCTTCAAGGCATTTTGCTTGCCCAAGATTTACATCTCCCTCGGGTTATTTTGGAGTCAGATGCGCTGGTAGCAATCCAGGCCATAAATAACAAGTATACAGGCAGCAGCTCGGGTCATCTTATCCTGGAAATTCTGCATATTCGCAGCTCCTTTGAGTCCTGCTCCTTTCAGCACATAAGCCGAGACTTCAATCAAGTGGCACATGACCTGGCCCATTATGTGCGCAGGACTGGAAATTCCCAACTTTGGAGGGGTGTAACTCCCCCTTTTATTTCTTTGTTAATTCAAACGGATGCTGCTTAATTTGTAATCTGTCTGGTTCTGCTTCTGCAGATCTTTGTATGGTTGTACCTTCTTTGTGGTTAATAAAAACCAAGTCCATTTTCAAAAAAAAAAAAACTTACATAACTCTTATGAGCCAACATGGCTTTTCGTGAAAAAAAAATGCAATACAAAAAAATTTGTAAGGTTGAATTTATTCAACCATCTAATTGGCTTTATTCCGTGCCAAATTTGCTTGTATTTCAGCATTTAGTAACCCTGTATTTAGGTGGGCTTGTTGTAAGGGTAGTGAGTGAGATAGAGTGAAGTTTGTTCAAGAGTGTGCAAGGAAACAGAGACTCGCGGCTTGGTCTCGTGGGTGACTCGCGACTGCAAGCCGCCAGACGCAGCACACGTGCCAAGCATGCCAGAAGGTGAACAATCATGCTAACTGGAGCACTACAGGACAAAACAGGACAACTGGCCATACGGTTATCTCGCGACTGGATCTCGCGACTCAGTCAAGTCGAGAGGCCAAGCCGCGAGCCAGCCCTGTTTTGAAAAATCTGACGTTTCACATTCCTCTCTCACCCTAGTATATATACCCCTTATATCCACAAAAGAAAGAGAGCTTCCAGAGAGAATTTTGAGAGAGAAACCCTAGAGTAAAACAAGATTGATTCATCTACAATCTTTACATAAGTGCCTCTTCAAATTCCTCAACTCTCTTCCTCTCCATTGCCAAACCCTTGAGAGGCTTTTTACCAAAACCTTGTTCTCACCATATCCATTACTGTGAGAGGGCTGTTTGGTGTTCTGGGAAGCAGTTAGGAAGGAACCAATCTTCATTGGTTGATGCTATGGTCTAGTAGCGGAATCCGGGAAGTTAGAAAAGAAAAAGGTTCGGCGCAACCTCATTAGAGCAAGAAGCTTGGAGGGCTTAGGTGCACTGGGTAGATTAGGCTTGGAGGGTCTATTGATGTCCATGTATCCCAACTACATTTTCTAGTGGATTGTTTACTGCTTGGAGGGCGGCAGAGAGGTTTTACGCCGAGGGCTTCGATTTCCTCTTCGATAACACATCGCGTGTTGTCTTTATGTTTGCATCTTCCTTCCCTTTTATCTTTGCCTTTTATTATCTGCTGTGGGTTGTGATTTTAATTTGGCTTAGATAGTTTTTCTAATTCCATATTATAGCTTATGTTAATTTTCCGCACACTAGTTGTTTGACATAATGCTTGAATTGGTTAAGTTGTAATTTGGGGGTCTAAACGTTCAAGGGTGTTTTTACACTATTTGAACTTTCAATTGGTATCAGAGCGGGTACACTTGTTGTGGTTTTATTACCTAAGTGTGATCCTAGACCCCTGTGTTGTGGTAGCTGTTATGGAAAATACAATGCTGAATTGTAGCTTAAGTGTTTGTGAAAATGACTCTATGCATATGTCTGAAGGGTGTTTTACCAATGATTTTGTAGAGTTGTTAAAAACTAAGAAACATGCTAGGATATTTGTTCACATGCTGGAATATTTTGAGAATCAGAATCATGTCTTACACAGTAGCATATCTGAATCTAAATCATTGATTAAGAAATATAAAAGAAAGAGTAGAATGTTGTGTGAGATGATTGAGAGTCTGAAAATGAAAGGTCAATCTGAAAGAAGCATGAAACCTGATAATGAGTTTTTGTTTGAAGGTCAAGAATGTTTGTCTCATGTGAGCTTATTTGTGCATACCTCATTGAAGGTGTTTAATGCATGTTTGTTGTATCTTGACAGCGGTTGTTCTCGCCATATGACAGGGGATAAGTCACTGTTTAAGACACTCAAAGAAAAGGTTGGTGACTATGTGACCTTTGGTGATGGAAGTCATGCTTAAGTCCTAGGCAAAGGAACTATTGAGATACCTGGATTACCGCTGTTGAAAGATGTGTTATACATAAAAGGGCTGAAGGCAAATCTGCTGAGCATCACTCAAATTTATGATGATGATTTCCTGGTACAATTCTCTAAGAAGGGATGCTTGATCATCAATGAAGAAGGGATTCAGGTTTTGGAGGGAAATCGGACTACAGATAACTGTTATGGAATAGTTCCCACGGCACCCATTTCGTGTAGAAGTGCTCGTGTGGATATGTTGGAGCTGTGGCATCACAGATTTGGGCATGCCAATTTCAAACAAGTAGCTAAAGTGTCCAAACTTGAAGCAGTTGAGGGACTTCCTAAGTTTGGGAAGGTGAAGAAGACCGTTTGTGGTGCATGCCAAATGGGAAAGCAAACAAAGGCAAGTCATCACAAAGTGAATGTGATTGCTACTTCTCGGTGTTTGGAGTTACTTCATGTTAATCTAATGGGGCCTACCAGAACTGAAAGTCTAGGGGGAAAGAGATACATTATGGTCATTGTGGATGATTACTCAAGATACACTTGGGTTGAATTCCTTAGAGAAAAATCAGAAGCATGTGAGAGGTTGGAGATTCTGTGCAAGAAACTACAAAACGAGAAAGGGGTCCCTATTGCCAAAATTAGAAGTGATCATGGGAGGGAATTTGAGAATGCAAGATTCAAGTCTTTCTGTGAAAAGAATGGAATCAAAAGAGAATTTTCAGCCCCCAAAACTCCACAACAAAATGGAGTGGTAGAGAGGAAAAATCGGGTGATTCAGGAAATGGCAAGAGTCATGTTGCTTAATAAGCAAATACCTCAAATATTTTGGGGAGAAGCTGTCAACACCTCGTGTCACATTGGCAATAGAATATTTTTCCGAGTAGGAACAAAGAAGACCGCCTATGAGATTTGGAATGAAAAGAAGCCTAGAGTGAAGTATTTCCGGGTGTTTGGAAGTAAATGTTATATCCTAAATGATCAGGAGAATCTTGGGAAGTTTGATGCGAGAAGTGATGAGGGTATTTTTCTTGGGTACTCTACTACGAGTCGGGCGTATAGAGTTTTTAACAAGAGAACTAAGACAGTGATGGAGTCCATCAATGTCAAGATTGATGATGCCTTATCTAAGATGGAGATGATTGATGATGGAGAAGGGCCGAGCACCAAAGAGCCCGATGTTGAGGTCGAAGCTCTTGATATAGAAGGTGAAGAACCTACACCAGAAGAAGAATCGACTCCCATCAACCCAAGAATGGAAATGAGATCGATGTCTAGAACATCAAGTCCTCTTACTCCTCCAGAAGTCCATCCTCCTATCTCTCGAAGTGATGAAGTCTCCATATCAAAGAAGCCATCTTCAAGAGTAATTAAGAACCATCCGGAAAGCAACATCATAGGGTCTTTAGATGAAGGTCTTCGCCTCAGAAAAGGAAACATCCTGTTAGCCAATCATGTAACATATCACTGCTATCTTGCGCAATTTGAACCAAAAAGGGTAGAAGAGGCCCTTCAAGATGAGAATTGGGTTGAGTCAATGCATGAAGAGCTGAATCAGTTTGTGAGAAATGATGTGTGGGAACTTGCTCCAAGGCCTGAAAACGTTCATGTCATAGGCACAAAATGAATTTTCAAAAACAAAATTGATGAAGATGGAGAGATAATTCGAAACAAATCTCGGTTAGTAGCTCAAGGATACACTCAAGTAGAAGGAGTAGACTTTGATGAATCCTTCGCTCCTGTGCAAGACTCGAATCCATTCGAATTCTCATGTCCATTGCATGCACTATGAACTTCAAACTCTATCAAATGGATGTAAAATGTGCATTTCTGAATGGATATCTAAATGAAGAAATGTTTGTTGAGCAACTAAAAGGATTTGAGGATCCTCACTTTCCAGATCATGTATTGAGATTGAAGAAAGCCCTTTATGGCTTAAAACAAGCGCCTAGAACCTGGTATGATCGGCTTACATATTACCTTCTAGATAGAGGATTCAAAAAGGGGTATGCCGACCGAACTCTGTTTGTCAAAAATGATGAAGATTATCTCCTTGTGGCACAAGTTTATGTTGATGACATAGTGTTTGGGGCAACCATTGAAGATCGTGCTATTGAATTTTCTGAGGAGATGAAGAAGGAATTTGAGATAAGTATGGTGGGGGAACTCACATTTTTCTTGGGTCTTCAAGTCAAACAACAGAAGGAAGGTATATTTGTTTCACAAGAGAAGTATGCTAGAAACATTGTCAAAAAGTTTGGACTAGACTCCAAAAAAACATGCCTCCACTCCCATGAGCTCATCCACTAAACTAAATGTTGATTCTTCTGGAGTAGAAGTAAGTCCTACCTTATATAGGAGTATCATTGGGAGTTTACTCTATCTTACAGCCAATAGACCGGACATTGCATTCAGTGTTGGTGTTTGTGCTAGATACCAAGCTAATCTGAAAGAATCTCACTTGACTGCTGTTAAGCGAATCATTCGATATGTGAATGGTACTTCAAACTATGGTCTGTGGTATTCAAAAGACTCAAATGCTTATCTTGCCGGGTATTCAGATGCTGACTGGGCTGGTAGTGTAGACGATCGGAAAAGTACTTCAGGCGGCTGTTTCTACCTTGGTAACAATCTTGTCTCGTGGATGAGCAAGAAACAAAATTCCGTGTCTCTATCTACTGCTGAAGTAGAATACATCGCCGCTGGAAGTTGCTGCACTCAGCTTCTTTGGATGAAGAAATTACTTCATGATTATGGAATTCCTCAAGAGATGATGTGTGTCTTCTGTGACAAACACCAGTGCCATCAATCTTTCCAAGAATCCTGTCCAGCATTCAAAATCTAAACACATAGAGATACGTTACCATTTCATTCGGGATCTGGTAGAGGAAAGAGTTGTGTGTCTTGAGTTCATACACACTGACAATCAAAAGGCGGACATCTTCACCAAGCCTCTCGATGGTCCACGGTTTGAATCACTCCATAAGACCATTGGTGTTGGTACAATTCCTTGACTCTCTTGTGTGATGTGTGCTTCACATATTTATAATATGATAAGCTTGTTTGTGTTGGGGCACACACTACTTTGTTAGCTCTTTGTGCAGCATGATTATTGATTGTTTGTCTATTTGTGAATACTGTTGCTCCTTTTTATTTTTAATCAATCTTTTTCTTCTTTTATGTCAAAAATCCAAAAAATCACATAAAAATTAGAAAATCAAAAAGTTTGATTGACATTGTTGAGTTTTTGTCTCAAAACTTGTTTTGCCTTGTACCTTTGTGCTAATGGCTTTGTGCATTTTCGAGCATTACTTGTTTCTTTGCACTAATATCACTGTGGGAGAAATCTTGAAATCTATGTGATTATTGTAAATAGATCTTCAAACTTGTCATGAATGATTAGTGAATGGTTATGATGATCTTGAGACATATATAGACTTGTGTCTATATATCTTCCCACTCTTTATTTTTGTTTTTGCTAAAAAGAGCTCACCAAATGTAAATCTCCAAATGAAAAGAGATATTGAGCTGCAAAAGCCTGTCGCACATTCTAGTATTCGACTAGGAAAAAGGGTAAGCGACCTAAAATTAAAGTGATTGTTTATTCAAAAAGCCAAAGGCTAGTTCATTGAAGTGAAATATAAAATATCACTCTCACAATGAGAGGTGATTGTCTCAAAAAATCAAAAAGATCAAATGTTATGATTGAAAGTGGAGTCAAATGTAAAGCTCCAAGATATGTTATCAAGTTTTGTGGGAGGTCATATATACATATTTCTATAATTGAGATGGATCACATGATCTAATGCTAATTGTGTATGCCTTGATTGAATTGATCATTGAAGTTTCACATTAGACTAAGGAATATCTCATTGTTGATATCCACACACAACACACAAGTTTATGTTCAATAAATGCCATAATCATTTGTGTGATTGTACTTGATGAAATGTGTTTTCACATGCTCAATCTTTGTTAATTCAAATACAAAAAGATTTTTGAGTGTTTTAGGTGTTTTTGGAAAGTATTTTGTTTAAAAAATCTGAAAATTTCAAAAATCCATTTTTGCCCTGTTTTGGCGACTCAGTCGCGGGTAAGTCAAGTCGCGAGCCTCAGTCGCGTCTTCGCGGGTCATTTTTGGCGACTTGTTCGCGAGTGGAAGGTCCAGTCGCGAGGGTTACTCAGAGATTTTCGCGGCTCAGCTCGCGACTCCCTAGTGGGTAGACCTTCCAACTGCGAAAAACACTTAGAAATTTTTTTTAAATTCTGTCTTTGAGTGTTTTGGCAGCTTGAACTGGAAACTTTGTGGTGACTCACTTCAATCGCGAAAAACGCGTGTTTGGCAAAAACAGGGGCAGTTTTTAATTTTTTTTTTTTCAGTTTTCCCTCGAACTTTTGTGACTGTTCATCTTCTTTCTCAATTGTCTCCTTCCCAAACACTCTGTGCACCCATTTTTCAAACTCCATTGTTGCTTCTTTTCAGCTCAAAATCCTCAAGTAACAGGTATGGGTTTTCTATCTTGAACTCTATTTTACTTGTTTTTGTGTTTTTCCCTCTGGATTATTCGCATTTGTTTGTGATTTTGAGATGGGTTTTTAGTTCGACAGTTACTCTTTGTCCATGCTTAGCCTGTGGAAGCTATTGTTTCAGTTTTGAGCTTTATTAAGTTGTTGGTTTTGTTCTTCATCATGTGCTTAGCTAGGGTTTGTTATTTGTTGGTTTCTCATCTTGTCTGATCCGTTGTTGATGTGTTGATTCAAAATGTTCCTGTGTTGACTGTGTGTTTTTCTAAGCTAATTGTGTGGTTTTAATCTAACCCACACTACTATGTAGCTACATTTGGGCCATTTTTGTCCCTCATTGCTATTTTCTGGTCATTTTCATCTAGCTATTAGGGTTTCTTCATTATCCCTAAATTACCACTAACCCACTGCTAATAACGTCTGTTGGATTGTGTTTTATCATTTCCTCTATTCTTGATTCAGACTAGACATGTCACCATTCAAGAAAGCAGCTGTGAAAGGAGGCAGTTCCAAAGGGAAGGAACACGTCATTGATGTTGATGACTACCCACCTCAAACAAAAGAGACTCGTTCTTCATCAAAGAGATTCGATCCCAACAAGTTCAGATTCTATGCAGCCTATCAGTCTCATGAGAATTATTTCCAAAATGCTACACCATTACTAGAAAGAACTGTGGATCAATCATCACTTCATGACACTGACATTCCGAAATGGTTTGCTCACAAGGACTGGAATTACCTTCTCTCTGATCTGGTTGACGCGTATGAAGATTTGGTAAAGGAATTTTATGCCAACGCGATTGTGGAAGAAGATGAACTTAAGTGCTGGGTTAGGAAAAAGAGCTTTTCAGTCTCTCCTGCATATTTGGCAGAAATCCTTCACATCAATAGACCAATATTTCGACACTCACTGGTTTATAATGATCTTTGTCCTGATGAGGAGCTTCTCAAGGAAAGTCTTGGACAAGACTTGGAGTTCTCACCCAATCGAAAATCCATCAGTGTTTCCTCTCTTCCTCCAAAACTGAGAGTGCTTACAATTGTGATGTTTCACAATTTGTACCCTTTATCAAGCACTGGGTATATGAACTTCGGATGTGCTTTGTTTCTTTATGATCTAATCTCTGATGTAGAAATTGACATCTGTGCTCATATCTTTCATGTTCTGCGCAAAACGGTTCTACGAACTGAGTCCCGAACATGCATTCCTTTCTGCTGTCTCATTTCAAGGATCTTGAAGCTCAAGGGAATTTACCCAACGGCAGATGAATCTCCTCTCTTGAAACCGAGTCCAATCAACATGCGTACATTCAATGCAAGCATTGGACATAGTCGGAAGAGAGCCAAACCAGAAACTTCCGCATCTCACAGTGGCTCTCATTTCAGCACTCTCTCCCTTGATGAAAAACTTGATCACATTGTATCCTCTATACACGAGTTGAATATAAAGATGTCTGGACTCACATCTACTCTACATCATCACAGCACTCGATGGGATATGAAGTTTACCTCACTTCAAACTCAATTGGATCAAATTCAGAGAAGGCTAGAAGAGGATGTATAGCCTATTCCATGACAAAAAGGGGGAGTGATAGGCCTGATCAGAGGGGGAGGATATTACCTAAAGGGGGAGGATATTACCTAAGGGGGAGTGTTTTTGCATTCTTCTTCAGTTTAAGTTGTTATATTTTCTTCAATTTAAGTTGATATATTGTGTTTTGTACCTGCTTGTACCCTTGTTGCTTTTGTAAGCTTTTAGGGTTATGTTTTATGCATTGTTTGTAGGCTTTATGGTTTGTACCATGCTTTATGCAGCCTTTTATGATTTGTTTAAATCAGTACTTCTATATAAATGTATTACATTTTCTTTTAAGTACTGTCACTCTTGTGCCCTTGTAGGATTGTTCCTAGATGCATATACTTAGTGTATTATGCATTGGTTGAGTGTTTGGCATGCAAGAGACTTGCATTGAGCTTGTTAGCTTGTATGTCCTAGTGTTCATTCCAAGTGTGAATGAGCATTGTGGTCACTACCTTGTAGTGATTACTTGGTTGATGAAGCCATGGTTTGTTTCTTAACTCCATCTTTGCTTGATCACATATTGCCTGTTTCATATGCATTTCACGATTTTCTGCTTACAATGATCATGGTGTATTGTTGTGTTTCAGGAGTCTTATGTTCATATGATTCAAGTGCTTCACAGCTTCTAGAGTTAGGTGTGAGTAAGTTTTGCTCAACTGTTCCCAGCTCACATGTTAAGTCTAGAGTCTGTTTTAGGGTTTTGTCACGGAATAGCCAAAGGGGGAGATTGTAAGGTTGAATTTATTCAACCATCTAATTGGCTTTATTCCGTGCCAAATTTGCTTGTATTTCAGCATTTAGTAACCCTATATTTAGGTAGGCTTATTGTAAAGGTAGTGAGTGAGATAGAGTGAAGTTTACTCAAGAGTGTGCAAGAAAACAGAGACTCACGGCTTGGCCTCGCGGGTGACTCGCGGCTGCAAGCCGCCAGACGCAGTACACGTGCCAAGCATGCCAAAAGGTGAACAGTCATGCTAGCTAGAGCACTACAGGACAAAACAGGACAACTGGCCATACGGTTATCTCGCGACTGGATCTCGCGACTCAGTCAAGTCGAGAGGCTAAGCCGCGAGCCAGCCCTGAAACCTGATGTTTCACATTCCTCTCTCACCCTAGTATATATACCCCTTATACCCACAAAAGAAAGAGAGCTTCCAGAGAGAATTTTGAGAGAGAAACCCTAGAGTAAAACAAGATTGATTCATCTACAATCTCTACATAAGTGCCTCTTCAAATTCCTTAACTCTCTTCCTCTCCATTGCCAAACCCTTGAGAGGCTTTTTACCAAAACCTTGTTCTCACCATATCCATTACTGTGAGAGGGCTGTTTGGTGTTCTGGGAAGCAGTTAGGAAGGAACCAATCTTCATTGGTTGATGCTATGGTCTAGTAGCGGAATCCGGGAAGCTAGAAAAGAAAAAGGTTCGGCGCAACCTCGTTGGAGCAAGAAGCTTGGAGGGCTTAGGTGCACTGGGTAGATTAGGCTTGGAGGGTCTATTACTGTTCATGTATCCCAACTACATTTTCTAGTGGATTGTTTACTGCTTGGAGGGCAGCGAAGAGGTTTTACGCTAAGAGCTTCGTTTCCTCTTCGATAACACATCGCGTGTTGTCTTTGTGTTTGCATCTTCCTTCCCTTTTATCTTTGCCTTTTATTATCTGCTGTGGGTTGTGATTTTAATTTGGCTTAGATAGTTTTTCCAATTCCATATTATAGCTTATGTTAATTTTCCGCACACTAGTTGTTTGACATAATGCTTGAATTTGTTAAGTTGTAATTTGGGGGTCTAAACGTTCAAGGGTGTTTTTACACTATTTGAACTTTCAAAATTATATTAAAATCTTATAATGCTAGCCATAAGGCATTACTTAAATTTTGTATAGAATGAACCCATTACTTTCTCCCCTATTGCAACTATCAAATTATAAATAGCATTAAAAAAAATCAATTTGTTCTTTATTGCGAAGATCCTGTGGATGATCCTAATTAGGATCATCCATAGGATCTTCGCTTGCCCAAAAAAAAAGAATTAGTGCTAAAACAAGTGATCGAAAAGGATGAAAATTAGATGTTTACATTCTGATGATATAAATTTATTTAATATTTAAAATTCTCAAAGAAGTAATAAAAATTGAGTTATTATGAAAATATATTAAATTTGAATAGTCAATTTTTCAATACAAGTATAAATTTATTGAGGTTTATTTTTTATTTAATAATAATTTTGGTAAGAAAAATTGATTACTTTCAAATGGATTTGAAGTAATTTTAATAGAATTTTTAAGTAGAATTATTAAATGGACCAAAATCAAGTTTTTTTTTTTTTTTTTTTTTAATACGAGCTAAATAACATTAAACACAAAGGAGGATACAAAGTTTAAGCCTTAACAGGCTAGTTCAGGTTACAAAATGACCAGGACAGTTAGCAGCTATTGATGCTATGTTAAGTACATTTGTCATGACTAGTCTAGGAACAAAATGGACAAAAATACACAAGCTTTTCTGCTTTAAATGCCAAAGGTTAGAAAGGAGAGCTTGATCTTGCCACGAGGGTTTGCTAGACAAGTTGCAGATTTGGACTAGTTTTTTATGGTTGCATAGAACAAGCATTCTGTAGAAACCATGATCCTTGGCTATGAAAAGGGCTTCCACCATTGCCTCCTGAGTCACCATATATACTGATTGTCTACCACTATTGGCTACACCTCTGAACAAAGTGATCCCTTCCATAGTAGTAGCTTCAAAAGCATAGCCATATCTCCTAGTTCTTCTATTTCTGCTAGCTGCCACTTTGATGATCAACTGCCAGTTTTGATTAGGGATTCTCTGCAAGGTCTGCTTCACTGTTGGTCTGATTTCTTGCATTTGATTGAAAACTATTTGATACCTGCACACGAGAGATTGAGCTATTAGAATAACTTCAATAGGCTTAGGAGATATACCCTGATGCAGAACCATATTTCTATGGTTCCAAATTGACCAAAGGGTGGTGAAAATGGTTTGCAAGAAACACATTCTATCTTGTTCCAAATCTGAACTGGACACAATACATTGACTAAGCCACTGTTCAATTGAAGTACATTCCATATCAGAGGTTCTCAAACCAGGATTTGAACCATGCCAGATTGCTCTTGCACAGATACATTCCAAAAATAGATGAACAACAAATTCTTTTAAATCGTTACACATTACACAAGTTCCTGCCACTGGGATACCTCTTTCCTTTAGCTTATCAAAAGTAGGCAAGCAATTGTGCAGTAACTTCCAAATGAACATAAGAACCTTCAAAGGTAATTTCATCTTCCAGAAAAAACTCCAAATAGAAGACCTTAGGATTGAAGAATTCTAGAGGGTAGTGTTCTGTTCTTTGTAAATCAGATGGTATGCTTGACTAACATTATATGCACCTGATGAAGAGTATTTCCAAACCAACCTATCACTATTGCCTTGGGATTTAGGAAGAGGAATCTGGAGGATCTCCTTGGCTTTTAAAGGTGGGTAGATTTTCCTAATTAACTCACATTTCCAAGACCTAGATTGATTATCAACTAAGTCTGCTACTGTACCATTAAGCAGACCATACTCCCTAAGAACATGGTTTGAGCATTGAAACCTATCTGAATGGGAGAGTGGTATTTGGTTTCCATCTGCAATCAGCCATCGACCATGATGAAGGGAAGAACATTGAGCCTTAGTGATATTCCTCCATACCCAAGAGTGGTGAGATTTAGGTTGGTATTCTCTTAAGGGGCAACCAGGGAAGTATTTTTTTCTTGAAGGTCTTAGTTAGAAGTGAGTTGGGGTTATCTTGTATTCTCCAAAACTGTTTTGCTATCATTGCTTGGTTGAACATATTAAATTTTTTGAACCCTAGGCCACCCAACCTCTTAGGTTTGTAGACTGTACCCCAATTTATCAAGTGAAGCTTCCTAGTACCAGGTTCATGTCCCCACCAAAACGACCTAACAATGGTATCCAATTTCTTGCACACAGAATCAAGAACTTTAAAATAAGAAAAAGTATAAAGGGGTAGAGACTGTATAATAGAAGAAATTAAGGTTGCTCTCCCAGCTTGGGACAAAAGTCTAGTCTTCCACCCCTTAAGCTTATTTTGGACTTTGTCAACAAGGTCCTGGAAGTCACACACTTTTCTACCTCTAAGCTTAAAATTAATACCAAGGTACCTACTGGGTTGCTGAACAAGATTGACTTGAAGAGAATTAGCAATGGTATCTTGTTCATTTTATGGAATATTAGGTGAACTAAAAAGGTCAGACTTAGCAAAATTGATACTTTGACCTGAGAGAGAACAATACCACATAATAATCCTTTTTAGATTATTAAGGGATGGACAATCATTTTGGAAGAAGAACAAGGAGTCATCTGCAAAAAGAAGGTGAGTGAAAGAAACCCCCTACCTTCCAATTGCAATACCTTTGATCTGTTTCCTATTTTCAGCTTGAATTAAGGCAATGGAGAGTACATTGGAACAAAGAAGAAAGCGGTAGGAAGAAATGGGATCACCTTGTCTTAAGCCCCTATTTGGTTGGAAAGATTGAGTTGGGCTACCATTAACAAGTAAGGTATATTTTACTGTGGTGACACATTCCATGATCCAATTGACCCAGATGGGGCTGAAGTTCATGGTTAGCAAGACAGCTTGAAGGAAAGTCCAATTGACTCTATCATAAGCTTTATTCATATCAATTTTCAAGGCTCCAAAACATTTTTTCCATCCTATTTTTCTTTTTTAAGGTATCAAAGATTTCATGAGCAAGAAGGATGTTATCAGTGATACTTCTACCTTGGATAAAAGCATTCTGGAAAGGTGAGATGATTTTATCCATGAGAGGTTTAAGCCTATTCACTAGGATTTTAGAGATGATCTTATAAGTGACATTGCATAGACTAATAGGCCTAAAATGAGTGACCTCTTCAGGGTTGTTCATTTTGGGCGAAAGGGTGATGTAAGTGTGGTTTAGAGATTTAAGAAGGGATCTAGAATGAAAGAAAGCCTTGACAGAAAGAAGGATATCCTGTTTCACAATATCCCAGAATTCCTAGAAGAAAAAAGCAGGAATTCCATGGGGCTTTATGGGGTCCCATTTGAAAAACAGCCCTTTCAATTTCTTCATCTGTTACAGGCATGTCAAGAAGTTGTTGCTGATGATGATCAATTTGAGGCATAGGAAGGGATTGAAGTTCCTCAGAAATTTCTTGAAGAGACCTTGATTCTATTTCAGCAAACTAATCCTTAAAATGAGTAACTAAGGTGTTCTCAGAAACCCCTAAATCCTCAATGAATTCCCCATTCTCAATCTTAAGATGTAGAATTTTGTTTCTAGCCCTTCTTTGCTTCACTAGAGTTTGAAAATACTTGGTATTACGATCACCTTTAAGAATCCAATCATTTCTAGCTTTTTGGGTCCACATGATCTCTTCCCTAATCATTAACATCTCAATGTCTTCTCTAAGTTGTCTTTCCTTCCTAACATCAGCTATGGTTTGAATGTTGTCTTACATTTCCTGCAGGTTCTGTTGTTTTTCTTTTATCTCTTTCTCAATTTTTCCGAAGATTGTTCTATTCCATTCTATGGCCCTCTTCCTAACATTGTTTAACTTGTGTTGGAGCTTAAAGCCCCTAGACCCCTTAATCTAAACTTCCCATGCCTTTTGAATCATATCCTTACATGCACTGTGTATCAACCACATCCTCTCAAATCTAAAAGGTCTTCTTCTAAAAGGCTACTGCATTTCGAAATCTAACAATATAGACCTATGATCCGATCTTAGGATAGGGTGATTACATAAAGCATAATGAGGGTATGTGTTAATCCATTCCACATAAGCAAAGGCTCTATCTAGTTTTTCCATCACAAAAGCCTCATCCTCTCTTCTATTCATCCATGTAAACCTTTGGCCTTTAGCCTCCAGCTCACATAATTCCAAATCATTTAAGGTATTAAAGAAGGAATATGCTCCTGCAATACTTCTAGTGTTAAAGGAGAATTTATCCTCATGACACAGGACTTGGTTAAAATCCCCAATACAAAGCCAAATTGGTTTTGTAATGGGTTTCAGTTGTTTCAGTTCTAACCAAAAAGCTTCTCTTTTTGTGTGATCAGGTTGGCCATAAATAAAACTTATGGAGAAAGGAGTACCTTTATGGTCAAGGGGATCAGCATGGATTAGGTGCTTGGAGCCATATTGGATGTTGAGATTCACATTTTACTGCCAACCAAGAAGTAAACCACCACTCAAACCTTCCCTCAGAAATTCCCAACCATTCAAAAATCCACATTTTTCCAAAATTTCTCTGCCTTTGTTCTGAACTAACTTTGTCTCCATTAGAAAGATAATATCTGGTTTGTGCTCCTGGGCCTTTTTTTGGCATTGTAGAACTGCAAGGGGGTTGCCCAGCCCCCTACAGTTCCAGCTGACGATCCTTATGGCTGATTGGGAAGCTATTGAAGGCCAACTTCCCGAAGCCCTGAAACTGATTCAGCATGAAAGATAGGAGTGTAGTTTTCTGTGGAAATTTCTGGGGTTATTAAAGTTTGTACCTGAAGAACCTCCTCATCAAACATAGCACAACATAACTTTTGTTTTATATTCCTGCCAAACCTTCCAATCTCTTTTCTGATCCTTTTCCTAGAACTGATTCTAATGGTGTCAATTCTAGTGGTTGAATCCCACACCTCATTGCAACTAAGGTAAGTGTTCTGTGAAGATGACGACATTGAACTTATGATAGATGGGGGCCCTGGTCCAAAATTAAGAAGTTCAAATAGGCTTAATTCTCCCACTATGACCTCATTAGTATTGGGTTGATTTTCAAAGGATGGGCTTGCATGCATGTTTTATTAAGGCTGTGTGGACTCCGGACCCTGTTCAACACTGAGATGGGCCTCTCCAACAGATGGATCAATTAAACTTGGCCCATGACTTGAGCCCCCTAGGTCAAATCTAAATCTCCCGCGGTCAAACTTCTGAACCAAAGACTCAATGAAGGAATCAGGGGACTTTGGAATGCACCCTTTTACCCATCCTTGATCTTGCCTAGCTTCTGGTCTTTCTTCATTCAATTGATCTAAATTAAACATCACAGCAGTAGTATCACTCTCAGTGTCAAAGGCTTCAAACTGTGGATGGCAGCTTTGACCATTTGTTATAAATGGACCAGATCCTTCAATCCAAGTCCATTTAAGATTTGAATCATTAGGTGGTAACCATGTAGGTCTCATTGAGAATCTGGCATTGCCAAAGCAGTTGGGATTAGAAGTGTCATTGTTACTTCTAAGTTCCATGTTAGGGAGGCTTACAGGTTCCCTGCTGACAGAGGTGGGTGTACTTGAAATGGGAGAATTAACAAGGGTTGGAGGGTTTATCTGAACTTTGTTAAGGTCGTTCAAACTTGCACCTTCCTGTTGGTTAAGGAGTGGGTTGGATCCTTCAGCAAAATGATTTAGGTGGTTAATATTGAGGAGGTTGATAGCAGAGTGAAGGGAAGAATCATTGAGGTGATTCTGGTTTAAAGAAGAGGGGTAAGAAGATGTGGGATTAGAAAAGCTGTGAGGAGGTTGGAAATTGGATGTTGGGTTTGTTGCACGTGGTGAGTTAGTTGCACTAGGGGTACTAGGATCTGGGAAAAGGGTGTTAATATTGATTGGGTTTGCATGATCAGGTGATTGATGAAAGAGGCCATATCTAATTTGTGTTGTCCATCTCCTTCTGCGATTATGGAAGGCTCTAAGATCATTGGAGAATTGGGGTTGTAAAGCATCAAACCCGAATTGAACTTGGTGAAGGTCTTGGATTCTAAGCCTTTGCCTGAACAACATAACTTCAATATCGTCAATGCAATGGGTGCATTGACTCCGAGAGTGACCAATGAGTCCACATTTGGTGCATAACTTATGAAACCCTCTCATATCTGCATCTGATCCACACCCTTGACCCATCATCCAATCTGAGCATAAAGCCAGCAATTACAGGCAACCAAGGATCAATCCTAACCTTAACACGCATGAACCTAATATTTCTTGGTATCCTATCCTCCCAATCCACCTTTTCAAGGATTCCCATCATTTGACCCATTTTTTCAGCTAACTCAGGGTATTGGTATTCTAAAGGTAGACCGTGGAACTGAACCCAAATAGAAATGAAATTCAGTTGTAAATGACTCAGGTTCAAGTTTGGTCTCCACCTCTACAAAACTAATAAAGCTCCAGAGACAGCCCACGGCCCTTCATTGCAAATGTGTAAGAGGTCATCCTCAAACTTAAAGTGAAGGATATAAAAGTAAGACTCTCTTCCAACTACTGAAACTTTCCCTCTAATTCTCCATGCATTATCAATTATGTGTTGTAGATGCCTTACTGAGAACTTTCTATAATCCAAAATAAAACCTATTGCACAGAGGTTCCAAAAATCACGTTGGATCGCAATTTCTTCAGGATCAGAGTGAACCAAAGGGCCATGTCTAGCAAATGGCACCTCGTCTTCTTCACTGGATAGCTAGTCAGACTCTTGATCTTCAACAAAGAGATCAACACTGAAATCAGAGTCACTGCTATTTGTCCAGCCAACTTCTCTAGCCTGAATGTGGGTTTCCATGGAGTAAGGTATAAAGAGTTGCATGCACCCGAAAAGTGCAGTGCTACTCAGTTACAAGTAGTATGATTCAAAAGAAGAAACTAGGATAGAAAGGGATAACAATGAGAAAGTTAAGTTTGGGAAACAAGACAAAGGAATATTCAGGAGGTAACCAAGTGAAGGACAGATCAAGAGAAAAGTGGATGTTTGTTTTATTAAGATGAAACAGGGCGAAAGTAAAAAAAGTTTGACTAGGTACCACAGTGACACGCCTTAGGCATGCACAGCCTTGGAAAGGTAGAACACCATGATGAAAAAAGAGGTTTCGAAACAGAGGAGTAAAGGAATGAAAAGATGGTTAACCTATAGAAGTGAAAGAAGTAGTACAAAGAAGGACGAGGAAGATAGAAGAAGTAAAGGAAGAAGTGACGTAAAATAGTCCAAAGAAAAACGACGGCAATGACCCATAAGGGGAAAAGTGACTCAGAAGAGGAAAACGCTCTTAACTTGGGGAGAGAAAGTTGCAACTCTTTAGTTACGGAACATATGTAACTTTGTTACATTTACACATGACCAAAATCAAGTTTAAATAAAAGAGACATTTGCCAAAAATTCAAAGTATATAAAAAAATTGGAATAATACGTAGCATGTACAGAGAAGGTGACACAAAAATTAATGCATGGTAGCCTGGTAGGTCATCAGTTCATTGCCCACATTCTGTGAATGTGGTTGGTCGACATATAATGTAAACAAAAGTGTTTGAAGGCTGCAATGATATTGGTTAAGACCCACTTTAATGCCAAAGGCCTTGTAACTGAACTGGCATATCTTCATGTACAAAGTGCTTGGGGTCTAGGGGGAAAAAGATTCAAGTTACGAGGTTAGTAGCATGTTATAAATATCTCTCAAAAAAAAAAACCACTTTAAATGTGGCCAAAAAAACAGAAAACTAGGTCTGATTAAGACCTGTATAATCAAGTTCAATGCTAGAAACCAAAAACCTCTTCCACCCTTTGAAACAAACCCTAACCCTAACCCTAACTTGCTTGCTTACTTCCTTGCTTAGTTATCAAGATACCACTTTAAATCCAAGATCTTGAGCAGCCCGATGAATTTCTTCTAACCCAGTTGCGTTGGTGTTGGTGATGTAGAATTCAAAATCACTCTTGATCTCAGAACTGATCGAACGTATTTCCTAGATGATGATGAAGTTCTTGCAAGTTTCAAATCTCACATTCTAATTGGCCCCCTCAACTTAGCCTTCCAAGTCTTCCAAATCATTATGGAGGACTCTTGCTTGCTCTTACGTCTAGCATAATTTTCTTCGATAATTCAAATATATAGTTGGACATATTGGTGCAAGCGTTTCAAAGCCAAACCCGCCTGCGTATATTTCCTCCAGTTTTCAAAACGATGGCAAGGGCAAGGGCGACAACATGGGGATGGATGTTGGTTGTGGAGTGGGAAGCAAGCCACTGTGGTCGTGGTTAGGGTACTTAACACTATTTTAGGAATAGGATTTAGGAATAGCATCTAGGATTTTTGTTTTGAAATCGTCTGGGGGCTTTAGGAATAGTAGTTCTCACGTACAGAACCCAACACAGGTGCTTTGGTTTTTCTTTTTCTTTTTTTCTTTTTTAACTTCTTAAACGATTATTATTTATTATTAATATTTTTTAAAATAAATTATTAATATATTACTAGGATCTGTGTAGTTGAATTTACTTTAGGCATGTGGACGACTAAATTTCGAGTATAAAATAAATTAAACAAGTAAAATAGTTCACAAATATGAATTTGAATTGATCAATGTGTGGTACAATTCTTTGTGATTACAAAAATGTGATCCACTGATTCCATCTCCTTGAAAAACTTGTCGATTGAAATTGTGGTAATGTGATTTTGACTCAAACACCAAATATGCTTCAATTTGGCTGAAGGGCAGATCAAAGACCCTTGAAACAAAATTACAACGAATCTCTGGCTATAAGCTTGTTAGAAATTCTTTGTTCTTCAAGTTCTTTGTGTGTTCTTCGTATTCTTTGCATGTTCTTCATCTTCAAAAGACTTTGTGATGGAAATTCTTCAGGGCTTTGGAGGCTTGAATCCATAGAGCTTCACCAATTTGTGGTTTCTTGAAGTTTCTAGAGGCTTTTGAGCTTGATTCTAACAAACTTTGAGATCTAGGAAGATGATTTGGATGATTTCTCTTTGAATGTTCTTCGTATTTGAAAGTTGAAGTTCTTGAAGTTCTTGAAGGCTTTGAGGCTTGATTCCTACAAAGCTTCTGTACTTCAGAGTGATTCTGAATCTTCTTTGATGCTGCTTGAAGTGTAGATGTCTTGGTGTGTGGAAATGCCTTAGGAATGCTTCTATTTATAGAAGTTTGGAGGTGGGTGAGTGACACGTGGCAGAGTCTGATTAGTGACATATGTCACAGCCTTATTAGAGGAGCTTTGAGACTTTTCCTCCAAGACACATGGCATCATTTGATTGGCCGAAATGTCTTAATTTTCAAGGTGACCCATGTCAGCACCCGATTGGACTGCTTATGTCATTGCTTACACATGCCAGTGTGTGATTAGCATTTTGCATGCTTTTTATGTTTTATTTCAATGACACTTGGCAAAACTCTCTTGGTTTCTGAATGGTGATAGTAGAAACTAGTAGCAGTACATGATGCTTTATAATTGGCTATACATTGTGGACTTGGTAATATGATGTGTCAGCTTGTAATAGGTTGAGAATTTTCCCTCTCTACAAGGCAAAAGGCTTTTATATGAAAGAGATTACTCATGTTATTATTTTAATTGTCCAATTTAACCCAAGACATTAAAGTTAGACATAGCTTAATGAAATTAAAGTTGATGATGCACAGAAAATCAGTATACTAAATGCTCCAGGCGTCAATGGTCTAGTAATCACTTGAAATACCTGAAAAGAAAACACACAATCAAAAGTGACCGGGGTGGACTGGCCAAGAACCCTCCGATACTTTAGTTTCTCTCTCAAATTCTAGAATTCCAACTTTTTGGGAGTTGTCTCAAACTTACCTTTACTTGTCGTGAATGAGTGTTTATATAGTGTGCTCTTGGAGCGATTATTTGTCTTGTAACTTCCCCTATATTTGAGGAGGTCAGAGGGTTCAAAGTTAACTTCCACAACCGCTGTAGGAGATAGAATAATTTTCATTGGAAGTTAAGTACCAAGTAGGAAGTTATGGTGATGAACTAGGATTTTACTCATGCCTTTCAAATAATAACATGTGGTCCAATTTTACTAGCTCTTGTATATAAATTTCCACACAAAATTTTCCAAGTGTTGGGGGTCGTCTAGGCGCTTGCCTCATCGACGACCCATGTGCTCTTGGACGACCATTTTGCTAAGCACAAACCTTCTTGCCTTCTTGGCTTAGACAATCCTCATAAACGAATGGGAGTTTAAGTTTTCAATTCACCATCAGTTGCCCCCTTGTCCAAGGGTCGTCCAAAGCACCATAAAATTTACAGTTGTTCTTTGGACGTGCCTTTACATTGGTTGTTAAATGTCGTGCCACGTGTCATGACCTCATTGGTGACTAGTCGTGTTGATTTACCTCTTCGAGGAATATGCCAAGTGTCATTTTTTGATTGGTTGTGTCATTTCAAATGCCAAAATTTACTGCCTATAAATAACGAAATTCCTCTTCTACCCTTCACATTTCTCAAATTCTCCCTTGACATTCCTCGTCTAATGCCTCATCTAGAAGTATTTCCACATCCTTAGTCTTCCTTCATCTAGAGCCAGGTACTCTTCTTATCCTCATTCTTAGGTTTTCCTTCAAATTCCAACATGTCTAAAGTTGTCGCCTCTTCATCTAGTAATAGTATAAATAAAGCTATAGACGAGTACCATGACTCCACCAGTTATAGTGGTTCTAGTAGTAGTAGTAGTAGTAGTAATGGGAATACCACGAACGAGAAATATACCTCTGGTGTTCTTGGGGTTCCTCTAGAGGTTTTCCAGGAACATCTTAGGACAAGGGCAGCTTCTGGGTCTTAGGCTGGCACATTGACGAGTATTCCTCTGTCTCCTCCTTCAGACAAAGTAGAGACCGTGTACAGTTGTGCTGTAGGCATTCCTTCCAAAACAGATGAAAGGAGGCTTGCAGCACTTAGGAGTTGGTACTAGATCCCAGACGACCTTAACCCTAGGTTAGCCGTCCGTGGAGAATGGTGTTGCAGCCCTCGTTTTGGGATAGGCATCTATGAAGCTTATCTTTTGGGGGGACTTAGGTTACCTCATAATGCTTTTACTAGAGAATTACTAACTAGGCTAGGTTTAGGAGTGTGTTAACTTAACCCTAACGCATGGAGATTGATCGTCTCTATGCAAGTTTTGTGGAGGGAGGTGTTTGAAGAGGATCGTTCTCTCACTGTGGATGAGTTCCTCTTTTGCTACAAACCCTCAAAAATCAACCAATCCCTTGGTTTTTATCAATTCATATCTAGGGATAAAGATTGTAGATTAATCAAGTCCCTGGTAACGTCTGACAAGCCTAGGGTTGTCAAGCCAAGTCTTCCCACCTCCAAACTATCTATCCCAATTTTTGATGTTGACTCGTCCATTACCATTGAAGTCACTCCCGTCAAGACTATTCCCCCCTCGTTTCAACCTTCCCAGAAGGTCCCTATGAACCTTCTAGAAAATGAAGACTTGGCTTGGGAGAGGTTTGAAAAGGCTATAATTGGTGAGGACGTGGCTGCATGTTATGATATGTCCTTGAAAGAATTTGAGCATTCTGGTGTTCATGATCTTTTCAATGTAATCACTTTTACCTCGTCTTGTCTTAGTAATATGCATATACATACATACATATATATATATATATATATTTATTTATTTATATATGTTTCTTAACAGAATTCTTTAATCACTTGTGTAGGCCATGTCAAAGTTCATAGCTACGTCCAGGCAAGCCACGGAGATGGACAAGACAAGGATCTTGCTTGAGAAGAGGATCCAGGAGGTCAAGGACGACTGCAAGGGTTGGGCTGAGGTGGCAGCTAAGGCTAAAGATGAGGCCAAGGAGCTACAGAACCTGGTTGAAGAGCTGAAAGTTGATATTGTTGAGAAGGATACTCGTCTTGACCACCTTCAAAAGAGGAATGACGAGTTGAGTACCCTTCTTAACAAGGTAAAGGAAGACGTAGTAGTGGGGTTCAGAGCATCTAAACAATTCACTTATTTGCTAGACACCAACTACGCAGCGAGCTTTGAAGATTTTTGAATGGACGCTATGGAAAACTTCCCTGAAGTTGACTTTAGCTCCATTAAGCTCAACCTTGGTGCTGATACAAGCTCTCTCCTCCAGATGAGCTCTGAAGATATTAATATTGAGGATGATGCCACCACTCAGTCTACTCAGGATGTTGGAGATGACCCCCCACAATGAAGGCATAAATTTTTAATCTTAGTATTGTCTTTTTCTTTCTCTCTTCTATTTTTTATGAGGTCCATTGTTTAGGACCATTTGAAATTGTTCAAGTACATTTCACTCGTCCATATTACTTAGGACCAGCTTCTAAATAGCTGCCTTCTAGGCTTTTATTTTATAAGGGTTTTTGGACGGTAGTCATCTATCCTTTTCTAAACTTTGATGAATGAATGTTGTCTCAAACTTTGATGAATGTCGTCTCTCCTTTGGGAGTTGTCTCAAACTTACCTTTACTTGTTGTGAATGAATGTTTATATAGTGTGCTCTTAGAGCGGTTACTTATCTTGTAACTTCCCCTATATTTGAGGAGGTCAGAGGATTCAAAGTTGACTTCCACAACTGCTGTAGGAGTTAGAATAACCATCGTTTGAAGTTAAGTACCAAGTAGGAAGTTATGGTGATGAACCAGGATTTTACTCATGCCTTTGAAATAATAACATGTGGTCCAATTTTACTGGCTCTTGTAAATAAATTTCCACGAAATTTTCCAAGTGCTAGGGGTCGTCCAAGCGCTTGCCTCATGGACAACCCATATGCTCTTGGGCAACCATTTTACTAAGCACAACCCGTCTTGCCTTCTTGGCTTGGACAACCCTCATGGATAAATAGGAGTTTAAGTTTTCAGTTCACCATCAAAAGTGTTTAATTTCTAAGCGTTTTGTCACAAAGCAAATGAAACTAAATGTAAGCAAATGAAACTAAATGTTAGTGGTTGTTAGGGAGTAATTTAAATAGGAAATTTTTCTTAAAAAAAAAGTTTTAAATAGAAAAATCAATGCTGCATATATGTTTTTGTTAGGTTCTAAAGTTTAGAACAATTGGCAAACTGTGAGCACAAACTTGTCTAGATATAGATTCCTAGATCTATAAGTTTGATTAGATAATACTCAAGGTACTACATGTCAAAATACAAGAACATTCAAGCTGCAGAAAGGAGAATTCAAATTCAATGAAATCCGATCGATCAAAAATTAGATCCAACCAATCAAAAATCACAGATATAAAATTTTTGCAGAATTTTATTTCAATCCAAACTTTGCGTAAACGTTTTAGATTTCAAGTGTAACACTTCTAGTATATAAAGGAAAATTCCTAACTACGTTTTCAGAGCTTTTAAGAGACTTTGGAGATGCTCCTGTGAAATCTAAAAGGTATCGTGCCTTCCTCTTTCAAAGTCACTACTGGAAATCATTCTCATATCATTAGATCTGGTAGATCTGAAGTTACTACAACAAGATCAACAATTGCTAATGATCTAAACCTTCAAGGGTGCTCTTGGAGTCACAAACTAGAGAGTTTGCGTTGCTAAACCTTTGAGTGCGATCTTAAAGTCACAAGCGTGGGTACTTATGTTGCAGTAAATCCAAGAAGAGAAGAAGTCCGTGGATTTGGAGCTTGCACGTGATCGTGTCAATAAGTTACTACTGGAGGTAACAATAGATTTAGGGTTAAATCTAATTGTAAAAACTTCAATTCTTCTATAATGAATTTACTTTCGCTTGAGGATAGCTAGGTTAAATCATTTCTAGGTTTTACCTTGAAACAGTTCGTTTTATCAGTTTTCCTATGTCATTATATCATGGTGTTATTTACTTTCCGCTGCTTTGCAAGATAATTTTTATTTGTGTTTAACCTGATTTGAATAATTAATCTAAGTAATCACTTGGTTAATATATTATGTTAAATAATCTGGTTTAAGGGATCTAAACGAACAAACAGTTTTAAAATCAGATTGATGTCTTGGTTTGATGATAAAGAGCTACCATTAGAAGCGGACGCCATTAATTGAAACTCTTTAAAAAAAAAAAAGTTTTAAAATCAGATTTATTTAGGAGTGAATTTAAAACGCAATAAATAATTAAATGTGTCTTGATACGTGACACATAACAGACATTTAACTTGACACTTGGAGAATTATAGTTGTACAACCCACGTGAAGATAATGGTGTGTTCCTACTCCCTACCATTAGAATGATGACCAGTCAAGAGTAGTTTTATTGTTCGAGATTTTGGAGTAGTTAAACGTAATTCACCTTGTATTTAAAAGAAGGATTATTGAATAATATCCTCTCATATTTTTGTTTGCACTTACAATTTATATATAGTTGAGTTCAAGTTACATTAGGTGTAAATTTAAGCAATGTTAAACAACTAAATATTTTTTAATTGAATGTAAATTTTGACAAATCAACCGTTGAATGACATTATCTTTGTATATTTTCCATGTTTGCAAAGTTTCAAAGTAATCAAAAATCAATAGCCATGTCATCATTCAATTGTTTAAATTTAAGTTTTTGTAGTTTAAAATATTGCATAAAATATGAATTTATGGATCAAATAGTAAATAACATCTGATTAGTATAAAAATTGGCATGTATATTAAAAACATATAGAATATATAATCCAATGGTGAGATTTTCAAAATATGAATTCAATAACAAGTTATTGGGTGGTGTAACATTACTTAGACTTATACCAAATGTAACTTGAACCCAACCCATATATATATATATATATATATATTTAGAAATACTTAAGAGTAACTGTAAATTATGAGTTAAGTGTACTTTTTATAAATAGAAGTGTACTATAATTTCATATTTATTCAAGAAAAAAAAAAATCTCTAGTAGACATTTGATCAATCAAAACCTAGAATTTGATCAAATTCCACCCAAAATAATCTAAGATCTTTAATTATTGAGTTGGTTCAATAGACCTAGGAACTAACCCCAGTTGACCATATGTTTAAGTACTAGACTAATCTAAGATCTGTAATTATTGAGTTGGTTTAGTAGATCTAGGAACGCACCCCAATTCACTTTATGTTAAAGTACTTGACTTTGATTAGTGGACACTTTTTTATTGACTATCGTTTACATGGCCTATTATTTTTTATCCATCATTCACAATTAGTAATTTAATATATGGTGATTGAATGTGTGAATATTTTTGAGTTTTTGCAAGTATGGAAAATATAAGAAGAAAACATGAGGCAATGATGTGATTTTCAAAAAATATTAATACAATCAAAAGTTTTTAGATGGTGGAACTTACTTAAAGTTACAATAGGTGTAACACCTAATTTATTTTAATTTGTACTGGATAAATAATAATAAAGATATATTTTATTTATTCAAATAAATTAGTATGGATTTAGATTAATTAGATTACTTTGGATTAAGATAATTAGTTTTATACTTTTATTGATGGATTATAAGAAGTTAGTATTTATCCTTATCTATTTGGAATTTGTCTTGTATAAATTTATATGTTGACAATGAATAAAGAACATTAATGAATTATTAAGTTACAAATTATTAGCTAGTCTAACTTGGAGGTTTGGGCTTCCTCACACTAATTCATTTATCCAATTAGGATGTCTTAATTCCCTAAAGGACTCAAAGTAACCATTATCAAAGCTGGTTATGGAGGACCACCACATGGAGCAATAGGAAGTTGTGGTCAATTACTTGGCTTTTTCAACCAATGACAATGTTCAGAGAAATGCAACAAATGCTCACTATAATACTTTCCCATCCTGATCAAATTGTGAGTAATCAAAACAACGATCAAGCTAAAAGCTTAAACAATTAAGGTGAGATAGGGAGATCCATCAAGAGGCTCATGAGGTCTAGTTGTATTGTTACTTTGAAGGTAGCAAAACTCAAGGGAGTTCGGATTGAGATTTAGTGCAATAGTTAGGGCTATTGTATCATACAATATCTTTTTAATGGTTCAGATTAAAAGTTAACTTTTCATATCAACTATTGGATCGAAAAAGTTTAAAGTTGAGAGTTGAAATTTTTTTGAAAATGTTGAAATTTTTTGAAAAATAAAAAGTTAAAAATTTTAAAATTTTTGAAATTTGAAAAAGTTGAGATTGAATCGTTGGGTATTGAGAGTCTATACATATATGATTTTTTTTTTTTTTTAATACATATTGTAGCCAGCAACATGTGATTCGGTTCCTCTCATTGTTCCTCCCTAGGCTTAAATTAACCAATATAAATAAGGTTGCTTTCTTGGTACACTTCCTTCTAATCTCAATTGGTTTGATAAACGAGGTTGTATTATTATTATTTTTTTTCTTTTATTAAAAAAAGAAGAAGGAATAACTCATAAAAGAGGTTGTACTTTCGAAGAGAAATTTCTGATACATAATTAAGAAGCCAACCAGTTATTAGCTGTTAATTACTATAAATAATAAACAAGAATAAGTATTTGTCTTTTTTTTTTTTTTTGGTTGAAAGGCTATTCATATAAAAAGACAAACAAAACAACTACACAGAGACGGCTGCCATACTAGCAGCAACTAGTCTAGCATAATACAAGCCATTGATGTCTTTGGCAACTAAGAATATTTGTCTTATTTTTATCACCTATTAACCTATACCTTTCTGATGTAAATAAAATAAATAATTATAAAGTTGTAATTAGTAAAACGCTTTTGCTTTTGCTTTTGCTTTTGTTTTTGTTTTTATTTTTTGTTTTTTTAAGAATGAAAAACGCTCTTGTTAATGGGAGCCGGCCTGCTATCCTAATTTTTAAGGTTGCATTTTATAGAATAAAATATTCTTAGTTTTTAGGAGTAGAAAACGGTTTGACAATTGTGAGTAATCTTTAGATATTTCCAAAGCATGGAGAATGATGCTTTCTCTTTTTATATTTATGTTCGAGTCCACTCTTTAAATTCATAGTAGGATCCACCATGAATATAAAAAGAGGAATCACCATTTATCCATACACTAAAAGTACTTAAAAATTTTCCAATTCATGTGTTAGTAAAGTTGCTAAAACTCTTTTTTTCTTTTTCTTTTTTCACAAGACTATAATATCATTTTCATCCATTCTCCTCATTCTGTTGTCCATAATAGATCTGTCATTCATTAAATTCAAATATTTTTTTTTACAAGTAACAACTTTTCATTTATAATTTGTTGTAAAAATATTATGAACATATTATTTCATATAATAAAAAAGAAAAATCTTACCTTCATAATATTTTTACAACAAATCTTAAGGGTGTTCTGTTACGATTTTTACTTACCGCTAAAAGTTTTTAACTTCAAATTTGGTACTTATCAAAAAGTAAATACATTAATTTTTTTCTTAAAATTTTTTGGCTTTTATCAAAAAGTAAATAAATTAATTGATAACGTAGTGATGGTCAAGTATGCTTTACCCAAATTTTTTTTGAAAAAAGGAACGTCCACTGTTTTAGTGGCTCATTTTTTTACCACTTTTCCGCATAACTCAAAAGGAAAAATGATTTTCTGAAGTTCTTTTTAGTTTTTCTATCTTTAAATAAAATAATAATCATATATTATATAATAAAAGTTTATTTAAAGGTCGTAATTACACCAAGTTGTTTCACCAAACTATATCAATATTTTGGATAAAAACAATTTTTTAGATAGAGGCAACAACTAATTTGTTCTTATCAATTTCTTTAGACAAAATTACAATAAGTGTTTTCACAAACATACATGTAACATACATCTAAGTTTCAATTGATAGATATAATAACTTATTTGTTTTTATCAATTTCTTTAACAATAAGTGTTTTAACTTTTAACAAAACATGCAACATGCATTTTAGATAAAATAATAATAAGTGTTTTAACAAAACATGCAACATGCATCCAAGTTTTAGTTGATAGAGACAACAACTTATTTGTTCTTATCAATCTCTTTAGATAAAGTAATAATAAGTGTTTTAACAAAACATGCAACATGCATCTAAGTTTTAGAAGATAGAGACAACAACTTAATTATTTATTCCTATCGATTTCTGTAAATAAAGTAACACTAAGTATTTTAACAAAACATGCAACATGCATCTAAATTTCAAAATTTTAAATCTTACTTCAATTAAAAAATATATCATCAAAATTTCAAAACTTATATATATTTACCAATGGTCTTTCCTTAGAATCTCTCTTGCACCCCATTTTTTTTTTTTTTTTTTTGAGTTGCAATTTACACATATGCAAGTATTAGAAAATATATAATTGCTTGAGTTCAAATCACCCTCTTCATTATAAGGAACTATAAAAAAAATAAAATAAAAAAATAAAAAGTTTTTATTGACAATTTTAATTAGAGATATTATATATAAGGACAAATATGCAAAATTATACATTTTATCTATACTACTATTTAAGGGGCTTCCCCTGTTTGGATTCCACATTTTTCATGCCTAAGATACCCTCATCATACCCACTTACAAGTTTTCAACCACCGAGGATAGATATGTAAATTAAATCTCCCACACTTTAAAACCACAAACTCACGTACGCTTTACAGTTTCATCTCACTTTCTCTCTCTCATTCTTCTTCAAATTAAAGACATTTAGTTTAGCTCTACATCATCTTCTCTTTTTCTTCATATTAAAGATATTTACTGTCAGAGGCTTCAACAAATTTTCAGGTTCTATCTTTTGCAAGTTCCTCTTTGTTTTCTTTTCTTTTGTTTATGATTCACTTTCTTTAAGTTCTACTTTTTTTTTTTCTTATATGTATCACGTTAACTCTTTTTTTTTTTTTCCCCTTCTTCTTTATTTTAAAATGTAATTTATGTCCATCACTCTCTTATTAGGTTTTTAATTTTATTATTTCTTTAAAAAAAAAAAAAAAGGTTTTTCATTTTATCAAAATGTTAACCACAATTATCTATTTCTAACTGCATTTGCACTAAATTTGAGTTCTACTTTATATATATATATATATATATATGTATCACGTTAACTCTTTCTTTTTTTTTTCTTTTTTTTTTTAAATTTAATTTTGAAATGTTGGTGGTGACTAAAAACAAAAAAAAGCCACGTTGTATTAAAAAAAAAAAAAATCCTACGTTTTGTAAAAAAAAAAAAACTATGGCCGACCCTTTTTCTTTTCAAATTCAAAAAAAAAAAAAAAAAAAAAAAAACCCTTAACACGTTTGAATTCCACTCCCACATTTTACTCCTAACAAATTGTTTGAATTCCACTCTCCCATGTTTTACTCCTAAGAAACTGCTTTACTATCAAATTTAAAAATTTTAACTTCTCTTTAACTTCTTTTGCTTATCCAGTTTTTATTTTATTTTATTTAAGTTTCATGTTATATCCTCCTTCCTTTTCATCTTCCTTTTCAAAAATTAACTCCCAAAACATTATCCAACCAAGCTTCCATTTTCTACTATAAAAGACGATTGCAGTATATCAATCAAAATTCAAAACTAAAATTCTTTGCTTATTTGAAGACAGAAAAAGAGGTAAGTTTTCGGTGAATTGCCCCAATGCTAATTTGTTACAAAATCTAAGTAATAGAGGTGAGAAAATTAAATTATTGATTTTAGGTATTTACTTTATGATTTTGATGTGTTTCTTAGCCGGTTTTTATAAATATTTGCACTTCCTCTCTTTCTTTGTGACAAACTGTGTAGTTGAATTGCTTCTCTATAAAAAATCTTGATGTGAAAAAATTTCAAAACTGGGTTGTTTCTATCTGATTATTAGCGTGCATTGGTTGGTTAATTAAAGTTTAAAAAAAAAAAAAAATACTTGGTTTAACCCTAATTCTTTTATCTCTCTCAAGTTCACGTACGCACAAACTTTTTGGATTGCATTGAGGAGTCATTGGAATGGAATATTAGATAAGTTCGGGTGAGAGACTTTACAAGAATTATTATATGTATGGTTATTTTTTGCACTCATGCACGTGCTCAGAGGCTCTTCTATTTTTTGGGTAAGGCTTAATTTAGAGCATTTATTATAATTTGGAATTATTACATTTTTCAATCACAAAAAAAAAAAAAAACTAGGGGTGTGATGAGTGTCATGTGTGGAGAAATAATTTTCCAATCACACTCCTAGATTTTTTTGTGATGAAAAATTATTGTGATTGGAAAATTATTTCTTCACACATGACACTCATCACACCCCTAGGTTTTTTTTTTTTTTTGTGATTGAAAAATATAATAATTCCAAATTATAATAAATGCTCTAATTTAATCCTTACCCAAAAAATAGAAGAGCCTCTAAGCACGCGCGTGAGCGCGTGCTCAGAGGCTAGTATATAATAATAATCATTCATTTAGTTAGAAACAAGTACTAAAATTATGTAATAATAACTCATTTAGTTATTATTTCTAAAAATATATATATAAAAAGAAAATTCATGATTAAATTAGTGCAACACATGGGACTTTCACTAGTAAACAAATAAAATCAGTCTTCCTCTTCCCTTAAAAAAAAAAGCTTATGCTTTTTCATAATCGCCCGTTTACTTTTTTTTTTTTAAATCATAGATTTCTAGGAAAAATACATGGCAACTCAAATGAGCACCCATATGAATTTCTAGTAGCATGATTTACTTAATAGTCATGTGAGACTTTTAAAAATGATTTAATGAACTATGAAATTTAATACACATGCATTCTTATGAACCACCACGCAATGGATTGTAGGAGATTCCTTTCACTTAATTTGGTAGAAAACTCTATCTTGTTTTAAAAACCATAAAAAGTTTAGTAACTAATTTTTTTAGAACAAATCGTGTGTTTCACAACAACCCCTCCCTTTAATTTTTAAATCAGGTCATTTATCATCCTAGAAAAATTACATCTATTAATATATGTCCTAAACAATTTTGCGTGCCCAGTATATTTATACTTTATAATATCTATAAATAGAACTTTCACGGACTCTTTGTTACCTCTCTCAAACTAATAGTTGTATTTGGAGAAAACAAAATTGTGCTTTTATTTATAAGTAGGAATCATAACCTAACAATGTAAAAGGAATATAAATTGGGGATAATAAGATATCTTTATGGAGAAGACTTGAAGATGGGGGATGACAACTAATTTATTTAGTTTTTAAGAGGATAGAGATAGTTATTTTGTGGTGGTGCTAAAATATTACTTTTGAATTTTTGGTTAAAATTGTTGAGATACATATAACTTTAAATCCAAGTTAAAATTGAATTTAAGAGATAATTCTCAGACCATGTTAGAATAATTGTTTTAGTAGAAAGAAAAATCAGAGAGCAAACCTGCATAGGAGGACAAAATATACAATGAAATGCACTTCAGCAACTAAATCTTTATTGTCTTGAATTATGTGATACAATAATTTCATTGAGGGTCTATATGGTAAATTACACTTTACATTAAAAGTAGCAATAGAATTATTTTGCCTACACAAAAAGTTAGTTACAGTACATTGAATCTAATTAACCCAGTAACAATGATTTCAGATCATGAACCTTTATAACTTGAACATTGTTAATATATTCATGCTCTTTTTTATTATTATTAAGAATGAATATTTTTATTTATGTCATAATTACACTACATGCATTTAAATAATATGAAAAGAGGAAGTATCATTTGAGTTAGAATAAATGGACATTACCAAACACATCATATACATTTCCTTTACAATTTTTTATTACATCCTATTTGTGTACTGCCATCCTCTCCATCTTTAGTTAGCAAAAAAAAAATTATATATCAATGACCAAAGATGACATGGTATAGGAGTTCTTAATACTTCTTTTTCATCTTATTTTATTTTTCTTTTCCATGGTTTTGTTACACATGTATGCCTTTACTTTCTAAATTCCATTAGGTAGTAAATTGGATGGTAAGCCAATGGCCTATTATAACAATTGGACCAACTATTCCATCAATGCACTTAGACAAGCAGTTGGAGGATGACAAAGATTATGGTCTTAACCTATTCAAGCCTAATATGGACACCTGCATGAAGTGGCTAGACACAAAAGAAAATGGCTCAGTGGTTTATATATCATTTGAAAGCATGGCAACCGTCCAAGAAGGGACTAAAGAATAGCAATTGCAACTTCTTATGGGTAGTTAGAGAATCTGAAGTAAAAAAGCTTCTCAGAAATTTTCTACAAGAAACAACAGAGAAGGAATTAGTTGTGAATTGGTGCCCTCAACTAAAAGTATTAGCTCACAAGGCAGTTGGGTCCTTCATGACTCATTGTGGATGGAACTCAACGCTAGAGGCATTGAGTTTGGTAGTGCCAATGGTTGCAATGTCACAATGGACAGATCAACCAACAAATGTAAAGCCCATTGTGGATGTGTGGAAGGTAGGGGTTAGGATTAAAATGAATGAAAAATGGATTGCTTCCAAAGATGAAATAGAGCTATGCATAAGAAAAGTAAGAGAGGGAGAGAGAGGGAAAGAGATAATGAGGAATGCTGTAAGATGGAAAGAATTGGCTAAAGAGGCAATGGATGAGGATGGGAGTTCATATAAAAATATAGATGAATTTGTGGCAAAACTCTCCTAATGTTAATGTAGGCAAATACTTTCACATGAAACTTCTGCATAAATGTGATGGAGAGTTGAACACTTTCTATTAACTATATATTGCTTTACCTGGATCCTTTACTTAAAATAAATGGGTCATATTAGCTTTTGTTTAATATTTTGTTGTAATTATATGTTTATTACTATATTTATGCTTGTAATTGTATTTTAATTTTAGATATATAGGAATTGATAACATGTTATTTAGGTGAGGTATGACCTATTAATCAAATAAGTTATTAAATGAGTTATTTGTATTAATTTTTACATGACTTGTTAATTAAAAATAAAGTAGTCAATACCGTACTGATACCGGCTGTACAGGCCGGTATGTATACCGATATCAAAATATCAACATTTCGTACCAATTTAAATACTAACCATACCGGTCAATTTCGGGCAATACCAGCCGGTACCAAGCGTACCGACCAATACAGAAATTTTTTTTTTTTATAAGTTTGTAATTTTTGAATTTTTGTTAGGGCAGAATGGTAACTTATTTACATTAACTTATTAATATTATTTGTTTTCTTAGTATGCAATGGTAACTTTTAAGCTTTCTATTTTTTATATTGTGTTTTTTTTTTTTTTCTTTTAATTGATACTAAAGTCTAAAAGCATGAATAATTAGTTTTGAATTGAGGAAATGTTTTATAGTAAACTTTTATATTTATTATAATATATATACACACACACATACATATAAAAAAAAATATATATATATATATATATATTTATAAATACAAAAAATAGCAGTAAACCTGAAACGATACACTGGTATTAATCGATATCTGAAATATATTGTACCGCTGGCCAAATTGGTACAGCCTCAGGTACGATATTGACTCCTCTGATTAAAAGAGTTAAACGCATCGTGTTGGATCGACCTATTTAATAAACATGTAGTGTTATAGTTGAGGATTCTTAACATATTTAATAAATAGATCGGGTTTGAGTCAATCCATATAGCTGAATACTCATGGCTCGACACGACACAACTCAACCCGCGAACACAAATTGCTACCTTACTAGAAGCTTCCTATTTTCTCCTTCATCTCTTTTACCCTTTGTTTTTTTTTTTTTTTTTTAAGTACTTTCTCATTTCTCTCTCACCATTCCTCTTCTCTTAAGCCTATTCCTTATTTAATTATCTTCTTCTTCCAGATCCGTAATTCCCTCGTTTGACTTCAATTACTTTATCATTTTTTTTTTTTGGTTACCGTAACCCTATGACATTCTTAACTCAGCTCCTTCGTCATCTTTGATTTCTTTATTTCCTTTTCCCTTGTCTTTTCTAATTCAGTTTATCTTCTCCATGTGTGAACCCACCATTAGATCCAAATTATAAAAAAATAAAAATAAAAATAAAAAAGCAAAGTAATAGAAACCCACTCTCCATTTCTGTCCGGAACCAACGTCTCACCGGTATGATGAAATTCTGGCTGGAATGCTGCTTTTGGTTGCTACAGGTCGACATTTAGGACGAAACAGAATAAGGGTGTTACCTGCACCGGGCCACCCACCAGGATGGAAAATTCCAGTCATTCCGGCCGGAACGGAATGCTTTATAAAACCTTGGAAAAGATGGACATTCTTCTAACAAAATAATTACCTCATCATTCTCGATTGTAACACTAACTATGCCCTGTTGCAGCACTAACAAAAACTAAAACAGCACGATTATATTGTAAATTTATGCTAACATAAAAAATAATGTCAAAACTATCACAAATAAAATGGTGAAATGCTGCTTAAAGTTACACTACATGTAACACTTAAATTTTTTTTTTTTTTTTTTGGGAGAAGAAATTTATTTTAATTTGTATTGGATAAATAATAATAGATATATGTTTTATTTATTCAAATTAATAAATTAGAATGAATTCGGATTAATTAGATTATTTTGGATTAAGATTAGATTTATTGATAGATTATAATGAGTTAGTATTTATCCTTATTTATTTGAAAGTGGTTTGGTATAAATTCATATGTCGATTATGAATATAGATCATTGTGAATAATAGATATATGCTTTATTTATTCAAATAAATTAGTATGAATTGGGAATAATTATATTACTTTGGACTAAGATTAGTTTTATTAATGGATTATAAGGAGTTAGTATTATTTATCCTTATCTATTTTTAATCTGTCTTGTATAAATTCATATGTTGAAAATAAATAAAGAACCTTTGTAATTTATTAAGTCAAAAATTTTTAGCTAGTCTAACTTGGAGGTTTGGGAATCCCTTATACTAATTTATTTATCAAAATAGGAGGTCTTAATTCTCTCAAAGTTTCAAAGTAACCATTAAAAAAAAAGCCAGACCATCATATGGACCAATTGGGAGCTGAGGTCAGTAACTTGACTTCTTTAAACAATGACGAATGTTCAAAGAAATGCAACAAATGCTCACTGCAATACTTGCTCATCTTGAGCAAATTGCAAGTAATCAAAATAGCTATCATGCAAAAAGCTCAAACAATTAAGGTGAGACAGGGAGATCTCCAGAGGCTCATGAATTCTAGTTGTGATGTTCTTTCCAAGGTAGCAAAACTCAAAGGGAGGGTCTATCCATTTATGATTTATTTATATATACGCATAAATGCACTTTTAGTCCCTACATTTTGGCTTTTTTTCATTTTGATCCCTACATTTCCATTTCACCACTTTTAGTTTCTAAACCAATTAACGCGTGTTATTTTAGTCCTTTCCGTCAGTCAACAGACGGAAATAACTAACGCGTGTTATTTTAGTCCTTTCCGTCAGTCAACAGACGGAAATAACTAAGATGACTAATGAAGGGATTAAAATATTATTAAAAATTTACTGTAGCACTCATCAGATTTAAAAAAAAAAAAAAAAAAAAAAAAAAATAAAACAAGATCTATTTCATCTTCAACAAGAACACCAAAGAACACAAACCCAAATTTTAAACATAAGAACACATGCCTAGATTTACTTGCATTTTCTTGCCCTTTCTTGTCAACCAAACACAAACACAAACACAAATCGATCTCCAGCAAGAACACAAACACAAACCTAGCAGTAGATCTTCTCAAATTTTCTCAAACCACAAAACCCAGTTATACAAAATCACAACTCAAACCTAGATTTTCTCATCTTTCAATCAACAACGAAACCTCTAGCAAATAAAATTCATAAAACTAGAAACCAAATTCATAAACCCAGAAAATTCAGCATAAAAACACCATAAATAAAAAATCATAAATTCCAAAGCCCCCATCCTCAAACCTAAGCAACACGATCTCTGATCATGCCCAACCTTCGCCGGTCTAATTGTGCCGTATGTTCAGGCCTCAGCCTCACCGGACCGTCATCGTCTTTGCCACAAATCTACACCGCCGAGAAGCTAACATGATCTTTGATCTACAAACCCAACCAAAGCCGAGAAGGAAACACCAATCCTCAAAGCCAAGAAGCTAACACGATCTCTGATCTACAAACCCAACCAAAACTGAGAAGCTAACACCGATCCTCAAAGCCGAGAAGCTAACACGATCTCATCGCCTTCGCCATCTCCTCCTTCAGACCCACCCACCCATCTCGCCGCTATCAGACCCACCCACCCATCTCGCCACTATCAGACCCCCCCCCCCCCCCCATCTCGCCTCCTTCAAACCCACCCACCAATTTGTGTTACTTTACCTCTCTCTCTCTCTCAATCTATCTCTCCCTCTCCCTCTCTCACGATCAATGCTTATTTTTGAGGAAGACTGAATTTTTTTTGTTGATTTGGTTTATATATTCAAATTTCCTATTATAATATTAAAGTAGAGGGTCTGTGTTCTTTGGTGTTCTTGTTGAAGATAAACATAGATCTTGAATTTTTTTTTTTTAATCTAATGAGTGCTATAATAAATTTTTATTAATATTTTAATCCTTCTATTAGTCATCTCAGTTATTTTCGTTTGTTGACTGACGGAAATGACTAAAATAACACGCGTTAATTGGTTTAAGGACTAATTAAAAGTGGTGAAATAGAAATGTAGGGGACCAAAATAAAAAAAAGCCAAAATATATGAACTAAAAGTGCATTTATACCTTATATATATTGTAGTTCCTCTCTCCTTTGGACTTTGTAGAATAGCTGTTTTGCGTGTAAATGTAAACAAGATTGTTTGCTTGGTGCATTTCTTTATAATATCAATTGGTTTCATAAACGAGGTTGTATTATTATTATTTGTTTCTTTTATTAAAAAAAGGAGAAAAACGAATAAGTCATAAACAAGGTTGTATTATTATTATTTTTTCTTTTATTAAAAAAAAAAAGAAGAAAAACGAATAAGTCATAAACAAGGTTGTACTTTCCAAGACAAATTTGTGATACATTAAGAAGCCAACCAGTTATTATTTGTTAATTACTATAAAATTATAACTAAGAATAAGTCGTTATCTTATTTTTATCAACTATACCTTTTCTTTTGTAAATAAAATAAAGATTTATAATTAGTAAAGGAGAGATGTTATGTCCACAAAATTTTTACAATATTTTTACAACAAATCACAGGTGGTTAGTTGTTATTGATTTAAATTTGAAACTAACACTAAGATTACTTTTTTGCCCTAACAATAACAACCAGCAACAACCTACCATTTAGAATTTGTTGTAAAAATATTGTGAACATATCATTTCTCTTAGTAAAATATGTTAAGAAAGACAAGTAAGCCACGTTGACTCTCAAATCTCGATGGAAACATGTTTGCGACATAAAAACAAACAATCTGCCGTGTTACTGCTATTATATATCCTTAACCCAAACTGATGATATTGAATATGTACCTCTTCAAAAGCAAATAGTCAACAATTTTTCCTCCTTTTAACTTCTTGGGAGCAGAGAGAGCACTAGAGAAAAATGGAGAGGGAAACTCATATCCTAGTGATTCCTTATCCCATACAAGGTCACATAAACCCAATGCTCCAATTCTCTAAGCGCCTAGCCTCAAAGGGTCCTAGAGTCACATTTGTCACTACCACTTCTGTTAGCAAGTCTATACAAGCCCAAGCCAGCAGCTCTGTCAACTTTGAGATCATCTCTGATGGCTCCGAGGAAGTCAAAAATCAGGAAACCATCGATGAAAGTGTCCAGCGTTTCAAGTCAAAGGTCTCAGAAAGCTTAGCAAAGCTCATCCAGAGACATAATAGCTCCAAATACCCTCCAAAGTTTCTTGTGTATGATTCAGTTATGCCATGGGCTTTAAACATTGCTCGACAACTTGGCATAGATGGAGCTCCATTTTTCACTCAGTCGTGTGTGGTTAATGCCATCTATTATCATGCACATCGAGGAGAAATTAAGATGCCCTTAGAGGAAGGGTCATCAATATCATTGTCTTCGATGCCATCACTAGGGAGCGATGATCTGCCTTCGTTTCTTTTTGATACGGGCTTGTACGCAGCTCTGCAAAACCTTTTAGTGAATCAATTCTCAAATTTCCAGGATGCGAATTGGCTCTTGTGCAACACTTTTGACAAGTTGGAAGATGAGGTAGGTTCAATAATACATACATGCTTTTTTTTTTTTTTTTTTTTTTTTTTTTTTTTTTTTTTTTTATGAAAACCATACATGCTAAATTGATTGCATTAAGAATAAGTTATGAAATCTCAACTCGTACGTACACATTAGTGACTTTGAATAAAAATCTTATATCACACTTTCAGTGTTATACTATATGAGACATCAATCACAATTTTTCACATTTTTTGTTTTACTTTCTTCTAAAATATCCAAAGTATAAATAAATAAATAAAGCAGACATGACAATATTTATATGACATATTACAATTAGAAAAAGCATAAAATTGAACCCTAAAAATGAAATAGTAAAATTAGACTTAAGAGATCGAAATGATGTCAATTAAGTTACAACTTACAACCATTTAATCCTAAGATTTGGAAAATATATAGTGTGAAAATATTTTGTAATTATGATCATCAAATATTGAGAGAGCATTATTATTAAATATAGCATATGGATTAAATATAAATAATCTTTGAAGTGTATCTGCCGATTGACCAATATATACTATTCGCTATAAGAAATGAGCACACGTCATATCACTTCTTCTGCTTTTTTAAAAAAATTGGTAAAATTTCTTCTATCAAAATATTTAAATTTGGGTTAAATGCAAAAAGACCCGTGTGGTATGGATCATTACTAAAAACATCCTTTGTGTTACAAATTTGACATTTTAAATCCTTCTGTTATTTGAAATAACTCAACTGACCCTCATGTTATACTAATGTTACTTTTCTGGGACAAAAAATGACCACGTGAGTATCATATGAGCCA
The DNA here is from genome assembly GCF_932294415.1 of Quercus robur. NCBI lineage: Eukaryota > Viridiplantae > Streptophyta > Magnoliopsida > Fagales > Fagaceae > Quercus > Quercus robur. Next base: position 3,479,826 of record NC_065543.1, on the reverse strand, counting down.
AGATATGTACAAAATAACTAAATCTTACCTAACATATTTGCCCACTTGGTCATTTTTAGTCTAAAAAAATGACAGAAGTTTAAAAGAATGCTCAACGGTTTAGGGGAAAGTTCTTACAAGCATTACATTGCAACTAAAATGAGCACCCATATGAATTATTAGTAACACAAATTACTTAATAATTATGTGAGACTTTTAAAAATTATTTAATGAATTATGTAATTTAATACATATGCATGTCCTTATAAACAACCACGTAATAGATTGTGAGAGATTCCTTCACTTAATTTAGTAGAAAACTCTATCTTGTTTAAAATACCATAAAAAGTTTAGAAAGTAAATTTTTTAAAACAAAATGTGTGTTTCATAACAACCCCTACCTTTTAATTTTAAATCAAGTCATTTATCATCCTAGAAAATTTACATCTATTTATATTTGTCCTAAACAATTTTGCGTGGCTAGTATATTTATACTTTATAATATCTATAAATAGAACTTTCATGGACTCTTTGTTACCTCTCTCAAACTAATAGTTGTATTTAGAGAAAACAAAATTGTGCCTTTATTCATAAGTAGGAATCATAACCTAACAATGTAAAAGGAACATAAATTGGGGATAAGAAGATATCTTTATGGAGAAGACTTGAAGATGGGAGATGACACCTAATTTATTTAGTTTTTAAGAGGATAGAGATAGTTATTTTGTGGCGGTGCTAAAATATTACTTTTAAATTTTTTTTGGTTAAAATTGTTGAGATACAGATAACTTTGGATTCAAGTTAATATTGAATTCAAGAGATAATTCTCATACCATGTTAGAATAATTGTTAGAGTAGATAGAAAAATTAGATAGCAAAAGTGCATAGGAGGACAACACATACAATGAAATGCACTTCAGCAAATAAATCTTTATTGTCTTAAATTATATGATACAGTAACTTCATTGAGGGTATGTACAGTAGACTAAAGCGTGCATTACAAGTCGAATTATTTTGCCTACACTACAAGTAAGTTACAGTATACTGAATCTAGTTAACCTAAAAACAACGATTTCAGATCATGAGCCTTTATAACTTGAACATTGTTAATATATTCATGCTCTTCTTTAGTTATTTAAATATGAATTTAAATAAGTACACTACATGCTTTAAAATGATATGAAAAGAGGAAGTATCTTTGAGTTAGAATAAATGGACTTTACCAAACACAACATATACATTTCCTTTATAATTTTAGATTGCATCCTATTTGTGGTACTGGTACTGCTATTCGCTCCATCTTTAGGTAACAATTTTTTTTTATATCATTGACCAAAGATGGCATGGTATAGGAGTTCGTAATTCTTTTTTTTTCATCTTCTTTTTTTTTTCTTTTCCATGGTTTTGTTAAACATATATGATTCTACTTTCTAAATTCCTTTAGGTAGTAAATTGGATGGCAAGCCAATGGTCTATTATAACAATTGGACCAACTATTCCATCAATGCACTTAGATAAGCGGTTGGAGGATGACAAAGATTATGGTCTTAACCTATTCAAGCCTAATATGGACACTTGCATGAAGTGGCTAGACACAAAAGAAATTGGCTCAGTGGTTTATATATCATTTGGAAGCATGGCAACCCTTGGATAAGAAGAACAGATGGAGGAGATAACATGGGGACTAAAGAATAGCAATTGCCACTTCTTATGGGTAGTTAGAGAATCTGAAGTAAAAAAGCTTCCCATAAATTTTCTGCAAGAAACAATAGAGAAGGGATCAGTTGTTAGTTGGTGCCCTCAACTAGAAGTATTAGCTCACAAGGCAGTTGGGTGCTTCATGACTCACTGTGGATGGAACTCGACACTTGAGGCATTGAGTTTGGGAGTGCCAATGGTTGCAATGCCACAATGGACAGATCAACCAACTAATGCAAAGTTTATTGTGGATGTGTGGAAGGTAGGGGTTAGGATTAAATTGAATGACAAAAGGCATTGCTACCAAGGAAGAGATAGAGCTATGCATAAAGGAAGTAATAGAGGGAGAGAGAGGGCAAAAGATGAAGATGAATTCATTGAGATGGAAAGAATTGGCTAAAGAGGCAATGGATGAAGGTGGAAGTTCAAATAAAAATATAGAGAAATTTGTGGCAAAACTTGCACACTCCTAATATTATTGTAAGCGAAAACACTTCATTCACATAGTGGATAAGAGGAAATGCATCATTTCACTATAATATGCTGCTATGAAGCCACGTGTATGCAGATCATCAATAGAAAGGGTATCATTTCATTATAAAAAATATATTTTCAATCTCAAATTCATCATCGTATCCAAATTAAATCTCCTAGCTATTTAATAACTTTTGTATAGAATCAAGTCATTGTTAACGTAGGATAACCCTATACATGCATGTCAAATTGTCAATATAGTAAGATCGCATATTTAACAATCAGATTCAAGCATTTATTGAATAACGATTCTAGCACTGTTTTAATCACGCACACAAAAATGATCAATCTGTCCTTAATTGCACTATGACCGCTTTGATATGGATTTTAGGGTTTGGGTCATCTAGAGGATCTTCACTTACAAAAGATTATTATTTTATTCCTAGTGCGAAAAAAAGTTGGAAAAAAAAATGGAAATAGGATGTTTACACTTAGATGTAATTTATTTATTTATCATTTATATTTCTGAAAGAAGTAATAAAAATTGAGTTATTATAGATGGAAACATATAAAAAAATGAATTGGAAAATTTTCACTACATGGTACGTAGAAGAAATTTCTGGTTTCTTTTTTATTTAATAATAATTTTTTGTAAGAAAACTTTATTTTCAAATGGATCAGAAGTAATTTTAAATGAGTTTCAAGTAATATTATTAAAGGACTAAAAGTAGTTAAATTAAGGAAAAAGTTAAAGGGCATTGGTTTAGCAAATATTTTTAGAAATTTTTATGAGAAATTAAAAAAAAATAGAATTATTTGTTTGGACAACTTTTTTATATTTCCAATAAAAGTAATGTCAAAACTTCCAAAAAATAGTGTATTTACAATAGATCAGTCAAAACCTTGAATTTGATCAAATTCCACCTAGAATAATCTAAGATATGGAGGACCACCACATGGAGCAATTGGAATTTTAAAGAAAGCTTTTATGGGAAAGAGAAAAATTAATATTTTGACAGTTTTTTCCATTTTCTATAAAAGTGATGTCAAAACTTTCTTAAAATAGATTGTTAATCATTACTCTAAAGACATCTGTTAACATGACGCATCTTATTTTTATCACCTATTAACCTATACCTTTCGTATGTAAATAAAATAAAGACTCATTACCCCAAAAAAAAATATTAATAGTAATAAAGACTTTAAAAGTTATAATTAGTAAAAGTGTAAAATGCTTTTGTTATTGGGAGCCAGCCTGCTATTCTTAAGGTTGCATTTTATAGAATAAAATATTCTGAATTTTTGGGAGTAGAAAATAGTTTGACAATTGTTGTTGTGTGTTTTAGAGTCTGTTTTTAACTTTTAACTTTTAGTTTTTATGTGTGATATTTTAAAGTTTCATTTTTTTCAATTTTTTTAACAAAAGAAAATTTCATCAAAAAACTAGATAAGTTATTTCCAGACAAATACTTAGTATAGTTGCTAAAATTCTTTTTTTTTTTTTTTTTTTGGTCACAAGACTATAATACCCTTTTAAGTTAGATTTTTCATCATTCCTAAAAAAAAAAAAAAAAAAAAAGGCTAGATTTTTCATCTACCCACCTCACCTGACTTTAGCTTTTATCCTTTCGTATTTTATTTTCCTCCATTCTCCTCATTCTGTCATTCATAACCGATCTAGCCAACTAGGTGAACCTTCCCCTCCTATCAACAAAAATAATTTTAAAGTTTCTAATTCAATGTGATTTTTTTTTTTTTTTGGTATTTAAAATAGAAATATTTCAGCTATGATATAGCTTAAGTTTTACATAAAATTCAAATATTTGGATGGAATGAATTTAATTGTTTTTGAAAAAAAAAAAAATATCAATGCATCTTAGTATTTGAATTTAATTGCGGAAGTAACCTTAGGTGGTCACTTAGTAAAAGACATTTTGTCTTATGTAAACTATCTTCAAAGTGTTTCCCTCTCCCATACCTATAGGCAAGGCAACTTTGTTATCACTGGAATTATTTTTTATTTTGTCTACCAATAACAACTTGCTATTTACAATTTGAGAAATTATGCGGTACTTTTGGAGAACCACATCAGCAATGCCTAATAGTACTTCACTCCGGTAATATAATGCCATATGATTAATTTGAATGAGTCATTATCCTAATCATGCCCTCCAAATTTAAAACAAGAATATTGGTAGTTCCCATCTTTGGTGTTAACAATATCTCTATGGAAAAATAATTCAGAACAACCACCCAACAATCTAAGCAATCTCATGCCCCTATCCACAACTACCTAAAATTAAATTGAAACACATATTGATTTCAAAATAAAAATGTCAACTTTAAACTTCAATATATGTAATCTCATGCCTCCTTTCAACAAATTGAAATACCACACTTCAAACTTTAATATCTTTAGCTCTCTGCACTGGGATGCGGAAGTAATATTGAGAGCTTTGATTGCAGCACTGATGAAACTAATTCCAATTAAATAAATACCTATTTCAACAAATTCCACATGAACACTTTATTAGCTTTTTCATATATTTTAGTTAAAGGAAATTTGTGCTTTGGGCTCCACAATGCTCTGTAAAAACCATGCCTGGTATTTTTCCTCTATTCAAGCAAAAGAAAATTAACGGTGAGAAAACCCAAGCCAAGAAGCCTTACAAAACCCATTCTAGATTTAGTTGCAACTGTTTGGGGACGAGGAGAACAACGTGGTGTTTGGGGGCAAAAATAACGGCATCCTGTTGCGGGTGTTCGGATTCATCATCACCACCACAAAGCTCACCATCCTAATGGTGCCTGAGTAGGACAGAGGATTGTCGTTGATCTGCTGCTGATGTTGGAACTGAGATGTGTTTTTATTTTATTTTTTATATTTTTTATTTGGAAGGGTGTGATTAGGATAATGAATCATTTAAATGGGGCATATGACATTATATTACTGGAGTGGGGGACTTTAAGCACTGCTGATGTGATCTTCCATATAAATAGAATAATTTCTTTTATAAATTTTTATGAAAATATTATGAATATATTATTTCATATAATAAAGAAGAAAAATTTTACGTCCACAATTTTTTACAACAAATTTTAAGGAGTGATTTGTTATTAGTTCTTATCTTTTTTTCTTTTTTTTTTTTTTTTTACTTACTACTAAAAGTTTTTAACTTAAGATTTGGCATTTATCAAAAAGTAAATACATTAATTGATATCGAAGTGATAGCATGCTTTACACAAGAAAAAAAGAATTAAAAAAAAGGAACATCCTCTAAAACAGGTTCATTTATTACAACTTGTCCACGAAAACTCAAAAGGCAAAATGGTTTTTGAATTGTTTCGCCTTCGAGTTCTTTTTAGTTTTTCTATCTTTTAATAAAATAATAATAAAATAAATAAATAATCAGTCTTCTTCTTCCCTTCAAAAAATAAAAAATAAAAATCACGTAGTTTGTGTTCACTTGTTTCCTTTAAAATTAAAAAAATAATAGTAAAATAAAGTCTTCATCCTACATCTGGTTAGAAAAAGGAGGAAATATATCTTGTTTCAGATGTATAGTTCATCTCTCACATAGAGGAGAACAAACATATACCCCATAAAAGGGTGGGAAAGTTAGAGAGGATGAGTTTATAATGTTCAAGAGTCAAGACTAGAAAGTCTAGAACAACTTGTCTTGTCTCATTACTAAAAGTTGGCGTGTCAAAAATTTTTTTTTTATAGCTCCAAAAAGATTGACTCAGTTTTGGGTAAAAGTTAACTTAGCTGCCCAAAAAAGTAGGATATAATTAATAGTAGCTCTTTCTTCTGCGTACTAGCTTTATTTTTTTAAAGAAAAGGTTAGCGAACACCTTACCATACCTGTTAAGAATAATTTAGTTTGGAATTTACCTAATAAAAAATTAGTATAAATTAATGAGGTGACTGTAAATAGTATTAAATGATAAATGAAACTTAAAAAATTAATTTTATTAACTCTATACTCTATAAAATTGGTAAAAAATCTGACATTAAAGCAAAATAATTTGACAAAAATTTGTTTTTTAACGGGCACTTTATTGTGTCTATTGACTCCGTTTACACTATCCCTTTTTTAATAGGAATATGGGGTATTTTAGTTGGGTACATGGGGGAGGGGGGAGTTTTATTGAACATGGAGTAGTTTTATAGAACATGGGGTTGGGGTAGGGTTTTTTATTTTTAAGTTTTTGTCAATTTACTGTTTTAATTTCAATTTTTATGTTTTAAAAATAAGGTTAAGTTAATTAAATTAAAGGTATTTTTGAAAGTCAAAAATACTATAATTAATTTTATGAATCTTTCTTAATATATTCAGATTAAATGGTTTTTAAACGGGTGGCACTAAAACCATAGTAAAATACAAAAATATGTTAAAAAAGACAAGTGAGCCACGTTCACTCTCCAATCACAATGGAAACTACAAATTTGAAATGACTAGACATACAAACAAACGATCTGCCGTGTCACTAATATATATATATACACACACAATTCTTCAAACGCAAATTGTCAAAAAAATTTCTTCCTCCAACTTCTTGAGAACTGAGACTGAGAGAGCATAGAGAAAAATGGAGAGGGAAACTCATATCCTAGTGATTCCTTGTCCCCTACATGGTCACATAGATCCAAGCGCCTAGCCTCAAAGGGTCCTAGAGTCACATTTGTCACTACCACTTCTATCAGCAAGTCTATACAAGCCCAAGCCAGAAGACAGAGATCATCTCAGATGGCTCTGAGGAAGTCGAAAATCTGGAAACCATAGATGAAAGTTTCCAGCCTTTCAACTCAAAAGTCTCAGAAAGCTTAGCAAAGCTCATCCAGAGACAATAGCTCCAAATACCCTCCAAAGTTTCTTGTGAATGATTCACTTATGCTTTGGGCTTTAAACATTGCTCGACAACTTGACATAGATGGAGCACCATTTTTCACTCAGTCATGTGTGGTTAATGCCATCTATTATCATGCACATCAAGGAGAAATTAAGATGCCCTTAGAAGAAGGGTCTTTAATATCATTGCCTTCGATACCATCACTAGGGAGCAATGATCTGCCTTCGTTTCTTTGTGACACGGGCTTGTATGCAGCTCTAGATGCATTTAAATAATATGAAAAAAGGAAGTATCATTTGAGCTAGAATAAATAGACATTACCAAACACAACGTATACATTTCCTTTATAATTTTAGATTCTATTTGTAATACTGCTATCCTCTCCATTTTTAGTTAACAATATTTTTTTTTTATATCAATGACCAAAGATGGCATGGTATAGGAGATCTTAGTACTTCTTTCTCATCTTCTTTTATTTTTCTTTTCCATGGTTTTGTTAAACATATATGATTCTACTTTCTAAATTCCTTTAGGTAATAAACTGGATGGCAAGCCAATGGCCTATTATAACAATTGTACCAACTATTCCATCAATGCACTTAGACAAGCGGTTGGAGGATGACAAAGATTATGGTCTTACCCTATTCAAGCCTAATATGGACACTTGCATGAAGTGAATAGACACAAAAGAAATTGGCTCAGTGGTTTATATATCATTTGGAAGCATGGCAACCCTTGGAGAAGAACAAATAGAGGAGATAACATGGAGACTAAAGAATAGCAATTGCTACTTCTTATGGGTAGTTAGAGAATCTGAAGTAAAAAAGCTTCTCAAAAATTTTCTATAAGAAACAACAAAGAAGGGATTAGTTGTGAGTTGGTGCCCTCAACAAGAAGTATTAGCTCCCAAGGCAATTGGGTGCTTCGTGACTCACTGTGGATGGAACTCGACGCTTGAGGCATTGCGTTTGGGAGCCAAGCAATGGTTGCAATGCCACAATGGACAAATCAACCAACTAATGCAAAGTTCATTGTGGATGTCTGGAAGGTAGGGGTTAGGTTTAAATTGAATGACAAAAGGCATTGCTACCAAGGAAGAAATAGAGCTATGCATAAAGGAAGTAATAGAGGGAGAGAGAGGGCAAAAGATGAAGATGAATTCATTGAGGTTAAAAGAATTAGCTAAAGAGGAAATGGATGAAGGTGGAAGTTCACATAAAAATATAGAGGAATTTGTGGCAAAACTTGCACACTCCTAATATTATTGTAGGCGAAAACACTACATTCAAATAGTGGAAAAGAAGAAATGCATGATTTTTTTTTCATTATAATCTGTTGCTATGAAACCACATGTATGCAGATCATCAATAAAAAGGGTATCATTCCATTATAAAAAATATATTGTCAATCTCAAATTCATCATTGTATCCAAATTAAATGGCCTATCTAATAACTTTTGTATAGATTCAAATCGTTATTAACGTTGGGTGACCCTATGCATGCATATCAATATAGTAAAATCACAGATTAAACAAACAGATTCAAGCATTTATAGAATAATGAATTCATCTTCATCTTTTGCACTGCTTAAATAATCACACACAAAAAGCATCAATCTGTCCTTCATTGCACTATGACCGCTTTGATATGGATTTTAGGGTTATTAGGGTCATCTAGAGGATCTTCATTTACAGAATATTACAATTTTATCCCTAGTGCTAAAAAAGTTGGAAAAAAAAATGGAAATGGTAAGTTTATACTTTGATGTAATTTATTTAATTATTTATTGTTTATGTTTCTCAAAGAAGTAATAAAAATTGAGTTATTATGGAAACATATAAAAAATGAATAGTCAAATTTTCACTACATGGTAGAAGAAATTTCTGTTTTCTTTTTCATTTAATAATAATTTTGGTAAGAAAACTTTATTTACAAATGGATCAGAAGTAATTTTAAATGAATTTCAAGTAATATTATTAAAAGGACTAAAAGTAGTTAAATTAAGGAAAAAGTTAAAGGACACCCTAAGGGTATTGGTTTAGCAAATATTTTTAGAAGTATTTTATGAGAAAAGAAAAAAAAAAGAATTATATAATAACAAAGGTATATGTAATACTTGTCGACCACATTATATATTTCTAAATTCTTTTTTAGAAACACTTGTCGACCCTAACTAATAACAAAGGTATAGGTAATACTTGTCAATCCAAACTTGTCTTTTCCAATTCTTAAATAAGTGTACTGAATGAACCGAAGTAGGCTAAACTAAGCAAGATGGACCAAATTGGATAGAATGAATTCAGTTGGACCGAATGGACCAAAATAGACCCAATGGACCAATTTGGACTGAATGGCTTGAAAAAGACCTAACACCTAATTGACTAAAGTAGACTAAATAAACCAAATAGACTGAATTGGAAAAGAAAAAAACTGTGCAACGCACTATACCACTACTAGTTATAAATAAATTAAAATTTGTAATCTTGAAAATATTATTTAAATAATGACATTCTAAAGAAATTATAATTTCCCATAAAATAGAGAGAAAACATTATGAAGATATTAATTACCTTGTATGGATGAATCTAGCACCTTTAATGAATAGATGAATCTACTTTACCCATCACTAAAATTTTGGATAGATGAATCTAGCACATTCCAAAGATATTAACTGACAAATTGAATAACTACTTTCCTAAAGAGAAATTATTATGCACTACGTCATTTTAGTTCTTGATTGTTAAGCATTTCTCTTCTCCAATCCAACTTCTTGAGAGTGTTGAGAGCATTAGAAGAAAATGGACCTCGGGATTCTGGATTTATCAATTATTTGGAAAGACAAAAAATTACCATTTTTCTATGTGAAAAAAAAAAAATCTTGGTATAGCTCTTGGACCTCGGGATTCTGGATTTATCAATTATTTATACATATTGTAACCTATAATATATGATTTTATTCTAAATTGAGGGTTTTATGCGATTGAAATCATATTCTAGCCTAATCAAAATGTTTATGTGTAAGACTCCCTCCTAAAGACTTGAACCTCGACCCTTACCTCTAACTCCACAAGAACTTATATTTGCAGAGCAATCATCACGCTAAAAACGCGTAATGATATTGAGGGTTTAATAGAGAATAGACACATAATTACGAAAATTATTAATAAAAATTTAGAGTAAATTATAATTTACTCACCTATAGTTTTGCCAAAATTTAAGTTACCTACTTATAGTTTGAAATTTAACACTTTACCCACCTGAAATTAGCTCAATTAGATTTCTATAACCCATCTTGGTTAAAAATAGAGCTAAATGTGTAATTTTGCTCCACTTTTATGTTTCTCCTCCTCCAAAAACACAAAAAACATAATAATACAAGATCAAATAAGATCAAAAACTATCCATCGGAAAAATTGCATTGTAGAATTTCAAACTACAGATAGGCAACTTAAATTTTGATCAAACTTCAGGTGGGTAAAATGTCAAATTTTAAACCACAGGTACGTAACATAAATTTCAGCCAAACCACAGGTGGGTAAATTGTAATTTGCCCAAAATTTTATTTAGATTGTGTTTGTGTAAGAAATGCTAAATATGAAATTTGATAGTTATTAATGTGTACTTATTAATTTGAAATTTATTAATTGTGCTTTGCAAATATTTAATAATAAATTTTATTAATAGATATTTACCATAATAATTAATAGTTATTTAATATTCTCAAAAAAAATTAATTTTTATTTATTATGATATTTATTAATATAATTATGGTAATTATTAATTATTACTAGTAAATAATTATTATGATTGTGTTTCTATATAAAACTATTGATTTTATTAATTGAAGAAAATATGATATAACAATATTGTATAATTGAAGGTCTAAATATAGAATAGAAACTCATTAGAAAAAAAATATGTATGTGTAGGGACACGATTTTTAACGGCCCGGGGATGACATTGGACTCGTATGTAAAGGGCCCGAACAATATGATTTGTAGAGAGTGGGATAGAAAGGCTGGACCTTGGTCGTCGGGCAACGGTTTAGCCAGGATCTTCATGGAAGCCCATACGAAGGTGGATTTGGCCTATATAGCTAAGCCTTACATGGATGTGGTTTGAAAGGTCTGACTCCTCGGAATTAATCCGAGGAGCAGTATCTTCTCACCATTCTTCCTCCTTTTTCTCCTCCTTTTTTCGGGGCCCCCTTTTTTTTTTAGCTCTCTTTTCCCTTTTATACTAGTATTCAATTCCCCTTCTTCATCTACGTGTCAGTTTCTCCTTGTTTGGGGCAATTACTCGTCCTATCAATCCTCATGTCAGAGTGGTTGGGAAAAGCTGGATAGCATGGTATGGGGTATGGGCTTGTCAGGTGCTGGGCTCCACGTTATGGTGTTGACAGCTTTCTCGCTTGTACTGCTCTTGTACTGAGTTTGTCCTTTTCTTCAGGCGTTTTGTGAGGCGTTGAGCGTGAGGTTATCCTCGGTTACATTTTTGGGCCATTAAGGGGTTCTCATCATACCTCCTCGGCAGTAGGGCTCCTCGACTTGGGCTTTGGGCCCTTAATGTGAAGTGGGCCGGGATTCCAAATTTCAAGCCCCACAATAGCCCCTCAAAATCCTGCTTCCCGACTTTTTAGTTGGGGAAGAGGGTTTTGGTGATGCTGAGCCCACCTCGTGACTTGTTCAAGTTCCGTACCTTACCGCTGCTTGTGTTCTTCCATTTGCATGGGAGATGTGCCGAATTAAGAGGCATTACTTTATTCTTCATCCGCGCAGTGTCCTTTGTCGTTTCAGTATTCGAGGCGCACCTTCACGAGGACCTTTAAATCTTGCGGTGGTGGATGGCGTTGGAAATTGTGCCAGAGCTGCCTTGTCCGCAGCGTTTCTTGGGAATCTGCTCAAATTAAATGACACCACCTTACCCTTTATATAAGCAGGATAGGTAGTTGTTCTCCTGGCATATAAACCCTTCTGCTCTCTTCAAAATTATAACCTTTCATCCATAACCAGTTCCCACATCCAGTGTCGTCTTCCCTTAGTGCAATATGTTTGAGGCTTGGGTGGAGGTGGAGGAACCTTACCCGCCACAGAGGCACCGGACCCCTCCAAGACTTAAGGTGGCATGGTCTGGGCAGGGGAGGCACAGATTTAAGGTGACCTCCCGCTTGGATAAGGTGGGAACGGTACCCCCACCTCTTTCAGTCAAAATCCGAAGCAGGTTCTGGTCACATCAGATTTTTGGTGTGTCAGAAGAAAGAATTTCCGCCATCAGCGCCGTCTGCCTTGTTGTAAGCAAATTTTTGTGGAGGCTCCTCAACTTCCGGTTCCCGGCACTTTTTCTTCAACGGTGCGGGCCTCAAGTTGGGTTCCCTGCACCTTTTCTTCAGCTGCGCTAGCCCGAAGCCGGGCTCTCTGCACCTTTTCTTCAACGGTGTAGGCCCCACGTTGGGTTCTTTGGCTGCCTGAGTTGTAGGCATGTAAAAGTATTGAGGAATGGCTTCCTTAGAAGAAATTTTGAAGCGGCAACGCAGCTCTTCTCTGCACCTCTTCTTCGGCTTTTCCTTCATTCCTTTGTATCTTTACTTTTCGCTAGTGTAGTTAGTTTTAATTATGAGCTTATTTAAGCTCATTCATTGTACACTGTACTGTTCTTTTGTCTTAATAAGAAATGAATTCGCTTAATCTCAAATACTTTTCTTTTCTGCAACAACTACTTTGTGCATGAATATTAAATATACACTTTCCTTTAATGATACTTATAGCAGGAAAAAACCTTAAAACAAATTCCTACTAGTTTGAACTTACTGACATTATCAAGTATAACAATGGTAATTCTCAATAAATTAAACTCTTGGAACTAACCAAGATAACGGCCGAGCACTGTGCGATGCATGCAAGACAAATGTTTGAGAACAATAAACTCTAAATAATTCATCCGAGAGGGTAGCCGAGCAGTGAGGGACTTCGATTGTGTTTTTGGTAACATATTGCTCTATATTGCATCAATCCCTTTGGTACTGAGGATCTGAGAGTAGACTAGGGATTAACCCAACTGTTGATGGGGAGTTCTCCTCGGATAGATTCTAAGGTCCATGTAACGTAGTTTTTCTTTTAAGTAGTTGGTTTCCCTATAGGCTTGAGTCCGAGGACCATGCAAGGCCTTGGTTCTGTCCAAAACTTGTAATTTTTCTTTTGAGTACTTGGTTTCCCCATAGGCTTGAGTCCGAGGACCATGCAAAGCCTTGGTTCTGTCCAAAACTTGTAATTTTTCTTTTGAGTACTTGGTTTCCCCATAGGCTTGAGTCCGAGGACCATGCAAGGCCTTGGTTCTATCCAAAACTTGTAATTTTTCTTTTGAGTACTTGGTTTCCCCATAGGCTTGAGTCCGAGGACCATGCAAGGCCTTGGTTCTATCCAAAACTTGTAATTTTTCTTTTTTATTTATTTATTTTTAGAACGTAAGCCCCTAGACCAGGGCGGGGAGAGCTGGCTTGAGGCTAGAAGCCCCTAGAGCTGCCCGCGCCATTGGCACTGCAAGGCGTAGCCCCTAGCAGAAGTTTATGTCGGAGCAACAACCGCATGCCGCCGGAGATGGAGGAAACCCTGCGAACCTCTGCTTGCTAGAGAGTTGACTCTACCGCCACCTGCGCCAACGCGCAAGCCTTCCCACAGACGGCGCCAATTGTAGGGACACGATTTTTAACGGCTCGGGGATGACATTGGACTCGTATGTTAAGGGCCCGAATAATATGATTTGTAGAGAGTGGGATAGAAAGGCTGGACCTTGGTCGTCGGGCAACGGTTTAGCCAGGATCTTCATGGAAGCCCATACGAAGGTGGATTTGGCCTGTATAGCTAAGCCTTACATGGATGTGATTTGAAAGGTCTGACTCCTCGGAATTAATCCGAGGAGCAGTATCTTCTCACCATTCTTCCTCCTTTTTCTCCTCCTTTTTCCGGGGCCCCCTTTTTTTTAGCTCTCTTTTCCCTTTTATACTAGTATTCAATTCCTCTTCTTCATCTACGTGTCAGTTTCTCCTTACTTGGGGCAATTACTCGTCCTATCAATCCTCACGTCAGAGTGGTTGGAAAAAGCTGGATAGCATGGTATGGGGTATGGGCTTGTCAGGTGCTGGGCTCCACGTTATGGTGTTGACAGCTTTCTCGCTTGTACTGCTCTTGTACTGAGTTTGTCCTTTTCTTCAGGCGTTTTGTGAGGCGTTGAGCGTGAGGTTGTCCTCGGCTACATTCTTGGGCCATTAAGGGGTTCTCATCATACCTCCTCGGCAGTAGGGCTCCTCGGCTTGGGTTTTGGGCCCTTAATGTAAAGTGAGCCGGGATTCCAAATTTCAGGCCCCACAGTATGTATTACAAAATTGATTTCATAACTTTCTCAAAAAAAAAAAAAAAATGATTTCATAATGTGTAATTTTTTTTTTTTTTTTTTTTTTGAGATAAATAATGTGTAAAATTGAATAGCCTGTATATATAAATAATTGTGCGGCCTAAAATGGCAAATGCGACAAGGAAGCCACGTTCAATGGACAATGGAGACCTGTTTCACATGGCTTTGTATTACACAGAAAACAATATGCCGTGTAAAAGAAATACGTCGCTAACGTAATCATCACGTAAACTCTTCCAAAGTTGAACAATGACGACATTGAATGCGTAATTCCTCAGAGGAAACAAATACGTATTACGACACTTCATCTCTTTTATAATCAAAGAATTTTTCGTTTTCATCCTCCAAATTCTTGAGAGCAGAGAAAGAGAGCACTAGAAGAAAATGGAGAGTAAAACTCATATCCTATTACTTCCTTACCCCGTACAAGGTCACATAAACCCAATGCTCCAATTCTCTAAGCGCCTAGCCTCAAAGGGTCTTAGAGTCACATTTATCACTACAACCTCTGTTAGAAATTCCATTCAAGCCAATGCCAGCAGCTCTATCAACTTTGAGACCATCTCTGATGGCTCTGAGGAGGTCCAAATTGTGGAAACCACTTATCAAAGACTCGAGCGTTTCGAGTTGAAAGTCTCACAGAGCTTAGCAAAGCTCATTGAGAGACATAATCGCTCGAAATACCCACGAAAATTTGTTGTGTATGACTCCTTTCTGCCATGGGCTTTGGACGTAGCTCGTCAACATGGCCTAGATGGAGCTCCATTTTTCACTCAGCCATGCGTGGTTAATGCCATCTATTATCATGCATATCAAGGAGCAATTCAGATGCCCTTATAAGAAGGGTCTTCGATATCGTTGCCGTTGATGCCGTCACTAGGGATCAATGATATGCCTTCGTTTCTTCAAGATACGGGGTCGTACCCAGATGTGTTAAAGCTTGTGGTGAATCAGTTCTCAAATTTACACGATGTGAATTGGCTCTTGTGCAACACTTTCGACAAGTTGGAAGATGAGGTAGGTTTAATAATCCATGCACAGATGATAGTTACATGATATAAAAATAGATGTCTAGGACATGCACCAAAATCTTATTCCATATATATGTATACGTATATAATATATATATATATATATATATATATATCGATCAACTCTTACTCTGTGGATTATATTAAGAAATAGTAATAATGTTTCTTTTCTCTTAGTGGGATTTTTCCAAGATTTTTTCTTTTGAGGAATCTTTGTCCTAGTTAAATTATCATAAAATTTTAATACTTAATTCTGTAGAACAATATGCATGTTTGATTAGAGCTCTTTGTATTTAACCCTTCAATGTCAAATCAAGTCATTTATCATCCTATAAAAACGACTTCCATTAATATTAGAAAAATAAAATTTTATGGTTTCATAAACAACAAAAATAATTATGGTTTTGATAAACGACTACATTTTTTTTTTTTTTTTTTGAATTATGTGTTACAACGACTTCATTGAGAGTATGTATAAAAGTCAAAAATTTATATTAATTCTAGGGTTACTTTTCTTGCATTACAAAGTAGTATTAGAATTATTTTGCTTGCACTACAAGTCTAATACATTGAATCTAATATAGTTATGACGGCTTCCAATTCTAAGACTTGAACTCCAGAAAATTATTATATATTCATACTTTTTATTATGCATGAATTTTTTAATTAATGCCAAAATTGCATGCATTCCATTAAAATAAAAAGAGAAAGTGTCCTTAAAAAGAAAATAGAAGGAAGTATATTTGAGTTAAAGCAAATGTTATAGAACACAACTTATACATTTCCTTTACCTATATCGAATAATTTATATTACATTTTGATCAATCTTCTTTATCTTTTTTGTTTTTTCTTGGTTCTTTTACACATACATGCTTCTACTTTTCAAATTCTTTTAGGTAGTAAATTGGATGGCAAGTCACTGGCCTATCAAAACAATTGGACCAACTATTCCATCAATATATTTAGACAAGCAGTTGGAGGATGACAAAGAGTATGGTCTCAACTTGTTCAAGCCTAATATGGACACTTGCATGAAGTGGCTAGACACAAAAGAAGTTGGCTCTGTGGTTTATACATCATTTGGAAGCTTGGCAGCCCTAGGAGAAGAACAGATGGAGGAGATAACATGGGGACTAAAGAATAGCAATTGTGACTTCTTATGGGTAGTTAGAGAATCTGAAGTAAAAAAACTTCCCAAAAATTTTTTATATGAAACAACAGAGAAGGGATTAGTTGTGAGTTGGTGCTCTCAACTAGAAGTATTAGATCACAAGGCAGTTGGGTGCTTCATGACTCATTGTGGATGGAATTCGACTCTAGAGGCATTAAGTTTGGGAGTGCCAATGGTTGCAATGCCACAATGGACAGATCAACCAACTAATGCAAAGTTTATTGTGGATGTGTGGAAGGTAGGGCTTAGGATTAAATTGAATGAAAAAGGCATTGCTATACCAAAGAAGAAATAGAGCTATGCATAAGGGAAGTAATTGAGGGAAAGAGAGGGAAAGAGATGAAGAGGAATTCATTGAAATGGAAAAATTTGGCTAAAGAGGCAATGGATAAAGGTGGAAGTTCAGATAAAAATATAGATGAATTTGTGGCAAAACTTGCACACTCTTAATTTTAGTGTAGGTAGTAATTGAACTTCAAATCTTTTAATTTCAATTTTAATGTAAGCAAAAACTCTTCATTCAAATAATGGTTAAGAAGAAATGTATGATTTATGTTTAATCTCTTGCTATGAACATGGTTTTGAAACCCGGACTGGACTGTACGGTCCGACCGGGAAAACCTCGAACCGCTCCTTTTTGCAGTTCTTTTAGCCTCCAGATCCGTTCAACAGGAAAAAAATAGGGACCCATGTGAACTGCAGTCAGACCTCACGGTTCTGAGAATTGTGATCAGACCGCTTCTCACGGTTCTCTACTTCCTTTTGAATCTGAACCTTAAAAAAAAAAAAAAAAAACACAGAAAAATGGATCCTCACCGACAAAACCGTACCAAGCTTTGGGCCGACTGAACGAGTCGATGCCGGCGAACGGAACTTAATGACCTTTCCGACGCGGGTGCGGTGACACAGTCAAAGCTGATTTTCAAAACCAACCCATATATAGAAATAAAATTAAGGGAAAAAAGAGAAAAATATTCTTAGTAAATTACAAGAAAGAAATCCTACTTATGCCCCCCAACACAGAAGGTAATTTTTTTGGGTAGATTACATCTTAGCGTCGCCGTTGATGCTTCTTCCATATCTGCAAAAGAGAGAGTAGAGTTAAAGTTAGAAACTAACGAAGAGAAAAGAAAAGACTGAAAACTGAAAAGTAGATAAGATTAAAAGAAAGTGGAGGTAGGTGGGGGCATTAAAAGAAAGTGGAGGTAGGTGGAGGTAATCAGATAAGATTAAAAGAAATGACAATGAAGGCCACGTTTTTTTTTTTTTTTTTTTTTTTTTTTTGATTTCTAAGCTATTCAATTTTTTTTTTTTTTTTTTTAGTTTTATAAAAATTAGAGTGCCATGTTGATCTGAAAAATATAAAAACAGAAAATCACTACACTTTTTTTTATAATAAGTCCACAGTTAACCAAAAAAAAAAAAAAGATAATAAAAATACTCCTCTATTAAGTTTAATTAATTTATTTATATTTTAAATAATTATTAAATTAATTATGACGTCATCACGGTTCGACCCCGGTTCAACCTCAATTCGACCTTAAAAACCTTGAACCTCTCCCTTTTACAGTTCAATAAACGGTTCGGGTCTGAAAACCTTGGCTATAAAGCCACATGTATACGGATCATCAATATAGAAGAGTGTACCATTTCATTATAAAAATGGGATAATTACAGTAAACTCACCAGTGGTATGGCCCGTTTTCACTTTGCCTACCCGTGATTTAAAACTTTACACTTTACCTACCTGAAGTTACTCCCATTAGCCTTCCGTAACCCACCTCTCCATTTGCCGTTAGAAAAACACATTTTTAGACAAAAACAAATATAACAAGAATAAAAAAGTTAAGGGTTTTCATTGCTCATGAACTTCAATGAGAACAAAGTGGAGGAACAACACACCAATCAAATGGCTCAATGAAAATCACTTTTAGTGGTTCATGCGCTGTACAAGCCCCTCTTTGTTATATGGCTTCCTCACGTTTGGTCATCACTCTTCAATTTGGTCTGTCAACGAAGCTTTTTTTTTTTTTTTTTTTTTTTCTTGATTAATAGCTCTCGTTGAACTTGAAATCTCATCCACTGGGGTTCATGAAACTGGCAATCTCCGGCCAACAATCTTTCTTCAACATAGTCAAACAATTATCCCTTGAACTCATGTTGGGCGTCTTTCCTCTGTGCTACTATCTGGTGTATACAAAAGGCACAATCTACCTCCAAAAAGATCCAAACATTGCAAAAAAAAAAATCAACATCCATACCCCAACAAAGAAAAGCTATTAATGTGTTACCTATGGCAAACCCAAAAATCTGCAAAAGAGAAGAAATTGGGACATAAACAACAAGAAGGACCAAAATCCTGAAAAAACAAGAGATTATCTTTACGCGAAACCTCATCCACTAAGATGGGTGACCTTGGAAGTCCGAGGGAGGCTCGGCCTAAGTGGCTTTTAGAGATTAGAGAGAGGGAGCTTGGGTTTGGTGAGGGCTCGGTGAGGGTCTGATGAGGTGAGGCCGTCTGAGGTGGCAACATTGATGTGAGGGGGTGAGCTTAAGAGGGGCAGCCATGGAGTTCGTTTGAGAGAGTTTTAGAGATGAGAGAACAGGGATTTAGAGAGAGCTCAGGCCGAGAGCTTAGAGAGATTGAGCTCGGATTTAGAGTGAGAGAGAGGGCTCGGTGAGATTTATTGTGGGAGCTTGAAGGGTCGGCCATGAAGGTCCGATGGAGGCTCAACCTGGGAAAGCTTCAGAGATTGGAGTGAGAGCTCGAGATTGGTGAGGAGAAGCTCACTGCTGAGGTGGCGTGAAGGGTCAGCCATGGAGTTTCATTTGAGGCAGCTCAAATGAAACCCAACCATAGTAGCAAACCCACCCCAATTCCAACTTCAAACCCACTTTGAATCCCAACCACAATAGCAAAACACTTGAATAAGCAAACAAACCCACTTTGAATTGCTCCACTTTATTCTTATAGAAGTTCTTAAGCAATCAAAACCCTAGCTTTTTTATTTTTGTTATGCTTGTTTTTCTCTAAAAATGTGTTTTTCTAATGGCAAAAGGAGAGGTGGGTAACAGATCCTTAACGGAAGTTATTTTAGGTAGGCAAAGTGTAAAGTTTTAAACCACGGATAAGTAAAGTGAAAACGGGTCATACCATATGTGGGTTTTCTGTAATTATCACTTATAAAAACTATATTGCCAATCTCCAATCATCATCATATCTAAATTAAATCACCTATTTAATAACTTTTATATTGAATCAAGTAATTATTAATGTCACATAAAAAAATAATTATTAATGTAGGATAATACTATGCATGCATGTCAAGTAGCGCCGCCCCTAAAGCCAACATCATTCATGTGATGGACAACTACAGCATACATTAAGTAAGTTCCCCATAAATGATATGAATAACGGTTACCACGCCAAACATGCAAAAGTATAACTGACGAACCAACGGGTAAAAGACCATTAAAACCTATAATGTCTCTACATTCATTACCAACAGATCCATAATCATAAAGAGAGGCATTTACTCCCATTTTGAGGAGCAAACACCTATAAAAAGGCGCAAAGAATCACAGCAAAGGTAGGCAACACTTACACAAACTATATATGTACAACAACTCTCTAGCAAAAAAGTGATTTCTTTGTATAATTGAGCTTTGATCTTACTAACTAGCTCGTCAGAGACTCTTTGGCACACACCACACTAGTGTATTCCAAGCCTACTTATGCAACATATGTACAACAACTCTCTAACCAAATAGTGATTTCTCTATATAATTGAGCTTTGATCTTACTGACTAGCTCGTCAAAGGCTCCTTTGCACACAACACATCGGTGTATTCCAATCCTATTTATTCCTTTTTGCAGGATTCAGTAGCCACTGACTTGACTTTGTTCATTTGTACTAACAAGGAATTCAACTGACAATTTTTTGACATCATCAATGGCCAACCTTAACTATGCTATAGTTTACAACAGAGTAATAGTTTACACATATCATTGTTGCTGTTTGCTTTTAACATGAAAATTCTTCTATTTAATAATTGAGATTGCTCTAGTTAATTTTGTTGCTAGGGAAATACTAAAGAAGCTGAATACAACATACCTACCACGAAAGGAATCATTGCGTGAATCTTTTGGCCAAAGAATGATATTCTAGTAGTGATAATTTTGCTTTGTATTTGCAACCTCCTTCCAGTATTTTGTACCAGTTATTAGCTGATGTTTGGGGTGTAGCATAACCTAGACTTTGTATTCTTTAGTTTTTTTAATTCAAGCTCCTTTTCACCAAAATAATAATAATAATAATAATAATACTAAAGAAGCTGAATACAACAGAGCTCTGATCCAAGTGGAATGCATAGTTTACACATGCATTCCACTTGGAAGATTATAGTTGTACATAGGGATGGTCATACCTATTAGGTAATGGATATCCAACCCTACCCAATCCAAATGTTTCAGGTAATACCCGATTCTTCATGGATAGAGCTTAACCGGGTAGGGTATGGATATTACCCGAATTATTCGTGTAAGGTATGGATATTATCCAAACCCGACCCATATTAAAAAAAAAAAAAAAAAAAAAAAAAAAAAAAAAAAACACTAAACCTCTATCACCATCACTCACATTCTCTCTACCTCTCCTCAGTCCTCACCGTCACTCTCTCTTAGAGCTCTCCAGTCTCCGCCTCTCCTCACCGTCACTCTCTCTCTCTCTCTCTCTATCTCTATCTCTCCTCACTGTTTCGGTTGAGGACGATGACTTTTATAGTGGTGACAAAGACAATGATGAAGATGGTGAGACCACCAATGCTTTTGCTTTTGACAGTGACGATGATGCTAACATGGTAGACTACGAGTTCATCGACAACGATTCTGATGACATTGTTTCACATCGCTACCAAGTGGCTGTTATGTAATTTTCTTAATAGGTTTCCATTTGGGTCTTTTGGATTTTTTTTTTTTAAAAACTTTAGAATATTGAGCTTTTTTTTATTGTCTGTTTCATAATTTTGTTAGATTCCATTTGGGTTTATTGGAATTTTGAGGTTTTTGCTATGGAAATGTTGGATTTTTAGAATTTTGGGTTTGTTGATTTTGATTATTGGATTTCATTTGGGTTCTCAGATTTTTGTTGCAGTAATGTTGGATCTTATCACTTTTTAGATTTTGGTTTTTATGGATTATTACAATTTTATTTTTTTATTTTTAATTGTTTTTGTTGTTGTTTAGATTTGGCTATGCTTGATTTTAATGATTAGGCTCCATTTGGGTTATTGAAATTTTGAGGCTTTTTTTTTTTTTTGGTCGTGGTAATGTTGATTCCGATGGATTTGTAGTATTGGGTATCTGGGGATTTTTTTTTAATTTTGATTTTTTCTTTTTTTTTTCTTTTTTTTGGTTAAGAGTTAGCTCTGCTTCTTTCTTGTTTTTTTCGTCTAGTTTGGGTCATTGGAATTGTGAAATTTTATGTTTGTGGTAATGTTGATCCTGATTTTAATTTTTAGAGAGTTAGCTTCAGTTGGGTTTAGTTGGGGTTATTGGAATTTTGAGATTTAATAAAATGAATTTTTTTGAACTCTATGAATAGTTATTTGCAGCAAGTTTTGTATTTTGCTTCCATTTGTTCTTAAGAAAATTTTCTTACAACCAAGTGATGATGAATGGAATATGAATTTCTACACTCTGTTCATTTTTATTTTTGGTTTGGTGGCATGTGGATGTGGATGTGGATGTGAGTAAAATCTCTGTCTCACCGTTGCATTGGTTTTATCTAATAAATTTCTATGTCTATCTCAAAAAAAAAAAAAAATTGATTAGTTTTTTCTTTTTTAAGATTAGTTAGTTTTTACGTTAAAATGTTTTGGATTAAAAAAAAAAAATTAAATGGGTTTCGGGTTTCTGGTAGGATATGGATATCCATAGATAATATATCAGGTAAGATTCGGTTATGGATACTAATGGATATTGATAATCGGGTATCCATGGAAAAACTTTTCGGGTAGGGTATGGGTATACCCGATCCATACCCTACCCATGGCCATCCCTACTTGTACAACCCACAAGATGATGATGGTTTGTAGTTAAGTGTGTCCCTCGCACTAGAATGATAATAAGACCAGTCAAAAGCAATTTCACTGTCCAGGATTTTGTAGTTTTGTTGAAGAAAAACGTAAATCTCGTCACCGACTTCTACTTCATCGACTTTAGTGCTGGAGCTCTTGACTTATGATTTCATTTTTGAATTGGTTTCTCATTTATGTTTATTTATTAGTGGATCTAACTTGTTTGGTTGGTGAGAAAGTGTCGGCCGGAAAGAAGAATTTTGTTTAGGTTTTTTGTTGTTCTTTGTTCATGAATACAGTAGATTGTAATTGTTTGGTTGGTGAGAAAGTGAAAGAAATTTGTTTTTTTTTTTTTTGTTTTTTTTAAGGGATTTGACTAGTTCGGTTGGAGAAAAAATTGTTTAATTATTTTGTGATTTTTTAATTAAAAATGTAATTTTGTTTAGTTATTTCTCATGCGCATTATTTGAAATTCATTCCAAAAAATATAATAAATGTAAAGATAATTAGGAGCCAAACCAAACACCATAATGTTATGGATTATGTTAACAAGTGCTCTTAAGGCAATGGTTAACAATTCATTTTAGGAAAGTTTTGACATCATTTTTGTGGGAAATAGAAAAAACTATTAAAACATTAATTGTTTTTTTTTTTCTTTTCCCATAAAAATTTTCTTTAAATAGATTGTTAACCATTGTTCTAAGGGCATCTATTAGTATTTCCCTTTATAATCAAATTGCATTATTAAAAAATTGCAATAATCAAACATTACAGTATCACATCACGTGTGTTTGGTAAAAATTATTTTTATCAACTTATTTTACTATTCAGCTTATTTTTGCTACTATTTATGGGTCCCACTTAGGGATGGCAATGGGGCGGGGCGGGGCCGAAGGATGGGGTCTTCGTCCCCACCCCGTATGGTTTTGTCTTGCCCCATCCCCGCCCCACCCCACCCCGCATGACGGGGAATACTTTCTCACCCCATCCCCACCCCTTGGGGCCCCATGAAGCCCCGCCCCTCCCCCTAAAACTCTACTTTTTGTTAATTTGCCCTGCAACTAGTACAATTTTTTTAATGAAACCTATTTCATTAATAAAAATATACTTGAAATTACAACTAAATTTATCCCATCAAATCAAATCAGTTTTTAGAAAAAATTGAATAACATATCCAAGTGTTTAACAAGACAATCATTAAAAAATAAATAAATAAAAATCTCATAGTATAACACAACAAAATAAATGCAGAGAATCATATTGGATAGAATAAAATATGCTAATATTAATATGTTTGTTTAAATAGTAGGGTTTTAGGGTATGAAAATTTTATAATTATAACCTTTAGTAACGCGGGGCGAGGCGGGAACGGGGAGGGGCGGGGTGGGTCTAAAAAGCCTAAACCCATCCCCGCCCCACCCCGTAGTGCGGGGCTAAAATCTTGCCTCATCCCCACCCTATCGCCTTTGCGGGGCGGGGAAAACCCGTGCGGGGCGAAGCGGGGAGGAGCGGGTTAAGCAGGGCAGGGAAAAATTGCCATCTCTAGTCCCACTGCACTTTTTGATACTATTCATGGATCCCATTGTACTATTTTAGCTAACTTTTACATTTATTTACAATACTTTCAGCAAAAAATTTTCAGTTTCAGCAAAATAAATAAATCCCAAACAGACCCAACATCAAACAAACTAAATGCTCCTCCTTCTAGTTTCTCTTTCTATTTTATGAGGAAGTATATACCCGAAATAGAATGTGTATTTTCTCTCTCTATTTCTAACTGCATTTTGTAGCTCTCTCTGCGCTCGTATCTCTCTGGCAATCTAAGGTTCTTTTTAGAATAATGCTTGTGCCACATAAAGTGGCACAACTTGTGCCACATAAAGTGGCACTCGTCAGAGAAGTGATGGTAGGCCCATGTGAAATCATCTCTCTACCGCTCACAACTCGCCACGCTGGTGAATTATGGCACAAATTGTGTCACTTTATGTGATACTAGTACAGCTCTTCTTTTTATTCTACAAATGGCCGAACTGCCTTGGATTTGGACCGGGTGCAATTTCACCAACTCACTCTCACATCAATTTTACCCTTTTATTTTTTTACTTTAACTTTTTAATTTTTTTTAATTTAATGGTTAAGATTGATAGTTTAATGATCGTTTAGATTGTGATCGTTTAGATTGCGTTAGCATCCGGCGCATTTGGCATTTAAATAATAGATTCTGTAAACTAGTTCCTCAAAAAAAAAAAAAAATTATGTACACTATTTACAAAATCTATAAATACTTTTTTAATAAAAACAACTTTAAAATTAAATTTTATATATTATTCATAAATTTAAAAATTATTTTATTATAATATTTTTAGTTTTTCATTTCTAATTTTTAACGATAAGCAAAATTCAACTATACCTTTAGTATAATATTGGAACATGTGCAACGATCTCAGTCCAACGCACTTAATGTTTATTCAGCCATTTTCAATGTGTCTGACTCTGACACTGCTAAATTGTTGTCACGTCGCTCTAAATTAAAGGCTAACCTTGGAGACTTTATAGGCATCTCACTTAATGCGCTATCCCATCAAGTCTGGGCTAGACCCACTAGATGCCACGAGCCCATCAAGTTAAACACAAGCAACCTTTTTCTTTTTCTTTTTTCTTTTTTTTTTTTTTAATGAATAAACACAATCTACCTTGCATATTCACATTTTCGTTTGTACTTTACTTTCCAGTAATCGTAGTTTATAGAGTTAGTGCATCTCTAATAGTTTTTTCAAATTTTTGTACTGTTTAAAGAATAAACAGTGACATTTAATTTTTACCTACCAACTTTTTCAAATATACTTCCAACAGATTTTCTATCTCATTCTCTCTCTCATTTAAATATTATTTTTTTATTCATTCTTTATTCTTTCTTTAATCTTCTTTAATCTTTCTTTATTCATTCATAACAACTATATTTCAAATTCCTAACAGTTATATTTTTAAATTTCCCAACAGTAACATTTTCAAATTTTTTAACAATTATATTTTTTCAATACCCTTTTTTTAAAGGGTCATTTTTTCAAATGGTAATATTTCTTAATAGTCATATTTTTCAAAAAGACTTGATAAATTTCAAGATTAATACATAAATTTGATAAATTTCAAATTACATCGAATTTTACCTATACAAGACTAACATAATAAATGAAGAGAAATTTCAAATTACAATAAAGACTAAAGACATAAAAATTAATGCGAGCATAAAACTTAAAATTAGATGATCCTACATCTTGCCATATCATTGCCACAAGTGCTCAATGAGATCCAATTGGAGTTTAGAATGAGTTTCTCTATTTCTAATTTTTCATGGGCTACAATGAACGTTGTAAATTGACTAAATTCTTCTGTAGGCTCGTGGGACACTGTTGTAGGGATGCTTTCAGGCACTTGTTCACAATCAAAGTCTTCTGCTCCATTGGCATCACGTTCATTTTCAATTATCATGTTGTGCAATATTATGCATGCCTTCATAATGTAATCAAGAGCCTCTTTTCTCCAAAGACGTGCAGGCCCACGAACAATTGCAAATCGTGTTTGAAGCACTCCAAATGCACACTCTACATCCTTCCTTGTTGACTCTTGAGTTGTAGCAAAAAGACTATTCTTTTTACCTTGTGGAGCTCGGATTGTCTTTACAAAAGTGGACCATGAAGGATATATACCATCAGTAAGATAGTATCTCATTGTATAATCATGACCATTGATTGAGTAATTCACCGAAGGTGCAAGGCCTTGAGTGAGCTTGGTAAATATAAAAGAATGGTCTAGCACGTTGATGTCATTATGGGACCCAATAACCCAAAAAATGCATGACATATCCAAAGATCATATGATGCTACTGCTTCCAAAATAATTGTTGGCTCACGACTATGACCAGTATACTGACATTTCCACCCTGATGGGCAATTCTTCCATTTCCAGTGCATGCAGTCAATGCTCCCTAGCATCCCTGGAAATCCACGACTTTCACCAACTCTTAGCAACCTAGTAATGTCATTGCTATTTGGTGACCTCAAGTACTCTTTAGAATAAATATCGACTATCGCTTCAACAAATTTTTTGAGACTCTCTACTGCAATGCTTTCTCCAATTCTCACATATTCATCTGTAAAATCTGTTGCTACTCCATAGGCAAGCATCCTTAGTGCGGCAGTCATCTTCTGAAGGGAAGACAAACCAAGCACTCCAGCAGCATTTCTTTTTTGAACAAAATATTCATCTTTCTCTTCTAGATTAGATTTAATATGTAGAAAAAGAGAACGACTTATTCGAAACCTCCTTCGAAATATGTTAAGAGGATATACTAGTGATTCTGCAAAATAGTCTTGAAAAAGTCTTTGGCGGCCTTGCTCATGGCGGCCTTGCTCATGATCACATTGGATGATCCTATGGCCTAGAACAGAACCACGATGTGACGTTGACGCCCCCTCTCTTTCTAATCGTTCTTCTTCCAATGCAAGAAGCACACTTATCTCAAAATAATCATCAGAATCTGAGTCATTTAAAAGCATATTATGTGCATAATTTGCATTATGACCCATGGAACAAATTTCCCAAGTTGCTGCCACCAAAAAAACACACAATCATTGTAGCAAGTACTTAATGGTTAAGCTTTCTCTAATTGAAACTTTGGACCATTATTTCCTCAAAGTTTATTCCCTACTGTCAGTGTCTTGTAAATTGAAACTTTGGACCATTGTTCACACTAATGTCAAGTATCCACCAAGAATCAAAAACAGGGGAACAATAAATTATAGAACAAACACAAACACAAACACAAATCCAAATTCATTCCAAGATTAACCTAAATTTGAACCCATTTTGAACTCAGTCCCAAACCTAGAAATAAACAATCAACCCTATTCCCTTCAAACCCTAAAATCCAAATCAACAGCAAACAGAACACAAACCCATCATATATGGTATCCACCAAGAATAAAAAAACAGGGGAACAATAAATTATAGAACAAACACAAACACAAATCCAAATTCATTTCAAGATTAACCTCAATCTGAACCCATTTTGAACTCAGTCCCAAACCTGGAAATAAACAATCAACCCTATTCTCTTCAAACCCCAAAATCCAAATCAATAGCAAACAAAACACAAACCCATCATATACGATATCCACCAAGAATAAAAAACAGGGGAACAATAAATTATAGAACAAACACAAACACAAATCCAAATTCATTTCAAGATTAACCTCAATCTGAACCCATTTTGAACTCAGTCCCAAACCTGGAAATAAACAATCAACCCTATTCTCTTCAAACCCCAAAATCCAAATCAATAGCAAACAAAACACAAACCCATCATATACGATATCCACCAAGAATAAAAAACAGGGGAACAATAAATTATAGAACAAACACAAACACAAATCCAAATTCATTTCAAGATTAACCTCAATCTGAACCCATTTTGAACTCAGTTCCAAACCTGGAAATAAACAATCAACCCTATTCCCTTCAAACCCCAAAATCCAAATCAATAGCAAACAGAACACAAACTCATCATATACCCAAAAACCCATTTTTCTAAACTCAAAAAATAGCCAATTAGAAATATGATTTCAAATGATTGAAGTTGGCATACTAGTTTGATTTCAGCTTTTGTGAGAGAAATCCAGGATTGTTTTAGTTGTGGGCGGAGAAGAGCGGATGTGGGGACTCAGGTGAATCACTTCGTGCCGGCCTGTTGCCAATAAACTTTCCGGCCTCATATGAGAATGGAAAACTGGAGCATTTTCTACATCGGTGGATGAAGCAATGGAGAAAAAAAGAAGCCACGAAGAAAAAAAAAAAAAAAGCAACGGAGAGAAAAAAAGAAGCAACGGCAACAAAGTGAATGAGAGAATGAGAGGGAAAAAAAAAAAAAAAAAGAAGCAACGGCAACAAAGTGAATGAGAGAATGAGAGGGGAAAAAAAAAAAAAAAAGAAGCAACGAAGAGAATGAGAGAGAAAAAGAAATCTGGAGGAGAGAGAAAGAATTAATATAATAAGTAGGTGTTCTAATATTTTATTCAAGAAATTCAATAGCTAATGAATAGTAGCCCATCAGACTTGATGGGCTACTGTTAATTAGCGGAAAAAAAAAATTTTTTTTGAGGAATAGAGAAGCTATTGGAGCATGAATAGTAGAAATTTTGAGCAAATATTAGCTATATTTTGGCTATGCATTGATTGTTGGAGATGCTCTTAGGGTGGGTTTGAATTTTAAGGATAATAGAAAAAAGAAAAAAGAGAAAATGAGGAGTGAAAATTTTTTAAAGGATGTCCAATAAATTTCCTCTTCAAAATAGAAAAAAAAAAAAACTTAAACATGAAAATAACAAAAATACCCATATGTAAGTTGCACATGGGCCTTTTTTTTTTTTTTTTCAATTCCAGTTATAATAAATGTTTTCTTTTTTTATTTTTGGAGAAGAAAAATGTTTGCCTTTTCTTCTCTTTTTTTTTTTTTTCTTTTGCTTTCCCATTGGATGTTGCCTCTTCCTTCTTCTTCTTTGTTTTTTTTCTTTATTTCCCTGGGCTAGAGTGTGATAGTGTTTGTTTGTTTTTTTTTTTATACATGATTTTTTTCTAGAACGTGATTTTTATTTTTTAATAAATTTGGGTGACTGTAATATTTTTTGGTTGTTTGTCAATTTTTTTGTTTTAATTGGGCATCATTTTTTAACAAAAGTATCTGAGTAAATTTATCCAAACTCGCTTTTTCCATCTTTTCACTTTTTCACTCACAACTAAACAAAAAGAAAAGAAATTAATATCTTTTCTATCCTCTCATTTTTCCATCTACCTTTCCAATCAAACAGACCCTAGAGTACTTTTTCATGTATAAGTAGTGTATTTCTTTTTTTATACTTATTCAATGGGAAAAATTAGAGGTGTGCATGAGTCAGATTGAGAAGTTTATATACTCTTACCAAATTATCTCTATTTTTCTTTGGCGAAATCACTATTTTGATCCTTACATTTTGGAGTCATAATCAATTTGGTCTTTACGTCTTAGCATAAGTTAATTTAGTCCATGTTATTTTCAATTTACATCCAATTTAGTCCCTACCCTAATGAAAAATGCTTACATGAAAAATAGATTGCATAGCTGGCATGCTTAATGTTAAAATATTAAGTGAGATGATGATGTGTCTACACCACAAAAATCCCACTCTTGAGTCACAATGAAACCTAGGAATATCACTGTATATCTAATGCTCAATTTTTTCACTACCTTGTTTGAATACTCAAGCACCTCCTCCAGGGTTTTTTTTTTTTTTTTAAATAACTATAAAACCCAAACTATATTATTAGTTAGGCAAGTTTTGAAACAAATTTGGTTTTTAACAAATCGAGTCCAGAGGACTCAATTTTGGGGAGCTGAGCTGGACAAGTTGTCCATGTAGACCTGGAAATCGACTTCATTGGACTCAGTTTTTGTACATGGAAATCGAGTCTGTTGGACTCGGTTTTTGTTCATAGAAATCGAGTCTGTGGGACTCGGTTTCTGTTCATGGAAATCGAGTCCACTGGACTCGGTTTTTGTTCAAACACGAACGCCATGCGAGTAACTTAACCCCTGTTTTACTCTGTACAAAACAGAGCATACCGAATCACAACAAGGTCATAACAAAATCAATTACAACTTTGCTATATGCTAACATGGCTAGACATTATACATGTGACATGGCAACAAACCACAAAAGATTAGTTAGCAAGTTTTCCCTCCTTATGTACGAAAAGTAAAATCTTTGTATAGGAAATGTAAACTTCTTAGGCGGCCCAATTGTAAAACCAAGCTATGACCAAATCAAAGTCAGAATGAAATAACATGGAAGGTTATATTTGACCGTGATTTTTCATAGCCTGACTTTGATGACTTTGTCTATCACATTTCCTAAGCAATAATTTTGAGCATGGCACAAAGAGCTTTTTCTCACTCTTGGGTCTCTCCTCTACCAGAAACTTTGGTATCTGATATGTTCACTCAAGGTACAAACTGCACTCAGTTCAGTTCAGAGAACATCTCTTGCACAACTAAAATTGGGTCTGCCATCCAGTTTTGCAGTACAAAAGTGATTTGGTATGCTCTATTTTGTGGAGAGTAAACAAGGGTTAAGTTATTTCATGCATGGCGCCCGTGTTTGAACAAAAACCGAGTCCAGTGGACTCGATTTCTATGAATCAAAACCGAGTCCAGCAGACTCGATTTCCATGTACAAAAACCGAGTCCGATAAACTCGATTTCCAGGCCTACATAGACAACATGTCCAGCTCAGCTTCCCAAAATCGAGTCCTCAGGACTCGATTTGTTAGAAACCAAATTTGTTTCAAAACTTGCCTAACTAATAATATAGTTTGGGTTGTATAGTTATTTAAAAAAAAAAAAAAAAAAAAAAAAAACCCTCCTCCAGCATCATCTTCATGTCATTTCACCTTTAATATCTTCACACTCCGAAGTCCTAACATGGAATCAACCTTCACTCCCCAACAAAAACACAATCATTGATGATCAATCGCTTAACTTCAAAAGTCACTTCCGTTACTTCCCCTCCTCTCTATTTTTCAACCAATCCATCATCCAAACCCGACTTTAATCAGATCATGCTCGGCCCTTGAAGAAGAAGACAACCTCGTACGTTTTTAAACCCCTTTGTTGGGTTTAAACTTTAAAGTCTAAACAAAGTTAGATTTTCGTATAAACTTCGATGTCCCTTCGACTTCTTATTGCTAAAAGTGACGAATCTAAATCCCCCTAGTTCTATATATAGATTTCACGGTTCTTGATGATCCTTGAAACAAAAATCAAAAACAAAAAAGAAAAACAATCAGATCTATCGCCTTCATAGAGATAGCAATGGGTCCAGGAATGGTTTTGAATAAACAAGCAAGATTGTCGCTTTTAGTTTTCGAGCTCACTTTGATCCCTTGATGCCGTTTGAAATTTTGGAATCTGATTAAACTGTTGAATCTGGGTTTAGGGAAGAAGAATAGTGAATAAGTCTTTAAAATAAAATTCTAATAAGTCTTTAAAATAAAATTCTAATTGACTAAAGAAATGGAAAGAAAATTAAAAGGAAAAATTTTGTTTGAGAAAAGATTTTTTATTAAAAGCTGATGTGATTTTTTTGACATCTAAATATTGAGGTGGCCATTAAAATTTTGACACTTTCTATCTCATTTAATATTTTAACAATAAACATGGTAATAATAATGTAAACAGTTTGTACATAAGGTTTTTTTACTATAAATTCCCATCAGCTCAACTTGTAATATTTTGACATGGTCATTAAAATTTTGACATTTATAATATTTTGACATGGCCATTAAAATTTTGACACACTTCATTTTATTTAATATTTTAACATTAAACATGCTAATGTAAACTATTTGTGCATAAGTATTTCTTGTTATGAATTTCAATTAACTCAACCAATAATGTCTTTAATAATTAAATAAGAGACCTGAGATTCAATTCCCGTCTACATCAA
Organism: Quercus robur; assembly: GCF_932294415.1. Classification (NCBI taxonomy): domain Eukaryota; kingdom Viridiplantae; phylum Streptophyta; class Magnoliopsida; order Fagales; family Fagaceae; genus Quercus; species Quercus robur. The sequence goes on along the minus strand of NC_065543.1, from coordinate 3,447,598 downwards.
AAAACGAATGGTATCTTAGTATGATAATAAAGAGTTATCATCAAGAATGGACGCCAAATATAAAAACTTAAAAAAAAAGTATTTTTCACTAATAAATTAACAGTAGGAACTAAATTGAGTATAAATTGATAATAACATAGATTAAGGGTCTGTTTAGATACGGCTTATTTTGCTAAAATTGAAAATTTATTGAAAAAAGTACTGTTGATAAAGGTAAAAGTTAGTTGAAATAATACAGTGATGTTAATGAATAGTACCAAAAAATGCAATGAACCCATAAATAGTAGTAAAAATAAACTGAATAATGAAATAATTTTCATTTATAGCGTGCATTTGGAATGGATGTTTTGCCTAATCCGCGCATTCAGCTTTTTTTAGTGGGTCTCATGGGTACCATTCACGTACTACCAAACTTAGCAAAATACAGATTTCTAAGTAAATATAAGTCATACAACATTATTCATATTTTTTAAAAATTATTTTACTATAATATTTTTAATAAAAAATTTTTAATTTTTAATAAATAAATGATATCTAAAAACACCCATAATCTGTAAACAAAAAGGTGCTAAATTAACTGGTAGAAAATATTATTTACACCTTTTTATTTGAAAGAAATACTTGCGAACTGTTGACACCCGGGACTGTGACAAATAATACGGCTTTTCTGCTTTTTTCATCTCATTTGTCTTATGCGTGAATGCTTGAATCAATTCTCTTATTTTCTTTTTCTTTTTCTTTTTGATGAATGAGTACATTCACAACATGTCAATGATATCAAAAGCTGACCAAAAAAAAAAAAATGATATCAAACAGTATGATTGCTTTTGTTTAAAAAGACTCAAAACTAAATGCCATTCTCAAAAGACTCAAAATCATGACAATTCTAACGTTGATCCATGCAATCATGATAGTTCACACTAATTTATAAGTAATATATGTAAAATCAAAAGTGAGTGCGCCACGTAATGGCACAAACATACAGGACACTTACCATTGTCTAATTGATCAGTCCTACACCTAATCACTGACAGCATTGAACAATATATGTACTTTCCTACAAGGAAACCATCAGTTCTTCACACTCACAGTCAGCATTTCTCTTCCAATTCAACTTCATCAGAGTGTTAAAAGAAAATGCAGAGGAAAATTCATATCCTGGTGATTCCTTATCCCCTACAGGGTCACATAAACCCAATGCTGCAACTCTCCAAGCGCCTAGCTTCAAAGGGTCCTAGAGTCACATTCATCGCTACTAGTCGTATTAGCAAGTCTATACAAGCCCATGAAAGCACTTCTATCAACTTTGAGACCATATCTGATGGCTCTGAAGAAGTCCAAGATTTGGAAACCATAGATGAAAAACTCAAGCGTTTCAAGTCTAAAGTCTCACAAGACTTACCAAAGCTCATTGAGAAACATAATAGCTCCAAATACCCTCCAAAGTTTCTTGTGTATGACTCAATTCTGCCATGGGCTTTAAACGTAGCTCGACAATCTGGACTAGATGGAGCTCCATTTTTCACTCAGTCATGTGTGGTCAATGCCATCTATTACCATGCACATCAAGGAACACTTCAGATGCCCTTAGAAGAAGGGTCTTCAATATCATTGCCCTCGATCCCATCTCTAGGGATCAATGATATGCCTTCGATTTTTCGTGATATGGAATCGTACCCAGGTGAGTTAAATGTTATGGTGAATCAATTCTCAAATTTCCAGGAAGCGAATTGGCTCTTGTGCAACACTTTCGACGAGTTGGAAGATGAGGTAAGTTCACTAATCCATGTATCAATTAATGTCATCTATTCAAATTCAATCTTTTTTTTTTTTTTTTTAAAGAGTCATATATTCAAAGCTTATTAAGATTCTTATAAAAAAAAAAATCTTACGAATATTATTTGCATTTTGCAAAATATTTTTGTCTATTTAACGTAAGAATTTATTATATTTTACTTACACGTTCAGTTTTTTTAATACTTTAGGGTATGGTATCAATTTCACAATATATTTTATTAAAATATTAATTTTTTTACGTAATAACCATCCTTTACTTTTTATATATATATATATATATATATAATATAAAGGTAAAATAACTATTGTCAGTAAGAATTTATTCTATTTTACTTACACATTTTTTTTTAATACTTTAGTTTATATTATCTATTTTATACTATATTTTATTAAAATATTAATTTTAAAAAAATATTTTTAATTTTTTTAATATAATAACCATCATTTACTTTTTTTTTTTTAATATAAATGTAAAATAAATATTATCAGTATAAATTATTTTCTTACTACCTTGCATGGACAGATGATGATGTAAATGAATTTTGAACTTAATTAACTAAAATATGGTATCTTTTCCTTTTTATTATACAGGCTTGGTAATTGCCACTTTCAAATTAATAATAAATAAAAAAAATAAAAAATAAAAAAGAGAAGAAGGTAGGAATACATATTTAAAATATTAATATCTTTATCTTTTTTTTTTTTTTGGTAAAACAATCAATTTTCTTAACATTATGAAGTTGTTTGGTATGATAATTTAAGCAATACTTTTCAGTTTTTAAATAATATTACACGTTTTTTAATGTTCTTTTCACCCAAATATATTTCTAAAAAATACATAGTTACCATACGCCCTATATTATTCATTATCTTTAAGAGCCTTTAAATTAGAATACCCTTCCAAAAATATATAAGCAAATCTCTTTTGTAAATGCTACTTTTCTCTTCTAATAATAATCTATTTTCTCATTGCATTTATAGATTTTTCAATCAATAGTTGTGAGTGGTGAGATCCAAATCTTATATGTATCTATTTAAAACATCTGGAGATGCTAATTTAGCTGTAAAACTCTTGGTAGTATTGAGTTAGAGATACATGAATACATACTTTTTTTTCTTTTTCTTTTTGTTCTGTTGTTATCCATAAACAAAAGATAGTTTTTCATGTAGTATAGTTATTTCTATATTTTCTTATATTATATTGTATTTATTAAGGCATATAAAAGTGACTTTTTTATTTAGTTTATTTTAAATAAATTGATTTGTATACTTTTTTTTTATATTTTATAAAATGTTATTATATTTTAATATGCAATATTGTTTAATTTATTTAACCATTGATTTAAAATATTTAAGTAATTTTAACCGTGCTTGATATAATTTAAAATATAATTACACATGACTTAACCAAATAACATAATGGCCTTGAATCCTATAAGACTGACTTGATGAATTTTTTTATATATAGGAAACATATATATACAATCTGTTTGGGATCCGTTTATTTTGCTGAAATTAAAAATTTTTTGCTGAAAGTATTATAGATAAATATAAAAATTAGTTGAAATAGTATAATGAGACCCATAAATAGTAGAAAAAATAAATTAAATACGTAGTAAAATAAGCTGACTTTTTTATTCGGAGCAGAACAATTGTGTGTGGGAGTGTGTCTCTTTAAGCATAAATTATATGGTTGTTTGTGCTTGTGTGTGGTCATTTTTGTCCAATAAAAATAATGGAAGGACAAAAGAATGCTATCCACTTCATCATAATCATCATCCTAATTATTATTTTAAATATTTTTTTACCTTATATTCTATTACACATATATGCTTCTACTTTCTAAATACCTTTAGGTAATATTTAGGTAATAAATTGGATGACAAGCCGGTGGCATTTTAAAACAATTGGACCAGCTATTCCATCAATTTATTTAGACAAGCGATTGGAAGATGACAAAGAATATGGCCTTAACCTCTTCAAGCCCAGTATGGACACATGCATGAAATGGCTAGAAACAAAGAAAATTGGCTCGGTCGTTTATATATCATTTGGAAGCATGGCAGCCCTTGGAGAAGAGCAAATGGTGGAGATAACGTCCGGCCTAAAGAATAGCAATTGCTACTTTTTGTGGGTTGTTAGAGAATCTGAATGTAAAAAGCTTCCCAGTAATTTTTTACAAGAAATAGTAGAGAAGGGGCTAGTTGTGAGTTGGTGCCCTCAACTAGAAGTATTGGCTCACAAAGCCATTGGATGCTTCATGACTCATTGTGGATGGAACTCGACACTTGAAGCGTTGAGCTTAGGAGTGCCAATGATTGCGATGCCACAATGGATGGATCAAACAACTAATGCAAAGTACATTATGGACGTGTGGAAGGTAGGGGTTAGGATTAAAGTGGATGAAAAAGGCATTGTTACCAAAGAAGAAATAGAACTATGCATAAGGGAGGTAATTGGGGGAGATAGAGGAAAGGAGATGAAAAGGAATTTAATGAAATGGATGGAATTAGCTAAAGAGGCAGTAGATAAAGATGGAAGTTCAGATAAGAATATAGACGAATTTGTGGCAAAAATTTCACATTCGTAATGTTAATGTAAGCAGAAACTCTTCATTCAAATAATGTGAAGAAGAAATGCATGATTTGCCCTAAAACTTCTTTTAAAGTTATGTGATTGCACCATTTATTAAGGACGTACGTTGGATCATCTTCTTTTTTTTTTTTCTTTTTTTTCTTTTTTTTTTGTAACCTTCTTGTAACAAAACAATAACTTGATATAAAAATAAATAAAGGATTTTGAGAATGAAATTGCCCTGCAATAGGTACCTACACAAAAACAAATAAATCATAAGACCTAAGCTAATTCAGAAAATGTGTTAACTGACAATGAGACATTTCAGGTTATTACAACTACGGATTGAATCATTCGACTTACCGATGCCAATTAACAATACAATGTGTAAAATATTGTATCACATTCTTTGTTGACTTACCTACAGATTTTTGCAATTATCATTTCACATTTGTGGTATACACGCTCTATACACACAATGTGTAAAATATAAATACCATGCATATAGGGTTTGTTTTTTGGGAGTGTGAGACTATCACGGTCCCAAATTATTTTAATCATATCAATTAAAATACAACAAAATATAATTTAAGTTAAAAAAAAAAAATCTAAATTGAAACAAAATCAATCAAATTAAGACACAGAAGTAAAAATTAGAATAGAACCTTTCAAGGTAAAGGTAAGAAAATTATGTTCTCTTTAAGAATATTCAAGTTCTTAAGTTCTCTATGGTTACCAGTAATTCAAAGCATATGGTTTCTATTTGACATATCCCCTCTATAATAGAATAACCCAACTAAATCGTTGTATGACTTAAATTTGAAAAATCTAGATTGACCCCTAAGCTATGTGTTTAATTAACAAATTAATTATTACTTATTCCTAGAGGTTATTCACCAATCAAAGGTGTCAGGGTAAAATATTAGAATTTTATTATTGGAATTTGGATGTTGATAACTTAATAAAATATTAATCTATCTCGATAATTCACCGCCTATTAATAAGACAATGAAAGTCAAAAGAATTGATTTAACTCTATGTACATATTGTATAAAAAATTTATTAAAAAAATAAAGAAAATTAAATGAAAAATTAAATATCAGTAATATATCATTCTTATAAATATTTTTTAACAAAATTTTAAGAAACCCCAATCTTCCATTTATTGATATCTGTATTTTTTTAAAAAAAAAATAGTAAAAAAGGAATTTTGAAAATAATGTGAACAGGATGCATGTAACTATTGCATGTTTATTAAGTAGCTCTATGTTTACTAACTAATCCCACCGACGTGACTATCTCATATCTCATATACTATTTTTCATTGAATTTTTGGTCTAGTCTTGTGTTTGTTGTTTTTCCTTTATTTTTTATGGATAAACTTAAGCCTATTGGGTTTAGCCGGATTGGTTTAGGTATAAACTCATTTATAACATATTACGAGAGAGTTTGGATATGGATTATCTCACGTCCTTGTGTTTAGGTTTTGACGCTTTTTTTTTTTTTTTTTTTTTCACGCTTTTTGGGAGACAATGGCTACTGTTTATGAACAGTAGCCATTGTTTATTGTCTTTTCAACCATCTTTTATCAGTTTTGTGTTCTGTGATCAGTGTATGAGACCCACAAATTTCACTTTTCAGGAACTTTTTCATTTAAAAATGAGTCTCACGGTACTATTTACACTTTTAAAAATTATTTTGATACAGTATTTTTAGTTTCAGCAAAATAAGTTCTATCCAAACAGACCCTATATAGACTTTTCTCAGACAATTAAATTTATATAATATAAACATGTAAATAATATATATACTATTAAATTCATTAAGTAGCAATAAGTTCAAAACGTTACATTGATATACTAGTATGTACTTTCATTTTCTAGCCTAAGTCGAAACTGTAGCCAGAATGATATTGATTCCACTGTAACTAACACTACTTTATTTTTATCTTTAAATTTTTTTTGTTGTGAAATTTATTATGAATTATGTTTCAACTCTTTTTTTTTTTTTTTTTTTTGAGAATCTATTTCGACTCAGACTTATTGATCAATTATCACTTCTACATTTTTAAAGTAAATTAAATGAATATGAAAACATGTAATCTAACTCTAACTAATCAATTTAAAATCTATTATCACCTCAAAATTTAGAAGGAAAATTATTAATTTGCATGAATAGTAGCATGTAAAATGAACCGTTTTTTCTAAAGTGACAAATATTGACCACTTATTTTTTTTACAATATATACTTTACATAATACTATTTATGAAATTAAATAGTTGCCCGGTTTAGAAACAAGACTTTGATATTGATATTAGTATAGTCGGCAAGTACCTATAGACATCAATTATGCATTCGTTTGGATTGGGCGTCTATGTTTACAAGTTTGCGTTTTCTGGGTTTTTTTTTTTTTTTTTATCACGTGTTCTAGGAAGTAATGTGGTTACTGTTCATGAACAATAGCCGCGACTTTTTCATGGTGAACAGTGCATTTGTGTACTGTTCATGGACTCACAAATTTCACTTTTTAGCAATTTTTTTATTAAAAATGAGTTCTACAATACTATTCACACATTTAAAAATTATTTTGTTACAGTGTTTTCAATTTCAATAAAAATAAGTTCAATCCAAACAGACATATATGAGGGACGCATTGCGTCTTACACTCAAATTCATTCCTTATTTATGTGTCAATTTTTTATTAGATTTCATTCCTTTCATGATAAACTCGAATAAAAGAAGTTGACAAAGGATGTAGATTTGGACGCAAGAATGGCTATCCCAGCGTTCCTCTATAAAATCAATGTGGGCCAAGCGCAAAAGAAAAAAGTGATATGTGGGCCACGTTCACTCTCAATGGTACAAACATACAAGACACAAATGTCAGTTTGATTAGTCCTTCACCTAATTACTGACAGCATTGAACAAAAGCATTTCTTCTCCAATTCAACTTCTTCAGAGTGTTGAGAGCATTAGAAGAAAATGGAGAGGAAAATTCATATCCTGGTGATTCCTTATCCCCTACAAGGTCACATAAACCCAATGCTGCAATTCTCAAAACGCCTAGCTTCAAAGGGTCCTAGAGTCACATTTATTGCTACTAGTCGTATTAGCAAGTCTATACAAGCCCATGAAAGCACTTCTATCAACTTTGAGACCATCTCTGATGGCTCTGAGGAAGTCCAAGATTTGGAAACCTCTGATGAAAAACTCAAGCGTTTCAAGTCTAAAGTCTCACAAAACTTACCAAAGCTCATTGAAAGATTTAATAGCTCCAAATACCCTCCAAAGTTTCTTGTGTATGACTCAGTTCTGCCATGGGCTTTAAACGTAGCTCGACAATCTGGACTAGATGGAGCTCCATTTTTCACTCAGTCATGTGTTGTTAATGCCATCTATTACCATGCACATCAAGGAACACTTCAAATGCCCTTAGAAGAAGGGTCTTCAATATCATTGCCCTCGATGCCATCACTAGGGATCAATGATATGCCTACGTTTCTTTCTGATACGGGCTCGTACCCAGATGTGTTAAACCTTGTGGTGAATCAATTCTCAAATCTCCAGGAAGCGAATTGGCTCTTGTGCAACACTTTCGACAAGTTGGAAGATGAGGTTCAATAATCCATCTATGTCATATTCATATATTCAATTTTCTTCTTCTTCTTTTTTTTTTTTTTTTTTTTTTTTTAATTTTTTTTATTTTATAGAAGAGTATATATATGCAAGCTTCTTGAGATGCTATACTTAATTTCCACTTTCACATTAAAAAAAATGGTACGAATACTTATATTAATACTAATATCTCTATTTTTTTTTTTTTGGGGTAAAACATTCCATTTTCTTGACACATAATTCATTAACTTTAACAGCCTTTAATGAATATGCTTCCAAAAATCTACAAGGAAATATCTTGTGTAAAAGCCCCTTTTCTTTCTTAAAAACAATTCATTTTCTCATTTTGTATTTGTAGGTTTCTCTTTTCTATTTCTTTTTTTCATAAAATCGATAGTGGTGGGTGACCATTAAGATTTAAATCTTGCATGTTTTTATTAAAATATCAGGAGATGCTTATTGAGCCAGGTGATAATTATGATTTGAATTTTGATGTCTTTATTAAAAATTTTAGGATATATATTTATATATATATATATATATATATGAAATTTTTTTTCTTTTTCAATTATAAGAGACAATGTTATTATGATTTGTACGTATAAATTTTATATTTTCTAAAAATATTATTATATTTTAATGTGTAATGTTTAGTTTATTTATAATAAAAAAAGACCTTTCTCATACAAAAAAAACTTTTGATTTAAAATATTTAAGGAATTTTAATCATGATTATTATAATTTAAAATATAATTACATATGACTTAATCAAAATAAAATATTGATCTCGAATCATATAAAACTGACTTGAATAAAAATTTTTATATATAGGAAAATAATATGTATATGTAATAAATTGTGTGATAATATATATTTGAGAAACTTATGTGATATATATATATATATATATATATATATGGTGTAGTTGTGTGTCTCTTTAAGAATAGATTATAGTGTTTATGCTTGTGTGTGGTCTTTTTTGTCCAATAAAAATTATGGAAGTATAAAAGAATGATATTCTTTCCATCTCTAGTATATCATTGAACCATGATGGTATGATATAAGAGTACTTCATCGTCTTCGTAATTATTATTTTTTTACCTGATTCTATTACGTATACATATATGCTTCTGCTTTCTAAATTCCTATAGGTAATAAATTGGATGGCAAGCCAATGGCCTTTTAAAACAATTGGACCAGCAATTCCATCAATGTATTTAGACAAGAGATTGAAGGATGACAAAGAATATGGCCTTAACATTTTCAAGCCCGACATGGACATTTGCATGAAATGGTTAGACACAAAAGAAATTGGCTCAGTCGTTTATATATCATTTGGAAGCATGGCAACCCTTGGAGAAGAGCAAATGGAGGAGATAACATGGGGCCTAAAGAATAGCAATTGCTACTTTTTGTGGGTTGTTAGAGAATCTGAAGAGAAAAAGCTTCCCAATAATTTTTTACTAGAAACAGCAGAGAAAGGACTAACTGTGAGTTGGTGCCCTCAACTAGAAGTATTGGCTCACAAGGCCATTGGATGTTTCATGACTCATTGTGGATGGAACTCGACACTCGAGGCATTGAGCTTAGGAGTGCCAATGATTGCGATGCCACAATGGTCGGATCAAACAACTAATGCAAAGAACATTATGGATGTGTGGAAGGTAGGAATTAGGGTTAAAGTGGATGAAAAAGGCATTGGTACCAAAGAAGAAATAGAGCTATGCATTAGGGAAGTAATTGAGGGAGAGAGAGGAAAAGAGATGAAAAGGAATTCAATGAAATGGAAGGAATTGGCTAAAGAGGCAGTCGACGAAGATGGAAGTTCAGATAAGAATATAGAGGAGTTTGTGACAAAACTTTCACATTCCTAATGTTACCTAATGTTAATGTAAGTAGTAACTCTTCATTCAGATAATGGTTTATAAGAAATTTATGGTTTGCAGTAGAACTTCTTTTAAATAAGTCGTGTGATTGCACTCTTAATTAAGGTTATACGTTGGATCATCTTTTTTCTGTGTAATCTTCTTGTAACAAAAACGATACAACATTTAAGAGTCCTGTGAATCCATGTATCAATTGTTAAACCCTGACTTAAAAAATATAAAAAATATTTTTTTTTTTTTAAAAACCCCACATTATGCAAAATGGACCCCCAAAAAAAAAAAAAAAAGATTTTGTGAATGTAGTTGCCCTGTAATACGTACCTCGCCAAGAACAAAATAAAACGAAGGACCTATAAGCTAATTCAGACATATCAGGTTATTTGAACTATGGATAAAAATCATAAAACCATGTATTTGTTGACTTATCTATACCAACAATACAATGTCTCCTCAAATTGTTGGAAAATTATTGTTTCACATTTTTTGGTATAGACATCTTGTGTAAAATTTTAATACAATGTGTATGGAGTGTGTTTATCAGGAGCGTGAGACAATCAAGGTCCCAAATTATTTTAATCATGTTGGTGAAAATACAAAAAAAAAAATATATATATATATATATATGTATAATTTAATTTAATTTACCATAGAAAAGAAAATCTTAATTGAAAAATCAATCGAATTAAGACACAGGAGTAAAAATTAGAACATAACCAATCAAGCTAAGGTACAAAAATTATGTTCTCTACTTTAAGAATATTCAGGTTCTCTATGGTTGGTAAAAACCATAAATCAAAGAATATGGTTTTCTATTTGACCTGACCTATCCCCTCTATAATAGAATAGCCCAACTAAGTCACTGTATGTAGGCCTGTTCAAGAATTCACCGGCGCCGACAAAACCGTCCGAAACCGCGCCGATCCGACCGTTGATAGCTCCACCGAAGGTTCCCGGCGCGATGATCGGTAGGCTTTTTCCGTTACCGAAGTCGGCCGGTGCGGTGGTCGGCAGCAAGATCTGCAAACCGAAGAGAAACCGAACCGAACCGATATATATATATATATATATATTTAAGTTAAACATATATAATATATAATCATTCATCAGTTGAGAGGGAGACAGAGAGAGAGAGAGAGTACCGGTTGCAGTTGCAGACTTGCAGTTTTAGCGTGAAACAGAGAGAAGCAAAGGAAGAAGAAGGAATCACTTAAATTTTAAATTAGAACGACGCCGTTGCATTTATTTTTTTATTTTTTTTTTAAATCTGATTTAAAACGACGCCGTTTTGGAACCATTTTAAAATTTTACTATCAGGTTCAAAACCGCGTCGTTTTAGTGTCAGAATTAAAAAAAAAAAAAAAAAAAAAAAAAAAAAAAAAAAAAAAAAAAAAAAATACGGAGGTTGTCCAATGTCCAGGCGTCAGTGCGTCACTGTCTCACTGACTCACTCCTTATCAAAAGAAATTTTTAAATAAAAGAAAAGGTTAACTGTTAACATGTGAGAGTGTGAGGCTTTGTGTGTGTCAGGAGGAACGGTCCTCTGAGTCTTTGAGTGGTCTTATCCAAGTTACTCAGTGTCTCCCACTTGCATTGTTTGAAAAAATATATATTAAAAAAATAAAAAGAATGCTGTGGCCGAATGGGTTAGTTTGACACAGCCATGCCACTTGCGTTTTTTGAAAAAAAAATATATATTAAAAAATTAAAATAAAAAATAAAAAAAGCATGCCTGTCACTGATTGAGTCAGTCCGTGCAAGATTTTTTTTCTTTCTCTTTTGATCTCAGCCATACAAGTCTTTTCTTCTTTACTCAGCTGCTCTCATTTTTCCTCTCTTTTCTTTAGACTCTCACTCTGCTTCTCTCAAGTCTCAAACTCTCGCCTCTCAGACTCAGGAACTCAGTCAATCATTACTCATCAGTTAGATAGCTTATGGCTACCTTCATTTCTCTTCCGAGCCCTAATCCCGCCGAACAAACATTAGTTTTTCCCTCTCAATCTCAACTCTCACCTAACCATTTTTCTCTTCTTTTTTTGCTCTCAATCAGCCACATAATCATAATGTTTCTTCCAAACCCTAATCCCGCCGAACAATTAATAGTATTTCCCTCTCAATCTCAGATTTTCAGGCTCCCACCAACCATTTTTCTCTTCTCTTTTGCACTCAGCCACGTAATTTTTTTTCCATACCCTAATCCCGCCGAACAAACAGTAGTTATTCCCTCTCAAATACTCAATCTTAGGCTCCGACCTAACCTTTCCCTATTTAAGAACACAAGCTCTCAATCTCACTCTCAAGACTCATCTCTAATTCTCAGTCTCACTCTCTCACAAAGAAAGACCTTCCTCTCAAGGTCTCACGAAATTTCTAATACCTAAGAGGCTAAGACAGTCAATCTTCTTTTCATCTCTGTTCTCCACCGTGGCTCTGCCACTATGTAGTTCTGTTTGGTAACCCTAACCCCTACTTTGTTTTAGTTTTATTTTATGCTCACTAATGTTTCTTGTTGATTCTAATTTTTTTTTTTTTGGTTATTTTCTTGTAATATCAGGGGTAATTTAAAAGATTCAGCTTCAGCCTAGGAAAGGAATAAATCTCGAAGGCTTAAATAGTTCTGGGTATTTTCTCATACTATTAATATTTGTTTTGGATTCACAATTTTTTATTTTCTTTTTTCTTTTTTGTTTGATTTTCTTTTAAGGATTATTTTTTATTTTGTTTTCAGCTCACCATGTTGTGTCAAACTTTCATGTTTGTGTTTGATTTTGCTTTTAGTTTTAGTGTGTGTTTTTTTTTTTTTAAAAGGTTCATTCATGTTGTTTTCTGTTTGGTTTTGTTTCTAGGGTTCAGAGACTGTAAATTTATTTTTGATTAATCATACTGTTGTGATTTTAGTTTTAAATATATATAATATTTATTTTTAAGGTTCACTCATGTTGTTTGTTGCTTGATTTTGTTTCTAGGGATCAAAGATTGTAAATTTATTTATTGATCATCCTATTGATTGATTATACTGTTGTGATTTTAGTTTATTATATCATGCTAATATGTTGTGATTTTAGTTGATTGTCTTGTTGTGATTTTAGCACTGAGAAAGCTGCTTGTATAGTTTTTGTTTACTAATATTTTATTGAAATTAGTGGATGACTGCGTGTTTAAGTTAAAGGTTGCTTGTATAATTTATTTGTTGTTGATTCCTTAATTACTATGTATATGTGATTGTTATTTATATTTTTGTAATTAGATCATGGCTACTTGTGCTTCTTCTTCCACCCCCTCTACTGAGCCTGCTCCTAGTTCATGTGCTGAGGCTAATCAACCAAATACACAATCTCCCGTTCCACCATCAGGTGTTGCACCCCCTCAAACACAAACAGAAACTCAACAAGCTACTATTAATGGTGGTAAAGATCCTTCTAAGATATGGGACCATTTTTCTAAAATAGAGGGATGTGACCCCCTTTTCCCTAAGTCCCAGTGCAACTATTGTAAAAAGAATTATAATTGTCACCCAAAAAGAAATGGAACCTCTGCCATGTGGTCTCATATAAAATTTAGTTGTAAGAAGTATCCCTATAGGCGTGATAAAGGTCAAACCACTTTGAGTTACCAAAGTAAAAAAAAAGGGGAGGGAGAGGGTTGTAATGAGCTTGTGTTAAGGAAGTTTAGTGTGGAGAGACTAAGGATGGCCTTAGCTAGGATGATAATTGTTGATGAACTGCCTTTTAGGTTTGTTGAGCATAGTGGGTTCATTGATTTTATGGCAGAGGTAGAGCCTAGGTTTGAAGTTCCCTCTCGGGTTACTGTTGCAAGGGATTGTCTTAGACTTTACATTAGGGAGAAGGAGAGTTTGAGAAAGGTTTTAATAGATGGTCAAAGGGTGTGTTTGACAACTGATACTTGGACTTCAATCCAAAACCTTAATTACCTCTGTTTGACTGCTCATTATATTGATGTTGATTGGGTTTATCATAAAAAGATTTTGAATTTTTGCTTAGTACCTGATCATAAGGGTGAGACCATTGGTAGGGTAGTTGAGTCTTGTTTGCATCAATGGGGGATTGATCATATTTTTACAATTACTGTTGATAATGCAAGTTCAAATGATGTGGCCATAGAATATCTTAGGAGAAAAACAAAAGATAGGGTGGGTAGCCTCTTGGGTTGTGAGTTCCTTCATATGCGTTGTTGTGCCCATATTTTGAATTTAATTGTGCAAGATGGGCTAAAGGATCTGAATGAGTCAATTGTTAAGGTTCGTAATGTAGTGAGGTATGTGAAATCCTCTCCTAATAGATTTGAGAAGTTTAAGGCATGTGTTGAAAAAGAAAAAATTCAAAGCAAAAGTTTGTTGTGCCTTGATGTGTCTACTAGGTGGAATTCAACTTACTTGATGTTAGAAAGTGCACTAAAATTTGTGGCTGCATTTGAAAGGATGGAGGAAGATGATGGGCATTTCCTTCGTTATTTTGAGGATCCATCTAATGGTCCCCCTCGGTTTTTAGATTGGGAAAATGTAAGACTTTTTACAAAGTTTCTTGGTATGTTCTATGAGGCGACTTTAAGATTTTCTGGTTCCTTGTTTGTGACTACTAATGTGTATTTCCATGAGCTTGTTAGTCTTCAAGACCAGTTAAATCATTTGTGTAATGGTAGGGGTGATCCTTTGTTAAAGGGTATGGCACAAAGAATGAAATTGAAGTATGATAAGTATTGGGGTAGTGTTGATAGGATAAATCTGATGTTGTTTGTGGCTGTTGTGGTTGATCCTAGATATAAATTGAAATATGTGAGGTTTTGGTTTAAGCAATGGTATGACAAGGAGAAGGCAGACGAGTTAGGATTGAGAGTTAGGGAAGTTTTGAATAGATTGTACAAGCATTATAGTGGAGCAATGGGGACCCCATGTGGTGCTAGTGCTAGTGGGACTTGTGAGTTTGATAGTGGTGATGTTGCTGTCATGTCCTCTATGCTAAGTGGTTTTGGTAGTGCAGAAGAGAGGATGAAGAGGTACAATAACATTTACAAACAGCACTTAGCAGATGAGGATAGTGTAGAATGCAAATCTGAATTGGAAAGATATTTGTTAGAAGCTAGTGTTGATCCAGATACAGTAGGCTTTGATATTCTTGATTGGTGGAGGGTGAATTCTTCAAGATATAGAATCCTTTCTCAAGTTGCCCGTGATGTTTTGGCAATTCCTGTCTCTACTGTTGCATCAGAATCTGCATTTAGCACAAGAGGTCGTGTCTTGGATCCTTTCCGTAGCTCATTGTCTCCCAATACTGTTGAAGCTTTAATTTGTACACAAAATTGGTTGAGGACCAAGCACTCAACTGAACCAATTAACCTGCGAGAGGCAATGGATGAAGTGGAAAACCGTGAACTTGAATCGGGTAATGTGTTTATGTTCTTTTTTAATTTTTTTCTGCTTTTGTTATTTATAAATTCTCTTGTATTTTTTTTGTTATTTATTTGTGAGTTATTATTTATATACAATTTGTTTTGTCTTTTTTCCCCCTTTTAGAGCTTGCACCAAAACCCACTGTGGGTGCAGTTTCTGTTCTAGATTGATTTGGGAGGTGGGGTTGTTTTTTGGACTAAGCTATCTGAGGTAAATTAAAAATTTTATGTAATTTTCTTATGTTTGTTGGCTGCTGTTTGTAATGGTGTTAATTGTCAAGTATTGCTTTCTACTTTTTACTTATCATTATTTTTTGGGGATTGACATTGTAGGGATGGAGTTTTTTGTATATGATGACTTGGAATTGTTGACTGGCTGATTGCAGAAATTTTTTGTGGATGCTGACTTAATCATGGAGAGGGCCAAATTAGGAGTGTTTGGGTGCTTGGACTGTTGCTGGTTGCTCGCCTGATGCTTTGTTGTTGCGCTCTGTTTTATTTTTGTTTACTAGATGCACATATGACAACACAAGCATTGAATGAACACACTATTAGTCTTATTCATTTTTTGTGAAAAATATGTAGTTGTGTATTGTACCAGTTGTATATTTTGGTCCAACATCTATTATGTATATTTGTATAGTGCTTCTCAAGCACCATTTTAACTATTTTGTAGTGTTGCACTACTACTCTTTGAGGTTGTGCTACTACTTATATTTGATGTGATTATTATGATAGAAATAGTAATGTTAATGTTGTTGCTATGTTGGGATTTTCTTGTTATGGTTGAGACTTGATATTTAATAGTTGTGTGTTTGATTTGAAATATTGTGACAGGTTTAGATTTTTATATGTGTTAATGTATTTAATAAGTACATGTTTAATTTGACAGGATGAATTAAAGTTGAATTATTGTTGAGACTTGATTATGAGTTTGGTGACAGATTTGGAGTTGTTTTCTTGTGGTTGGAACTTAATAGAGAAAGGCTTAGTTAAAAAGAAATCATAATGGGCTCAAAATGATATTTTTTTAAGGCTTTGAAGTCCAAAACTTAGCATAGGAATTTTTAAAAATCTAGTCCATATGACCGAACGAACCGCACCGAGTCGTTAGGATTAACCGCACCTTATGCAGACCGGTTTTTATCTTCCAAAAGTGAGGTGCGGTTTAGCATAGGGTGAAACCGCACCCTATAGGTGTGGTGCAAAAAATCTCTTCAAAACCGACCGAACCGAACCGTGTACACCCCTAACTGTATGACATAAACTTGAAAAATCTAGATAAGACCCGTATGTGTTTAATTAACAAATTAATTATTACCTAATCCTAGAGGTAATAATAATTCACCAATCAAAGGGGTCATGATTATATAATGGTATAAAAATATTAGAATTTTATAATTGGAATTTTGATTTTGATCATTTAATAAAATATTAATCTATCTTGACAATATTCGCAGCCTATTGATTAGACAATGAAAGTCAAAAGTTGATTTAACTCTATGTACATATTGTATATAAACTTTTTTTTTTTTTTTAAGAAAAAAAAAGAAAGAAAGAAAGAAAAAATATCAGTAATATACCATTGTTATAAATATTTTAAAATTTTTTTAATAAACCCCAATCTCCCAGGCATAGATATCCGTGTTAAAAAAAAAATGGTAAAAAGGGAACTGTGAAAATTATGTGAACATGATGCTTGTAACAATTGCATGTTAATTAAGTAATTCTATGTCTACTTATGGTCTGTTTGAGATTCACTTATTTTATTAAAATTTAAAATTTTTTACTAAAAATATTGTAGATAAAGGTAAAAATTAGCTAAAATAGTACAGTGAAACTTATGAATAATATCAAAAAGTGCAGTAAAACTCATGAATAGTAGCAAAAATAAACTTAATAGTAAAATAAGTTAACAAATAATTTTTGCCAAACAAACACTTAATATGAAGTTATAATAAAATCTATAATCCTAGAGGACAAATTATTAACTTAAAAAAAAATATAAAAAATATAATTTAAATTCGATGTAAGTATAAAATGATATTTTATGGTTTGTTTGGATTGAGAAAGAATAAAGTAGAGTAAATTTAGCATAAATTAGCTTTTTTTAGCCAATACTACTCTATTCTCTTCCACTTCGCCTCATTTCTCTCTCCATCCAAGCAGGGCTTTAGTTGTACATGACCAATACAAAATATAAGATATTATAAAGGAAAATGCTATCTGATTTGGACATGTGAGTCGTGTGACATAGAATTACTCTTGGCTCCTCATGAAATTATACTTTCCTAAATCCTTTGTATTATTCATTTTGTTAGCACTTACGTTTACGTAAGCAATGATGTCATCAAAGAAACTCACAAAAATGCAAAAGCAATTTGATGACATCATTCATCAATGCTAAGTACTTAAAAAAAAAAAAAAAACAATTTTTCTCACATGGTGAATCGTAAATAATAAAATTATGAACTTATTATTTTATTTTTACTACTCAGAGGATCTATTATTTTACTTTTACTGCTCAAAGGTCACCCAAGTGGCAAATTGGAGCAAAAATTGTGGAATTTTTTTTTTTTTTTTGTCCCTGGCCTTTTATAATTTATTTCCTTAATACCTACAAAACAAGTCACGTGTGCAAAAGTAAGCTGATGAAGTGGTATTTTTTTAATAGGAGTTTTCCTTAGAGGTTGTTCAGAAAATTTCTATACTACTTTTATGGAAGATATAAAGAGTTTAAAAAAAATAGTTTTTCTATAAAACTTTATATATATATATATATAATAGTATACAGTTAATAGATGATATAAGCATTTGTTAATAGATTAGTTTTAGTTTTAGAAATGTTTTATGAAAAAAGAAAATACAATTAATTTTTTTGATAGTTTATATATTTCTTGTGAAAGTAATATTAAAATTTTTCTAAAAATGGTTTATTAATAAATGCCTTAAGAGCATTTATTAACCAGACTTTTATATATATATATATATATATTTATATGTATATATATAAGCACACAAAATGTTAAAACTTAGGGAAAACCATAAAATTATTTAGGTATAGTATCTTAAGTTTTACAATTAAATTCAAATATATGATTTTGGGACTTGTAATTAACTACTTGTAGAAAGAAAGTGCATTGGTCATATAGTTAATAAAACATAAAATTGTGCTCGTGTAGCACTTAAGAAGCTATAAATAGTTTTTACCCAAATTGTAATAACTGATTGAAATCCAATATTCAACACGCTAAAATAAAATCAGGCTGAAATCCAACAACGTTAACAATTTAAATTTATATAAGTAATATATATATTTAAGAAGGAAAGTATTTCCAGGCTATGATATGTTTCTCTCTATTATAATTGGATTTTTTTTTAAGTGCATGGTTTGATCAAACAACGATATATATATATATTACTAACTTTTATGACTTCTATTAGAAATTCTCGTTTTAACCGTTGAAATTTCTTTGATTTTAGGCCACATGTGCAAAAAAGGAAAGTAGAGCAGAGTTTCTTTTTTTTTATTTTGTTAAAAAAAAAAATTGAGTAGAGGGGTGATTAGCGTGGTTTCTCTACTTAAATGTGACTATAGTAACACCTTATTTATTATCAAACGAAACCCTATACTCTTAGTTTATAAAAACTCACTTATTATTTTTTAGACCGTTTAAAATGAAGATAAAATATAAGAAGTACAGAGACGGAGACGTAACTAATTATTGAGTAACGAACCTAAATACTGGGACTTACTGGTATCTAACCTACCAGGCTACCCGAACGTTGGTAGAATTTCACAAGCTAGTTCCAATTTCCAAAGTGATCCGTATATAGTTGCTATGACATGGCTTTAGAAAGCTACCCCACTCGTGATTGTCAAAATCAACTAATCAAACAGGTCTGCTTACATATTTAATTACATCATGCATTCTTTTTATAAGTCTATCACCAATCATTAAATATATATATGCAAACCAATATTTCAAACCTACCAGTCAACTTTTCTCAAAAAAAAAAAAGGATCCTACCAGTCAACTTCGAAGCATCATAAATATCTCTCCTTGTTTATTGCTTTTCTAAGTTCTAACAAATACTTTTGTGTGTTCATTGAGTGAGAGAAAATGGAGAGAGAACAAGGAGCTACTCTTACCCATATTGTTGTACTCCCTTACCCTTTACAAGGTCACATAAACCCAATGCTCCAATTCTCCAAACGCTTAGCCACAAAGGGTCTCAAGGTGACCCTACTCACCCCCAAGTCCATTGTCGAGTCCATGAAAGGCCAAGCCACCTCAGTCACATTTGAGCCCATTGATGATGATGACGACTCTGGGGAGCTTATAGCAGCAGAAACAATGGAAGCGTATGACGAGCGCTTTAAAGCCATATTTTCACATGGTTTAGGAGGCCTTATTGAGAAAAATAAGAGCTATGGATATGCTACTAAATTAGTTGTCTATGATTGCATTTTGCCATGGGCAGTAGACATAGCAAAACAACATGGTATTGGTGCAGCTCCGTTTTTAACTCAATCATGCACAATTGCTGCCATCTATTACAACTTGTATCAGGAGAGATTTACGCTTCCTCTTCAAGAGCCTGAAGTGTTATTGCCTTCACTACCGCTGCTAAGGATGGATGACATGCCGTCCTTCATTTCCCAGCCGGCATCATACCCATTTATACTAAGAGTTTGCCTGGAAATGTTCCATAATTTCCATGAAGTGAATTGGGCATTTTGTAACTCATTTGATAAGTTGGAAGAGGAGGTAAGTTCGTTCTTTAATTCCAGCATATGTATCTTTTAATTTGCAAGTGCAAACATTCAAAACACATTTTTATTTTTATTTTTTATACATTTTAAATGGTAGAGAGGGATTTGAACTTGAAGATTTCTCTCAATTAGGAATACCATAATATATGTCATTTGAACTAAAAGTCATTGGCCCATGCATTCAGTACACATAATTATAGGTACACGGAGATATATACATCATAATAATTCCCACCAAGCCAAAAGGTTAGTCCAGTTAGATTGACATTCTTATTATGGGGGTGACATGCAATTTTTGACAAAAATTCAGTATTCATCTCTTGAAAATGAAGTTTTGATTATTGTTAGAGAGTAAATATGATTGAAGCACATCAAGGGAAATTGAAACCATGAAGATGATCTTTTTTTTTTCTTTCTTTCTGAATTGCTACCATGACAATGATACACACACAATACGATTTTAACCTATTCAACCAAGCTACCGATTAATTTTTTGATATATTTATCATCAATTCCAGACAATAAATGGTTTTTAAAGAAATAATAAATGTTACTTCATGATATATTGTATCAATTTATGATAAAGAAAGCAATGTCACCTGAATATATGAAACTCATCTTTTCATTGTTTTTTTTATTAAAAGTAGGTGGTTAGAGATGTACTATATATATAAAAATAAAATAAAATAAAAAAAGGAAATGTCAACAGATTTTAACCTATTCAACCAAGCTACCAATTAATTTTTTGATATATTTATCATCAATTCCAAACAATAAATGGTTTTTAAAGAAATAATAAATGTTACTTTGTGATATATTGTATCAATTTATGATAAAGAAAGCAATGTCACCTTTTTTTTTTTTGAAATAATTACAACATGCTGCTAATCCCGCAGCTCAAACTCTTTCTCCCCTAAACCCCCAAGCACTTTGTACATGAGGAGATGTTAATTTAGTTACAAGGCCTTTGGCAAAGAAAGCAATGTCACCTGAATATATGAAACTCAACTTTTCTTTGTTTTTTTTATTAAAAGTAGGTGGTTAGAGATGTACTATATAAAAAAAAGGAAATGTCAACGGATTTTAACCTATTCAACCAAGCTACCAATTAATTTTTTGATATATTTATCATCAATTCCAAACAATAAATGGTTTTCAAAGAAATAATAAATGTTACTTTGTTATATATTGTATCAATTTATGATAAAGAGAGCAATGTCACCTGAATATATGAAACTCAACTTTTCTTTGTTTTTTTTATTAAAAGTAGGTGGTTAGAGATGTACTATATAAAAAAAGGAAATGTCAACAGATGTCCTTAAGTAATTGTTAATAAACCATTTTTAAAAATTTTTTATGAAAAAAAAAATTAATATTTTAACAGCTTTTTCTATTTATCAAAATAGTGATATCAAAACTTTCCTAAAATGAATTATTAATTATTACCTTAAGGGCAGCTGAATTAAGTTTAACTTCATAATCAAATTGGGAGGAAAAATAAAAATATAAAAATCACAACAAAAGAAAACAAATGATGATTTTACTTTCGATCAATTGTTTTCCAATGAACTTGTGTTCGAGATGTTTAGGTGTAATTTATTCAAATCTATATGTTGTGAATGTTTTGGTGAATTCCATCAGGTGGTGAGCTGGATTTCAAGCCAATGGCCAATCAAGAACATAGGACCAACAATTCCATCAATGTACTTAGACAAGAGGTTGAAGGACGACAAAAATTACGATCTGAGCCTCTTTAAACCAAGTGTTGATGCTTGCATGAAATGGCTGGACTCGAAGGATACTGGCACAGTTGTTTATGTATCTTTTGGAAGCATGGCTGCCTTAGGAGAAGAGCAAATGGAAGAACTGGCATTGGGCCTAAAGAGGAGTAACAGGTATTTCTTGTGGGTAGTTAGAGAGTCAGAGACAAAGAAACTTCCTACAAAATTTATAGAGGAGACAACTGAGAGAAGTTTGGTGGTGACATGGTGCCCTCAATTAGAAGTTTTGTCTCATAAGGCTGTCGGCTGCTTCATGACTCACTGCGGTTGGAACTCGACGCTCGAAGCACTAAGCTTGGGTGTGCCGATGGTGGTCATGCCACAATGGAGTGACCAAGCCACCAACTCTAAGTGTGTCATGGATGTGTGGAAGGTCGGAATTAGGGTTAAGGTAGACAACAAAGGGATGGTCACAAGAGAAGAAATTGAACTATGTATTAATGAAGTTATGGGAAAAAAAAAGGAGGAGATGAAAAGGAATGCATTGAAATGGAAGAAATTAGCTACTGAGGCTTTCGATGAAGGTGGAAGCTCTGATAAGAACATCGAGGAGTTTGTGGCAAAAATTGTACAAATTTGATGTTATGTAAAACAAGGTCATTGTTGGAAACCATGAAAGATGGTTTCTCAATATTCATGTAGGTTTACATCACTCGTATTCATTTAATGTTGTGTTTTGATTAATGAAAAAGTTTTGAATAAATATTTTCTCAAAAAAAGTGAAGGTGAAATAAGAAAATTAATTTCTAATAGAAGGTCATCAATCGTAGGATCCAATTTTTTCGAATGTCAACCAATTGCCCACAAAAATCACTAGAATTTGTCAACCAAGGTCAGTTTTCTTTTATCAAAATTATTAGCTTGTTGTAGGACAGATGATAATCCGGAAATTTTGTTGTCGATCTACTCTAAAATAAATATAAATCATATCTTAAAGAATATCAGCTACACACAGTTTTCAGGAATTTTTTTAGGAGGTGAGTAAGAAGATGAATCTTGTGGTCTAGGTGATTTCTGTTTTACAAATATTTCATACTAGCAAGAAAATAAAAAAATGAAAAATACTATGTCCATAATATTTTTACAATATTTTCATAAAAAAATCTTAGATGATAAATTGTTATTCGTTCTAATTTAAACCAACTATTGGAATTACTTTTTTTGCCCATCATTAACAGCAAGTAACAATCTACTATTTAAAATTTGTTATGAAAGTATTGTAAGCATAGCATTTCTTATAAAAGATAAATTTTAAGTTCATTTGACACATTGTTTCTTAATACAATGAATATGCTAATTATTGCTACTAAGATTAAATCTTGGAAATCATTTATTGTTTCTAAATGCAATAAATATATTAAGTATTATTGTTAAGTGAATTGCAAGCAAGATCTAAATATAATAAAATTGGGTAAATCACATGTTTGGTTCCTAATCTTTACACTATGTCTCAATTTGATCCTAGCTTTTTAAATGTATCATTTTAGTCCATCACTCTTCAATATCATGTCAAAATAGTCCTTACCATTAAGTGGTGAATGAAAAAAAAAATAAAAAACTGACATGTGATATTAAAATATTAATTTTAGTGCCATCTAGAATTCCATGTAAGATGCCAAGTGGCCTAAATTATATTAAAAAATTAAAAATTAAAACTAAAATAAAATAAAAACATTTGAGATCTAAAATTCAACTAGGCATGGAAGGCCTGGTTAACTTAATCAATCCATCCCAAATTAGACGGTGTCACAGCAATTAAGAAAATAATCAAAATCCAAAGGCCCAATGTTGAATTTTGGTCATTGATTTAACAACATTGAAGAAATGGATTTGCCTCAGTATTGAGTTTGTGGAGAAAGAAATTAAATAGAGTGCTAGGGAATGAGAGATTGTTGAAGAAGTCCTTAGTCCTCACCATCAAGAACGTGAATTTTGTCATTAAACTTACTCACTTGTACTGATCTTCTCTTTTTTCTTACGAACTTCTTTTTGGCTAACCTAATTTATCTATACTATTTGTAAGAAGATTCTCTTCTTTGAATTTGACTTTTTTTGTAGTTCAAAAATACACTCATTAATGAAATGTAACTTCTCTTAGAAATAAGGCCATAAATGTTAGATAACAAATTCCATTTTCAATTCAAAAACAGAACTCTTAAAATTTAAGATTTTTTTCCTTTCACGTTCATCTTTTTATTTCCTAAAATTTAGCATTTCTTTTAATTCATTTTTCATCCTATTAAAAGTAAAACACCCCATATAAAAAACAAAAAACTAGGAGAACTCCTAAAAAAACTAATAGAAATTATCGTTACTGCTTATCTCTAAAGTTTGTCATTTTTATTTTTTTGAAAAATAAAAATATATATTTCAAAATTATAATTGATACAAATTATTAACGTTTATCCAAAAAAAAAACCTTAAATATATATATATATATATATATTATCAAAGCCCTAAATAGAATTGTTACACCTTAAATAAGTAATTGTTAATGCAGAATAAAGGGCTACAGAGTACAAACCAAATTGAATTGTAAGAATAAATCTAGTGCCACAATTTATGCTACAACTCGTCTATGTGGCGAGTTGTGGTTGGTAGAGAGATGTCCTCACATGTACATAATCATTTATGGTCCCATAGGACAAATAATTACTTAAACTACTAATCTAGATCTAAGACTAAAACTTTAAATAAATAGAAATGTAAATAAAAAAAATAAAAAATATTTTACTTATAAAAGACCAATTCAACAAGCACATGGATTTTCTTTTGTTCCTTTAATATTTTTAGTGTAATGTGAGTCATGTCGCATAAGCCTAAAAATATTTAAAGGAGCTAATAAAGAAAATCCATTTACTTTTTTTTACATTTAAAAAGAGAGTAAAATCATGAGTCGGTCGGGCACCTGATTTTAGGGATGTGAGTGTGACATAGAGGTAGAATGTACATAATTTTGTCTCTTGTCTGTGTATCTATCTCTCTACACCAATTTCTTGCCCCCACGTATCATGTATGTTTTACCTTGAAGCAATGATGTCGTCGAATGCTATTGGCTAATCACAAGTTTATTTCCTCGGTGATTCAGCAAAGAATATTTATTCCCTCAGCGCCTACGTAACAGCCTAACAGGAGACACATTCAAAAGTTGATCAATTATTGATAGTGTCGCCTAGTTTACTGTGACATACTTATATGACATGATTTGATATTAAAATTTTTTATTTTTCTATAATATTGTCATATATTAAAATTATAAAATATATTACATTATTTTAATTTTATTACTTTTATAAACAATGTAATATTGTATTCTTGTATTAAAATTACGTTAATATAATATTACAATAACCTAATATTATAGTGTAATATAATATAACATTACGGCGAATCAAATACCTTCTAAAAGGAAAAATTATAAGTTTTTAAGTGTCTGTTTGAGAATAGTTTATTTAGTTTTTTAATAAAAGTGTGCTAAAATATACTTGTATCTTGAAAAATTTTGAAAAAGTGAAAAAATGCAAGAAAAAAATAGTCTTTTCAGTGTTGTTATCCTAGAGAGACACACTTAACCCAAAAGGTTCAAGTCTAATGGGTTTAAGCTTAACTATATCATATTAACCATTCATTTTTTTTTTATTAATATCTAATATGAGATTTTACTTACACGTGTATACTCAATAGAGTTGATTAGTAAACCACAAGATAAAATAAAATTAAAACAATAAGATTTAATTAAAGAAAAATTATGATTGGGTTGGTAAAATAAATTATATTGAGGAAAACAACAATATTTTAAAACACTAATTTTTATGGTAGTCTTAGCAATATTTTTATGGCTTTTTTTAGAGAAATATTTTTATGGTTTTAGAGTTTTTGCTGTTGTGTTTTCTATTGATTTTTCAATCTAGATAACTGCTTAATTCTGTATAATAATTTGATTTAGCATAGACTTATGTATTCTCACTATTAATTATTTGA
Organism: Quercus robur; assembly: GCF_932294415.1. NCBI lineage: Eukaryota > Viridiplantae > Streptophyta > Magnoliopsida > Fagales > Fagaceae > Quercus > Quercus robur. The sequence goes on along the minus strand of NC_065543.1, from coordinate 3,421,784 downwards.
AATCTTCGGAAAAAAATTCCAAATACCACATCACTTTGAACTATTTAACCATTGAAATTTCTTAGGTTTTAGTTGCCGAATGTGAAAAAAAGGATAGTTCAACGGAGGTTGCCAAGCTAGTTCCAATTTCCAAGTGTCTACTCTAGTGACTAGTCACATGCTTTGACTTAATTAGCTTTAGAAAGCAGTCCCAATGTTCACGTGGTTTAGAATTAATCAAACTGATCTTACATACTTGATTACGTCATCCATGCATTTTATGTACCACCATTAATGTCTATAAATATGTAACTCATATCTTAGGAAAATTATTGTGTAGTCCGGGACCACAAAGTCAGCTTCACGTAGTTTAGAATTAATCAAACTGATCTTACATACTTGATTACGTCATCCATGCAACACAGCACATGCCACCAAATCAAAAAAAAGGCACACGTCAACATACCTGCCAACACAGCACATGCTCTGCTAACATCTACTAACACCGTTAGGTTGTGAAAATTCAAATTTAAAATTTAAACAAAATTTTGCCCACAAATAAGCTCCATCTTCTCACCTACGATTTCCTCTCTTCCTCTCTCATGAACGGCGGCTCAAGCACCATGCACTTTGCAATCGCCTCCGTTGGTTCGGCTCATTCTCTGATGCTGTTTCAGTTTATCGTTAAAAACGAAAACCGATCTAGCCCATGGCCATGTGGTAACATCTCGCTCTCTAGTCTGACTCTAGAACTCTCCAAGCTTTTCTCTATGCATCTTTCCCTCTTCTAATCCATAGCTCCAGGGCCCATTCCCGTTGCAGTGACCAGCCATCCGTAAACGGTGAGTGCACCTAAAAAAAAAAATCATCTTTTGTGGAAATTTGTTCTTTTCCTGCACCCTGTGTTGTTTTTATGAAAAATAATGTCATGTTGCTTAAGTAATGAAATCCGTCGATCATAGCTGATTATGATAGTAACTTTTCTATTTCTCTCTATCTCTGTCATTTTTTATGGATATTTTAATGAGCTCTGTTTGGTTTCTGGGAAAGCGAAGGAAAGTAAGATCTGTTTTGTGGGATTCATGGGTTGAGTTGATCTGGTCTCTTTCAAAAGCTATGGGATTTATGGGTTTTTCAGGTTGTTTGGGTCTGTGATCTGCTTGGCTTTGATTCTTGAGTTGTACTCTGTAGGCTATAACAGTGCAGTCATGTATAATTTTGAATGGTAACAATGTTGTTTCTTCTATTATGCCCCTTCAAGTACCTGATATTAAGAAGTTTGTGAAAATCCCAATTGTTGGCAAAGTCCATATTTTTCTTCCAAATATTACAATTTATCATGCTTTCTTCATATGTTAATTTTGGAGATATAGGCATTGTCTTAGTTACTTCGGGTGCCACTATAAATTTGAGCATGACTTGGCAGTATTCTTAAAGCATTTGGTTAGTTTGAATTGCAATTACAGATAATGAGGGGCACCCAATCAAGGATACAACATTACAACTAGGCTTTTTATTTGACTTCTGCTCTAATTGCAGTAAATGATAGATAAATTATGATCCAAAAGGGCTTTTATGGTCCCAAAAGGTGTGGCTGTGTGGACTACGGAGTACTAGAAAAGTGCTTGTAGCAATTATGATTCAAGTTCCAGTCGAATTGCTGGTCTATTTCGCTTGAAACCAAATGAATCATGTAGGATTTTTGCTAGTAAATAGAGGATTGGTCTTCTAGGATGTTATTGAGCTGATTGAATTTTTTTTTTTTTTTTTTTTTCTTTAACGTTGCAGAATGATAGAACCCCAGCCAAGCTACACTGGCAGAAAGGTTTTGAAGCATTCATGCAGGAATGAAGTCATGTATCTTGAAGTTAGCAGGACTAATTTTCAGTTTTACTGAAGATTTAGATTTGATATATGTTAACTTACTTTTAGTTTGAAACAAGTAATGAGGCAAAAAGGATTGAGTATTATGTTGAATTGTCGAATTTTGACACTTAAGTGTCTTTGTTTATTTATACAAAACCATTACAAGGATGTATGGCACAAACCAAGAGAATGTGATTTATCTTTTGAAATGTTTTCAAGCCAATTATGCAGCAAAGATGCAAATTATGCAACTCATACACTTGCAAGACATGCACAATTCTTGGAAGATATAACTAAGATAAAGTCATATGGCTGAAACAAATTTCCGAATATTATCATTCATGATAATGTTTTGGAATAGGCTTTGAACTTTAAAAAAAAAAAGCACAACTTCTTTCTAAAAACAAAAAACAAAAAAAGTGACAAATGCAATATAAAAACAAAACACACATAATAAATAACAAAAAGAAATTGTTCCAAAAACGTACAAATTCAATTGAAATGTTGAATTTGATTACAAGGCCAATTTTTCCCACCATTAGAATACATAATTCCCGCCCAAAAATAAAAGGAAAAATGTGGGCTTCAAGATCAATTGCTTTGTCAATCTCAAGTGGCGCGACTACAAGTGCCATCAACTTTTGTCCAAAGGCTCTCCCTATAACCATGCAGAGAATATTAAGCATTTGTATTGCTTGTCTTATGTACAAGTTTAAACTCAACACTACAAAGAGGCTATCTCATCTTTGACATTTTGTAATAGATGACCAAAGCTGGAAGTACTGAATTTGGTTGAGTAGAATTGAATACACATCAATAGCCAAACACATTCAATACTAAAATCCTATAAGTCAAGTTCTTGACTACTAGCACAAGATCATCTTCCAAGCCCTTGAATAGCTTTATTAGTTAGCTCACTCCATTGCTGCACAACAAAAGAGTGGAAATAAGCAAAACACAAAAGATTGAAAGAATCTGTCCTTAAAATTTGGTATCAGGGTTTTGCAATTGAGCATCAATTTCATTGAACCGAAAATAGTAATTGAACACCAATTTCAGAATGTCAATCCCCACCACACAAATTCAGCGCTAATGAGACCAAAATTTATAACAATCTCATGAATACAGAATACCATTTAATAAGAGAAAATAGGAAATAATAGTAGAACTATAGAAATGAAGCAAACACAGACATAATCAGTATATCTAAAAAGCTAACTTTTTAAGAATCAATTGCCTATTGATTTAGAGGTCAATTCTACATAACTTCTTTATGGACAGTGATCAACTTCAAAATTCCCTTTTTAACTTCTATCAAAATCAATTATTCTTCAAATTTTCTTATCAAAGAAAGACTCAAAAGGTTAAAACGAGATACACCCAATGAATGAACAAATACTGCTTCATCTTTTTTTCTTTTTTTTCTAATCATTGTTGCAATAGCAGAAAGCCAAAAACATAAAGACTACATAGGACATTATCATGCTAATGAAAATTGGGTGGGGTATCAAAACAAGCCATCAATCCCATAGCTTTTGGAAATTATATAACATGCTTCAGAACTAGATAAGGTGCAGGAAAAGAACAAATTTCCACAAAAGATGATTTTTTTAGGTGCACTCACCGTTTACGGATGGCTGGTCACTCCAAGGGGAATGGGCCCTGGAGCTATGGATTAGAAGAGGGAAAGACGCATGGAGAAAAGTCTGGAGAGTTCTAGAGTCAAACCAGAGAGTGCTTGAGCCGCCGTTCATGAGAGAGGAAGAAAGTAACTCGTAGGTGAGGAGATGGAGCTTATCTGTGAGCAAAAAGTTGTTTAAATTTGAAGTTTCACAAACCTAACGGTGTTAGCAGATGTTAGTAGAGCATGTGCTGAGCTGCCAGGTAGGTTGACGTGAGTTTTTTAGATTTGGTGGCAAGCTCCTATTGGCTGGGACTACAAAGTCAGCATGCTAACCTTGTAGTCCCGGACTACACAATAATTTCCCCATATCTTAAACATACCAATCAACATTGAAGCATCATAATCTCCTTGTTTCTTGCTTATAACAAGTCCTTTTTTGTTCATTGAGTGAGAAAAACAAGCTTAAGAAAATGGAGAGAGAACAAAGAGCTACTCTTACCCATGTTGTTGTACTCTCATTCCCTATACAAGGCCACATAAACCCAAAGCTCCAATTCTCCAAACGCCTAGCTTCAAAGGGTCTCAAGGTGACCCTACTTTCCACCAACTCCATCGTCAAATCCATGGATGGTCAAGCCAGCTCTGTCACAATTGAGCCGATTGCTGATGACTCCGGGGAGTGTCCAACAGTAGAAACCATGGAAGCGTATATCGAGCGCTTCAAAGTCATGTTTTCACATAGTTTGGAAGACCTTATTGAGAGAAATAAAAGCATTGGGTATGCTACTAAATTAGTTGTCTATGATAGCATTTTGCCTTGGGCACTAGAGGTAGCAAAACAACATGGTGTTGGTGGAGCTCCGTTTATAACTCAATCATGCACAATTGCTGCCATCTTTTACCACTTGTTCCAGGGGAGAATTACACTTCCTCTACAAGTTTCTGAAGTATCATTGCCTTCGCTGCCACTGCTAAGGATCGATGACATGCCGTCCTTCATTTCTCAGCCAGATTTGTATCCACTTCTTCTAAGACTTTGCGTGGATGAGTTCCATAATTTCCATGAAGTGAATTGGGTATTTTGCAGCTCTTTTGATAAGTTGGAAGAGGAGGTAAGTTTGTTCTATAATTTCACCAAATATATCTTTTAATTTGCTTGCGTGTAAACATTCATAACACAATTTTTTTTTTTTAATATACATTTTAAATGACACAGGGGGGATGCAAACTTGGAAATCTCTCTCCATTAGAAATACTAGGATATATGTCATTTGATTTAAAGGTCATTGGTTCATGCATTCAATATACATAATTATAGGTACATGGAGATATATACATCATATTTAATAGATCCCACCAAGCCAACTAGTTAATCGAGCTAGACTGACATTCTTATGGGGTAACAATTGTTTGACAAAAAATTGAGTATTCAATTCTTCAAAACAAAGTTTTGATTATTGTTAAAAGAGTAAATTCGGTTAAAGCGTATCCATGGAAATTGCTAAAGCGTATCCATGGAAATTGCTACCGTGACGATGATTTTTTCTTTCTGAATTGCTACCATGACCATGATTTTTTTTTTTTTTTTCCTTAGATATATGAAGAAAAGGTGTGTATATATATATATACACACAAAATAGGATTTTAACCTATCCATCCAAGTCACCAATTAATTTTTTGATAGATGATCAAGATAAATGGTTTCTAGATAAACAATAAATGTTTTTTGAGAAATATTCTATCCATGTATGATAAAGAAAGAAATGACACTTGCATATATAAAACTCATCTTTCCATTGTTTTTTATTAAATACCGGTGGTTAGGGATATACCATAAAAAAAAAACTTAAGTTTGGAACGTCATATTCATATTCAAAGTGGAAAGAAAAATGAAAAGATATAAATACACATGATGAATTTATTTTCGATCAATTGTTTTCCAATGAACTTGTGTTCAAGATGTTTAGGTGTAATTTATTCAAATCTATATGTTGTGGGTGAATTCCATCAGGTGGTGAGCTGGATTTCAAGCCAATGGACAATCAAGAACATAGGACCAACAATTCCATCAATGTACTTAGACAAGAGGTTGAAGGACGACAAGAATTACGATCTGAGCCTCTTCAAACCAAATGTTGATGCTTGCATGAAATGGCTGGACTCGAAGGATACTGGCACAGTTGTTTATGTATCTTTTGGAAGCTTGGCTGCCTTACGAGAAGAGCAAATGGAAGAACTAGCATTGGGCCTAAAGAGGAGTAATAGGTATTTCTTGTGGGTAGTTAGAGAGAGACAGAAACAAAGAAACTTCCTACCAACTTTATAGAGGAGACAACTGAGAGAGGTTTGGTGGTGTCATGGTGCCCTCAATTAGAAGTTTTGTCTCATAAGGCTGTCGGCTGCTTCGTGACTCACTGTGGTTGGAACTCGACACTCGAAGCACTGAGCTTGGGTGTGCCAATGGTGACCGTGCCACAATGGACTGACCAAACTACCAACTCTAAGTTTGTCATGGATGTGTGGAAGGTCGGGATTAGGGTTAAGGTGGATGACAAAGGCATGGTCACAAGAGAAGAAATTGAGCTGTGTATTAATGAGGTTATGGGAAAAAAGAGGGAGGAGCTGAAAAGGAATGCAATAAAATGGAAGAAATTAGTTAATGAGGCTTTGGATGAAGGTGGAAGCTCTGATAAGAACATCGATGAGTTTGTAGTAAAAATTATGCACACCTAAAGTTATGTAAAACAAGGTCATTGTTGGAAATCTCGAAAGATAGCTTTTATATATGGGTTATGTTAACGATTGTCCTTACGGCATTGGTTAATAATCCATTTTAGAAAAGTTTTGACACTACTTTTATAGGAAATGAAAAAAACTGTCAAAACAATCCATTTGTTAGCATTTCCCTTTATATATTCATGTAGGTTTACATCATTTGCATTTATGTGGTTTTTTTTTTTTTTTTTAGTTGTTGCATTCATGTAATTTTGTGTTTTCATTAATGAGAAAGTTTTTGAAGATGATATTATGAAAATGTTACTGTCTACTCTAAATACAGATCATATCCTAATAAATATCAATTACACACGTATTATATTGATCCCAAAAATTAGGGAAAATTATACTTTACCACCCTAAACTATACCAAGTTACATTTTACACTCTAAACTATTCAAATGCACACTTTGCACCCCGATGTTACTTTTGCTGTTATGTTTAACGAAATTCTACTATACATGACAAGCACATGCATATTGCTTAGGTGGTTCAAACTTAAAAGACTGAAACACCCTTCTTCCAAATCAATTAAAATAAAAACCAATTCTTTCCCACATCTCTCTCCCTGTCTAATGTAAGTGCTAGCCTTTTCCAAATTCATATTCTTGTAAACCCTAAATTCCCAATTCGAAAACTGCTTCTACTCCACCATCTCTCCATCATCCCTCCACCACCGCAACACCATCTGTCCACCATTCCAAATTGGAACCTTGCACTCTCTCACTCTCTCACTTATCACACTCTCTCACTTATCATACTCTCTCACTCTGTCACTTTTCACTAGAAGGAAAAAAAAAAAAAAAAAACCACTTGAAACCGCAATTTTTTTTTCCCCAAATTGAAACCCCACTCAGTCTCTCGTGTGAGTCGTGTCTTTTGAGCAAAGAAGTGTTTTCTCAAGTAGTAATTTTTAGTCTCACTCAATTCACTCTCTCGCTTCGTTGCATGTGTCTTGTGTCTTCAGTTTCACTATCTCGCTTCATTGGTTGATGAATAATGCTATTTATAATGGTTGGGTTGTGTGATGGGTCCGAATGGGTATATTATTGACGAAAAGTGGATTGGGACCAGTAGATAGAGCTTGACAGTTGGGGTCACCTTTTTGGAATTATTAATCATGACTGGGTGTTTTTTTTTTGAGGGGAAGCAATGATTATGAATGGAATAATGTTTACTAATGAGTGCTGAGACTAGTAGTTAGGGATTGTGTGTGTGTGTGTTTTTAACACTTAATAGAATATTATTATGTGTTTGTATTGACTTAGGTGGTGTCTTCAATTGGTCCCCATACTGTATAGAATATATTTTGTCCCACTTGTAATATTGAAAGCATGTTTTTGGCTAAAATTAAAATATAATGCAGAAAAAAAATACAACCAAAACATGGAAGAGGGTGATTATACGACGTATGAGGACTTCAGGTGCAACATAGTATGTAGGTCTTTCATCTGCACATAACAACCATATATGGGACAAATAAATAAAAACAAAAATAATTACAACTTTCAGCCTTCTTCAAAAACTACCCTCTTTTTTCCATGGGTAGACATCCGCTGGAAATCAAATCAAATCAATTTATCAAGTTTATCAAACAATTATTCAGCCAAAAAAGAAAATCTTATTAAACAGTAACAGATAAATGAGTGTGAATCCCCTGTAGGAAGCACTTTTGGGAAGCATGAAAAGTTATAAACTAAATTTATAACTTTGATAAATCTATAAATACATTTGATAAATATGATTAACCTAATCAAAACCTCCATGATGTAGGAAGATGAAAAGTTAATTCATATCAGATGTAAAAAGCCAAAATAGTCAAAAACTAAAAGACAAGAGAGAATATAATTTCTATCTAATTAAAAATTTGTGGGTTACGTGTATATACATAGAAAAACAGAGAAAAAGAATGAAGACACACTTTCAGAAATGCTGAAAATAGTCTGCATTAAAAGTAGAACAGAAACAAGAAAATACATACTCCATGACTATGTATACGTTATTGGCATCCTCACATGCATCGTGAAATTTGAATCAACATAATTCAACTATCTCATTTACCAACAATTAACTCCACAAGTATAAGTGCTTGTGGAGTATGAGGGGTAAGAGCCGATGTTCAAATCTTCAGGAAGGAGTTTCACACACATATACACTTAGATTAGGTTAGAGTAGAATTCTATCTTGTATAAAATATATATATATATATATTAAAAAAAAAAAAAAAAAAAAAAAAAAAGGCTCCATTCTCATAGTTGACCAATGTATGTGACCTAGAGTTTGCACTTGCACTGCCGTGTGATTGAGACATTGTTAAATAATTGGGGACTTAGGGATTTCATCACAATGGTGGATTGGGGTTTCAATCTGGGTGAAAAAATTGGGGTATTAGGTTAATTTTTTGGGTGAAAAGTGAGAGAGTGAGATGAGTGTGATGGTAGAGGGATGGTGTCGCGGTGGTGGAGGTACTCTGGAGCATTGGTGGAGCCAAAACAATTTTCGACTTAGGGATTTAAGGTTTACAAGAATCTGAATTTGGGAGAGGCACGCACACAAGAGATGTGGAAAAAATTGAGTTATATTTAATTTATTTTGAAAAAGAGTGTTTTAGCCTTTTAAGTTTGTTCCACCTGAGCAAAAAGCATGTGCTTATCACATATAGTAGGATTCCGTTAAAAATAACAGTAAAAATAACACCAAAGTGCAAAATGTGATGAGTGTGATGGTTTAGGGTGCAAAGTATGCGTTTAAATAGTTTAGGATGTAGAGTATAATTTGATGCATAGTTTAGAGCCTTTAGAGTGATAAAGTATAATTTCTCCAAATATTAAAAACCCAAAAGAAATCACATAGTATAAAACTATCTACTTATGCAATAGTATAAAAAATTATTTCAAAGGTATTAACAGAGACTCAAATAGATCCTTTTGTATATAATTTTAGAGACCCAAAAATGATTGTATCCCTCACAAACTAATTACAGATATCTTTTAGATAGCTTTTGAAAACCTAAAATATATGAAAAATAAACAGAAGGGAAATCAAGGCTATACATTGCATGAACTCAATATGAGGAAGGCATATGCAAGCAGTGGCAGCTCCCAGTTATGGTTTGGGTGTTCATTTGAAAACCCTGACTTTGAAAAAAATTAAACTGCATATAATATTTTTGAAATATATATTTACCAATAAGTATAAACACAATTACAAAAATAATGTTTTGGACAAAAAAAATTGAGTTGATTTAAATTGTTAATAGAGTAATACTGTGGACACAATAAAAAATTAAAGTATTAAGAAAAATACTAATTTTCACTTTATAAATTCAAAAGATCATATGTTTTACATTAAGACCTTGAGGATGACAAAAATGTTTAACTTATCCTAATCAGATGTTGGATTAGTCGATTCCACAATCCAATTGTTAAAAGGAACTAAATGGCCTTTGACTGGTAATTTTTGACCTAATTAACCAAAGGTCAAGTAACTTCACATCACAATCGCACCCAATCATCAAAATTCATCATTCTACATCAAAACTAATATTTTCCAATCGCTTTTCCCTAGTTTCACCAAGTCTAACTTGTAAGCTCAACATTAATTTAAAATCTTGAGACTGATGATTCCAAATACCACACCACTTTGAACTATAACCATTGAAATTACTTTCGGTTTTAGCAGCCAAATGCACCCAAAAAAAAAAAAAAAATAGAGAGGCTGACGAGCTAGTTGCAATTTCCAAGTGGTCCAGTCACATGCTTTGAGAAAGTTGGCTCAACACAGTTTCAACCAATTCCATTGGTGTCAATCGAAACATGAACAACCCTGACAATTATCTCAAGAACTATATTTGCCATTGAGTTACAAGGCTCTTATTTAAGTTACTACACAACCATAGATCTAATATAAGGGAGGGTTTTCTTTTTCTCATTTCAAGTGCAAAAAATAGCTAGGATACCCTAGAAGGCCCCAGTATTGTTGTGTGTGTACATATATTGTCTCTATCTATCAGGATGTACTTTTACCATACTAGCAAGCATTTCTTTTGCATCAGACTGCTACAACAGTCTTAAAAACCTTTTTTACATGAGGAAAATAATTATCCACTGGAACTTGAAGCAAAAGGAATTTGGTTCAGAACCATTTTAGACGTGAGATTTGAGAGCATCTATCAAGATCTACAATTGGAAATCAAACTAGAATATCACCCTCTACAAACCCCTGTCTTCAGCTGAATTTGCATCTTCTGCCCTACTACCCAGCTTGACAATGTCTTCTACAAGAATTTTCCCATCTGTTGCAATGAAGTAGACAATGATTCAGTTACTCTCTTTAATAATGCACCCTTAATTGATCAGAAGCTTTCTTCCCTTTTCTTTTTGAATTCATGTGTAAATAGAACAAGCCAGATAGCTAATACTGCATAATTACCCTGGACAAAATGATCTCTTTCCTAAATCCGCTCCTCAAAAGGATAGAATTATATGCTACAGGGGGGAAAATCAAAAAGCAGAGGGAAGAGTTCTTTTTTCTTTTTCTTTTCTTTTTTTTTTTGTCATTGGTACACACATTTTGTAACCATGCGTTTGCTGGGAGTTGAACCCGGTCTATTGCTTGGAAGGCAATTATCCTAACCACTAGACGGGGGAAGAGTTCATTTTTTTAATGTGTAAAAGTGTATCTTCAAAACAGTTAACCAGTAAAAGAGAAAATTAAAAACATGCATATGCTGAAACTTGTAAAAAATATTATGCAATAAAGGACTCATCTTCTTCCTTGCAACTCTATTACTACCTGTAAAATAAGGTTATTTGGAGAATTCACGATGCACAAGAACAGTTGATAATCTTTATAAATGAATTATACACATCATAGAACATCACAAATTAAGAGAGGAAAAGAAACTGACCTCCATCTTTGGAAAGATTGCTAATGAGTTCTTGTACACCCTCTTTGCCCAATGTATCCTTCAAGTACATAGCGGCAGATGCAACCTCCTCCGGAGTTACTTTCCCATCATAATCCCTGCATACATGCAACATTAATACCATTTGACTACTTGAAGTACCCATATTAAGACAAGATTTGTTCCTTTGAACCCATATTAAGATACGGTGGATTCAAACCCTGACTCTCCTCTTTAGGAGAGACCAGGCATTAGCAATGAAAATGAGCTATAAGGACTATGAAGATGTAACAAACTTCTCCCAGTTGTCCATATGGAAGTAGTCTGTCACATAAGCAGCTTATCTGATGCAAACAGGTAAATGAAGATTGAGAAAAGGTGAAAGCTACCACAGTAGAAATGCCTTGGAGGTTGAAGTGATGTTTATAAGTCCAGGGTCAAAAGTTGCAATCAAGTTTTAGCTTTAGGGATATTAGAATGAGTCATTGTAAAAGCTCTTTGGAAAATTTATAATGATACTTCTTTATACTTCAAAAATAATACTGATTCCAAGCAATATCACTTTATTCTCTTGTATTTCTTAAAATCTTGTTTCTCTCTCTCTGTGTCTCAAGCCCAAACTAACTGACAGTCTCTCTTGAATACATCCTGTGTACTAGAGTTGTGCCCCTTTTGTGCTCTTTCAATAATCAATAAATAAATATTAAATAACCCCAATGATTTACTTACAACAACACCGGTTATAAACCTTACCATCTACAAAATCAAAATGTTGTTTGAACCTCAGCCTATGACCTAATAGGAGTTATCCATCTTGACTGATAAAATCAAATTACCATCGCAACCAAACCTCCATTCTTAATCTGAACTCAATGACCTTCATTGCCATATAAAAATCAAAACTCATTAAGAACCATAAGCTTAGCCACGATACCCACAAACTTTCTGTTTCTGAATTAGCCTTGGTATGCTGCCAATATCCACATACAAGGTTCTACCTCTGGAACTTTACCCACTTGACTGATATGATACCATATCAATTACTACTAGAAAACTTCTCAAGTACCACAGGAAATCTTCATTGATCATACACATGGAAAAGAACAACAATGGAAGCATGATCAATAGACAATTACAAACCTGTCCAGTAGTCGCCAACGATCACCGATTTTGGCATCCACATCATCAATTTCCTGTTCAAGATTTTGGAGCATAGCATCAACCTGAAGAATACAAACAATACAGATAGTTAGTATCATGTTGTGTGCACTGGTAATGCTTATACCAGGAACTGAAAAACACAAGGAAAAAATTACTTGGAACTGAAATATTCTTACTCTCTCTATGAGTGCTGATGAAACCTCTTCACCTTCAGCCACTTCATCAGCATTATCACTTTCTTCTCGGGCAGCCGCAGCAGCCCTATATGCCTTCATAACATCTTTTTCACCATCAGTACCCTCTTTTTCTACCATGCTATTATAAAGTTCTATCTGAAACATCAAGGCAATCACATATGACAATGTTAGCAAAAGATAAATAACAATCATAGGATACATGATCATCTGCAAGCACTAATATAAGGAAAAATATACATGACAGAGCTGACTTTTATAAAGAGCATTAGTTGGTGAATCATTCAGGTTATCGGAATCAAACAATAAAAGATCATATGACCCTATCCCATAACAAAATTCATATCCACCCTATGAACAATAAAAATAAAGAAAAACATCATATTACTCAATTACAGAGAAATTTATTTTTTTCCTTTTCGCAAGTCAAGAGATAAATTGATTTGACAATCAAAGGTATTGCAAACATTGAACAAGCAAGACATTGAGGAAGAGAAGCATGCCAATAGTCAGAACTAGAAGTATAATTGCTCCTTATAGATAGATAAAACAAAGCCTAGAGTTTTTCTTTCCTTTTCTGTTTTTTTCTTTTGTTTTAACCATATTCTCCTCTATGTGCAACATCCTTAATAACTAACATGAATGAAACTTTGAAGCCAACATAATACACAAAATTGCAGAAAAGATGCTAATCTTGATCAAGCTCCACATCATAGATATTCAAAGTTTAAAATAAATAAATACCTCCTTATTGAGGAAGAGAAGCATGTCAATAGTCAGAACTAGAAGTATAATTGCTCCTTATGGATATATAAAACAAAGCCTAGAGTTTTTCTTTCCTTTTCTGTTTTTTTCTTTTGTTTTATCCACATTCTCCTCTATATGCAACATCCTTAATAACTACCATGAATGAAACTTTGAAGCCAACATAATACACAAAAGTGCAGAAAATATGTTAACCTTGATCAAGTTCCACATAAAGTTTAAAATAAATAAATACCTCCTTATTGACAAGGCTCAGAAACTCTTCACGTTCTCTACTTACTGACTGGAAAAACAGAAAAGGGATGAAATAAATTACAGGTTACACAAGAATACTAGACAATGTTAAGAAAATAAATTGAAAAACAGTATTTTAACAACTCAAAGCTTTTAATTCACGGTCCTTACAGATGCAGAAGCCAAAACAGCCAATGCACGACTGAGTTCACAGAGGTGCTCTTGTTTTTCTAATGTTCTTTCTCTTGCTTGTTCGTGTGCTTCTCTTGCTGTTGGACCAGTCATCTCTTTCAGTGCCAGGTCCTCTTGACTAGCTTTAGATTCCTTCATTCTGGCTTGCTCTTCTTCCTCTTTCTCTTCCTCCTCCTATAATTCAAGTTAATACAAATCAAGTAATTCAAGATAAGTACTTGAGGCTCAAGAAATTGCTAAGGAATAATCCTCGAGACAGAAGTCTTGTAGTGTACTAGACACCATTTTATTCAGATACTATGCATATTACTGTAACTTAAATAACCATTTTCTTATTCCTAAATGATTTAGTTAATCTATAACTTATTTTATGGTTCACAAAACACTAGGCAAACACCAAAACTAGCTCATATAAGCATGTGGAGAAAAATATTAACAAAAATCAACCTTGATTAGCTCTTCCTGCATCTCAAGATATTCCAGTTTCCTCCTCCTTCCTGACACAGAATCTTCAGATGGCAAAGCTGTAACACCAACTGTATCTGTAACCTCATCTGGCAGAGAAGAGATTGTAGCTTGGAGAGCTTCCTCTAGCTTCAACTTCCCGGACACAACGAAAGCCCTACATATGTATCAACAAAATATAGATGTCCTAGAGTACAGAATGCAAAGAGGGTGAGCAGATTAACTGGTGAGGCTTCAAATTACCTGGAAAGGATCAAAAGAGAAGATGGCAGAGAATGATTGAGAGACAAATCCAACCAATCACGAAGCTGCATGGAGAAGTTAAATATTCATACAATAATTAATAAACTGAACAAAAATATGTTTGATATAATTCAAATCAGTTTATAAGAAGAAAAGAGCTACTATCTACTTCAACACAACTAACTCCCCTGCTTTTCTTTTCTTTCAATACACAACAGCGGAGGAAGTGGGGAAACTTAGTAAACCTTTTTGATAATTCAATTGCTAGAACAAGTGGCGGTAGGGAAATTCAAAACCCTAGCTCTCCTTATAAAGTAGACCAGGGAATGCCACTGAGCTACAAGGCTCTTGGCGCATTTAGTATAACTAATATCGCCTAACAGTGTAAACACAATTCAGACTCAAGTTTGCAAACCTTACACAACACTTAGTGACTAAGCAGGAGAATGGAATGAAATAAATAGGCACAGCTTAAGAAAAAAAACCTGTTGGCGCATTTCTTCCACTGAACGATTTCCAAGCATGCCTCGCTCCCTACAATCCTCACGAAGTTCAGCTTCTGAAAGGGATTCCACACCCTCCGCTTGAATCAATCTATCATCAGCTTTAATCCTGAAATAATAAACAGGGGAGGGGGGCATTCAATGAATTCACGCTTACATTAAGTAATACAAGCCTAATTTTTTTAGCACATAAAGTTGAATATTCTTGTAATGAATTTTTAAAAACCTACCAGGATATTTACATTTAGAGATAAAAATATAAGTTTTGGGAGTTCACTGATAATGTCAAATGTCAATCATGAAAAGACATCAAAAAGAGTAATAATTATGTAAATATTTTCAAGACATGATTTTGTAGAGTTTTTACAAGATCCCCAAACAACAAAATGATGACCCAACTCTAATAATAATTAACAAATTATGTATGAGATTCCTTTAACACATAACTGATAACCTCACATTGCAAAAACTTTAAAAAAATTTAAAAAGTTAAAGAAAAAAAGTCTTCATTGCCAAAAGAAAATCACCTGCATTAAGGATTTCAATAATTTCCCATAGCTAAGGGGTAAGCTAACAAGCTCCCAACAAGTGAAGTTATCCATACTCATATTATTATGATGTCAAAATTCAACAAAAAGTTGCATCTTAGTCCTATGCTCTTAACCCTTTATTCCATTGACCCTCACTATGTCCAATTTCAAAACCACATGACCCTTTTATATATATATATATATATATATATATATATATTTTAAAAATTAAATAATATGCTGATTATGTAAAAGTGTGTATCTCACCTCTGAAGCCTTTTTCGGAGCATGTAACGTAAGTATGCATCTGAAAAACTAAATTTGAATAATTTAGTGTCGATTCCCATGTATTTGCACATACTGAGTAAACGAGGCCTGAAAGGAGCAAAAGAAGCATAAACAGAGAAGCCATGATTGCATCTCACACAATAGCCAAATAATATTGATATCAGTTACAGAAAAGGATGTGCATGGGGATATAACTTCAGATCTCAAAGTGATCATGATAATATCAAAGTGATCATGATAACAACCTGCTGATGTTATCTAGAGTAAGTTCATCATTAAACAACTTAGCAAAGCCCAAAATTTCTTCATTAGAGACACTGGTACCCCTTCTAACCTGCATTTAAATAAAAGGCAAAAATGTTAAAACATTTATATACAATACGCAAAAATGCAAAACTGACCCTCCAACTATCACTCTTTTTCATTTCAATCCTCTAACTTTCAGTTTTGTCAATTCAGTCCTCTAATTTTCAATTTTTGTCAATGTAGGATTCCATTAAACCCCAGTTATAGGCTGCTGTTAATGTCATTGAAACAATGCCGTTTTCCTCTTTTTTTTTTTTTTTTTTTTTTGGAATTAAAAGAAAAAAAAATCTGTAAAAAAAAAGAAAAAAAGAAGAAGAAGAAGAAGAAGAAGAAGAAGAAGAAAAATTGAAGGGGAACAACGATGTCGTTCCCCTTCCCCTGAAATCAAAACCAACTTCATAGCACCGGTCGGGGCTTGGTGGCTCACAGTGGACTATCTCTGGGGAGATCAGAAAAAACCCACCTCGGGAAGGAGATTCTTGAAGCCTGTGGTCGACGTTGACGACGATTTCGAGCTAGATTTCCAGGGCTTTAAGGACAATGACGAGTCCAATATTCATGAGGAAGATGAGCTCCTCAGTTTTGATTTTTTGCGTACTTATAAAACAATGAAGTACCCTTTCTCCATAGAGGTCATGCATTTCTGCTGCCTCTAGCTTTGACCACTTGGCACACCTCACAGGCTTGCACTAATCTCCATCACCAAATATTGAGCAATTGAAAAAATAAATAAATAAAAGTTGTGTCTGCCCTGTTTGTGTATTAAAGTAGTGAAAATTATTGCTGGCGGTTGTGAGTTAGTGCTTGGGAGGCCTTGTGTGAGTTTGAGGGTTGTCTCTAATTTCTCTTCTGTGTTTTCTAGACTTTTGAAAGTGTGTGTGTTGGGAATTAAGGATGAGCTATTTGGGTGTTGGTATAAGTCTTGGCAATGTCCCAGTGTCTCATAGCATAAATGTGAAGGTAGCTGATAGGAGAGTGAGGGTGGCAGAGTTGGTGTTGAGGTGTGTGATCTGTGGCCTTGGAGTTCTTGGACGATGTTTACGACAATTTCAGGGGAAGGGGAACGACGTCGTCATTCCCCTTAAATGTTTTCTTTTTTATTTTTTATTTTTTTTACAGATTTTTCTTTTTTTCTTTTAATTCCAAAATTATAAAAATAAATTAAAATTAAAAAATAATTAAAAAAAAAAAAAAAGGAAAATAGCGTCATTTCAGTGACATTAACGGCAGCTCATAATTGGGGTTTAACAAAATTCTACATCGACAAAAATTGAAAATTAGAGGACTGAATTGACAAAACTGAAAGTTAGAGAACTGAAATGAAAAAGAGTGAAAGTTAGAGGGTCAATTTTGCATTTTTTTCCTATAAAATAATAAGAGAGAGAGGAAAACCACAGAGGATCATGAAACTGAGCACCTAACCTTGTTCAAAAACTCATCAAGATCTTCTGCTGTTTTTCTAATTTCCCCACTCCGTGAGTTCTGAACTTCTTTTGCCATTTCTTTCGCTGTGTCCTGGAGAAACTTGGCATATTCTATTCTTGCATTTAGCCTCCTTTTCAGTGCTTCCTACATATTGAGCAATTAAATTAAACCAAATAGTCAATTTAAAGAATTTAATGAACCTAAGTGTGCATCAATATATTCTACAGAAACATTATCTAAAGATGCAAGTTCGTGTGTCTGCCTACAACTGCACAAGGACTTGTCTCCTTAAGAGCTAAGGTACTAATTTTAAGAGACAAGGGGTTCACAAATAATTATGTGTTTACAGACACAGGCAATTCCTTGAAGAGAAAAAAACATAAAAAATAAAGTACAAGCTATGAAAGATGCATACAGACAAGCAATAACAGAAAAACATGCCACAAGAGAGAGCAAGAGAATGTATGTTGCCCACTTAAGTTACGGTCAGGAAAAACAAAATATTCAAATTTTTTTTCCTTCCCCACAAGAAATGGCTTAAATTCATGGTTAGCAATGTCATACACTCCATTCATCAGGGGAAAAAGAATCTCATGCACTATAATCAGCTTTTGTTGCATTTACTTAGATATTAAAGCATAAGCATAGACTTTCTATGTTTTTCTGTGGTCAGTTGCTCAATTCTGCTACAGCACAACAGCTCCCAGAGTTCACAGTTTAACGCACACACAAACATCCTATTGTTGCATCCAGGAACTAAGATCTTCATAATTTGAGAATGAATAAATACTAATTCGTAACAAAACTTGACAACTATATTAGATTTAAAAAGAAAAATTCCATGCAGGAACCATCATAACAAGTTCCAAAAAAAAAGTGCAAGAAAAAAGCAGATGAGAAAAAAACATCATGTGAGTTAAGTGAAAAATAAGGTAAAACACTAGCAACACCCATCACAATCAGTACCTGCTCCTTCATCTTGTCTTGAAAGGTTGATGGCAACATGTTGGGAAATAATTTAAGAAATACTGGCAACAGAAACTCCATGAATGGCACTATGATAAAAACTGCAAAAGGAACTAGCCTAAAAATATCAGCTGTGGTTCGCGTTAGTTGTTGTCTCTCCCTTCTGGAGAGACTCTTCCCACCAGCAAGTTTTAATAGCAATCTTGAACTGATCCTTGTATCAGCCCAGAGTAGCTTAGTACCCAACCAGTAATGTTGCAGAGTTGATAAAAATTCATCTTTCCAATGAACAAGCTTCTTGGCCCAATCTGCCCTGCAGGAAGAAATAGTAAAACCAACAAAAGCAGCAGCATTAGTAAAATCATGTTAGTAAAAGTTTTTCAGTTGAATAATACATATAAGCATCATTCAGAAAAAGAATTTAACCTGCTCATAGAAGCTACAGCTTTCAGAGCAGGACCAATCCCTAAAAACGTGGCCCATACTCTTTGCAAAACAGATTTAGCCTTTTGAGATTCTTGCAACCGTTTGGCCTTCGCTTTAGCCTTTGCACTACTCAAACCTTCAACAGCTTGATCACATTCCTCCGCAGATGCTTCCTTTCTCTTTTTATCCATCAGTTCTTCATTTTCTTCATCATCATTGCCCATGTTAGACTGTTTAGCTGCAGCTGTAGAAGCATTTCGAATCAACAGTGCTGACATTCTGATCCCCATTGGAGAAATGTACTCCGATTTTACATTTCCCAAACCCAAAACCATAGTCCCATAATATCTATGCCTAATTTGTCCTAAACCTGAAAAGCTTAATATTCCCTCTTTTGCCATGGAATCTTTATCCCCACCACTCCTGCCATTAAAATATGTAAAAGGGTATTCCTCACTGGACCTCGAACCCCATGAATCCGAATTTTGCATAGCATGCCCATGACCAATACAGGGGAAACTTTGAATTGAGCAAGTGGAGCCATTCACATAACCAGAAATAAGTCTCTTCCTCCTCAAAATTGCCCGAGAAGCCATTACCGAATACCTTTCTCTTTACAAAGAGAAACAGATTCACATTTCTGAAAATTAAAAAACCACCCAGTTAAGCTGCTAGATCATTAACAACAACGACAAAAAATATATGAAATTACCATAAACTATTAATCAAATAAAAATTGAAGGCATTGCACTATAATCTCATATAATACATTTCTTTATCAAAGTGAATTACGTAAAATAATCACCAAGGCCCAAGCATAATTACATCACTGAGAAGAATTACCATGTTTCAATAAACTCAACAATTTATTCACCATATATATATAAGCTAAATTTGCATTGAGTTGCATTTGAGCTAGAATTCATTGGCAAAAAATCAAGTAGAAGAAAATGACATTTTGTTGTGCAAATTTGTACAGAATCATTTGTACAAACATCAAAACTACATGCCTCTTTAAAAAGAACAAGTAAAACAGTATGAAATCAGTACAAACTTGTACATTTTTTTTATAAATATTATAAAAAAAAAATGCGTGATTGATTTACAAAATTATTAAAAATATATAAATAAGTGTTAGATAAAATAATAAATAGGCGATTATTATATTATTTAAAAAATAATAATCGTAGACTTTATAATATATATATAGTGTGCGATTTATTTGCAATAGAGTATGAAACGTTAATTTATCTAAATAATATTATTATTATTATTATAATAAAAATAACTTTAAAATGACTTGAAATCAAACACAAATTTTTCATTTTTCTCTTTTTCCTTTCCTTCTAATTTCTAAGCAACCAAACAAAATTTAAAAAACCAAAACACACATATATATATATATATATATATCAAAAATAATAAAACTTAAAAATAACATATATATATATATATATCAAAACTATGCGCGATTTATTTGCAATAGAAAATGAAACGGCAATTTATCTAAACGATATTATAATAATAAAACTTAAAAATAACATGAAATAAAAAAATAAAAAAAACATTTTTCATTTTCTCTTTTTCCTTTCCTTCTAATTTCTACGCAGCCAAACAGAATTTAAAAAACCAAAAAAATCAAAACTATACCACGCAACTCAACTACGAGAATTTCGATTATTACATGCACACAACAACTTGTATGCAAGAAACATCGACAATTTTCGGTTTTTTTACGACACTAAAACGGTGCCTTTTTTTGTTGAAAATTGTGAGGAAGAAGAAGAAGAAGAAGATGGAGTTATAGACTTACATTGTTGTTTTTCTGGTGAGCAATCAGGGCCGTTGGTGGTTAAATCAGACGGTGGATGATCGATCTCGCGCAGAGAGAGAGAGATTTTAGGGTCTGAGAGAAGAGATACGTGTGAGGTTTTAGAAGGGGTTATGACTTATGAGTAATGAGATCAAAATGAGTGTGAGAATGTGTTATAGAACGACGTCGTGTTGGGGGGTGTAATCGCGTTTTTTTTGGAGAAACGTACTCGCGTTTATGTGTTGACAATTGTTGGGTTTTTTTTTTATTGGATCCAGGTGGAAATTTGGGAATCGCTATATACTTGTTCTGCAAGAAAAAATTAGGAGAGGTTGTTTCAGTTTGTCTTTGTCACGTGGTCAATGGCGGATGTTTGGTTATCTAGAAAATTTAGGGACACTATTTTTATCACAATTTTGATGTGATTAATTGTTTGTGATGAAGAACAAAGAGTAGATCCATATAAAAATGATGAGAAATATTATATCTATAATTTTTCACAATAAAATTTTAAATGACTGGTTGTTATTGATAGACAAAAATTTAATTTTTGTCACGGCTTTAAGAATTTCTTTTAGGGTAGTTATTAAAAAACTTAAATTATACAAAATATTTATATAAAAAAATTAAAATAAAAAACTTGAATATATAGTCATCACACACAAAAAAGAAACATGCAAATATACAAAATTTTATAATTTTTTTTTTTTTTTTTTTTTTGCTAACAAAATGGAAAAGCAAAAAGAAAATGTTGAGATAAGAATATTAAAGTGAGAGAGGGCCTGAAATAATGATATTGGTTTTTTTAATGAGTTTTTTATTGAATATTTTGTTCATTTGTTGAATATTTGCCCTAATTTTTTTTGTTGCTTGGGTTTTTTTTGTTATTATTTAAGCTAATTTTTATTTTTGTTATTTAGACATTTATTTTTCTTATTCAAAGAGATAAGGATTGTTAAGGGCCATTTGTGAGAGCCCAGGCAGAAAAAAAAGAAAGCCCAATAATAAGGGCAACAAGGAATTGACAAAATAGATAGCAAAAAACCATTAGACCCAAACGGCAGAAATGATGGATCACAGGCCCAAAAAATAAACAAATGGGTCTTGAAAAGAAGCCCAAAAAGAAAGAAATAGCATCACATGGGCAGTGTATAAGGTAGAAAAGCAAGAAAGGGTCGCCACAGGCCCAGTGTAATGTAAACTAAGAGAGTAAGGGGTTTATGGCAGGCTCATGAACCCAATGATGAGAATAAGGTTATTAGGCTAAGGAAGTCCAATGAAGTTAGTAAAAAGCCCATGGGAGTGTGGAATTAGTAAATGGGCCGAAAAAGCCCAAAGAAAGCAAACGGGCCATGGATGCCCAAAGGAAAGTCCAAAGGGACATAGGAGCTCAGAAGTAAAAGCAAAACAGTGGTCATTTCAAGCCACTAAGAGAAGGAAGAAATTGCTGGCCCAAAAGAGGCCCAGCAGGATTAAGTTATTACGGCAGGAATAACAATACAACATTGCAGGAAATAAAGAAAATTAAGGAGCGAGCCAAAGAAATGTAAGGCCCATCATCAAACACAGTCCAGCTCTTGAATGGAGCAAGAAAACAAAGAAAATCCCATATAAGAGGTCAAAAAACACAGACGGCGAGTCTCCAGATCACGGCAAACACATGAGCAGTAGGCAGACTTTTAGACATATCTGAAAGGAAAGCACGCGCAAGGCCTAAGCACCACCAGCCTGTACCCAGCCAATATGGAACGGATGTGGTCATGGGCCAAAGTTAAGAGGTAAAGGGGGTATGGTTTGGTGGTAGGGAGAGGGGAAAAGACCTATTTTGTGATTCCTGCTCAAGCCCTTTTGGGAGGTACGTCCTGCTAGGATGACAAACCACCCAAAAGAGACAAGGTTGAGGGGAGAATCGCTAGGTGCATGCCTTAAGAGTAGAGAGAGAGAGCATTTATGCCGTGGCAGGTAAAAGTGCTACGGTGGACTAACGAATTAAACAAACCTGCCTTTGTCAGGCAAGGGTGAGTGGCACACAAACGAGCCCTTTGGTGGTCGGCAAGTACGCCCAGACCAAACAAAGGCAGTTAAGGGGCAAAGTGATAAAAAACTGGTCACAGCAGGCACTATAAAAGGACCCTTGCTATGCCCTAAAAAAGGAATCGAAAAACAGAGGGTATTCACGGAGTAAAAAAAAAAAAAAAAAAAAAAAACAAAGTAAAAGAAAACAAGAGAAAGAAAAGAAAAAGAGAGGAGAGAAAATTGAGAAAAAAAGAGAGATAATGCAATGGGTATGCACCAGTAGGTCGGTTTCTCTCTCTCCCCCTTCAAATCATGCTCTCTTCCAAAACATAACAAGGATTCCTCTTGGACATTAACCATTCAGGTCCGACTCCCTCAAAGCCATTAATCCCCACGGTAGGATCTTTTCCTGGGAGATTATTTGCATTGAGAGGAGGCGTTCTCCCCTCTTTGATTTTGCTTCTGCAGACCAAACTTAAAACTTGACTTTGTGCCCGTTCTTGATTAGTTCATATTATTTTCTTTCTCCTTTACTTTCTCTGTAAATGACATTATCACAACTATAATCATGTTTTATAAGTATGGATTACTTGGCCATTTTTATTAAATAATCAGAATACTCTGTTTTGTTATTATTATTATATCTGTCTGTCGTAACTCATCTGAAACAGTTCTGCTTGCCGTAAGCCTACTCCTGGCAGACAAGGCATAGTTTGTGCACAAACCGGCCCAAGTTGAGTTACAGTTGGACCGGTTCCAACTCCCTTACTCAGAAACATTTTGGCCCATTACCGCAGGAGGTAGCCCAGCCTAACACGCAATACACAAAAAAGGCCCTCACAAGGATTATGTTTTGCACTAAATTATTTTTGTGAGAAATCTTAAGTTCACAATGTTTCACAACAAATCATAGGTAATAAATTGTTATTTATAGATAAAAAAGTAATGTCAATAATGGACTCAATTTAAAACCAATAATAATTTGCCACCTAGGATTATTTGTGAAATTTTTGTAAAAATGTTGTAGGCATAATATTACTCTTTTTTTTTTTTTTTTAACTCCAATTCTCAATATTATCATGTGGGTTAGGAAAAACAAATTAGTTTAAACTTTTTTTTTATTGACAATTAGGATAGTCTTATGACCACCCTCACTCACAAGTGGAGCTGCCACTACTTAACAATTTGCATGTTAGAGTTTGTGGCACAAAAGTTATGGTTCTAGAAGAACTCTTAATTAGTAACTACAATAATTTTCAACCAACAATTCAATAGTCCAAACATAGTAAAGCAAAGTATTTTGGGAACGGGAATGGTCAAGAACCTGAAATCCAGAGCCTCATGTATCATATTAGCAAAAAACAAGCTCATGGATCATATCAAGCTTAAAAATTAACGGAAAAAAAATAATAATGTTATTTTTTTTAAATAATAATGTTAGGAAAAAAATTTCACAACTTGGTATAAGTTGTGATTGAATTAAAATTACTTTTATATGGATCCATTAATCCCACATCAGAGAGAGACGCCTCCCACCCGCAACATATATGCATGAACTCACATACACCCCACATATGAGCTGATGCATATATGCTGTGGGTGGGAAGCGTCTCTCTCCAATGTGGGATTGAGCAAATCCATGAGAGTCTTTACCTAAAGCGGGCAATACCTTCTAAGGGAGAGATTTGTCCCTCCACTGGAGGAAATATTGTATACCTATATTTATTATTTTTATAAAGGGAAGAATAAAGGCTTTAATATAGTTTCTTATTTTTAATTTCCCAAATTGGAGGAATTTGGAGGAGGGATTTTGGTTGTTAGTAAAATAAAGATTTGGTATATTTACTTCCTATTTTGCCCTTATTATTTTATAAACATAGAGTTCAATAAATTAATGGTATATTTGTCGATTTCTTCCTATATTAATATTTATCATTTCTTATCTTTTCCACCTGTTGAGGGCCATTTGTGAGAGCCCAGGCAGACAGAAAGAAAGCCCAATAATAAGGATAACAAGGAATTAACAAAATAGATAGCAAAAACCATTAGGCCTAAGCGGCAAGAATAATAAATCACAGGCCCAACAAATAAACAAATGGGTCTTGAAGAGGCAAGTGGGCTCAAAGAAACCCGGAAAGAAAGAAATAGCATTCCATAGGCAGTGTATGAGGTAAAAAAGCGAGAAAGGGCTACCGCAGGCCCAAGGCAATGCAAACTAAGAGAATAAGGAATTTATGACAGGCCCATGAACCCCAAGGATGAGTCTAAGGTTATTGGGCCAGGGAAGCCCAATGAAAGCAAACGAGCCATGAATGCCCAAAGAAAAGCCCAAAGGGACATAGGGGCCTATAAGTAAAAGCAAAACAGTGGCCATGACAAGCCACTGAGAGAAGGAATAAACAGCTGGCCCAAAAGAGGTCCAGTAGGATTAAGTTATTACGGCAGGAATAACAATACAACGTTGCAAGAAATAAAGAAAACTGAGAGTGGACCAAAAAAATGTAAGGCCCATCATCGGACAAAGTCCAGCTCTTGAGTGGAGTGGGAAACCAAAGAAAAGCTCACATAAGAGGTCAGAAAACACGGAGGGAGAGTCTCCAGATCATAGCAAACACATGAGCAGTAGACAGACTTTTAGACATATCTGAAAGGAAAGCACGCGCAAGGCTCAGGCACCACCAACCTGTACCCAGCCAATATGGGACGTGATGGGGCCATGGGCCAGAGGTAAGAGGTAAAGGGGGTATGGTTTGGTGGTGGGGAGAGGGGAAAAGGCCTATTTTGTGGTTCCTGCCCAAACCCTTTTAGGAGGTATGTCCTGCTGGGATGACAGACCACCCAAAAAAGGCAAGGATGAGAGGGGAACCGCTAGGTGCATGCCTTGAGGGTAGAGAGAGAAAGCATTTATGCCATGGCAGGTAAGAGTGCTACGAAGGACTGACGAATGAAACAAACCTGCTTTTGTCGGGCAAGGGTAAGTGACACACAGACAAGCCCTTTAGTGATTGGCAAGTACGCCCAGATCAGATAAAGGCGGTTAAGGGGCAAAGTGATAAAAAACTGGTCACGGTAGACACTATAAAAGGACCCTTGCTATGCCCTGGGAGAGAGATCGAAAAACAGAGTGTAGTCACGGAGTAAAGAAAATAGAGTAAAAAAGAAAAAAAGAGAAAGAAAAGATAGAAAACAGAGGAAAGAAGAGAGGAAATTAAGGAAAAAAGAGAGATAATACAATGAGCATGCACCAGTAGGTCGATTTCTCTCTTTCCCCCTTTAAATATTGCTCTCTTCCAAAACGTAACAAGGATTCCTTTTGGGCAATAACCATTCAGGTCCGACTCCCTCAAAACCATTAATCCCCACGATAGGATCTTTTTTTCCTAGGAGATTATTTGCATTGAGAAGAGGCGTTCTCCCCTCTTTGGTTTTGCTTCGGCGGACCAAACTTAAAACTTGATTCTATGCCCGTTTCTTGATTAGTTCATATTATTTTCGTTCCCCTTTATTTCTCTCTGTAAATGACATTATCAAAATTGTATTCATGTTTTATAAGTAGGAATTACTTGGCCATTTTTGTTTAAATAGTTAGAGTACTCTGTTTTGCTGTTATTATTATATCTGCCTACCGTAACTCATCTGAAACAGTTCTGCTTACCGTAATCCTACTCCTGGCAGATGAGGCATAATTTGTGCACAAACCTGCCCAAGTTGAGTTACAATTGGACTGACCCTAACTCCCTTACTCAGAAACATTCGGGCTCATTACCGCAGGAGGCAGTTCAACCCAATGCACAATACGTAAAAAAGGCCCCTACACCACCCCTCAACCTTTCTTTTTCCCCCATTTCTTTCAAATTTTAAAAGATTCAAACACGAGAAAAGTATCTCATATCTATTCCACTCCACACTCTTCTCATGTCTTTTCATCTCTCTCTCTTTCTCTCTTATCCTCTCAAGTCTCAATTCCTCTCCCATCAAACTTTCAAGTATAGTGTAAATCACAACTAAATCATAAGTTATACTTTGTTTTTTTTTTTTTTTTTTTTTTTTTTTTTTTTTTTTTTTTTTGTAAAAACAAAAGAGTAGATTATACTTTTTGCAAGAATATAAAAGAGTAATATCAAATATGGAAGTTGAAATGAAAGATTCTATTTACCGTCAACTTTTTCATTTACCTTTTTAATTTCGCTTTTGCCATACAACTATCTAAAAACTCACTTTTTTTCAATGTGAATTCATACTTTAATCGATAATCAATTTCCAGCAAAAATGAAATGACAAAAAGGTCAAATAAGCTAGATATGAAGACTTTTTGCTCTACCGAAGTAATGGTACTAAAAAGTGCTAAAATTGAAAGCCTTGACATGTATTCCAGAAACTCATGGTGCACCATTACAGCTCCTTACCTCGTTCCTTGCTTCTCTTCTATCATACATTCTAATGATTCAACCGAAGCCTCTTTCTTTTGTTTAAGTAGAATTTTAGCATCATATGGAGTGAAAATGCAAGTTTTATCAAATTGAATCTAGGCTGTCTAGGTGATCAAATATGACCTTTTGGGTGTGTGATTAACTTAACAATTGAAAAAAAAAATGATTAAATTACAAATTCTGCTCTTATGACTCCTGTCTAGGTTTTCAATTCATAGCAATTGATTAATATTCTAGATTTTCTTCCTTTAGCTGCAAATTATGGTAGTAAAAGTCTCTGTATGCAACAACAAAATTTATTACTATCTGTGTATGTAAACATATGGTCTAAAACAAAGCTCTTTCACACATTATACATAGAAAGGGACTGTCCCAGCTCCTGAAGAGGACAAAGAATGAGGGACTTTTTTTAATCCCCTTTATGGATCTTTATCCAATCTTTATCCAATTGATTTCTTCAAGCTCTCTCACTCTGAATAAATTTGAAAAGGGGAATAGTGCAATAGTAAGCTCCAAAACTCCTCGAGTCCAATAAAATCCCTTAATGTTTTTCTCGTTTCCTTTTCCTATGATATTGAGTGCCGCCTCTTATATCCTGCACATAATTGCATCATTATATGTTAGGGGAAGAAATCAAAAGCAAAAACCTCTTGAATTACAGATAAGCTAAAGTGCATTGAGTAATCCACAAGAATTCACATCTTACATCAGTGTTCTATACTCATTCCCTATACTCCAAATAAGATAAGTTTAAGAACACAACCTTTTCTTATCAATAATCATATATATAAGGTTGCTGAAACAGGGGATTCACGGCCGAGAGACAACTACATCTTCCTGTCATATTTTCCACATATTATCTTCTTTTTTAGGTAAGCTAAACATGCACATGGTCAGTTTTGAACCCATAACCAAACCTTCCACTAGGAGAAGGTGCAATTTAAGCTAGAGCTCCTTGGCCAAATGTTTCCAACATCCATATCATGGTTTAAGAGCTCCCTTCCTAGAGGATATGCCCTGAGCATGATTATTAGTTTGGTTGAATGAGATAGATAATTTATTACTAAAAGTCATGGTATGTGGAGATTTTGGGGTGGTAAGTTTAGGAATAGATATGAGACTGAATAAGT
The DNA here is from genome assembly GCF_932294415.1 of Quercus robur. Lineage (NCBI taxonomy): Eukaryota > Viridiplantae > Streptophyta > Magnoliopsida > Fagales > Fagaceae > Quercus > Quercus robur. The sequence continues at coordinate 3,393,547 of NC_065543.1, read as the reverse complement.
TAACAGATACCATCTCATTTGTCATACTTCATTGTACTGTCACCTGTGTATCATGTGAATGAATATTCAATGGGCTCCTTTGCTTTGCTTGTGTTTTCACACATTTAATAATATTTACTGGATTACCATGGTCACCTGAAAATCTGTTAAGTTTATCTTGAAGAGCATGTTTCAACTTTCAGTAGTGAAATTTGTCCATGAGTAATTTGTACAAGTGGCCCAATTTATCAGGCGAATGACTAAATACCCTCACTTGGGTTTGTTTAAATATATACTGCATCTGCGTATAAACAAAATCCAAAAATACGACTTCCTCACTTCATTCTTCCACTCTAATGCCCCTATAAGTATTGCAAACAAGCTTGATTCTAGAGTACCAATCCTAGAATTTGAAATGCAAAACCCTATTTTTGACCCCTAGCTCCTCCTTCTAGGAGAACGTATTTTTTGGAAAATTATACATTCCACACCAGTTCTATTATACTGCATCTCAAATTCAATGTGACACGAAAGGGAGAGAAAAAACAAAAAAGTTTTACAACAAATTGACCCACATCTAGGAGCCTTGGATATTCATTAAGCATGTGCAAGATTTATTTGCTTTTCAATAACTGTGGAAGGCTAATTCTGCCTGTAAGCTCAACAATGGTTATCAAATATTTCAAGATTCTTGATATGGATTATTTATGTCAAAAAAATACAACAAATTAATTATTAGAGATAATTGGAAGGAGAAACATACCAAGGAAGCTTAAAAGTATCTTTCCACCATCCTTGTTTTGACCCATTTGCTACTATTTTGTCCAACCGTACAATAATCTCAGAAAAAGTTGGCCTAACAACTGCTCTTTGATCCCAGCATTCCTCAATCAACCTGCATATGTAAAATTACGTATCAAAAGGCAGAACTTCTCAAATTTAACAAGAAAAAATAAATTCCATATGAGGTTGTCAAAGATTATTCATCACATTCATAAAAATTTTATACTGAAAGAAAATGAAAGCTCTGCAAGTTTTCATAAGTTGAAAGCATGACTTGCACTGAAATTCCAACACGTATTTTGAACTTGTTAAATTGAGGAAGTCAAATTAGAAGAAATCTTCTTAGTAACAAGAAGGATATCAAATAGAACTCCATGAATGGGAGTGACAGAGAATATCCATGAATTGCCAAGCACCCAATGGTCTTACTACCTCCATAAACCCTTCTTCTCTCATCCATGAAAAAGACCCATACCAAACCTGGATTTTCAAGCAACTGTCTAGGCAGTTTAAATCCCAATAACAAAGCATTGCCAACAAAAACCTTACAAGCTTACTGAATGTTCAAGAATTGCCCCAATTTTAAAAGACCCTATTACTGGGTTAACAAATTTCATCAAACTTGCAAAAGAAAATCGATTCTCAAATGCAGAATTATAAGGAAGGGGCATCTCAGCGAAGAAAGTTAAACATCTTGACATATTGCAAATTTGGTGAGTTATCTAGACAATCAAACTTACTCTTTTAGATCTGGAGGATAACTTTTTGCTTTGATCTTGAATGGTGGTCTCTTTCCTTCTAAACACAAAACTTTTGCAGCTTCTTCTGGAGACCTGGTACAGAGAGGTTGTGTACCCTCAATCATCTAGCCCATCAAAAAAAAGTAGAAAAAACAGGTGGTTAATAATGAGTAGCCACCAACATAAAACTATGAGATAAATATCCTACTGACATATTCAACAATAGGGAGGAAAAAAAAAAAAACCTTCATGTTGTAGAGGCAGATACATGCCAAACCAATTAAATCTCCCAAAACAGAATCAAATATATAAACTTACAAAGATATTACAAGTGAAGTCATTCACAGCTAGAAAATGGGTTAAAGAAAAAGCAAAACATACCTGGAATGAAGATATAAGAAACTGAGAAAGTGAAAATTATCCCAAATACTTCTTTGGATTTAAGTATTTAAACATGACAACCTATTAAGCATTTTAGCTCGTAAACAAGATTGTGAAAAGAAAAGTACCTCATACAAAATGAGACCAAAAGAATAGGCATCCACACTTCTGTCAAATATCTCATCTTTGTAAACCTCAGGTGCCATATATAAGTCTGAACCAATAAAACAAATAATTAATTGAGCCCATAGCAGCTAACCCCAGATTTTCTCAAGTAATTAATGTTTAGTATTGTACATCAAGTATATATTAACAAATAATATCTACAACCAATTACTCATCAATTAGTGCATACATTAAAACCAAATAGCATTTTCATCAATGGAATTGAAAGAAAACAAAAATTTAAAGAAGGGATATACTTAATATTCCAGGTTGGGTAGATTCTATTAATAACAAATTGCCTGTCTTGCACTGTTGGTAAAAGTGTGTTTATGCACAAGCACATTTGCAAAAGCTCACCTAAAGTGCGCTTTATTATTATTATTACTATTTTTGATAAGTACTAAGAAATAATAGAAAAAGAAACAAGAACTCCTATGTTCACGATGGTGAACACAAAGTATCTAAAACAATTACAACCAAACAACGAGAGAAACTAAGAGAATGCTGGAAATCCAAAATGGAAGTACAGTGTGAAAGAATAATATTATTTATTTTAAAAAAATTAACCAGATGCAATGTAGCAATAAGATCTTGGTGGTGTTGATATACACCATGGATTTGTCATACACAAGTCAATTTTATGGTATCATATCATTCACCTAAGCCCACCCCTCCACGCCTTTACAAATTCTAGACAGTAAATGCATTCGGGGAACACACTTCACATATGGATCATCCCAATCAAAGGCGACTCAAGTAGGAATGAAGTCACGAGGGAGGGCAACAATTTCAAGTTCTAGTTCACAACACTCCTCATGAGAGAGAGGCTGTTAATTTGGATGAAGTATATGAGGCAAATAATGAGCGTTACAAATCTAATGATGCTAATGATAATGGTCCTATGCTTAATGAGGATGATGATTATATTCTTTTAGGATTGCAACGCATTTTTTTTTTCTTCTTCTTTTTTTTTTTTTTTTTTTTTTTTTTTTTTTTTGTGGCATAGAAACCATTATTTCCCATTCTAGTACTTTTTTGCCTTTTTATTTTGGGTATATTGGATTCAACCATGAAATACACGTCTTGATTTTGATTATGGCTATCAAATAACATATTTGTACATATTGTGTAAAGCACAAAAGAATCAATTAAATATTATATTTCAATTTTATAAGATTATTTGATAACTTGATTGTTATATTGCCCACTAATAATTAATTTCAAATTTATTACATGATTTTTCAAAAATGCGCTCTTCAATTTAATCAGGTACTGCGCTTTGTGCCTAGGCTCCAAGAGGCCTTTGCACTTAAGTGCACCCGGCGCATTTATCAACATTGTAGTCTTGGGTCACTAGATTGGATAAGCATAATTGTTCACAGTTGGCATTTTGGCTACAAGTGTTAAACTGTGATTCTATTCAATTTAGCAAGAACATGCAATATCCATAAGAAAATCCATAGAACTTTGTTACTTATCCAATAAAAAACAAACAAACAAAAACATAGAAGAAATAGTTTTTCATGACAAAGAACTCCTTAGCAGCAAACGGTAACAATTCCAACTCTTTTTAACAAATCAAAAAGGACTTTACAAACCATCTTGGTTTGTTCAAATACTTGACTAAATCAAGACACCTCTCTTAGTTCAAATTCTGTTTTCATCTTTCTAAATTAGCTCAAGGAGTGTATTACACTAGGCCAACGAGATGTTCAAAATACAGAGTCTGAGAAACCAAATGGATTTTGAATCCGTAAAAAGATTACACTCTAATATTCATACTGTCAAAAGAAAAGACAATTTTATCTAGAGTGCACATTATGCTCTGTCCAATAAAGTATACTAAAAATCAAATGCAGGAGTTTCATGATATGGTGTATGCAAGAACTTACTTGAACGGTCAGCCCCTGGCTGCACTAGTTTTGCTTTGTCTGGTGACATTTTTGACAATCTGAGCAATCCAAATCCAGCAACCTTCAACTGACCCCCATTATCGAGCAAAATATTTCTGGCACCTTACCAAAATTTTTAACATTAAAGTATATCCCAACAAGAAAAACTCAATTTCAGTTTACAATTGCAATACCCATCAAATCAACTTTTGCATTTGGTTGCCTTACTTTGGCTTTAAGTCACAGTGGATGATTGGATCTGGTTTACATTCATGCAGATAATTCATGCCCCTGATAAGACAAATTTGACCAAGAACATGAATAAGCTGGAAATTTATGTCAAAAATATTAAGTAACTATAAACAGTTTGAGAAATTTCGTAGATATGTGCCAATTAAAAACAAAAGGCACGCTTAGAAAATTAGTATGTGTATGATATATGCAAGAAGCAGGGGTCACTTTTCTATTCAAAAGATAACATCCACAAAGCCTTTAGAATATGATTACAGCAAGATGGACATGCCTAGCAATATCAAGAGCAAATCTTAAAACTTTGGATGGAGAGAGACGCCCTTTCTTTAGAAGGTAACATGCCAAGTCACCCTGAAAATCACCACCATTATAAGCAATGTCAAATTTTGACTAAAATATTTAAATTCAAAAAAAAAAAAAAAAAAGTGAAAATTTCTAACAAATCAATGCAGCATTCCTCAGAATTTTAAAAAGTAGGCTAAATCTATTCTGGGTAGAGAAAAATTAATCAACCCAAGAAAAAACTCCTCCCAAAAGATTTTCATTTTCACAGTAATCCACAGGTGTCCTGGACAAGGAATTATCTGCAACTGGTATGGAATGAATGTTATGGGTTCAAAATCTGTGATTTGATCAGAAGAGAGTGAGAGAGAGGAAAAAAGGGAGTTAAACCTATAGTAGGCCACAACTGAAAAATAGAAAACTAGTGCAACATGACAATTAAAATGCAACAATAAAATATCACAACCTCCAAATAAGAAGGCTTACAATTCAAAACAGAAAGTAGTTGTTGAACATGGCAACTATAAGAGTTGAATGTATTAGATAAGCATCCACTTAGCAAGGGAGAGACTATTCAAGTCTCCTCCTTCTCTACTCTACTTTTCTCCACTCTAGTTAGTGTGTTCATATGCTACCAAAAAATAATCTTTACACAGAAACACATGCATATTCCCCATCCTCACCCTAGGAGGGTGGGGAAGAGAGAGAGAGAGAGATACTTGCTTACTTTTGAATGATACTCTGAAACAATCATCATGGGTATGTTTTGGGTAACAGCTCCAACAAACTGAACCACATTAGGATGCCGGACCTTTTCTAACAATGTAAGCTCATGTTTGAAAGCACTTCTGTTAAAAGTAAGAAAAATAAGGATGTCAAAATAATGTCCTACAGCTACCTAATAAAAAAAACCAAGAAATCTAATAATCCTGCTGAACCAAACTCTATTAATTAACCATAAATAAACTTTAACAAAAAAAAAAAAAAATGTATAAACAATATAAGTAATGTTATTTGGAATGGTTTGACTGAACAAAGTCGCATACTTTGACAAACAAGATGAAAACAGTCTGTACACCATGACACTGGATAGCTAATGTACTCATGACAAAAATAAAGTGTGTGCTGCATACAGAGACTTATAGTTCATGTTCAGTCACTTCAAGGTGAAGAATGTGACAATCAGTTAGATCAGGAAAGTAACTAATCTAAAGCTTTCTATCAGTTGGTGCCGAGTTATCAATAAAAGGCCTAGCGACCAAAAAGATGACAATACTGCCAACTTCCAGAGAATGACTCAAACAACGCCAGAAAAGAATATAAGAGAAAATAAACAGTAAGTCAAGTCCTTCACTGACTCCTAGAGGAAAAATATGTGTCATTATAGCACTTTTTTAGATGCCTAGATGATATAAAAAAACAAGTGGTTGTATGTCCAGAAAGTAACTGAAGGCTTTATACTCTTCCCCTTCTTCAGATTTTTTGGCCCCAAAGCAAGTTCATATTCATTTTTTGGGGGGGGGGGGGGGGGGGGGGGGGGGTGTGGTGGGGGGGGGGGGGGGGGGGGAAGAAGAACAAGAAGAAAATAATTTCTTTTACTGTCCCTTGGAAATTCCTTGGGGGAGACAAGATCACCAACACATAGTCATTAAAAAATCCACATAGTTCATCAGCTTCCATAGCACCAAAGATCCTATGAATTTGCCTTACCACCTCCATTGATTGAAGGATATATGCATTCATGGTTTGGCTCTTTTGGCTTTCAAAATCTTCCCCAGATTTTCATTCTTTAGAAATCCATACAAACAAGGGAATAATTGTAAATCAAAACCAGTATTTGATTGGTTTAAATGCAAAAATAAAATGTCAAAAATATTAGTTCCCCTATTCCAGGAGTATCCCACATCCATGCATAGCATGAGCAAGTAATCTACTTATGTACATCATCAAGGCACCCTAGTAATCTGAAATCAGAAATCATATTTAGACACAAAAGCAGCATTAGCCCATCCTTTGTGACATGTGAAGTCAACTAAGCTTTTCTTTTAAATGATAGACATCAGTTACATGAGTCCTCTGACTAATTGTGTTCCACTACCTGAATTCTATTTTGCCACTCAACTCTATCTAAAGTCATCCACTTGGTTACATCTTTGGTGACCATATCATTTGTAATCACTTCTACCCATATAAACTTTGATCTGCCTTTGATCCTTTGCAACTTAAACCCCTATTAGACCTTCCTACTTCCCAAAATGCAAAATAATTTTGCAATGTAAATGAAAATCTAGACAAGAATCAGGGTGCAATACAGAGGTCCTTGTCAGAACAAAAATGAATAATGTAATTATGCTAGCTATAAAGTGAGATCCTATATAGTTTAGAACGGAACAGAAGTGAAGTTGAGTCTTAATAGTTTATATTAGGATTTAAAGAATACTTGAATAAGCTACTTTAAGGACTAATCCTACATATAGGAGGAAAACACTCAAAATTGGATGAAAGCATACATGCTCTCAGGGTCAGAATAGCTGTCCTTGTCAAGTATCTTTACGGATACCTTTGTACCATTCCATTTAGCCACTTGATATGTTCCCTGCAAAGAGATAAATGAACAAAGTTATCCATAAAAATATTTCAGATGGCTTCATTAGCTCAATTTTAACATAATATTGAAGGGAGAGAATAATTATCACAAACAGAACATTCAAGAAAAGAAGGGATTGAAGAAACATCCAGAGATTTATCAAGATACAAAGCATTCTCCTTGCAAATTTTTTTAAAGAATTTTCAATCCATGGACAGTAGAACTAAGGATAATATTGAAGAAGCAAGCAAACATTATATCATAACACAATATGACTCTGAAAAGGAAAGAATTAAATCACCTATACAAGCAAGATTTGTCTGACAATTTAGCATTGCAGCATACATCAAGCTATTAGGTTCACACACCATCATTGGCATAGTGGCCTTACAAGTAATAACCAGATACACTCTTAAGGAAGAATAGGTATATATCTCCTAAAGTTTACATTCCAGGTTATCATGGACAAGTTGTATACTACATGATTAAAGCAAACAATGACTATCACTTTCCAGGACTAACAAGAGAAATCATTTCTAGCATATGGAGCATGCTGCACAAGTTAAAATAAATATGATTTCTCAACAGATATCTCAACATATGACAAATTAGCAGCTTGTTGACCACTTACAAAATTTACAAAAACTGATGCAAAGAGTCGTGCATGATATAGAGCAATGCACCAAGAACAAATTATTCCTTGAAAATTTTTTCAAAGAGCCCCCAGCCCTCCCTCAAAAAACAGAAAAAAGAAAAAAAAAAGAAAAAAAAAAAGCAGCCTATATGCATCATTATGCCTCCCATACAAATCAGTGCTGATTAAAGAGAACTACATGTGAGTTTCCAAAACATCACCAATCTACTGATAGTTAAGGGAACAGGACCATACCTTTGAAATTTTATCACCCTTCCGAATTTGAAGCTCGAGTGGATTAAGCTCATACTCTGGAACTTCTCGAGGATTCGCAACAGCCATTGGTGTCTTCCTGGTTTTCTAAAAGTATGCAGAATACTAATTTATAAATCTCTAACAGGCATGAAGTCTAACATAAAAAGTAAATAAATAAAACATTCATATTGTACCGGTGCTTTGGCTCCACGGGCCTTTAAAATATTGTAAACGTCCATATGTCCATAATACTTAGCATCAGCAGCTGCCTGTCCAGATAAAGAGCGCTTAACATAAAGGCCAAATTGAAAGGAAAGACAGCAGAGAAGACATTAATTGGACACCTTTCATAACACTGCAAAATTTAGTTCTCCCTCAATCTATAGAATGGCCAAAAGACGGAAAGTAAAAGATGAAAGCAACTCGGATTAACATACAAATGTATGTTGAGCGTGCTCGTGCGTGCGTGTACGAGCTGACAGACAAAATGAAACCCAATTAAAAACCAATATGCACAGAATGAACCCACATGCACAGAACATAGATCGAGTTGGGAACTATGTGTCACTTAGGCGGTCAATATGCAGTAGCATGAAGACCATAGACACAAAAACCAATTAAAGTAAAATGTAGTCTTTAGAACCTGAATACATACATGCTTCTTGACCCAATTGTGAAGAATCCAAACTTAGAATTCTATCAAACATATACATATACAAAAATGCTCATTGAATCCCCCACCCCCACCTTAAAAAAGGATAATTATGTTTTACCCATCTATAGTTTAGAACAAACTTGGTGTGCCAACCTATAATCTAAAAAGATGCACTTTGCTCACTCCATCTACAATTCCTTAATAAAAATTAGCTCAAAATCATTAAAACCCACATTTTAAAGGAAAAATTACCAAAAGTACAACTTTTTAAACCAAGTTTCCACAAATTAAATTCAACCCAAACCACATATAAACAAAATGTAATTAACCAATTCCACCTACCCACCCCCAAAAACCAAAAAAAAAAATTAAAATTAAAAAAATGTAATTTAAAAAGAAAAAAAAAAAAAACCTGCAAATAAGCTCTAACTCAAATGACACTTCCTTAACTAATAGAAAGGTTGTGAATTCAAAACTCATAAATGCGTGCACACGTAATTAATTAATTAATTAATAATTAATTTAGAATAAAATTTTTTAAAAAAATACTAAAAGATAATGGGAGTAGTTAGTACCGTACTCCCCCAGCGATCACGAGCATCAATATTGGCCTTTCTGCTGAGCAAGAGCTTAACAACCTCAACATGTCCTTCACACGCCGCAATATGCAACGCAGTCCTCCCATCCAAGTCAATGCTATTCACGTCAATCCCTTCCTCATTCAACAAATCCTCCACTCCTTTCGTGTCGCCTCTACACGCCATGAACAGCAGCTGCATCGTCGCGTCCAAGTTCTCCGGCACGGTGAGGTCCGCGCTCTCCCCGTCCCCGCTGTCGCTCTCTCCTCCCTGGCCCCCACGCCGTATTGGATCCAGCGACGACTGCCGTCCGAAGCTGAACCGCTGATTGTTCCGCCGCGGATCCAGCGAAGCCTGCCGCGTGAACTGCCGGCTCAGCGTCTTCCGCAGCGAACCCGTCGAGAATTGCCGCGATATCCCTCGCTTCAATTGCGACGCTAAATTCTCCATTACTTTTTTAAAAAAAAAAATTCTAATTCCAATACTTAAATACAAACAACAATTTTACACTTACATAATATGATATGATACACTATGATATTATTTAAACTCGGATCGAGAGCAGATTGATTTCTCGAGAGCTCTCGATACCGAGAGAGAATGAATGGGAGAGTTTGAGTTTGTGAAAATAAAATTAGACAAGATTTGAGAAAGTGGAGAGGTTTTGAGATCCAAGTAAAGCGGTTGAGAGTGAGAGAGAGATGGTTTTAATTTTTTGTACTCGTTAGTTCCACACAAATAGAGCGGAAAAAAAGGCCGTTAATAAATAAGTGTTGTTTTTTTGTTTGTTTGTTATTAGGAGCTGGAACCAGACGTATAAAACGCGGCAAACGTTGACGGTTGGTTCTTCGTGTTACTTGCAATGCCGTACCTTATGTATATGGGTAATGGGTAGTAATAGTGCGATTTAAATTTTCAAGGGTAGATATGGTGTCTTTTTTTTTGGGTGAGTGGAAAACAGTCGTTATTATTATTAATTTTTTTGTTTTTTGTTTTTTTGGATCCATATTTTACGTCAACTTCTGTATTGTTTCTTGTGCCACGACAGTTACGTCGATATCGTTTTTACGGGTTTGTTTCTATTTCAAGATTAGATTTTAGGAACGTAAATGGTATATGTAATCTGTTACTTTACTAAAATTTTCATTTTAATAATATGGGTGTTAGACTAGTGGATAACTTTATAAAAATATTAATAATCTTGTCTCGAGAAATGTAATAAATAGATCGTGTTTGAAAGACACGAGAATAAAATATATTTTTGGCTTTTAAAAATTGAGATTTAGCTTTTCTCAAGTCTTTTTTAAAAATGAATTTTATTTTGTTTTAATGAGGGTCTGCTATATCACTCAAGGATCAAAACTTACTACTATTTTTTATTGTATATTTAAAACAAAATGATATGTATGGTTAAAAACCTTAAAAATTTGATTGTTTTTTTCTATCTTTTATCTCAAAAGAATAAAAAAAAGAAAAGAAAAAAAGGAGGATTGTTTTTCTTTTTGGCCTTTAATGTTTTAAAGTCTTCATTTTGCGTTTTCGTATTTGCTTTTGTTTTTTCTTCTTAAAAAATAGATTCTTTTGTTTTCATATTGGGTTGTCATCCGTTTCCATTAATGATGGTTTGATTGTTGAGTGTTCATGTTTATTTACTTTAGGAAATATTAGTTCTAAAATGTTGTGAAAAAAGATATGTATAAAATGACGGTCACTATACACATAGAAATTGACGATGGGGCTAACATGAAGACGGAATCAAACATTTCGCCTCTTTATATTTGCTTTCACTTTCATTAGGTTGTCGTTTATTTCTATTAATAATTCAATCGTTGATTTCCTTTATGTTTAATTGTTTTAGGAAATACTAGTTATAAAATGTCATGGAATGCAGAGATTTCCTTCTTCTAGGCAAAAAAAAAAAAAAAAAAAAAATTGAAAGCTCACTATACTCACGGAAATGGACAGTAACTTAGTATGACCAATATGAAGAAAAAATTGAACATAAAGGACCAAAATAAAAATTTTGAAACACAAATGACCAAAGTAAAAACAACCCAAAGCTTTAAGGGACAAAAATATACTTTAATATTTTTACTACCTTTTCGAAATATATTTAGTAAAATAATAAAACTTAAAAGTTATTTTAAGAAGTAAACTTTCCTATATCTTTCAACACTGAATTTGTCTCGTGGAGAAGACTAGATGTAGGTTTTAGTGAAACCCGTCTCTTCATGTTTTGTGTAACTAGTAATTCAATGTTATAAAGATTATATGTCAAAATAGTTTTAAACTGTCTTAATTAATAAAATAATTTATGAAATAGTATTATTAAACAAAAATATTGCCAAAAGTGTTGTGTCCTATACTTATCCTTTTTATAAATCCCATAATTGATCCGCATGGTATTATATTATGCCGCCTGCTGAGTCAGGGCAGATGGGTCTTACAAAATTAGAGTTTCATGTTTGATATCTAAGTAAGATTTTAATGGCGGTCACATGGTTTAAAAGGTAGGAGATAAAAAAGTGAGAAAGAAAAAAATTTGAAAGGACACTAGGCGAAAGAAAAAGAAAAAGTAATTAGGTAAACAATTTTTTTTTTTTAATAACCTGCAAACCTAAAATAATGGGTGCAAGTATTCAAGATGGCTTTAGGGTCTTCATGCTTATTACAACAAAAATGACTTTTAAGCCTAACAACAAGCTTAGCAGTAGTATGGATTGCAAAATTTAGTTTTCTCCAAACACAACCAAACTTAATTACAACTAAAGAAATATTTTTTAAGTTCAAGTGAATTATAAATAATAATAATAATAATAGGTTGGGTAAGCAATTACTAGTAATAATTATATTTCACTTGCATGTCGGCTTACGAGTTAAATTTGAGCTATTATTGAGAAGTCCCGTAATTTGTATCAAATTAAGATTTATTGTCTTCTACCAAAAAATGAAGATTTATTGTGGAGAGGAGAGAGAGTGAATTCCACGCACAAATTTAAGAATTTCCCAATGACCAAACATGAAATAAAGTCAAAGTGCGTTATTACTTATTAGTTGAAATTTGAAAGTATATCTAATACAAGTTGATGTAGTTGATTTGGTCAAGTTTCAAGATATATAATAATGATAAAAGCGATTGATACAATATTGTCAACTATAACGTACGTTTTTGGAATTTGGATAGAATACTTTTCAAACTCTTATGTCAAATCTTAAAGAAGACATTCCAAATATCTTATTAAGACTTAGGGCACAATGGCACATGGTTTAGAAGGTCCGAGATAGACTGATTTCTCAGCATAAATGTAGGTTTTTTTTTTTTTTTTTTTTTTTTTTTAATTATTAAAGGATGACAGAATAGTGAGAAGAAAAAAAAAATGGAAAATTTGATAAAAGAGGTGGAAATATAAAGAGAAAACAACGCATATGTATTATATTACATTTTAAATATTAAGCTATTTAATATATTTTACAAAGATGAAAGAGTATTAAATGTTTTTTTTAATATCCCATATTAAATTATATTTTTCCCTTATACCATCCATGCTTAGTGTCTGTTTGGCAAAGATCTATTTATGGATCTTACTGTATTATTTCAACTAACTTTTACATTTATCAGTTTCAGCAAAATAAGTAGATTTCAAACAGACTCTAAGTGTGAATATTAAAAAAATGGAATGTATAGTCCAATAATTGAATTAGAAAATTAACGCAATAAATAGGTTTATGGTGTAACATAGGTAATAACCTCTCTTTTTTTTTTTTTTTTTTTTTTTTTTTTTTTGGATAAGAACAAACAATAGAGTTTAAGCATCTATCTCTAGGGTCTACACTATATAAGAAAGTAATTAGTGTGATTTTTTTTTTAAGAATCAAGTAAGTAGTGTTTTTTAAGAAGAAGTAATTAATGTAACTTGAGCCTAACATGTAGATGAATATGTTTATGTATTATTTAGCAACAAAAAATGTTAATAAGCATCTTTGAAAGGTTTTTTTTTTTTTTTTTTTTTTTCTATGAATGTCTTAATTAATTATTTAAAAAAAAAGGAAAAAATGCTTTAATTAATTGAGTAGTTAAGTCTCATATTATACTAGCCACATACTAGATAGTAACAATATTGAGTGAGTAATTAATACAATATCATTTTGTTTTAACTCATCATCAAATTAAATTATAATGTATTGTATTAAATCCTCACAAAGAGACTCCTCTAATCATCAAGAAATTAATGTTCAAATATATACTTATTTTGATTCAACATGTTGAGCATATATGATAATGATACTCAAAGCCAATAGCATGCAAACAAACTATCTTGGTAAATAAGTTTTTTTTTTTTTTTGGTTAAATAAGTGCTAGCTGCTGTTGTTGTTGTTGTTGTTTTTTTGGTTAGGAGCTGGAACCAGACATTTAAACGCGGCAAGAGTTGATATGGTGTCTTTTTGTGTGAGTGGAAAACAGTCGTGTGATTTTTGTTTCTGGATCCATGTTTTACGTCAATTTTTTTTATTCTTGTGTCACAACAGTTACGTCAATATCGTTTTTACGTTCATCAAAAATTTAAAAAATAAAAATAAAAAAAATCGTTTTACGAATTCGTTTCGCTATTTTCAAATCTTATCTAGTTTATAATTTATGGTCAAGAATCAAGATTAGATTTTAAAGGTATAATCTGTTGCTTCATATATAATTTTCAATTTAATAATATTATGATAATGATACTCAAAGCCAATAGCATGCAAACAAACTATCTTGATAAATAAGTTTTTTTTTTCTTTTTTTGGTTAAATAAGTGCTAGCTGCTGTTGTTGTTGTTGTTGTTTTTTTGGTTAGGAGCTGGAACCAGACATTTAAACGCGGCAAAAGTTGATATGGTGTCTTTTTGTGTGAGTGGAAAACAGTCGTGTGATTTTTGTTTCTGGATCCATGTTTTACGTCAATTTTTTTTATTCTTGTGTCACAACAGTTACGTCAATATCGTTTTTACGTTCATCAAAAATTTAAAAAATAAAAATAAAAAAATCGTTTTACGAATTCGTTTCGCTATTTTCAAATCTTATCTAGTTTATAATTTATGGTCAAGAATCAAGATTAGATTTTAAAGGTATAATCTGTTCATCAAAAATTTAAAAAATAAAAATAAAAAAATCGTTTTACGAATTCGTTTCGCTATTTTCAAATCTTATCTAGTTTATAATTTATGGTCAAGAATCAAGATTAGATTTTAAAGGTATAATCTGTTGCTTCATATATAATTTTCAATTTAATAATATTATTAATTGAATAGTATTATTAAACAAAAATATTGCCAAAAGCGTTGTGTCCTATACTCACCCTTTTTATAAATCCTTTAATTGATCCGCATGGCTTAAAAATTACTATTTTTCTGACTTACGAATTGTGACATTTTTGTTCTCCGCAACATTTTATGTTTATAAAACTAAAAACAATTTTTTAATTTATCCAAATAGTATTATAATAGGACAAAACTTAAGTATAGTACTTTAGATGTCATTCCTTAAGTTCCCTTCTTAAAATTTAGTCATGTGGCTACTTAACTAAAAAATAGTCTTCCATTCCATAAAAAAAAAAAAAAAAAAAAAAAAAAAAAAATGGCAGAATTTTAAAAGAAAAAACTAAAGAACAATACCTAAGTACTGTACTTAAATCTTGTCTATTATAATAGTACCAATCGCGGTATTATTATGTTACCTTTTGAGTAAGGGCACATGGGTCTTACAAAACTAGAGTTCATGTTTAATATCTGCGTAAGATTTTAATGGCGGGCACATGGTTTAAAAGGTAGGAGATAGAAAAGTGAGAAAATTTTTCTTTTATAACCTGCAAACTTCATTAATTAAGTCAAACAAAGACGCCTAAAGTCTTGCCCATTATAATAGTACCAATCGCGGTATTATTATGTTGCCTCCTGAGTAAGGGCACATGAGTCTTACAAAACTAGAGTTCATGTTTAATATTTGATTAAGATTTTAATGGCGGGCACATGGTTTAAAAAGTAGGAGATAGAAAAGTGAGAAAGAAAAAAATTGAAAGGTCACTAGGGGAAGGAAAAAGAAAAAGTAATTAGATAAACAATTTTTTTTTTTTTTTTTTTTTTTTTTTTGTAACTGCAAACTTCATTAATTAAGTCAAACAAAGACACCTAAAATAATGCATGCAAGTATCCAAGATGACTTTAGGGGCTTCATGCTTATTACAACAAAATTGGCTTTTAATCCCTAACAACAAGCTTAGCAGTAGCATGGATTGCAGAATTTAGTTTTCTCCTAACCCAACCAAACTTACAACTAGAGAAAGATTTTTTAAGTTCAAGTGAATTACAAATAATCTATATATATATATATAAAATTAAATAAAGGCAAAGTTGAGAGAAAATCTAATTAGATTTTAAATTGTATTTCAATTGTTATCTAATTTTGTACCATGTGTCCTATTTAAGTTTTTAAATTTTTTATTATATGTGAGTTAATGTTCTGCAAAAGATGAAGAGTTTTATATAAATAAATCATCAAAAACCCAATAAAAATTGAAAAAAAATAATAAACTAGTGTATATCCAAAAAAAACTAAAAAAGAAAAAGAAAAAGAAAAGAAAGTGATAAAGACTAGATAGTAAAACTCATATATAACTTAAAAAAAAAAAGTGTAATTAGATATAATTTGAATTCATATATATATATATATGTAAGTGTGATTATTTTTATTATACTATGCATATAAACGAGTTATACAATAATAGTCTTGCATGTCGGCCATACTTTGTATAAAATTAAGATTTATTGTGGGGAGGAGTGAGTGATTTCCACGCACAAATTTAAGAATTTCACAATGACCAAGCATTAAATAAAGTCAAGTACATAATTAGTTGAAATTTGAAAGTATATATAATAAAAGTGATGTAGTTGATTTGGTCAAGTTTCACGTTATATAATAATGATAAAATTAAAGCAATTGATACAATATTGTCAACTCTAACATGTAGATGAATATGTTTATGTATTATTTAGCAACAAAAAATCTTAATAAGCATCTTTGAAAAGTTTTTTTTTTTTTTTTTTTTCTATGAATGTCTTAATTAATTATTTAAAAAAATAAGAAAATTTTATTTAATTAATTGAGCAGTTAAGTCTCATATTATATTAGCCACATACTATGATTGAGTAATTAATACAATATCATTTTGTTTTAACTCATCAACTTAAATTTTAATGTATTGAATTAAATCCTCACAAAGAGAGTCAAGAGACTCACTCCTCTAATTATCAAGAAATTAATGTTCAAATATATATATACTTTTTTTTGTTGTTGCTTAATAGTACTATATCAAAACCAAATTCAAAAGTGCATGCAACACTTAATTCTGTAGAGTAGTATATAAACTCACACACCCCAATACACACACTTAATGTGGGACAATGCCAAGACCTTTTTTTTTTTTTTTTGCCTAATATATATATATCTATATATATATATATATATATATATCTATATAAAAGCATAAAGATAGTTGACCTTTGTTACCTCTATCCTTTTAACTTAAGAATCTTACTCTTGGTGGTTTGTTTGCACACTGTTTGGCTTTGAATATCATATATGCTAGACAAGTTAAATCAAAAGTGTATATATGTGCGCACATACACATACACACACATATATATATATATATATATATATGCAGGAATCATATACAATGTGTAACACGGATTTAGGGATCCGCTTGGGTCCCGTGCACAGAAACATTGGATTTGTTGGATTTGTTAAGAAGCTAACATGTATAAAAATTTGTCACATGTTAACATTCCAACAAATTCGATACTCTGTTTATTGATATTATTTTTCTATATATATATATATATATAAAAAAAAAAAAAAAAAAAAAAAAAAAAAAAAAAAAATCCAAAGAGAACGTTAGTAATAATTTTTGAATACCGATTAGTAGTGTAAAACGCGGCAACGTGTACGTCCGGTTCTTGGTGCTGAAGTTTGTCTTCTGCACTAAGAATTCCATACATTTGTCCGCGTTGCCGTTGTGGTATCCAGCTACACCTACACTAATTTCTGTCATTTTAATTTGCATGTCGGCTGACGAGTTAATTAAAAGTTGAGAAATATTTTTCAAAAGTCCCACGCAATACTTCATATATCAAGTCAACATTTTGTTTAGGGCACATGGATTATTAACGGTAACGTAGTTGATTAAGTGGTCAAGTCTTTGTGGTAGATAAGTAATAATAATTAGAAGCAATTGATAGTTTGATACAATATTGTCAAACTCTAAATTCAATTACTTAAACCGAACGTTGTCTTCAATCATTTGTTGTTTGGGAATTGGGATAAAGCATGTTTTTTGGTAATGAGAATTTCATTTTCTCACATGTAAGAGTCTTTCATTGTTTCTCTCATCCCCTCTTGTGTGTATATTAGAAATTATAGTGATCACATTGAGGTGGAACGAGATTGTATTTTATTATTATTAATGAAGTGACTTCAATATTAATAAGGTAAATACGAAAGAGAAAGAAATAAAGGAATAATCATGAGAGTTTTCAAAGAAAGAAAAAGAGAAAACAAGTATTTTGATGGATGGTAATACTATTATAAATTATAAATAGAATAATAATAATAAAAAAAGTTATACCTATTAAATAAAAAATATACATGTACGCATTCATAGTCCACATGAGACAGGTTGAAAAAAAAAAGAAAAAACCTAATTGCATTCTATAACTTCTTCAAGGTGAGAAAATTAGCATTTGGGATGCATAGGACGAGATAAGTAAGGTAAAACTTTTTTTTCATCCCTAAATGATAGTCAAGATCAACATAATATATAGCCAAACATAGTTGAATCCATTGGGAGAGGGATCAAATATCCTAGGCAAAGTAAAAAAAAAGTAGAAAAAGTATGTCATTGAATTGATTTGTCTAGTACAGTACCCTAAGAATCTTAAGTCTTTAACAAATAGGGTAGAATATAGTTAATATTCCAAAGGTATGGAATAATGCTAATAAGGTCTAAAACTTTTCAAAATTGATCAACTTGATACCTAAATCCAACTTGGTCCCTTAATTGTTACTCATTTTTCTTCTCTTTCTCATAGTGATTAGGAACAAAGTTTTTCAGTTTTGAAAAGTTTTAGACCTAGCTTTTTGACAATAACCCAAGCCTCAAGAATGTTAACTGTATTTTTACCCTAACAAATATATTCTCAAGTTAAAAGAAAAGAAATAAGATTTAGAGGGGGGGAAATATTACTTATCACTATCCTACTTTTATATGCGCTTGAACAAAGAATCTAGTAATTCAGCAAAAGAGAAGAAAAGGAAAGAAAGGAATCTCGAATACAACATTTAATAGTATTGTATGATTTTTTTATAGGGGGTCAGTAAGAACTAAGAAGATGAATCTTAAGTAATAGATGGATTTTGTGGTTTATATGGTTCTCTTATTATAAATTTGTCCATAATGCTGGGAAGAGAACAAAAAACAAACTATAAGTTGATTTGATATATTGTTTCTTAATACAATAAACATACTGATTATTATTGCCAAGATTAAATTTTAGAAATTATCTATTGTTTCTAAATATAGTAAATATATTAATCATTTTTATTAAGTGAACTTTAATTTGTTTTTATTTATTAGTTTAGGTCTTTACTCTTTACAATTATTTTATTTACCAATTCAACTCAACTTTAATTTTACAACTATTGGTCTTTATAATTGTATTAAGAAAATTTTGATTGTGTTAATATTTGCATTTATCTTCACTCAATCACTCCCCTATCTCACGCTCCTTGACTAATATTTATTTATTTATTTTTTAAATCACCCTTGTCTAATTGTTTAATTGTCTTTTAGTCTAACATTTGCTACCCATTGACCGACTAGCCCATGACCCCAGTCCCCACTCAACAAATAACATAATTAAATTTATAAGTCAAAGTAAAGAAGTCATAAGTAATTTTTTGTCAAATTTCTTAGGATCTAAATAGGTTTTTCTTGAAATTTAAGATCAACAAATTTTTAATTTGATGTTGGGCTTACCATTATTTTCCTTAGATTTTAGTTCAATTTTTTTTTTTTCATTTCTATTTAAAAAGGCTAAGATATTGTCAAGGTTATATATTCAAGCTTATTTCAATTAGACTTAAAAAAAAAAAAAAAAAAAAAAAATTAGCTAAGAGGTTCAAAATTTTATTTTTGAAGGGTCAAAACAAAATTATTTTAAAATTATTATACATAATTTTTTTTTTTTTTTTTTTTTGGGTGCTTGCTTAGGGTGTTCATTTGAACCCTAAAAGCTTCACTTGCCGCCGCCCTTGATTTGATCCCCAATAGTTAGCAATCTCCTTTTCACTAATTCAAACTCATAAGGCATAATCTTAATTTTTAATACTAATGGACTCTTATTTTATGATAAAATGTTCTTGATTGTTACATGTCTTTTGGAGATAAAAGAATGAAAATGGAAGATAAAAATATAGTTTTCTTGAATGATAGGTTTTATACCTAACCCTAAGATGAAAAAGAGAGTAGTTCCAAAATCAGTGGGGCTCAGGGAAAGCATGAGGCTGCTAGAAAAGGATATAACAACACATAGTTGAATCCAATGGCAAAAGGATCAAATATCCTAAGTTAAGTATTAAAAAAAAAAAAAAAAAGGTAGAAAAGTATGTCATTGATTTGGCTTGTCTGGTACAATACCTTAAGAATCTTGTCTTTAACAAACAGGATAAAATATAATTAATATCCTTGAGATTTTGGTTAATGCTAATTAGGTATAAAACTTTTCAAAACTAATTAATTTAGTATCTAAATTCAACTTAGTATATAAATTGTTACTCATTTTTCTCCTCTTTCTTATAGTAATTTGGAACTCAATTTATCAGTTTAGAAATTAAGGTCTCAAACCTAGCTATTTGACAATAACTCAAGCGTCAAGAGTGTTAAGCATTGTATTTTTGCACGAAAAAATATATTCTCAAGTTAAAAGAAAACAAATAAGATTTAGAGTAGGGAAATATTACTTATCACTATCCTGCTTTTATATGCGCATCAATGAGGAATCTAGTAATTCAGCAAAAGAGAAGAAAAGGGAAGAAAGGAATCTCAAATAATGCAACATGCATGCGACATCAATTATAGAAGGTAGTGCGATATATCAAACGTGTGTGTACACCATTCACGCAACTTCTTTTTTTTTTTTTTTTTTTTTTTTTTTTTTTTGAGAGAACCATTCATACAACTTGATGTGACTGATATGACAAAATCCATTATTAAAGATGATCCATTTTGAGCAAAAAAATAAAATGCTAATAAATGCAATTTTTTGTATTATCTTCACGTGAATGGATCTCTCTCTCTCCGTAATTAATAAAGAAAGGAAAGCAGAAAAGGAAAATCCCAGTACAAGAATTAAAAAAAAAAAAATTATTGGCAAATGATTAAATTATAGCTGTAATCATATGCATCATCATATACGGGTTTATGATGTTATGGGCCTTATGTCTTTTAGTCAAGATGTCATGTTCCAAAAACCGTGTGCCAAATTGCCAAATTGATGCATAGAGATAGGGTTAAGGTGGCCCATATTCACGGGAGCTACATACCCACCAATTCAAGAGTCCCAAAATGCTGGTAAGGAAATTCTTGGAGATAACAACCCAAATTAATTAATTTCAAAAATTGAAGCACCAATATTGGACCATGATGTTTAATTTGCTTTAATTTCAAGTGAGAGAAAGGAAAAAAAAAATATATATATATATATATATTTTTTTTTTTTTTTTGATAGGGGAAAAATATTAAGCATGAGTAGATGAGATTTATAAGATATTGGTCTAAAGTCGATCTCAAATTCAATACTTTAATATATATGATAGTTAAACACTTGAAAACATGTGTGAATTTATAAGTAAACTACCACAATTAGAATTGTAATTTAAGTTATTCAACATAAACAAAAATAATAAAATCACCAAAAACAAAAAAATAAAAATCAAGTCAATTTAATTCAAGAGTATCTTTGGATTAAAATACAAATTTTTTTTTGGAAATTTTGTATCCAGAGCTATTCGAGCATTTGACTATCCCTTAAACATGCGTTTAATATTCCACCCCCACACAAATTAAGTAATTATACGGAGGAATACAAGCATCCTATCTCCTAACTAGCTATCACGGTGGAACAGTCCAACAGTTTTTGAAACCTTATTCTCATTGTTGCTCACTTAGAATAACCTCCAAGTTCAACATCATAATGAGCAAGCCTATGTTGTAAGAAACTCATGAACTTGGAGGTGCCATTAAAACATCATAATGGGCAAGCCTAAGTAAGAAACTCATGAATTTGGAGGTGCCATTAAAGCATTATCCAATGCAATCAATCCTATGGCCGGAAAGGGTCCAATCCAGTCCATTCTACTAATCTCTAGTACATAAATTTCTAATTTTGTATATTATCTCCAAGATAGCAGGATCTCATTATTCACTATAAAAGTGCACATTATTGTTGGTGATACGAGTACCACACTAGTTTGTGATGCTTCACAAGGGAGCCCTATATTTGATGTTTAATTTAATCTAGTAGCGATTTCAATATTTTTTGTTAGGAGGTCAGTAAGAACTAAGAAGATGAATTTTGAGTAATAGATGGATTTTATGGTTTACATGGTTCTCTTATTACAAATTTGTTCAGTGCTGGCAAGAGAACAAAAGACAAACTATAAGTTCATTTGATATTTTGTTTCTTAATACAATAAACATATTGATTATTGTTGCTAAGATTAAATTTTAGAAATTATCTATTTACAATTATTTTATTTACCAATTCAACTTAACTTTGACAACTATTGGTCTTTGTAATTGTATTAAGAAAATTTTTATTGTGTTAACATTTGCATTTATCTTCACTCAATCACTCCCTTGTCTTACACCCCTTTTCTTTTTTTCTTTTTTTAAATCCCTCTTGTCTAATTATTTATTTGTTTTTTAGTCTAACATTTGTTACCCACTAACTGACTAGGCTATGCCCCTAGTCCCCACTCAACAGATAATATAATTAAATTTATTAGTCAAAGTAAAGAAGTTATAAGTAATTTTTTGTCAAATTTATTAAGATCTAAATAGGATTTTCTTGAAAGTTAAGATCAACAAATTTCTAATTTGATGTTGGGCTTACCATTTTTTTCCCCATGTTTTAGTTCATATTGGTCTTTCTTTTTCTTTTTTTGTTCAAAAAGGCTAAAATATTGTCAAAAGTGCTTATATTCAAGCTTATTTTAATTGAACTTAAAAAAATAAATAAATAAAACTTGGGCTAGAGGATTCAAAGTTTTATTTTAAAAGGTCAAAATAAAATTATTTACATAATTCTTTTCTTTTTTGCAAGCTCAGGGGGTTCATTTGAACCCCTAAACCTTCACTTGCCGCCGCGCCCTATTTGATCCCCGATGGTTAGCAATCTCCTTTTCACTAATTCAAACTCATAAGTCATAATCTTAATTTTTAATACTAATGGACTCTTATTTTATGATACAATGTTCTTGATTGTTACATGTCTTTTGGAGATAAAAGAGTGAGAATAGAAGAAAACAAAACATAAAAAAAGGGTTTTTTTGATTGATAGGTTTTACCTAACCTTGAGATGAAAAAGAGAGTATTTCCAAAATCAAGTGGGGCTCAGGGATGGCATGTGGCTGCTAGAAATAAAAACCTTTCAAAAGCATAGAGCTTTCCAATCAAAATCACTGCTTTTATTATTTTTATTATAACTTTGATTATATCCCATTACGCTAACAAATCTTCGAAGTTGAGTGGTGAAAGGTTATTTAATCGGTGAACATGACAGTTCTGATTGAGAGAGATTTGAAAATTATGTTGAAAAAGAAGTTGCTGTACACGCGTGACTCAACACAACATGAGTCTGTGAAAAAAGTGTCAAAGTGTGAGCGTGACTACCAAAATAATAATAACAGTCAAGGTGACAAAAATAAAAGGAAAAGAAAAGAAATTCCATTCAATAGCAAACTAAGAATCATTTGCTTTCTTGTGTATGATCATTTTCGCTATGAGTAAAAGTCAAGTAAATTATGGCTAATCTAAATTGATTATTTGTATAGGCAGAATATACTTTTAAATTTAAAGTTTTTAACTAAGAGAGTGGAAATAAGAGATAAATTAGCAACTTTTTTTTAAAAGAGAAATGGTACATTTTTACAACAAATTGTTTGTGGCGTGTTGTTATAGGTAGGATAGAGAAGTAATTTCAGTGGTAGGCTCAAATTAGAACCAATAACAAATTACCATTTATGATTTGTTGTAAAAATGTTATGAACATATGGTATTAGTTTCTGATAAGCTAACTGGAACCCATAATTAGCAACTCTTAATTTTCAACAAAATGTGTAAGATTTAAATCTCCAACTGAAAAAGAAAAATATGTTAACATTGATTAATTCATAGTATACATTATTTACGGTACCGCAGAATCCTGATATATAATAATATCTTAAAATATTATAAAAACCACCATGATCCTTGAGCTCTCAATTGATTTTATGTAATTAATAAAAGAATTATAATTTGTGAGAATATTACTATTATTTTCCACAATTTTCGCTGTAGTTACACTTGGTTAAAGAATATCGTTGCACTTTTCAAATCAAGTTACAGTGGCCTGTTTAACTATGCCAGAGCTCATTTGGGCAAAACAAAAAGCTAACGTATAACCAATGAAAACACAATCGTTGTTCCAGCTGACTCTATTGATCAGTATTTATCAATGTCTCTTTTTTTTTCAAAATGATGAATTTTCCACCATTGAAAAATTGCAATCTTTTTCTTTCAGTTAAATAGCAGTAGAGTATAAGTCAAATTATAACCAAAAAAAAAATCAAAGCAACTTTTTCAACATATGCAGTCAATTGTTTTTGTATGGCCAATATTTCGCAAATCAATTTTCAAGAATCAAATTAGATAAGGACAATCCAAATGTTTTCATTCTCAGTGCTTGTTTGATTTAGAAAGCACAATGGCGGGA
This sequence comes from Quercus robur, assembly GCF_932294415.1. NCBI lineage: Eukaryota > Viridiplantae > Streptophyta > Magnoliopsida > Fagales > Fagaceae > Quercus > Quercus robur. The sequence goes on along the minus strand of NC_065543.1, from coordinate 3,369,299 downwards.
CGTATATCATCCTCAACAAAGGTGGTGTAGAAGCATTAATTTGTTGTAGAGGTCACCTTAGCTTGTGACTCTTGCTTTGTGGAATTTACAAGTCAAAAGAGAAGATTTGTGAGATATTGTCTCAAATTCCTATTTTGAGTATGTTTGGATACCGTTTATTTTGCTGAAACTGAAAAATTATTACTGAAAGTACTGTAGATAAATGTAAAAATTAGTTAAAATAGTATAGTGAAGCCCATAAATAGTGTCAAAAAGTGCAGTAAAACCCATAAATAGTAGCAAAAATAAGTTGAATAGTAAAATAATTGTCATTTATAATCCCAATCCAAACGTACGCTTAGTTTGAATAAGGGTTTGGCGGCTTTGCCCATAAGACCCACATGGGGAGAGACTTTGAATTAGTTTACAAGAGTTCTAGAATATGCTTTTAAATTTAAAGTTTTGACTTTTAAGAGAGTGGAAATAAGAGATAAATTAGCAACTTTTTTTAAAAAAGAAAAGTGATACTTTTACAATATTTTTACAACAAATTTTATGTGATCAAGTTTCTCTCGAAACTAGTTTGGAAAGAAACTCTATAAACTCATTATATATATTTATATTGAGTGTGAATTTTGAAAATCTAACCATTAGATTGCATGTTCTTATTACATCCTTAATGCTTACAAAATTTCAAGAAATCAAAGATCAATTGCTATGTCATCAAATAAATGTTATAATTTCAAGTTTTTGTAATCTAAAGTTATATATAAAAAATAAGTTAATTGATCAAATAGTAAATAATATCCGATTTGAACGAAATTTGATATGCATTTTAAGAACATAAGAAATATAAAATTCAACGGTTAGATTTTCAAAATTCACCAAAAAAAGAAATATATGAAAAGTTTAAAGAGTTTCTCTCCAAACTAGTTTAGAAAGAAATTTTGTTCATCTTATGTGGTAGGTTGTTATGAGTTGTTATCGATAGGGTAGGAAAGTAATTTCAGTAGTATGTTCAAATTAGAACCAATAACAAATTACCACTTATGATTTGTTGTGAAAATATTATAAATGTAGCACATTTTTTTTAAGCATTTTGACCAATTTATTAGTTTTTTATGAGTTAACTGGAACCCACAATTAGCAACTCTTAATGTTCAACAAAATGTGTAAGGCTTGAATCTCCAATTGAAAAAGAAAAATATGTTAAAATTGATTAATTCATGGTTTACATTATTTACGGTACCGTAGTATCCTGATATATAATAATATCTTAAAATATTCTAAAAACCACCATGATCCTTGAGCTCTCAATTGGTTTTATGTAATTAATAAAAGAATTATAATTTGTGAGAATATTACTATTATTTTCCACAATTATTGCTGTAGTTACACCTGGTTAAAGAGAATGGTTGCACTTTTCAAATCAAGTTACATTGGCCTGTTTAAGTCATTTGGGCAAAACAAAAAGCTGATCTCGATTCAGTATTTATTAATGCCTTTTTTTTTTTCAAAATGATGAATTTTCCACCATTGAAAATTTGCAATCTTTCTCCTTCAGTAAAATAGCAGATTTGTACTCGGGTAGAGTATAAGTCAAATTATAACCCAAAAAAACAAAAACAAAATCAAAGCCAATTAACTGCAACGTTTTCATCGTGCAGTCAACAAAGAAGTAGTATATATTGTTTTTGTATGGCCAATATTTCGCAAATCAAGATGGTTCATTTTCAAGAATCAAATTAGGTAAGGAAAATCCAAATGTTTTAGTTCTCAGTGCTTGTTTGATTTAGAAAGCACAATGGCAGGACATATATGTAGAAGACATTTCATCCTCAACAAAGATGGTGTAGAAGCATTTATTGTGGAGGTTGGCTTAGTTTGTGACTCTTGCTTTGTGGAATTTGGAAGTCAAAGAGAAGATTTGTGAGATATTGCCTCAAATTCCTATTTTGACTTAGCTTGGGTTTTCTTGGTGTGAATAAGGCGGCTTCGCTCATAGGTCTCTCACATGGGGATAGGCACCCCTCCCGTTCAAACTTCTTCAGTTTTCTCCATTTTTTATCCAAATGGAGGACACGTGGCACTTAAAACATCTTAAGGTTAAAACATGCCACATCAAATTGTTAATTACTCCCATCTAACCCACTCTTTCAGCAACATCTATTCACAAACCATCATTGGGACCTGCTTCTATGCGGGCTTTGAGAAGAAGAGGAGAGGAAACAGTGTAGGAAAGAAAAAGAAAATTACCCATATATACTAGATTTCAATTTCCATTTTTTTTATAAAAGCTTCAAGATTTCAATTTCTTTTCTTTTCTTACGCTTTCTCAGAGACCAAAAAGTGAAAAATGGTGATGAGAAAAGAGTGAAATTTGGAAATCACCAAGTGGGTGTTAGTAGGTGGCTTCTCCGGCATCATTCTGAGTCTCTGACAGCTCCTTGTCGTCCGTTTGCCAAGAATGTGGGTTTGTGAATGGAGGATGCTGAAAGAGGTAGACAAGATGAGAATAAATGATGAAAGTTCAAAAACGTGTACAAAAACACTTTTGAACGTTTAGACCCCCAAAAACCAATTTAATCAACACACGCAATATGTTAAACAACTAGTGTGCGGAAACTTAACATATGCTATAATAAGGAATTGATTAAACAACTATCTAAGCCACAACAAAATAAACCACAGCAGATAATGTAAAGGCAGAGATAGAGAGGAAGGAAGATGCAAACACAGCGATAACACCAGATATGTTATCGAAGAGGAAACCGAAGACCTCGGCGAAAAACCTCTCCGCCGCCCTCCAAGCGGTAATCAATCCACTAGAAAATACAGTTGGGATACAAGGACAGCAATAGACCCTCCAAGCCTAATCTACCCAATGCACCTAAGCCCTCCAAGCTTCTTGCTCCAACGAGGTTGCGCCGAACCTTTTTCTTTTCTAGCTTTCCGGATTCCGCTACTACACCGTAGCATCAACCAATGAATATTGGCTCCTTCCTAACTGCTTCCCAGAACTCCAAATGACTGTCTCACAGAGATGATAATGGTGAGAACCAGGTTTGGTATAAAGCCTCTCAAGGATTTGACAATGGAGAGGAAGAGAGTGAGGGATTTTGATGAGACTCTAAGGTAGAGATTGTGGGTAAAACAATCTGGTTTTTCTTTAGGGTTTCTCTCTCAAAATTCTCTCTGGAAGCTCTCTTTCAATCGTGGGTTAAAAGGGTATTTATACTGGAGTGAAGAGGAATGCGAAACGTCAGGTTTTTCCAAAACAGGGGTGGCTCGCGGCTTGACCTCGCGGCTTGACTAAGTCGCGAGTTCCAGTCGCGAGTTAACCGTATGGCCAGTTGTCCTGTTTTGTCCTGTAGTGCTCCAGCTAGCATGACTGTTCATCTTCCAGCATGCTTGGCACGTGTGCATCTTCTGGCGGGTTGAAGCCGCGAGTCCAGCCGCGAGTCCCAGCCGCGACACTCTGTTTTCTTGCACACTCTTGAGCAATCTTCACACTATCTCACTCACTACCCTTACAACAATCCCACCTAAATACAGGGTTACTAAATGCTGAATTACAAGCAAATTTGGCACGGAATAAAGCCAATTAGATGGTTGAATAAATTCAACCTTACAAATGAGGTTTGATGTGGCATGTTATTGACGTTTAGATGTTTTAAGTGCCGCGTGTCTTCCATCCAAATAAAGAATAGAGAAAACTAGAGAAATTTGAACAGGAGGGGAGCCTATCCCCCTCACATGGGGAGAGACTTTGAATTAGTTTACAAGAACTCTAGAGATATTTTATTATTGGTGAATTCTCCTTTTAAGTGTGTTAGAACTTTGTAATATCTCTTTGGTAAAGTGCACTAATCATTTGTTTTTCGTAAATGTATGCTATTGCTAAATCACGTAGATCCTTAGTGTTTTCTTTTGTGCATTTGTGTCTTCTTCTTTTTTTTTTTCTTTTTTTTTTTTTTTTTTTTATAATTCTTGCAAAATTTCTTCTTTTTGTTAATTGTTTTGAGAATGTTCAAAAGTTATAATATTTTCACAATTAATCTTATATGAGAGTTTTTTTTGGAGGCCTTTCTGGCCTTTCTAGCCTTCCTAAAACAAATTAATATAAGAGCTTTTACTTTTGCAACAACATTCTTACTAAACTCAAAATTCCAATACACCCAAATAGCTATCTCTAAGAACGAAGACTAAAGAACAATATGTCTTCTATAGCTCAAATTGCTTCACACCACACAATGGGATCTCTCACCATAATAATTGCAAGTTTGTGACACACACACACACAACCAAGGTTGCAACACACACAAACTAAGCAAGATAAAACAAACTCGCATCACAACTTAAACCAATACACAAGCCACTTAAGTAGAATCAAAAGAGATCTTTATTATTCTAATTATTGCAGCATTGAACACACAAGACTTAAGGTCGGAGCCCCCACCTACACCAAAACCATTTAGTGCCTTGACCCAATGATATTACCAAAAAAAAAAAAAAAAAAAAAAAAATCATTATGGAGCAAATATAATAGGTTTGTATAGCTAAGATTATATTTATATATTAGTATGTCGGCAAAGTTAACAAAAGTGCCGTCACAAAACCAAAATGAGTGCAAGAATTAGTCAAATCCAAGTTGATAATTACAAACCCACTTACATGGACTATGGTCCTATGCAAGACTAAGATGTATTCAGGTCACATATTCAAGCAATTTACTAAAACTCTGCTAGTAACTTAACTGGTTAACACCTTCTGTTTTTAGTTCAAAACCTGACTTAATAAGTTGAATAATCGCTGTCTTTCATTTTCCAATAGGATTTAGGAAAAAAAAATGGGTTCATTTTCTTTTTCTTTTCCTCCGTTTACTCAGCAACCAAACAAACGATTTTGCATTTAAAGAAGACCGGGTCTTCTCCACCGCACAGTCTTTTGTCTTTCTGCAATGTTCATACAAAACGACACGTTAGGTTTAGTGCCACTAGGAATATATAGCGAGACGGCAAGTACCAACAGCTCGAGTCGAGGTCGAGGATCAGGGTAGTCCGTCAAACTCGTCCTTATCCATTGCAAATGGCTAGTATTGTTGACAAAGTTTGGCAGTATGTTCAAGTTTTTTCTTACAGGACAATGATGTTCCGACCCCAGCTGGTTGTTTGATGCTTTCAACCTGACTTGGAATTATCGATTATTGAAGAGAGAAAGTAGAGTTGGTGCCAATGTTATTTGGTGGCAATTATCTAGACTCTCCTCTTTTCTTTTTTCTTTTTTTTTTGGTGTGTTTCTAGTTTAAGGATTATAGATTTGTTACCTTTTATATAAAAAATTAATTGATATTTTGATATAACAGTACAGAACAATTATTATAAAATATAAATAAATAAATAAAAATATTATAAATTCAAGCTATATGTTGTAAATATTATTATTATTATTATTTAAAAAAAAAAAGCTTAATGAAGCTTTTCGTATTTCTAGTTAATTAAAATTAATAATATATAAAAAGAGATTTGAAATAAATTTACTCAAATATGGATTTATGCCGAAAAGAATGGGTAAAATTGGACGTTAATAATAATTATGGAAAGCATATATCATGACTAGTACAAGGACCTATCCTACCTTCTTCTTCTTCTTCTTCTTTTTTCTTTTTTCTTTTCTTTTTTTTTTTTTTTTTTTTTTTTTTTTTTTTTTTTGCTGAATAAAATTGAGAGCATAGTAAGAGCATCCACAGCAGTGGAGCTAAAAATTTAGCTTTTTAGCTCCACCAAAAGTTACTTTATCTATTTTACCTACACATATACTGCAGCAGTGGATCTATTTTAGCTTTCAACACAATAAAATAATATAAATATCACAATAAAATAATATAACTACTACAATAAAATAATCCATTTCCCTACAATAAAATAATATATTCACAACAAACAATTATCACAGCCACACACTCCACCAGCAACAACCATCATGTGACAACCACAACCACGGCAACAACCTTCATGTGACCACCACCAACACAGCCACAACCATAACCCAACACAGCCCACGGCAAGGAAAAAAAAAAAAATCAAACCACCACCAACACAGCCACAGCCACTAACACAGCCCACAGCAACCATAACCACAGCTACCAAACCACCACCAACACAGCCACCAAACTGCCATTTCAACCACAATCCACAATCACAACCAAACCCAACAAAAAAAAAAAAAAAAAACTCAAAAACCCACAAACCCAGAATTCCCGCCGTCGCCGATCATGGGTCCGAGTCCGTGGCGCGCTTGAGTTCGATGGGTTCGTGAACCCACAAACCCATGAACCCAAAGATATTGACCGAGCATAGAGCTTCGATGGGTCCGTGGCACGCTTGAGTTCGATGAAGGCGAGATGGGTCAGCGGCGTGGGACGACAACTGGGCGACGACGATGAAGATCGATGGTGAAGATCGGCGACGATGAAGATCGATGATGAAGATCGGCGATGATGAAGATCGATGATGAAGATCGGCGACGGCGAAGTAGAGAGTAGACGAGGGAGAGAAAAAAAAAAAAAAAAAAAGAGAAGGAATGAGGAAGAAAGCAGAGAAGCCGGAGAGAGAGAGAGAGAGAGAAAAGAAAGAAAAAGGAAAAAATATTTTTTTAATAAAAGAAGAGAGAGAAATTTAATAAAATAATATTTTTTTCTTTTAGATGTTATGAACAGTGCACATCTATAAATAGATGTGCACTGTAGCAATGGAGCTAAATATTTTAGATTTAGCTCCACTGCTGCAGCAAGGTTTTTGTGTTTGTGGAGCTAAATTTTAACATTATAGCATTATAGCTACATTGCTGCAAATGCTCTAATAAGGGGGCCCAAAAGAGGCAAGTGGCAACAAAGGGGGGAACCTGCCCATCTACCTCTTTACAAAAGACCCAAGAGGGAATGGAGGAGATGGGTTGGGGTCCCAAGTTAGACAAAAAGAGGCCCAATGGGCAAGGGAGTGAGCCAGGTCGTTAGAGGACCTGGGGCAAAAATTAAAAACAACATTAACAAAGCTAGGAAAAAAAAAAGCTACATGAGCATATCAGGTGATCACTTCTTCAAAACACATTTAGACTTACGATCTTCTAAGAGTCATTTAGAATTTAAATGATGTGACAGTTTGTAGTACCTTATCAAACTCATAAACTAAACAGCTCTTTGATGTCTACAACTTTTATAACAACTTTTTTCACAATTTGATGAATTTTTTAACTGTGAGTGATAGACAATCACTTTCACATGAATCTATCATTTTTTCTCCATCACTCACAGTTATACATTTGAGAGTAGCAAAAATAAGTTGAATAGTGAAATGATTTTAATTTTTAATCTCAATCCAAATTCACACATAGTGTCTTTGAACTTTCTCTAAAATTAAATCTTAGCAATAATTTGGTCTCTTTTTTTGAGATGGAGAGAATCATGTTCTAAATTTCTAATAGCCAGACCACCCCGTTCACCTGATTACAATTGAAGTGTGGGCTTGGGCCACTCGTATGAGTTGGCCATTTGATGATGGATCAAGCAACACTGGAAAGGCCTGAAACTAGGCAACATATGCTTTCCCTGTGAAACTTGAGTTGTTTGCTGGTGACATAGGTGATAGGACCCATAAGATTGAATGAACTCGGCTTGCTAGGCAAGTAATCCAATATCATGTAGTGAAGTCCTTAAATTTTACTGGGCTTAAAGGTCCACTGAAGTTTAATTCTACCATTATTTTCATTGGGCTTGGAGGCCTGATGTCTTTTGGTACCATAAGTAATGATATCAAGCTTAGGACTAATTGTTTAAAGCCTGTACAAAATTGTTGCCATCATGAATATGTTAACTAAGACATCTTAAACTTGCCAAAAATTAGCTCAATTTTTATCATTTTTAATGAGTAATGTTACTTACTTTCACTTCATTTTCACAACAAAACTTAGATGACAATCTGTTACTAGTTCTAAATTGGGTTTGCCACAAACATTACTTTTTTTACTTACCACTAATAGTTTGCCACTTAAGATTTGTTATGAAAATGTTATTCTTATCTTTACTCATTTTCAATAAGAAAAATAACTTTTTATATCCTATAGTTTAGGGATATACAAAATTAAACCCTAAGGTTTCAAAAAGTTACAAATTAAACCCTATCAAAGACAAATTAAACATTAGTTCATTTAAGTGGAGTGACATTGTGTTTGAGGTTAGCTATGATTTGAGAGTTTAATTTGATAAACTATAGAGATTAATTTGATAAACTATAGAGTTTAATTTATCACACTCCTAAATTATAGGATTTAAAATGTAATATTCTTTTTTTAATTTTATTATCTAGGAACTTTATACTTCATCTATCCCATTTTATTTGTCCATTATATATTTGAGAGGTTTTAAAACATTGTTCATTTTGAAAAGTCAACCAGTACAATTTTAATAATTTCCCTGATATGTTTTATATTTTCATAAAAAAAGATTTTTTTTTATATTTATATTTATATTTATATGGGTAGATAGTATGGGAGGAGAAAGTGAGGTTCAACTGCATGTATAAATGTGGCGCAAAAAAAAAAAAAATTGCTATTAGTCTATTACCACTAATGTGTCACATAAAATCTATTACTTTTCTATTCAAATATGTTAAAAACGAGCTTGACCTCTTATGAATTTAAGGGATTTTAATATATTATTATTTTTTACTAGTTTTTTCTTTGAGAATTGAAACTTTTTAGAATATAGATACAATTTTCTTTCAGATTGATTTGGAGGAAAAAAAAAAACAAAAAATTCTCCTAACCCAATTACTTGTTTGAGTAACCATATGGGTTTCAATAAAAAAAGAAAAAGAAAAAAGAAATGACTAACCATATGTATTTCAAATAATAAGCTACTTATTTAGATGACTAAATGACTTATTTAATTTAAAATACATAGATAGTCATACAATCACTTTGCAAAGTCAATAAAGGCAAGTGTAACTAATTTACTAATAGAGGATATTGCGCTAATATTAACAAAATTATATCATTTTATTTATCATGATTGGTGGTGTTTTCTCTTAGAACCTCTATGAGGATACCCAGTGATAGATAAGTTCATTTGTCTAAAATATGATGTAAATCTCAAAGTTTAAAGTTCAATCTATTATTACTATAAAATAAATAAAATATTCAATCCATCACACTATTTGTTCATAAAATTTATGGATGGTCTTATGCACACGTCATTTGTTTGTTTCAATATTAATTCTTTTTAAATGAATTATTTTCCAATTTTTTTTCTATATTTGGTAACACTTTAAAATTAGTTAAAAATTTATCTCTTAATTTCTCTTTTTAGCTTCATTTAACATGAAGTCATCTTTGAGAAAGTTAAGTGATATTTTTTGAAAATTTTTTTACTACTTTTTCTAATGAGATTTTTTTTTTTACTACTTATATATTGAAAAATGTGAAAAAATAATTTCAAATGAGATTTTCAAAAACCAAAATCTGGCCTTCCATAATAATAAATAAATATAAAAAAGGGTAAACTATGTTTTTGGTCTCCATCTTATATATCATATTTCAATTTGATTCATAACATTTCAATTGTGTCAATTTGGTCTTTACTCTTTCAGTATCATGTCAATTTAGTCCATACCGTTATCTTTTGAATGAAAATTGATGACGTGTTTAATGATTAAAATAAAAAAATGAGCTTCCGTTAATGTGAGAATAAACTAAAATTTTATTTGATTGTTTGTCATGTTAACAATTTTCATCTAAGATGTAATGATAGAGATTAAATTAACACAACACTAAAATGTTAGGTCTAAATTAGCATAATAGAAGGTTAAAAACCAAATTACAATATAGTATAAGAGATAGAAGCCAACGTCTGCTTTACCCTTAAAAAAAAATTAGATTTACACGGATCCAAATGGTACGACCCGATCACCAATGATGCCACGTCTAAAATACGCGTACTCGCGTAGGTGTAGTGTAGAACTGTAGATTAGCGAGGTACTATAAAATTGTATAACAGTCACCTCCGTTGTCGTTTTTTCAAAGCCTCAGTCTTCTCTATCTCTCGTTGAACATGGCGACCATTGCAACACAACCCTCAACATTTCACACTCCGAACCCTCGTTCAGCCGCTTCTCTCAACCCAGCTTTCTCAACAGCCATAGCTTTCCCATCAAAGCTTTCTGGGGTTCTCTCAAAACCTCTCAACTATGAGCCAAGGTCAAGGAGGAGTACGGCGGTGTTGGTCTCTGAAAGAAACGTGGACGAGAATATCGCTGGCTCTGCATTTTCATCTAATGGCTCTAATCCTTCCTCGTCCCGATCAAAGTTTGTACAATAAATAAATTACACTTTTTGCTTTGATATCAATTTTTTTTTTTTAATCTTTTGGTTTTTTGGTTGTGGTTGCATGTGTTTGAATGTGATTGGTCATCTGGGTTTCGATTGTTTTTGTTGAATTTTTCTTGTTTTGGTTTGTGGGTCATTCATTTTCTGTAATCTCTATGTTTAAGTGATGTCAATTGGTTATATGGTTGTGGTATATTTGTGATTGTTCAATTGGATTGTGCTGATTTCTATTGAATTTTGCTAAATTTGATATATTTGCCATTATTTTGTATTAAATTTGATATCTTTGCCATTATTTTCTATTAAATTGACCATTATTTTCTATTAAATTGATATCTTTGCCATTATTTTCTATTAAATAATGGTCAAAATTTGAAAAAATGTATATATTTAATGTGTTGGCTCTGTAAATATGTTTTGGCTTTTGCTTCCTTTGGTGGGTCGTGCTTTTTTTTTTTTTTTAATAAAATTTTTATAATCCAAGAATATCCCTTTTATGTATAAGGAGTGGCACTGTCAAACTTATGAAAAATAAGAAAGATATGATTTTCAGTTTCTTTTACCATGGTATGGTACAAATGTAACATTATTAAATTTTACTTCATAAATAATGGATTTATCTTTTGTGTGTGTGCGCTTTTTTTTCCCCCTCTTTGAAGATTCAAAATGTAAAGGAAGCTTTTCACTTCTTTTAATCTTTTGCTCTCTATAGAAGTTATATGATTTACAATGTGATTACTCATGTCTGGGTGAAATGGAATCATTAGGTAGTTAAGTTCTGCTTGTTTGTAGTACACTTAAATTGGTCTCCTTACTTAATTACACTACTGCGTTCTGTTCTTGATCCAGGGTGAGACGGCACACAATTTCAGTGTTTGTTGGAGATGAAAGTGGAATGATAAATCGGATTGCAGGGGTCTTTGCAAGGAGGGGATATAACATTGAGTCCCTTGCTGTTGGTCTGAACAGGGACAAAGCACTTTTCACAATAGTTGTGTCTGGAACTGAAAGTGTGCTACACCAAGTTGTGGAGCAGCTTCAGAAGCTTGTGAATGTTATAAAGGTTAAAACTTAGCTCTTGAATTTTATTTTGCACTTTGTCTTTTAGCTAAGCTCTTGCCCAAATGGCAGCTCTTCCCCTTTTAAAAGCAACGTGGAAGGGATTTCATGGGTTTAAGCACCTGGGTGTTTGTAATTACCCATAAAAAATCATTATCTTTAGAATCATGTATAGATTTAAGATTTAAGATTATCCTTTAGAATTGTGTATAACTGGCTTCCTGATATGTAAAATCCTGTTTGGCACAATCAAACCCTAAGAGTTGTCAATGTTTTCTGTCAAATGGAAGATTTGTGAATTGATTCAATCTAGAGGTTTGGAAATTAGGAATCTGGTCATGTTTAACCAGGCATTCATGTGGGAATGGCTAAGGCTTAAATGGGTGGGGAAGAGGAGCAGGGTTGTTTCAAATGTAGCTAATGGGAAATATGGGGTTAGCTTATGACAAAAAAGAAGGCAGGGTTGGGAAACTTTTCTAGGTTCAATAGATTTGAGGTGGGTGACAACACTAGCAATAAGTTTTGGCATGATTATAGTGTGGGGAGTAGGTCTAGAAGGAGGCCTTTTCAGGATTATTTTGAATTTCTTGGAATAAAGAGGCTTCAGTGGAAGATTACATGAAGTCATCTATTGGAAATCTTCATTGGTATGTCATTTTTATTAGAGCAATGAACAATTGGGAGTTAGAGTCTCTAGTCTCTTTTCTAGACACTCTCTACTCTACTAAGTGGGGAAGAGTGGAGGGGATACATTGTGTTAGTACTATTCAAAACACTGTGTGTTTGAGTTGAAGACTTTCTGTAAGTCTTAAACTCTAATGGAGGTTGTCTTTTCCTTGGAAAGGCATTTGGAAGACCAATGTCTCAACTAGAGTGGCGTTTTTAGTTGGACAATGGCATTGGGAGGAAAATCATAATGATGGTTAATTTGAGGTATCGCCTGATTATTGTAGTAGATTGGTGTTATGTGCAAGGAAAATGGAGACACTACTGATCTTGAACTCCTCCATTGTTCTGTTTCTAGACAGTTACGTGCTATGGTTTACATTCATTTGAATTCAGTGGGTCATGCCAAGAAGTGTGGTTGAGTTATTGGCTTCTTGGAAAGGAAAGTGGTTGACATCATAATGTATAGACATACATGGAATGCAATCCCTTTATGTTTTATGAGGTGCATTCGGTGAGAAAGAAGCACTCATAGCTTTTCAGGGTGTGAGAAATCAATCTTTGAGGTAAAGCTTGTGTTCTTGAGGACTTTATATTATTGGATGACTTCCACATAAAATTTTTTCTTTTTTAAAATTTACTTGAATTTATTGATTTTTATAGTTTTAATTGATAATTTTTGGTGTATTTCTTGTATATACCCTGTGTATATGGGTTGTGCCCCTTTTACACTTTTCTAAAAAATTCCTTATGAAAAAAAAGGTAGCTCTTGACTTATTTGTGTTATCTGTTTTTTCCCCATCTTTTATTACTTTACTTTTTTGGTCTTTCAGATTATTACCTGTATAAAATCCCAAAATTCTTAACTTGTGGCTTTTGATTTGATAACCAGGTCGAAGATATATCAAATGAGCCACAGGTAGAACGTGAGCTAATGCTCATAAAAGTTAATGCAAATCCAGAGTACCGTGCTGAGGTAGTTACATAGTAATTATCTAAATGCTGAACATTGAGAGTTTTCTTGAATCTATAGAAGTTTTATGCGTTTAATTGTTACCATTTTCTTTGATAACAAAACCTTGTTACTTGGTTGATCTTCAGATTATGTGGTTAGTGGACACTTTCAGATCAAGGATTGTGGATATCTCAGAACACTTTCTAACAATTGAGGTGAAGATTGGCGTTATTCTACTCTTCCTTTTTATATCATATATTATCTATACATTTCTGAGCAGTCAAAAACTTGAACTCTTACATTGTTTGACATTTATAATTTTGTGTGCTTGTGTGTGATAGAGTGTGCATATCAGTGTGGTTATTGGTTAGTAGGCTTTGTTTAAAACTTGGAAAATCATAACTTTAACATTTAAAGTTTGAATATTGTTAACAAATTGGAACTGGTGGGGAATTTCTTGGGCTGCAGCTCGTTAAATGATCCTCTCTATGGAATCTTGGAAGTTGTGCTTCATGATTTGGGAAAAGTTCATTAAATCACATCCAGGACAGCTTTTATTGTCGGTAGTGCACATCAACTTAGCAAATGAAACCTTGAGGTATTTTGTCACTGGATATACAATAATATTACAATTGAATGTTTGCAAAATTTTAAACTTGGCATGATGTGATGGGAGCGTAATTCTGTATTTTTGATCTTGATCTCATTCTATTGGACTCGTGATGCTTTCTAGGTGTATACTTTTTGTGCGTAACTTGTTTGAGGTTTTTAGTGGAGGTAGACAATGTCAATTGTGTGTGCGTCTTTTTGGATCTAATTAGATCTCATATTTAATTGAGCATCTGTATACAGTTTTGCTTATTTTCATTGCTGTTATAAGGTCCTTAATACAAATTATTTATTCTGAATGTTACAAAGGTAACTGGAGATCCAGGGAAGATGGTTGCTATGCAAAGGAACTTAAGCAAGTTTGGAATCAAAGAAATCGCCAGAACTGGAAAGGTTCAGAACTTCCCTTGAAAGTCATTGTTCTTTTCTCTTTTCTTATGAAACATTGGTTTTTTATTATTTGAACATGCATTCCAAGTCTTAATTTTTGAAACTGTTCCACTTAGTAGATTGCATTAAGAAGGGAAAGAATGGGTGCATCTGCTCCATTTTGGCGATTCTCAGCAGCTTCATATCCAGATCTTGAAGTAACAATGCCTACCCGTGGTCCTCTTGAACATGCAGAGCTCAATGGTGGAAATGACGTATCTGCAGGAGTATGAGCTTGTCTAATCTTTACCTTTTTTATTTTTGGTTGTTGCGGGGGAAGGGGGGTAGTACCTAAGAAAGAATAATTTTGGTATTTACCTATTTGTTGTTTGGGGTATGGTGTATGATGTTAGCTTGAATACTTTGCATAGATAATTTTTAAAATCTGACATTGGTACAAATTTGTAATAATTAGAGTTTCAGATTGGACTTTATGATTTGATTTGTGGTAAGTAGTGGTTCTAAGCATTATTTTTTATTACACTGTTATTGGCTGTATATTTATTATCCTTAATAGAGACTATTGTAATTGAATTATAAATATATCTTTACATTTGCCTTGTTAAGCACACTGTATAGTGTACAATTTTTTTTTTTTTCTTTCTTTCTTTCTATATTTATGTCCCTGCATGAAGGTCTTGACACTTTTTTTATAATATTTGTACATCCAAACCACAGTCTTGACACATTTATCATGGCATCTCTACTAAAGAAATTAATTATTTGTCCTATTATTCTGAATTTATTCCTTTTCCTGCTCCTCTCTGTTTACTTATTAACTCCTCCCATCCCATAATGAGTGGCTCAATTCATATTTGCACAAATTTTAACAACAACAATCAAGACTAACTCAAACTTTTAAATAAAAATTTCCTAAATTGCTGATAAAAAAGAAGTAATTTTTTTTACCTGTTAGGATGTAGCCTAGTGGTTGGAGGCTTAGGATGAGCTATACATGGTTCTGGCAGGTGGGATCGGGTATTTATGGTTTACTCCCTAGAGGTGGATCCAAGGGGCCTTTCCTTGATGAGGTTCCACATCTTCAAAAAAAGAAGTAATTTTTTACTATTGCATGTAGACATATTTAATGGGCAAGCAAAATGCAATGAGTCACTAATTATGGGAAGGAGGGAGTATTTATCATTTTGAATTTTTATTCAGTATCTCATATGTTTTTTTTCTTCATGAAGGGTGATGTTTATCCTGTGGAGACATCTGATGGATTTGCATTCAATCAAGTTCTTGATGCTCACTGGGGTGTTCTCAATGATGAAGACGTAAGATAATTTATAGATAGTTATGATCCTTTTCTTTTCTTTTCTTCATCTTCTTCTTGGAATCATAGTCCAACTTGGGTAATACTTGTTTGTGTCATCCGTTCTTATTGTTTATTTTGGAAGTTAAAATGTAATAGTTGATTTCTTAATTAAAGGCTATTAATTTTAGTTTTGAGTGATATTTGCCATCTTAGTTTAGTTCTTGAGAACTGAAGAATGGGCCAGTTGGGGAACTCAATTAATCACGGTTGCGTAGTCTGACTTGAATTAATTAGTTGAGTTGAACGCATGGTAAAGCTGCTATGGACCACTTCACTTTTAACTGCTGCACAGCATTCTAGAGCCATTAAATTTGTTCTTGGGCTCCCATAGAATTCCTAAGAAAATATGATTATGGCGCTTCTTGGTATGAAATATGCATTTTTTTTTTTTTTGAGAAACGTATGAAATATGCATTTGATTGCATTGTATTACACCTTTTCATGCCCGTGAAAGACAAGATTTCTCCCAAGCATTCTGGTACCTTCTGGGTGAATCTAGCTGCTGATGCTTGTGGGATGTTTTGTAGATGACATTGTCAACTTTGAATTTGATTTTTATTTATGTATTACAACAAGTAAACTATCAAATTGTTGCCTGAGTTTCTTTACCTTTGTCTTTCTAAGGAACCCTGATTGCAATGGGTAGTTTGCTATGTGTACCATCTAACTTGAAGAAACGCCAAGTTGAGTCTAATTGATTCTAGTTGGAAGCTCATACATAATCAGATACAATATTTGGCATCTTAGTCAACAACCTTGGTTGCTAAAAAGCTTGTGATATCATAATTTGAGTTTGAAAGGTTTATGAGCTTTTTCAGGAATTTACAGTGAGGCTTAGTGGAACACTGTCATCTACAAGTTTTGACTTTAGCTTTGAGTGTTTATTCATACTTGTATTTGATGTCAAAGGGCTATATATTGCATACAGTTTTTGCCTATTGCTTATGACTGAGACTTAGCCATGTGACAATCTGTCAGTTGGTGATATTGAAATAAAGTGGTTACTAGCATTAGTTGTTTTATGTCATGCAAATTAATTTCGGGGCTGTTTTCAGACAAATGGACTTCGATCGCACACCTTATCCTTGCTTGTAAATGACTTTCCTGGAGTTCTGAACATTGTTACTGGGGTTTTTGCTCGAAGGGGCTATAACATTCAGGTAATTTGCTTCTTTTTCTTACCTTTTTTCTTGTAAAATTAATAATGCTTTTGTTTGCAAGGTTTCCTCATTTGCTTGCTCACTTTCCTTTATTTCTTCATATTAGAGTTTGGCTGTTGGACGTGCTGAAGTTGAGGGGCTCTCTCGCATTACAACTGTTGTTCCCGGAACAGATGAATCAATTAGCAAGTTGGTGCTGCAACTTTATAAGCTAGTAGATCTTCATGAGGTGGGGATACTCAACTATGAGGAAGGATGCATTGCATTAAATATGTAAATACTTATGTAATATGGCATAGTTTTAACATACATGGAAGGATTGCATGTAATGCCACAGTTTCCCAAGGCTTTGACTACTAAGCGCAAACTAATTGCTACTAAAACCCAATAACCTAATAAAGCACATATACTATATAAACTTAAGTATGCTGCATATATTTGATGATGTGGGACCTATCCATGATCTTCCGAGGAAGAGAACTTGCCCTTGCCTTGCTATGGTGATTTAAAAGTTTCACCATTACCTTCTAGATCCCAAGTTAAAGTATGCATATATGTCTTAGATGAGGTTAATTTTCTGTAGGTTCCTGTTCTTTTTACTTGTATGATAACAATGGCCAATCATAGTGGATCACTCTATATCTGACAAATTCCAGTTGGAACCTTTGTCCTGATGCTTTTGTGGTTCTTGCTGGTCTTGTTATCTTGGTAATTTGGACTAGCTGTGAGGAGGTCTCCTTGAAGGATTCATAAATTTCAGCC
Organism: Quercus robur; assembly: GCF_932294415.1. Classification (NCBI taxonomy): domain Eukaryota; kingdom Viridiplantae; phylum Streptophyta; class Magnoliopsida; order Fagales; family Fagaceae; genus Quercus; species Quercus robur. The sequence continues at coordinate 3,351,982 of NC_065543.1, read as the reverse complement.
TTTCTAAACTCTTATGGCATGATTCCTTCAATGTCCAATTTCTAACTAATGTTGCCTTCAGGTTCATGATATTACCAATTTGCCATTTGCTGAGCGCGAATTAATGTTGATAAAGATTGCTGTCAATGCTACTGCTCGACGGGATGTACTTGACATTGCCAACATTTTTAGGGCCAAAGCTGTTGATGTGTCTGATCACACAGTAACGCTTGAGGTAATTTTTATAATTCCTACAGCGATTTCCATTCAAGTTTTATTTTATTGTATCTCTTGACCGTATATGTTGATGCCATCAAGTATTTGATGGGAGAATGTGAGAATTTTTTGTTGAGCAAGAGTTGCACTGAAGACCTTGCAAGTTGCATGCTAATTAGGATTGAGTGAAGAGGTGGCGTTGTTGACTCTTTGCATTAGTCCATGTTTGTAGCTCATTAGTTCCTAGTAGGGAGGTAATTGGTCAAAATTCAGAGTCCACACTTATGCCCTACAGATTGTTTAAAAAAGAGTAATCTGCAGCTGTTGTAGAGATGTAATGACAAAGAAGTCTCTCTACTAATTTTTTTTTTTAAAATATTTAATTTTTGATTTAGTTATTCTCTGAGGGCCTCCAAACAACACTCAACGCTCAGATGCATGTGCAGAGATCCGATAGAAAGCATAGCTATCCTATCACTCTTAGCTGGAATGGCTTTTTTTTTTTTAATAATTTTTTTTAAAGGATAAGTAGAAAAGGTCCAAATTAAAAATAAGACGAAAATATAGTGTTGGTCCCTAGACTTTACTAGGTGAGCACTATTAGTCCTTGAAGTTTTAAAAATGATCACTGTTGGTCCTTTTGTTAACGACCGTTAATCTATTTACCTATGTGACTAACAAAACATTGACAGACATGCCATTTTTCAAGTGATGTGGCACCATTTTTAATATTAAAAATTATCATCCTCCTCCATGTCACAAATCACATGACACGTTTATTAACCCAAATCAAACCCATTTTTGCCCAAACCAAAATCAAACCCACCCACTTCCTCCCCAATCTGGACATCCAGCTATCACACACATAAATGTCAACCCAGGCCCTCCCATTTCAGACGAGTACAAGACAACAAAAGTCTGATCTGTGTAACTCACCATCATCTTGTCGTGCACATCATTTAAACATTGTAGTTCTTACGTCAACCGAATCCGAAAGAGAACAAAAACAAAAAATAAAAAGAAGTCAAAGAACTAAGAACCACTTGGGTATTTTTCGTTAGATCTTATCTTGCATTTCTAAGAAGAATCACAATCAGGATATGAAGTTACAAGCTTAAGTTGTAAATTCCTCCGCAGATAATTTTTGTTGAAAAGTAAAACAATTTAACAAACAAATCAATAAAATCATCTCCATTGAAACAAAAAACAAAAACCTCTCTCCCTTATCCATATCCTTTTTCCACCAACCTCTGTACCTCACTAAATCAAATTTAATTAAATTCCAGTTATTCCCTTCTCTAGAAACCCAATTCATAGTTGGGTTTTTCGTATATGTGTGACAGTCGGAGGGGGAGGATTTGCTATCTCTCCAGCCAGAGATTTGTCAAAGATCCAGATTTGGACGAGCCGCTGCTAGAGTGTGGAGAGGGTTGGTGGGTTTGATTTTGGATTCGGGAGAAATTGGGTTTAATTTTGGTAAATAAATGGGTCATGTGTTTCATGACATGTAACAGAAAGACCGACAATGCTTGTTTTTAAAACTTTAGAGACAAATAGGCTCATTTGAAACTTTAGGGACCAAAAGCGCTCAGTTGGTAAATTTTAGGAACTAACACCGTATTTTTGCCTAAAAATAATTTATTAATACTGGCCAAACCCACCTTGCCATATATTGGTCAAATTTGTCAGCCAATTCCCAAGGATCCTGAAGAAAGGCTAGAAATTTATCTTTTTTAGAGTCCAATCCACCCTCAAATTGGAAGGTATAAATATGAGAAGGGTCCGGTTAACGGGTGCCCTTAGGACATTTTTTAGGAAAGTTTTGATACCATATTCATGGGAAATGTAAAAAGCTATCAAAATAATTAGTTGATTTTCTCTTTTCCCATAAAAGTTTCTAAAAGTATTTCCTATCCTTAGGCCATCTGGTAACTTTTCCCAAATGATAATATTTGCACACTCTTTAGTCTTTATGTACCATTTTCCCTGGTTAATCCAGTTAGCAATTATGTGAAATATTCTTCAAGGCTATCATAGATTTTTTCCTTGGATAAGTATGCAATCATTAATTAACACTTGCCAGATCCACCTCTACTTGTATTGGTCAGATCTGTCTGTCAATGCCGAAGGATCCTGAAGATAGGCAAGAAATTTATCTTTGTTAGTGTCCAATCCATGTTCAGATTGGAAGGTATAAATATAATAATGTTTGCATACACTTTATGTGCCATTTTCCCCGGTTAATGCAATTAGCAATAACATGCATTATTCTTCAAGGCTATCATAATTCTTTTCTTTGGCTTATGCTATCATTTATTCCAAAATGAGAATTATTTGATTTACTGCATAAATTATTATTGTTGAAAAGCAATACAAGAAGAAGAAAGGAAATGCAGAACAAGAAAAACAGAGTAAAGGAAGAAGAATTTGATAAATGGAATTCTAGTTCTTGATTGCATTGATTCTGGTTACAGACCCCAATATGTATTCAATAACCACCTCTGCAGAGTGTGGAATTACCCTAACAAACTCTTAACACAAACACATCAGATACTGACACATGTATAGACTGATTAGATGCTGACACATGGACTTGCATCAATAACTAACTCCACTCCTCACACCTAACTTAAGCTACCTGCAGTTTAGCCAACTGTCACAGCTCTACTACAGGTCGTTTATTAGAAGCTTTATCATATGCCTTTACAATTGTTACTAGCATGACATGTTTTGCAGTTCCCTACTCTTCTTTTTCTATACTTGTCTGCGTGTCAGATGAATCTAGTGGCCATTTTGAAGATTTAATACATAATATATGTGATTGCGACAAAGAAAATGGATGTTAGTTTTAAAAAGGTGTTATTGGAGTTTATCTTCCTGCTGTTAATATAAAATGAATATTCTACTTTTTTTTTTTCTTTTCTTTTTTTAGGCCCTTTTAACTGTTGAAACTAATAAAATTTGCTTCTGGTACTTGAATATTAGCTTACGGGGGATTTGGACAAGATGGTTGCGCTGCAGAGATTATTAGAGCCCTATGGCATTTGTGAGGTTTGTCTTCCAATCTTTAAACTTTAGGTGTATTCTAGAATTTTCTAGGGGATCGAATTTTGACTTTATTATCTGAGCCAGTTGTTCTGTCTTAAGTGGCCAAGATCGATTCCTATACAACATCTATTGAAAGTGTTTGTTCCAAAAATTCTGATTTCATTTGGATCCACTTGAGGTCATAAATTTTATCAACTGGAAATGAATTTTCAGTTGTAGCTTCAGTGGGATTTTTTATTTATTTTGGGGAGTGTTATGATTTTCTGTTGTATCCTTACAATGTGCCTTCATGCGATGTGACAAATTTATACTGATTTTTGTGATGTTTCTTCCTCTTCTTTGTAGGTGGCGCGAACTGGGCGGATAGCACTTGTCCGGGAGTCAGGTGTGGATTCCAAGCACCTTCGTGGATATTCATTTCCATTATAATTTGAGAACTTGGGAAAGCATCTCTGGCAGTGTTGGAGAAACTTGAGTGAATTATCCATCTGCGCATTCAGTCTCTGTATATATTTGTCTGACCAAGGAAAGGGTAAAATGGAAAGAAGTTGGGGCCAAAGGAATTCAGCCTCAAGGTACTAGTGTTAAGCTTGTGTGTATTGGATTAATATGTTTTAATTTTTTTGTGGGGGTCTGTGGCTGTTTGTTCTTATATATGTCATGTCAGACTGTCAATTTTGCTTTGCAACAGAAAATTTTGTAAGAGAACAGGCCAGAATTTCATGTTAGATCTCTTGTACATGATTGTTTTGATTTGTTTCTTCACTCTACCATAGTTGGTCTGTCCCAAAAAATATCTGGTTTTTTTTTTTTTTTGATGAGAAAAAAACACCAAATTTTATTTGCTTTCATGGTAGATAATTGGTTTTTTCATCTATGATACTTTTAGAAGCAAGCCTTTCTGTTTAAGGATGCTTCTCCAGGCACAGATGTTCTACTGTTGTTAACAACAATTAGTCTAGAGACAATTTTTTCAGTCTTTTTCATAATTCTTGAGTTGGCATGGTGTGATTGGTGTTAATAAATGTGGTTTCAGCTGTGGACTCATGTAAAAATGATATTGCTCTGATCACAAATCATCCTTGTTTAGAAAATTAGATCTAAAAGGAACTTGATACTTCCAATGTTAAAGTATCGTGGTTGAAAGACTGAGCGCTTGTTCTAAAATTTAACATTTGCTGAGGAAACATATTTCTAGTTCACACGGTAACAAAACACTACCGTGCAAAACTTTTGGAAGTATAAGGTGCATACTTTTACAGGTGATAGCATTCCAAGGACCTATAGCTTTAGGGGAATGAAGATGTACATGAAGTAAGTTACTCGTGAGCAACTACAACAACTTGTTTTCCAACATTGCGGCCTGTGAAGAGTCCAACGAGAGCTGCCGGTCCACTCTCAAGGCCTTCAGCTATGTCCTCCACATATATAACCTTCCCTTCTTTGATGTAAGGTAGAACCAACTCCAAAAACTTTGGATAAAGGTGATCGTAAGCGGGAACCAGGAATCCTTCCATGCGGATCCGTTTCACTATCAGTTGCAATAAATTGTGCACACCTTCAGGATGGTCAAGGTTGTATTGCGAGATCCCACATACAGAAATGCGGCCACCAATCCTCATGTTTAGTAGCACTGCATCAAGCATCTTACCCCCAACATTCTCAAAGTAGATACCAATACCTTGAGGGAAGTACCTGACAAAACAATGCAGCATATATATTGGCCATAGAATCAGACTGGAAAAATTGAAATAGAAGAACAAAAATTAAAACCTTCATATATTCCTAACCAAATAAAATTCAATGCATTGTATATGACTATTAGTCCATACAAATTGGTGGCCTTTAGCTCACTGTCAATCTCATAACTCTGATTAAGCGTGCGTTTGTTTCACCTTTTAGAAGCTGAAACATACTTTTTGAAATCAAAAAAATGAAATGTGCGTTTGGTAAGATTTTAAAAGTTGTTTTTTTCTAAAAAGCTGCGTTTTGAAATGTGAAGGAAGAGCACTTTAATAGTGGACAGCTCTCAAAAACTTTTGCAAAAGCCAATGTGCGTTTCATAAATATTACCGTTAGAGGCAGTGTTCAATTACCAAATTGTCCAAATATTTTATTGAAAATTGAATTTTACCCTTTGATAAATCAAAGGATAACACCTCTTTGGAGCTCACTTTACGCCAGATTCCTCACACCCAAATATGTCATATATATTTTTTACTCAATATTTACAATGGCTAACAACAAAATAATTTCAGATCTTTTTTCTCTCAAACATCTCTAAACTCAATCTTAATCAAAATACAAACTCAAATCACAATTTCAAAATTAATCAAACCGGGAAAAAAAAAAAAAAAAGACAACACAAATCTGGCCCATCTGAGCTGCGGTGTGGTAGGAGGACAAGCAATGGTTGGGAAGAGGACAGGCATGCGTGAACATCCGCCGGTGATCTTTGTGTGTGTAACTGTTTGAGAGTGAGAGAGAGAGAGCTTTTGGTACGCATATGTTCTAGAGTGGATAATGTTAGAAAAGAAAAGTAAAAGTAAAAGTGAAGATAGAGAGTTACATGTGTGGAGGAGAAAAAAAGAGAAAAATAAATAAAAGAAATGTGTGGATGAAAAAAAAATTAAAAAGATAGGGAAAAATAAAATAAAAAATAAGAAATTAAAATTGAGAAATACTATTGCAATATTTTTACAATAAATCTTAAATTATGGGTTGTTACTAGTTAATGTTGATGAGAAAAAATTAATTTAAATGGTGTGTTAAAATTAAAATCCCTTATATACTTACTCAAAAATTGATTTTTGAGTAAGTATATGAAGTAGTTGATTTAAGTATGAAGTAAATTCTTATATATATATTGTCATTTTTGGTAATTTACCTCTCAAACTGCCACTTTTATAAGTGTTAGCCAAACACTCAGTTTTTTCAAAAAACAGTTTTTACTAAACATTTAACTTTTATAAAAAGCCCAGTTTCATATCATACTTTTTAAAACCTCTATTTTTTCAAAAAGCACAATATCAAAAAGCTAAACCAAACTCACCCTAAAACTTAGACAATGGTGCTTTATGTTCTGCCTGGAAGATGTATTCACTGACCTTTTCAAAGCTGCATTCAAGTCAGGCTCTTCTTTATAATTGAAAGCGTGATCAAACTGAAACTTGTTCCTCAGTAAATCAACCTAAAGTTAGAAAGTAAAAACGAATCTGGTTAATGAGGTTGTGCACTCTGGTAAGACAATCAATATCTAATTTGATGCAGACAGGAGTTTTGTGTCTTCAAACAAACATTACTCAATTGTATAATGTCCATATTTGCAAATTTATGACATTAAACATATATATTTGTCCAAATTGGGTGTGTCTGCATCTAGTAATATATTGTAAAACTAATATAGGAACCAAAAAATCTTGGATTACTTTTTGAAAAAAATGGAAATTGATTTATTTGTAATAATAAGAATGCTACAATTAGAATACTCATGAAGAAAGAACCGTAATAAATGCAAATAAAAGGCATCTTTCACCTGGTAGGGAAGTGTTTGAACCAAGATTTCTAGATGGGTGGAGTAGGGTATTAGTATATCTACCAAATAATTTAAATGTGGGAATCCTAAAAAATCAATTGCTTGGACTTCATGTTGTTTATTTTAAAAGGAGTTGTGAAATTCAACCTGTGGTGCATACTAGATTTGAGGGCAGAAAAGGATAACAATCTTGTTGCTTTTCTTTCAGAATCAGGCACATTATATTATAAAGAATATCCACTCATATTTCTTTTTTACCTTCAACACTAAACAATCATTAATCACTCCAAACCAATTTGCAGTCACAGGATGGTAACTACCCCACAGCATTATAGAATTGACACTTAAGAGAACTCATAAGCAGTGACCCACCTTTTCTTTGCTTCCAGCACTCCTAACAACATAGCAACCCAACAGCTTTGTAAACTGCTCAACAAGCTGACCAACCTGCTCCAGCAGCCGCTGAAACTAAGACGTACTCTCCTTTCTTAGGAGAGCAAACCTCATAAAATCCAACATACGCAGTCATTCCAGGCATACCTACATACAATGGATGCAATGCAGAACTTTGGGAATCAAATAGGACATATGCTTAGAAAGCATACTAGCAATATGTGAATTAAACTTTGTTAGAATTGCTGTAGGATGGCACAACTCCTGGCTAGATTTCCAACAAGTAGTTTCGACTGGTTAAGCCAACAATGTAATTAAGATATTAATTATTAGTACTGTTAAACCTATATACACATTACTAGTCGGAATGGGTTAGTTCTATTTTCAGAAAATATATATATATTGATGACGTCGAAAATTGTCACCAATAGGTCACACCGTACTCGCGACTCGAATCGAACCTGCACGACAAGAACAATCGACGGACGTCCTTCAGGGAGCACCGGTGTGGTGCCGGCCAAAGGTTCTCCGACGGTCAAGTTAGAATTGTTCTGTTTTACTTAGAGCGTTAGAGAGGGTCAATTAAAGCGTACCTCGATTTCTGGGGGTATTATGCCTTTTATAGTGTTAAAGGGTTGACTTTTCCTTTTTGGTTTCCACATCTTTTCAATGTGGGACTCTACTCCCAATTCTCCTAAGCGTGGTGAGCAAGGATTCCCATTTCCGGATCATGGGGTCTTTCTGGGCTATGGACGTTTCGGATCATGGGCCCTTACAATGTCAGTCAATGATGGGCCTTCGAAGCTAGGACCATCATCACACAGGCCCAAGAGACCCAGTCCGTCAGGCCCATTAAGGTAAGCCATTAGGCCCAATATTTTATCATCTTCAGTTGCCCCCTTCACCCCAATGGTCCGTCACCTTTTGGGTCAAAGGATCAATGGGGTGACGGTCCTTACGTATGGGTATGACGGTCAATCTATAACGGAATCAGGCAAGATAGAACGACGGTTCCAGATGGGTCAACCCGTCATAGTAAGATTCACCCCGTTGACGGAGACATGACGGGTACAAGTCTGTTGTTACGTACGGACAGGCTGTCAGCATTTATTACGCATGCCACGTGTCGCTCTCTGAATGGTCGTTGTATGGGATCGAAGTGTCGCTTCGTCTTCCGTGCACCTCCTATATATATAAGGCGCCTCACTCTCTCATTTTTCAATTTTCACTCAGAAAACATTTGTCAGAGCGAACCCGTCAGCCTTGTCAGAGCAACCCGTCGAGGACAAATATCTGTTGATTACGCCAACCGTCACCTATCCTCTGCTAAGTTTGGTAAGTGCTTTTAATTTACTCTAGTCAAGTTACATTTCCGTCCATGCGTTGTTGTTAGGCTTTCCATACCCGTCAACACTTTCAAACCCGTCGGTCTTAGGTTTCATTGTCAATTGTAGGAAATGTCTAGTGCGTCAAGTAACCAGTCGGTGGTTCGTGATGGGACGGAATACGAGGATGTATACCCGTCCGGTCATAAAGACCAAGAGAGCCCCGGCGAAGATAGGAGTCCGTCTGCCTCCTCTTCATCCTCAACAAATGAGGATGTGGAGATAGTCGAAATAGAGGGTTCCGATGACGACGGGGATCAACCACTGGAGTCCGTTGTAGGCGCTGATGGACTAAGGCAGTTCATCATGTTGCCAGAGTGGACTGTGCATAGGTTTACATCCGTCATCAGGGAGAAACATTTCAGCACCTTTAGGACCAACTTCCAAATCCCAGACTATGTCTCCATCCGTCTACCATATGTGTCGGAGAAGTGTTACTACGAAGGGGTAGACGGTGTCGGAGTGTACGAGCAGGCATTGAAGGCTGGACTTCGATTCCTGCTTTCTACACTTCATAGGGAACTCTTGCAGTATCTGGGGTTGTCCGTCACCCAGATATCCCCTAACGCCTGGAGGGTCTTCATAGCCATGGAGATTCTTTACGGTGCAATGTCAAACGGGGAAAGGAAATTGACGGTCCGTGAATTTCTTCACTGTTACCGTCCAGACGAGATTTCTGGATCAAGGGGGATGTACAGTTTTGCCAGTCGGAGCCCCTTGTTGAAGGTGATCTTTGAGACCCCAGACTCAAATAGAGACTGGAAGAGTCGGTACTTCTTCCTGGAGGGTGACAGATGGATGAACCATCCAGGGGAGACGGAGTACATGCCCGTCGACACAACTTGGGCAGTTATAAATCAGACACGTATGCATCCGTCTAAATTTTGTACTGCCTTTCATATCCGTCCAGTTATATGTGTATATCTTGATCATTTTTCTTTGCAGGTAGACGGCGCCCTCAAGTCAGCCTCGAGGAGTTTAGCTTCCTTGAAAAGGTTTGCAAGAAGACTACGCCGGAGGAAAGGACTTGGGCTAAGTTGGTGAACCCGAGGACCATACATTGGTACTGCGACGGTCCTGAGCCCACCCAAGAAGCAATAAGATACGACGAGCGAGTTCATAGACGTAAGCCCGTCGACTTTACTTTGCCATTTACTTGGCTTTATTTTGTTTTAATTTCATCCGTCATTATTTACAGAGATGGATGACGCAAAGAGGAGAGCTTTGATCAAGTCCCAAGCCGTCAAGAAGAGGGAATCCGGCGAGGAGGTTCCTAAGGTGTCAGCTTCAGTCCCTAAGAGGAAACTGACGACAAAATCCGACCGTCCATTTAAGCAACCAAAGGTCTCTCTTGAACCTGTGGTTGGCTTAATGGCTGAGGGTAACAAGGCCGTCACCCCAGCGAAGCAGGGGAAGGGTAAGGGATTGATGACGGTCCCAGACGGTAAGCAAGAGAAACCTCCTTCCCTTCTCCGTGATGACTCCAAGTATGCATTGGAGAAGCTGTCGTCCATCATCACGGCAGAAGACTATGAAGACCTGGGAAACCATTCGACGGAGGCCATGGGGGAGACGGGCCTCTTTGCCGTCGCTCAGGTTGGTTATGTTTGTCAAATAAGTTTTTATTTTTCTTTCTTGTTGTTACTTACATTATGTGACGGTCTCTTTTCTATTTGCAGTCCTTGGTCATGATGAAGGGACTACTTGACCGGTGTCTCAACCGTGAGAGTACCTTGGACCGGGTGCGCGCGAAGGCGCAGCAGATGGAGGAAGAGCTCGGACAACTTCATAAATGGAGGTCCAAGATGGAGAAGAAGCTGGAGCTTTCTGAGCAGGCGAGGAAGGAGCTGGAGGAGAAGACGGCCACTTCGCTGACGGCCTTAGAGAATAAAGAGGCTGAGATCAAACAACTCAAAGAAGAGCTCCGTCAGGCGAAAGTGGCAGCCGTCGAGGAGTATCGATGCTCGGAGTCCTGTTTGAGCGAGCTGTCGGACTCCTTCCTTCAAGGCTTCGATGATTCTCTCCGTCAAGTCAAGAAGGCTTATCCAGAGCTGGATTTGACAATGGTCAAACTTGAGGACCAAGCCTAGACTTTTGCCCTCCCCGTCGCCTCCGAAAATACGGAGGACCTTTTTGGCGACGGTGCTGCTCAAGGAGACGGAGAGTCCGCCCCGTCGAAGGATGTCCCAGTTGCTGAACCAAAGGAAGTTTAACGTCTTATGTAATTCATTTTTTTTTTTTTTTTATTCACATTTTAAGACAATCCGTTCTTTTTAATTGTATTAAACATTTGCCTTTGGGGCTTTTTGCTTAATGTTCAGATATGCTTTTTATAATTGTTTGGTATTCTGTTTAAAGCTCCGTCTCCCTTCTTGAGGAAGGATTTTTGTGAGAATATTTGTCTGTGACACTCCGTCCGCATTGTAGACTTATTATCTTGTGTTGATTGAGCATTTACATCGTTGAGAATTTTCCTTTTCCGTCTGTTTTGAGAGGTTTATTAGGAGGACCGTCCACTTTGTGGCGTTGTACATCAATTTTAAATATATCGCGTATTTAATGGACTTGTAAAAATTTTGACGTAGTTATCTTCCGTCCACTTTGAGAACACGCTCTTCTATTATTTCCATCCACCTTGGGACTTTATTTCATGTATTTCAACATCTTTGTGATCTGTCCACTTTGTGGACTGATTTCATCACCTTAGTGATCCGTCCACTTTATGGACTTATTTCATCACCTTAGCGTTCCGTCCACCTTGTGGACTCACGTTTCATCACCTTAGTGATCCGTCCACTTTGTGGGCTTATGTTTCATCACCTTAATGATCCGTCCACTTTGTGGACTCAGATTTCGCGTCCGTCCATCCTGTGGACTTAAGGTTATCATCCGTGTAGGGTGATCCGTCGACGTTGTGGACTTAGGGTGATCGTCCCTGTAGGACGATCCGTCCATCTTGTGGACTTCATATTGTATCCGTCCATCTTGTGGACTTAAGGTCATCGCTGTAGGATGATCCGTCCACCTTGTGGACTTAGGGTGATCGTCCTTGTAGGACGATCCGTCCATCTTGTGGACTTCATATTTTATCCGTCCATCTTGTGGACTTAGGGTTATCATCCTTGTAGGATGATCCGTCCACCTTGTGGACTTCATATCATATCCGTCCATCTTGTGGACTTAAGGTTATCATCCCTGTAGGATGATCCGTCCACTTTGTGGACTTAGGGTTATCATCCTTGTAGGATGATCCGTCCACCTTGTGGACTTCATATCATATCCGTCCATCTTGTGGACTTAAGGTTATCATCCCTGTAGGATGATCCGTCCACTTTGTGGACTTCTATTGTTTCCGTTAACTTTGTGGACAATTGCAATGACATACATTCAAGTAGAAGATCAAAATTGCATCTGATTATAGAAATGCGTAAAGGAAAAGTGCCTGCCCCCTTGGGCTTAAAAAAGGCACGACAATATTGTAGCAAAAATAGTTAAACAGTGCCAAAAAAAGTTAATAATGCCAAAAAGTCTTAAAAGAGAAACTGGTTGTCGTGTCGCTATTACTGGTAGTATTTCCTCAAGTGCTCGGCATTCCACGGATGTGGTAGCTTTTCTCCGTCTATTGTCTCCAGGTGGTATGTTCCTTTCCTTCTCCACGACGTGACTCTGTAGGGTCCTTCCCAGTTGGGGCCGAGTTTTCCCTGTGCAGGGTCTCTAGTTGTACCCATGACCCTCCTGAGTACGAGGTCTCCTACTTGGAAGCTTCTTTGTCGGACCCGGGAGTTGAAATGTCTGGACATGCGATCCTGGTATCTAGCGATCCTCTGTTCTGCTGCCGACCTGACCTCATCTATAAGGTCCAGCTGTAGCCTCATGGATTCGTCATTCCTTCCCTCGTCGTGGTTGTGAACCCTGTAGCTTGTGAGCCCAATTTCTGCTGGGATGACTGCCTCGCTCCCGTATGTCAGTCGAAACGGTGTCTCTCCTGTCGGAGTCCTCGCCGTTGTCCTATACGCCCACAGTATGCTTGGCAATTCTTCTAGCCATATGCCCTTTGCCCCCTCGAGCCGAGTCTTGATAATCTTTAGCAGGGATCGGTTTGTGACCTCAACCTGACCGTTAGCCTGAGGATGGGCGGGTGATGAGTAGTGGTTTTTTATTCCTAGCTGTGTACAGAAATCACGGAAGGGGCCGTTATCGAACTGCCTCCCGTTATCTGAGACAAGGACTCTAGGAATACCAAACCTACATACTATGTTCCGCCAGACAAAACTTCTAATGTTCTTTTCTGTAATGGTGGCCAAGGCTTCCGCTTCTACCCATTTCGTGAAGTAATAAATACCCACTACCAAGAACTTTAGCTGCCTTATCGCCGTTGGGAAAGGTCCCATGATGTCCAGTCCCCACTGAGCGAACGACCATGGAGCCGTTATGGGGGTTAGCTCTTCAGCTGGCTGTCCGATAAAATTGCTGAACCTCTGGCATTTGTCGCATCTTTTAACGTAGGACTCAGCATCCTTTTGCATGGTCGGCCAGTAATACCCAGCTCGTAACAGTTTGTGCACCAACGACCGCGACCCAGAATGATTCCCGCATATTCCTTCGTGTACTTCCCTCATCACGTAGTCTGCCTCTTCAACCCCGAGACATCTTAGGTAAGGACGGGAGAAACCTCTCTTGTAAAGAGTGTCTTTTATCAAGACGAACCTTGCCGCTCAGACTTTTAGCTTTCTCGCTGCCTCCTTCTCTTCAGGCAATATCCCGTCCTTTAAGTATGAAGCTATCGGCGTAGTCCAGTTTCTTTCGGAGCGTATCTCCTGCATGTTGTCGGGGTCTATTAGCGGAAAGATTTGAACAAAGGGAAGTACATTACCCGGTGTTATCATATGTTCTGCTGAAGCGGCTTTGGCTAGCCGATCGGCGGGCTCATTGTCTCCCCTGGGGATCTGGACGAACTTTGCTTTTAGCCCGTCGATTCTAGCCCTCACTTGATTAAGATATCTCTTCAACCTTTCCCCTTTGCATTCATAATCTCCGTTTACTTGATTGGTCACGACTTGAGAGTCGCAATGCACGACCACACTTTCAGCTCCGGCGGCTTTGGCTAGGTCGAGTCCTGCTGCTACCGCTTCGTATTCTGCTTCATTGTTGGTAATGGGGAAGTCGAGACGGACCATACATTCAATCTCATCTCCTTCAGGTGACAGCAATACTATGCCGGCTCCTCCAACTCGCTTATTGGATGATCCGTCGGTGTAGATGTTCCACTGGGGGGGTTCTTCTGCCCCCTTGTCCGCGTCATGCGTAAACTCTGCTATGAAGTCGGCTACAGCTTGTCCTTTAATGGCCACACGTGGACGGTACTTGATGTCAAACTCACTCAATTCTATTGCCCACAGCGTCAGTCGACCTGCGGCCTCAGGATTACTTAGTGCCCTTCGCAAGGGCTTGTCGGTCATTACGTTCACGGTGTGGGCTTGAAAGTAGGGCTTGAGCTTGCGAGCCGCCGTGACCAACGCAAAAGCGAGTTTCTCCATAGGTTGGTATCTTTCCTCGGCACCGCGGAGCGCTCGGCTGGCGTAGTACACAGGCTTCTGTGCCCTGTCCTCCTCTCTGATTAAGGCCGCGCTGACGGCCGCAGTGGAGACAGCCAAATAGAGGAAGAGCTCTTCACCTGGTTGCGAGGGGCTCAGTAGAGGCGGTGAAGATAGATAGGTTTTTAACTCCTCGAAGGCTCGCTGACACTCGTTCGTCCACTCGAATGACTTTTTCAAGGTTCGAAAGAAGGGTAAACATTTTTCCGTCGCTCTCGACACGAATCTATTCAATGCCGCTACCTTGCCGTTAAGGCTCTGTACATCCTTCACGTTTCTCGGGGGGGCCATCTCCATTATGGCTCGGATTTTGTCCGGGTTAGCTTCAATCCCCCTTTGAGATACCATGAACCCTAGGAATTTGCCTGCCGTTACACCGAATGCGCACTTTCCTGGATTGAGTTTCATGTTGTAGGATCGAAGTGTGCCGAATGTTTCCTTGAGATCTTCCAAGTGGTCTTCCTCCTTCCGGCTCTTCACCAGCATGTCGTCGACATAAACTTGGACATTCCTCCCGATTTGCTGTGCGAACATCTTGTTCATTAGTCTCTGGTATGTTGCCCCTGCATTCTTCAGACCGAATGGCATTACTTTGTAGCAGAAGAGTCCTTGACTGGTTACAAACGAAGTCTTTTCCTGGTCGTCCTCGTGCATGCGGATCTGGTTATAACCCGAGAAAGCATCCATGAAGCTTAGCAATTGGTGTTGAGCCGTCGAGTCCACTAGGATGTCGACCCTTGGAAGGGGATAGCTATCTTTGGGGCATGCTTTGTTAAGATCGGTGAAGTCCACGCACATCCGCCATTTGCCACTCGTTTTCTTTACCATTACCACATTCGCCAGCCAATCGGGGTAGTAGACTTCCCTGATGAAGCTTGCCTCTTGGAGTTTGCGGACCTCTTCCGCTATTGCTTGGTCTCGTTCCGGGGCGAATACTCTCTTCTTTTGTCGGACGGGTGGGAACGAGGGCAACACATTCAACTTATGTACCATGACCGAGGGATCGATTCCTGGCATATCGTCATGGCTCCAGGCGAACACATCCTTATTGCTTCTCAAGAAAGCTACGAGCTCTTGACGGATTGCGGGTTTGGCAAGCGTTCCGATCCTGGTGGTTCGGTCTGGATTGGAACTGTCGAGAGTTATCTCCTCTAGCTTCTCTGTAGGTTCTGCCGTCGTTCGGTGTTCTTCTATGTTCAAGGCCTGGATTTGGTCTTCCACCTCCATCATAGCTACGTAGCATTCTCGTGCGGCAATTTGACTTCCGCGTAGCTCTCCTACCCCATACTCTGTTGGGAACTTGATCATCAAGTGGTAAGTTGATGTTGCCGCCTTCCACGAGTTGAGCGTGGGTCGCCCAATAATAGCGTTGTAGGCTGACGAGCAATCGACCACCAAAAATGTTACGTCCTTGGTGATTTGTTGTGGGTAATCTCCTACTGTCACCGATAACGTGACTGGGCCCAAAGGGAATATTCTACTCCCTCCGAAACCAACGAGCGGGGCGTTTGTTGGTATCAGCAGCTCCCTATCAATCCTCATTTGTTGGAACGCCGGATAATACAAGATGTCGGCCGAACTACCGTTGTCGACCAACACTCGGTGGATGTTGTAGTCGCCTGCCCGCAAGGTGACGACGAGGGCATCGTCGTGTGGATGGTGTAAGCGCCTTGCATCCTCTTCCGAGAACCCGATAATGGGGCCTTCCCTTCTTGCCATCTTTGGCACTGTACCCGCCAACTGGACATTCTGTACCATCCGAAGATATGTTTTGCGAGCCTTTTTTGACGATCCGGCCGCACCTGTTCCTCCAATTATCATCCTTATGTCCCCCAATGGGGGCCTTGGTCGCTCGTTCTCTCGACGGGGGTGTTGTTCTTGCGGGGGTTGATCCGTTCTCTCCTTACTGACGAACTTCTTCAATTTCCCTTGTCGGATAAGGGTTTCGATTTGTTGCTTCAAATCATAGCAGTCGGCCGTGTCGTGACCATAGTCACGGTGGAAGCGGCAATATTTGTATCTGGACCTTTTGTTGGGATCACTCTTCAGCTTTCCCGGAAACGTCAGGGATCCTTCGTCCTTAATCTGCATTAGGACTTGGTCTATCGGGGCGGTCAACGGAGTGAAACTTGTGAACCGTCCGCCCATTGGTTTTGGACGTCTGTCCTCCCTCCGATCTCCCATCCGTCCTCTCTTCCGCCCCTGGTCCTGTCGGGGGTCCTCTTGTCTGTCCCTTTTCTTGGGTCTGTCTTCTCGGGCTAACAGTGCGTCTTCAGCGTTCATATACTTGGTGGCCCTGTAAAGCACCTCTGACATGGTCTTTGGGTCGTTTTTGTATAGGGAGAACAAAAACTTACCCCCCTTCAGCCCGTTCGTGAACGCCGCCACCAATATCTTGTCGTCGGCTTCGTCGATCGAGAGCGCTTCTTTATTGAAGCATGATATGTAGGCCCGTAACGTCTCCTCCTCTCTCTGCTTGATATTCATTAAACAAGCTGTGGACTTCTTATACCGATGTCCTCCGATGAAGTGCGTAGTGAACTGAGCGCTCAGCTCCTTGAAGGTGCCGATGGAGTTTGGTGTTAGTCGGCTGAACCAAATCCTTGCCGCGCCCTTCAGGGTTGTAGGGAATGCCCTACACATAATTGCGTCTGCCACTCCCTGAAGGTGCATCAGGGTCTTGAAGGTCTCTAGGTGATCGAGGGGATCCTTGATTCCGTCATAACTGTCCATACTCGGCATGCGGAACTTACTCGGCAGGGGGAAGGAATTGACGGACGCCGTAAATGGCGAGTCAGTCCGGTTGACAAGGTCGTCAAGATCGCTGGACACTCGCCCCTTGAGAGCGTTCATCAGGACTTCCATCTGTTCCTTCATCGCCTGCATCTCCGCGATGATGGGTTGTGGAGCTGTATCCGTCACTGATGGGATGCTAGCGTCCCGTCGCACTTGTTTGCTCGGGGCGTTACTCTCCTGTGGTCCGTCATTATTTCTCCTTTCCTCATTGTTCCCTTCTTGATCTTCTCCTTGGCTATTCACCGCCGCACTCTTTTGATTCAGCTGCTCTTCCAGGTCGTGGTTTTGTTTGGTGAGGCGCTCCACGGCTGCGGCGAGCGTCTTGACCTGTCTCTCAAGGGCAGTCGTAGGGGCTTCTTCTTGGACGTCATTTGTGGTTGCCATCGAGCGTGTGAGTACCATGTAACTCTTTTGTCTAGGAAACGTCGATTTGTTCCCACAGACGGCGCCAACTGATGACGTCGAAAATTGTCACCAATAGGTCACACCGTACTCGCGACTCGAATCGAACCTGCACGACAAGAACAATCGACGGACGTCCTTCAGGGAGCACCGGTGTGGTGCCGGCCAAAGGTTCTCCGACGGTCAAGTTAGAATTGTTCTGTTTTACTTAGAGCGTTAGAGAGGGTCAATTAAAGCGTACCTCGATTTCTAGGGGTATTATGCCTTTTATAGTGTTAAAGGGTTGACTTTTCCTTTTTGGTTTCCACATCTTTTCAATGTGGGACTCTACTCCCAATTCTCCTAAGCGTGGTGAGCAAGGATTCCCATTTCCGGATCATGGGGTCTTTCTGGGCTATGGACGTTTCGGATCATGGGCCCTTACAATGTCAGTCAATGATGGGCCTTCGAAGCTAGGACCATCATCACACAGGCCCAAGAGACCCAGTCCGTCAGGCCCATTAAGGTAAGCCATTAGGCCCAATATTTTATCATCTTCATATATATATATATATATATATATATTCAATAGAAATAAATTAAAATTAGTTTTTGACAACTAACTGATCAGCATCTGAATAAAATGAGGGTAGTACATTGGAATGTAAATCAAAGTCAAGAAATATCTTATATATGCCATATGATTTTTTTTATGATCATAGTCCTTATGATCATATATATCATCATAATTTGCAACTTTCACCATACTAGTATTTTCAAAGATAGGAAGCAGAAGCAGCTTACCAAGAATTCCAGTATAGTAGGATAGAGGCAGATCGGTGTGTTCAATTTAGTCAGTGGCTCTTTGGTTGTTGTAATGAGACTATATTCTTCCCACCCGGTTTTTCCCCTAACCAAGTCACCTTCCTTGAAGTTTGGATTCCCAGAATCCAAAACTTTTGCCACTCCATATCCTCTAATTGGCTGCTTGGTTTCAAGTCAAAATCATCAATCCAAGTACTCAATATCGCCACAAGACGAATCGTTAAACCCCACAATCATTAATTGTTAGACAAAATCCTAACATTTTAATGAATGGTAGCATCTTCAGCACCTTTTGAAATCTGTCCTTTGACTTAGTTTTGTTTTCCAAAAGAAAAAATGACTGACTAGCGAATATTAGGATGCAAGTTAAACATTTTAGACCATAACTTCCAAATTATATAAATTTCTTCATATAATATGCACAAAAAGAATAGTTGAAAAAGTTCATGCAAAAGGCTCTGATACAGTCTCTTTAACATTTTGATGGTTAAACCTCACATGAAAGATGTCAAAAGAGTTACAAAACTAAAGTAAAATGAGGAACTGGGTCAGAATGATCACTCACCAAACCAGGCTTGAAGGAAACAAAGAAGGAAGATTCATACTTTGTCATCCTGGCTCGCTGGGAGGGATCACAGGACAAGTAAAGGTTCTTAACTAAAACTGCATTGGAATCTTCAGGGACCTTGAGTTTTATGGTACTGGTAGTGGTCACGCACATGTCTGATTCTTTGGGAAAGCCAGTCACAGTCTCTCAAAATCACCTGCTTGTTCCTCACTTCCTCTCCAAGACTTGCCATTGTTAAACTCTCTTCTATGAATGTAAGTATGCAAGAACTTCACCTAGAGGTCTAGTTTTTGTGTATTCTAGTCTTATATATAGCAGGAGTACTGTAATATAGGAGTTTGAGTAAGAAGCGATGAAACTGATGAATAAGAGTGAACAATGTCAAAAGGGTTGAAAAAGCTGGCTGTGGTATCTTACTATCTATTTGGCCACTCTATGAGCTCTCATTGTAAGTTTGTAAACTACAAGCTATGTACATGTACTGGTTGGAAAATCTTACCACGTGGTTTGCCTAGCTGATGCACAGGTAGAGAATTAGTTCATAACAACTATTATCAACTAGTTGCAAACTTAGGCGATGTCTGAGAAAATGTAATATAATTATTTAATAATAATATAATGTAAAATTCATAGATTAAATAGTATATGTATTATTTAAAAGAATTTTTATTTTTATAAGTTTTCTATAATAGAAAATATAATGTATTTTGCATTCAATAACAATACATAATGATATATATATTGTGAGTACACAACTCGCCATTAAGCAGTTTTTGTCCGCTTTGGGGAGCCAGTCCCTCACGGTTTTGTCCTCGGCCCCGAGTGTGGTCTTTTGGGATTTTCACCTTCTTTGAGGCTTGACACCCTTAGTCCCACATCGGTTGGAGAACCCTCCCACTCATGGTTTATAAGCTTCTGGAGCGACCATGAGTGTACCACTACTACACATGTAGTAGTGGTACACTCATGGTCGCTCCAGAAGCTTATAAACCATGAGTGGGAGGGTTACTTAGGCGATGTGGGACTGGGGTGAGCCTAGGTGTAAATCACTTCATGGCAAAAATCCTTAGCTCCCACCCCTTCGTGACAAAACCGTGAGGGACTGACTCCCCAAAGCGGACAAAAACTGCTTAATGGCGAGTTGTGTACTCACATATATATATATATATATATATGTATAAAATGTAATTTAATATACAGATTTAAATTACATAATTATAATATTATTTTATATAAATAGAGAAGACATTATTTAAAAGGATTTTTTTAAGGGACGAAACTTATGTATAGTATCATAGGTGTTGTTTTTTAGGTTTCCCTTTTAAGATTTTGCCATGTGGCCACTTAATTAAGAAAAATATATACTTCTATCCTATGAGAAAAAAACCAAATAACAAAATCTTAAAGGAAGAACCTAAGGAATAACAC
Source organism: Quercus robur (assembly GCF_932294415.1). Lineage (NCBI taxonomy): Eukaryota > Viridiplantae > Streptophyta > Magnoliopsida > Fagales > Fagaceae > Quercus > Quercus robur. Next base: position 3,331,834 of record NC_065543.1, on the reverse strand, counting down.
TTAAGTACTGTACCTAAATCTTACAATTTTTTAAATATACCGTAATTAGTTCACTAATTTGAACATATTTAAGAATATTAAAAAAAATGCATACCTACATTCTATGGAACACGTGAAACATGTTACATTAAGTTTACATTATTATATAAAATTTTAATTGTAGCATTTGTTTTTCTTTATAAATATAAGTATAATGCCTATATATTTGAAATTTCAATTTTATGTAGCATTTGGTATGGGGGAATTCATATTACTCCTGGTATCTAGATTCCTAGGAATGTGATTCCTTGAAATCTGGATACCTAGAAATGTAGCTATTTCTATGTTTGATTTCATTAAGAATCTCTTAAAATTCTTAGAAATGAGAGATGAAAATGTTTGGTTTATTCCTAAGAATCTTAAATGAATTATTTAATTTTCCCATTCTACTCTTAGATTTGAATGTGAACTACCAAGTCTTTTTTTTAAAAAAAAATTCCTCTAAATAAATAATGAAAAACAAAATATAAACTATTAATTATGACAAATTCGTTAAAAATGTAGTCTAACATTTTAAAATGACAAATACAATACAAAAATAACTACTTAAATTCTCAAATGCTCAATTCTTAATAATTATTTTTAAAAGAGTTTAATCAATAATAAAATGACCTGACAACGTTTAGGTTTATAAGACAAGAGAAAAGATATTGATGATTTGTTTTATATTTTATCTTAACTGCTTAAATGATAAAGAAAAATGGTTAAATTTGTTAATTTATAAAAAATACAATTTCCTTTAAGTTTGGAAATCTGAATACCTATTTGTTTTAAAGGGAATCCACAATGACCCTAACATCTGATTCCCTAGCATGATTTGCAACCAAACATGGGAATCTTTAAACATTCTTGGGAATTCTAAAACATTACCCTGTACCAAATGCTACATTAAGGTTATCTTTTGAATATTTATCATTTTGATTGCTTTTTAGGGCCTAAATCTTTGATTTCTAATGCCTATTTTTTTAGCTCAAAACTAAAGAGTTTTGGCTCCAATAGAATAAAATCTCATACTTTTCAAACAAAAAATTTATAGAAAAAAAAGAAGAATCAATTTAAGGTCCACTTAGTCCAAAAATGGACTAAATTTGACCGAAGTGGACAAAATGGACTGCAATAAACCGAAATGGACTAAAGTAGACCAAAGTAGACCTAATAGACTAAACTAGAACTAGGTGGACTGAATTGGACCTAATGGATTGAATCAAACCGAAAATTGCACTGACATGGACCGAATTGAATCGAAATGGACCAAAGTGGATCGCATTGGACTAAAGTAGATCAAATTAGATCGAAATGAGCTAAAATGCTATAGTAATATGGCTCAAAAAGAGTGTAACAACAATAAATTCTATACTTTATCTTTTAGATATTATATATAGAAATAGATTTGTAAGACTTCTATGTAATAAAATATGTAATAACTATAGTATAACTAAAAAAATAATTAGGAATTTTTTTATTATGTTATTTGTAGGGGCGGTTTTTTGGGGCCCAGGCCCGGCAAGTAAGTGGTTCTGGCCCAAAAGTCCCCAGACAATGAATTTGTAGAGAGCGGGTTACAGAACTAGGGCTAGACGAAGTGAATGTCAGTTAGATGTATGCCATGCAACATATTGAATGTGAGAATATTCCATTTTAGTTCACAGGATATCGATTTGAGGAGACGTATAAGTGCACCTCTTGCTCTGGTTATAGACTACAGAATTCTTTCACCTATCTCTCTCTTTCTCTCTTTTTCCTCAATTCTCCGATCCCCTCTTCATGGGGATTTCCTTCTCTTATATAGCCTCCTTAAATTGATAAGGACCTTACACTTGTTAACCATTTGGACCTTCACTTGAGTACCTGTCCCATCGGACATCTTCCTTATCTTTCTGTGAGTTGCACTGGCCAATGTAACACTGTTCGCCTGTCTTCTCCACATTAATGCGGCTGAAAAAGTAGTTTTCTTGCATTTAATGCGGCAGTTGTGGCTTCTCCCTGACGTCTTACATTTTCCTCTTTCCTGCTGTGTGAGGCTTATACTACTACCCACGTTCGTCTGGGATGATTCTTCACTGTGGAGGGGACGCACATTGGGCCCATATTTGTGTGTCCGAGGAGACATTCCTCCTCGGACGTCTTTTAAAACAAACTGGGCTCCACAAGATTGGGCCAGAAGTCTTTTGGGCCCCTATTCCCCTTTGGGTCATGGTTGGGCTTCGTGTGGGGCCCCAGGCCCATTGTTGACTTTGGGAATTTCACCCCTACATTATTGATCTGAAACTAATCAATCATGCCACTTTGTAATTTTTTTTTTAGTTAGTAAACGACGTCATTTAAATTTTTTTTTTTTACTTTAAAATTTTCATTGAAAACATTCATAAGATGCATTATTTAAAAGATCTTATTGTTTAATTAATATTAATTTTTTTTTTTAAAAATGCTTAAATGACTTCATGTACTAATAGATCTGGACAAAATAATTAAATTAAGTCATTTAATTATTTACTAATAGATCTTACAATTGAAATGGACTGAAGTGAATCAATTAATTTACTATTCAGCTTATTTTTGTTACTATTTATAGGCTCCCACTCCACTTTTTGGTATTATTCATGAGTTTCACTGTACTGTTTCGGCTAACTTTTATCTTTATTTACAATATTTTCAGCAAAAAAATTTCAGTTTCAACAAAATAAGCAGATCCCAAACAAATCCTAAATAGGCTGAAGTGAATCGAAATGCATTGTTAATGTGGTTTTATAGAAGTGTAGTAATAATAAATGCTACCCTTAAACTTTTAGATATTATATAGATGATGTCCAAGTAATTGTATGCTTGTTTTGTTCCCTTGGGAGATCGACAAAGTCTAGCATGCACAAAGAAAATATTAGAGACAAACTTGTGTCATTTGCCTATATGGATGAGATTTATATAGGCTGTAGGTGGACTTCACATGTTTAGAATTGTAATCTAGCCAGTTGCAGAGAGTAGCTCATTGTTCAAACTCAAATCATTAGCATTACAAAAGATCTCAGACAAGTATATTATTGAGCAAATCTTGAGTTAAGAAAATCTGGCCAGATCTCGTTGGTTGTTCAAGTTTAGTTAGATAATCTTTCAAGCTAATTAGTATTTAGTATGGGAAAACTCTGTATAGAGTAGATCTCATTAATTACAGCACAGTTACCGATTTGCAAGTGTAGTCAACACTCTTTATTGATAAAACAGGACAAGTAATTGAGATTTAATAGGGTAAGAACCATAAAAAGTAAAACAAATGCTGCTAGAACTTAATATGTGGAAAATGAATTCTTGCTTGTAAGATCAACAGAATCTGCTAGTTCTGAAATTCTTGACTTCAACAACATAACATTTATTTAGGAAACACAATTTCTGGTGAACACCAAGAGTGAAACACTGTCCCCATAAAAGGTATGGACGTATAAGGTGTATCTGCAGTAGGAATCTTCCAGGGGACCTAAAGCTTTTGGTCATGAAAACATTCATTCACGAGCAACTAAAACAATCTGTTTACCAACATTGCGGCCAGTGAAGAGCCCAATAAGAGCTGCTGGGCAATTCTCAAGGCCTTCAGCTATGTCTTCCACATATACAATCTTCCCTTCTGCAATGTAAGAGAGCACCTCCTCCACAAACTTTGGGTAGAGGTGATAGTAATCGAAAACCAGGAATCCTTCCATATGGATGCGCTTGGAAATTAGATGCATCAAATTGTGCACACCTTCAGGACTGTGAAGGTTGTACTGTGACATCATGCCACAGACAGCAATGCGGCCATGGACCCTCATGTTGAGTAGCACTGCATCAAGCATCTTTCCCCCAACATTGTCAAAGTAAATATCGATACCTTCAGGAAAGTACCTGGAAAAACAATACAGCATTCACACTAGTAAATTAAGACCAGAAAATAAGATAGAAAAGTCAGCGATTCTCTAGATTTCCCAAGTTCATAGGGTAAAACTTCTTATATCATAATCCTTCCTGTTTCCCTATCCTTTTTTTTTTTTTTGCCATTTTTTCCTTTGAAATTGAATTAACAAAATAGAAAAGTTTTGTCAAAAGGTCTATCCCCAATGGGGTAGTCAAAACCCAAGAAATTTCTTCAGTAAGCATATTAGGGAAGCCCAGTATTTCTTGACATTTCTAATGAAGGCATACAAAGTTGAAATTAATCCTTAACATAATATATATATATATATATATATTTATTTTTACCTTAAAAAATTTTGAACACACTAACTATGAAGGAATGTCCAATTTTTATTTCAGTATCAAATTAGAAGCCATGTTAAAGCTGTTTTTTTTTTAATAAGTAGAAGCCATGTTAAAGCTTGAAATGGTATTTTTTATGTTCTGATTAGAATAAGCGTGTGCACACACACACACATTTGATTACTACTAACCTTTTCAAAGCTGCATCCAAGTCAGGCTCTTCTTTATAATTGAAAGCCTCATTGAACCCGAATTTGTTCTTCAGCAAATCGACCTTATGTTGCCAAAAATATAATGGAAGGAAACAAAATAAAACAGAAAAAAGCTTGTTAGCAAAGTGTCCCACTCTGGTTTCGCACACCAGTAATATGTTGAACTGTGCAATCAGTAATAGTTATCAATATCTGTTATGATTTGTGGAAATTGATAACTGACAAAGGTGTCATATTTTGACCTGAACATTTGATCTCTGGCAGTGACTCCAGAATATACAGACATGGGACAGGTGTATTATTACCATTAAACATATATGTTTATAAATTTCTCCAAAATATGTGTGTGTGTATACTTGTTATGGTGTCTATTTACATGCATACACACCATCATAAGCAAAACAAATTTCATATTTATAACCATACTATACTTACCTACAAAAACACATAACAAACCAAACAGTTCTGTACTAACTTAGGTAAAGAAAAAAGAATTTTTACACTCTTCAAATCAGTGTTAGAAATGACTAATGTTTCCTGTCCACTCTTGTTTACCATGCTAAAATTTTCTTGTTCCTATTTTTAGTTTTTTTTTTTCCTGTTTACTCGCTGAGGACATGAAAAATTTTATGAGGAAAAAAAAGAAAAAGAATTAGAATCCTATGGTTTATAGACTATCTAACATCTATTGGAAGAAAAGATTTGAGTTAGCTTGCAATGGTTCACTAGTTTTTTGTAAAAATATAGGCATACAAATGCCAATATTCTCCATCCATTAGAGAAGAGAGTTCAATTAGGAATTAAGATACAGTCTATCAACAGTAGAACTGCTTAGGATGGAACAAAGATTAGGTACAGGATACAACCAATTGGATTGAGCACATTATGTAGAGTACAATATTTATTGAATTGAACAATTGGGCATACATGTTCAGCAAGTCACCTTTTCTTTGCTTCCAGCACTTCCAACAACATAACACCCTAACAGCTTTGCAAATTGCCCAACAAGCTGACCAACTGCCCCAGAAGCTGCTGAAATGAAGACATACTCTCCTTTCATAGGAGAGCAAACCTCATAAAAACCAGCATAAGCAGTTAAACCAGGCATACCTACACATAATGAAGACCATAAATGAGCTTTTAGCACCAACCAAAACACAGCATAATAATAAAAAAAAAAAATTAAAAACTAGCTAACCAGAAGTATGTGATCTTTAATGGTAATAAAGACTGGGATGGCATCAATCTCCATAAATAACTTCAGCTTAGCTTGGAAAGCCTATATTGCCAGTTATAATAAGTTGTCCCACTTGCAACTTTTTTAGCTTAGTTCTTAGTTCTACAATCAAACTCACCACAAGAATCAACAATAGATAAGTTTTATTTTGGACAAACAATTGTACACTTCAGCAAAATGGATGAGGTACACAGGATTGGATGTTTGTTTTACAATTGTGTAAGACCAAGAATTTTGAAAGCCATCTAGGTAGGCTACACCAAATAATTGGGTTTTACAAGGTTATCTCATGAAGGTAGATCATTAAAAAAAAAAAAAAAAAAAAAAAACAGAAGCTTGTAGCAACATACACATATGGTAAGTGTTTACTAATTATCAGAATCATACTTTGATCATTAAGAACATGATCATGATTATAATATTTTTATGGAAGATGATTTCCAACATGAAGAAAAATCCTTCGGTTGCTTTGTCTTACATAAAATCATAACTGTAACAATGTGGGTGAACTTAACACTGAAGGAGTTACCTCATATACTCAATCAGTTTCCTAGCATTCTGTATTGCATCTCTCAAGTACATTAAAAAAAGAAAAAAAAAGACAGTGACCAAACTTCTTTCTGTTTTACGACTGCTACAAATCTACTATGAAAAACAATTTATGAGCAGAAAAAAAAGAGAAGAAAAGAAAAAGAGATTACCAAGAATTCCCATATAGTACGTAAGAGGCACATCAGTGTGTAGTACTTTATTCAGAGTCACTAAATTTGTAAGCAAACTGTATTCTTCCCACCCAGTTCTTGCCCAAACCAAGTCGCCTTTCTTGAAGTCTGGATGCCTCGAATCCAAAACTTTAGCCACTCCATATCCACTAATGGGCTGCATAATTTTAAATCAAAAGCAGACAATTAAAAAAAAGATCAGTCTGAAAAACCCTCCATAAATCAAAGTAGATGAAAAGTTAAGCTTCCAGTTGGCTCAAAGATCTATGATAATCTATATGTCATTATACGTATTCTGCTTAAAAACTTTTATTTAGAAAGAAGACAGTGGCCTGCAACTAATTACTGCAAATTGCATAAAATGAATGTTGACAATTCTAAAACAGAAATTCACAACAAATTGTCACCTCTATATCTTAAATGGTAAAAATGGCCATAGAGTATTCTGAATATATGCGATAGGCATATGACTTTGTATCCACCTATTGCTTATCATGCTTGGACATTAAAGAGCTCTCTTATCCATAAAATCTTCATGATTCTTTTTTTTTTTTCCTCTCGTTAATTTACAAATTGATAATACATATATGTGTGTACACATATACACACACATATATATACATACATATAATTATAAAATTAGATTCATGTTGCAATTAGTGTAAGTGTGTAACTCTTATCAATGTTACATCACTCAATACTAGGTATTGGATGATTGTTTTAATAATTCATTATTAAATTACATTGTCTTCTTATAGCCTTTATGTGAATCTAGTTGATCATACATCAATAACTACCTCATCATGAAATAATAAATTTCAATTTTTTTAATTTAAAATTATCACATAAAATAATAAACAACATTAATTTTATTAGAAACAAATATTTACGTGAAATTTAGAGTGTATATTAACAGCAAATATATTGGATAATCCATCGGTAGAATGGTATAATAATTCTAAAGAGTTACACCACATAAAAACAACAATAATACCACAGGCATACCCAATTTCACAATATGTTGAAATGATTGGCGTAAACTGACAGTCGACCGCATAGAAAGTTGTGAAATTACGTGTGAATTGTATACATAAATCCAATTTCTTTTACACAAAGTTCTCTAATTTTACCAACAAAAAACAAAAAAGAAAAAGTGGGAATTGGGAAAGTTTCATTTTTCAATTGTAGCCAAACAAAGAGGATAAGACTAACAAAATAACCGTAGGTAGTAGAAAAAGGTGGGAGTCTCGTCAAACTCATCAAACTCACCGAACCAGGCTTGAAGGAGTCGATGTAACTGCCAGCAACGGCCTTCTTCATTCGGTTACGCATGTAAGGATCACAGGACAGGTACAGATTCTTCACCACAACCCCAACGGAACCTTCTGGGACCTTCAATTTTATTGTACTGTTGGTATTAATGTAAAAGTCTGATTCTTTAGGAAAACCAGACACGTAGTCCTTGAGAATCACTTGCTTGTTCTTCACTTGCACATCATCATCATCACCACTACCACTTGCCATCGCTAATAAAAAAATAGAGAAACTCGTTCAGACAAGACAAGCCAACGGTGAAATCAAATGTGGTTTGTTTTAATGTTCCGACAAGTTTGGGTTTGGGACTTTTTACAGTATTACTTTGGGAGGCAATAAGAATCAATGCATAATCCGAAATTTTTGGCGTAATAGTATATATTTTTTAAACGAGTTTTTTTTTTTTTTTTTTAATTTTTTTTAATCACAGACTATTTTACAACATTTTTATAAATTGTTGATGTAAGTAATTCTTACTAGTTCTGATTTGGACCCACTGCTAACATTACTTTTTTACTTAATAACAACCATTCACCACATCAACAGTTTGTAAAATAAGTTGTAATCCTAGTATTTTTCATATTTTAATTATTTAAAATCAATCTCAAAAAAGGAAAATATTAAAATTATTACAAAATTATGAAATTATACCTAAAAAAATCTTATAAGGATGATCAATCACTTTATCAACTTATAATAAATAAATTCCAGATTTTTTATTTATATATATTTTTTATACTATTTAAGTTAGGAAGCTTAGGAATGTCTCTATTGAAAACACAAGATATTGCCATTGCCTATTGGATTACAAGACTCTTAGACTTTGTTTGCGAGTTCATAAGGGAATGAAATGAAGTAATCACAAATTCCATTTCTCTGTGTCTTGCTCTCTTTGGAACTCACACAAAATGGCCAAAAATGGCTCTTTGTTTCAACTCTCCACTCAAGGCCGAATCACCCTTGCTTTTTGCTTCACCCAATTTTCTTTCTTCCTTCAGCGTGTTAGACACGCTTGAGTCAAGTCTTGTTAAGAGGAATGGCCGACTTAAAGACTTTTGGAAGCTTAAGGAAGCAAGCTCATTTAATGAGCTTTGACCCAAGCATGTGGGCTGGACCCACATGGTGCTTTGCATCCAACATTCTCCCCCTCCAGCCCACTACGGAGGAGATCTTCAACCCAACTCTTTAGTTAGAATTCATGTCGGCCAACCCAACACAAAGCTTTAACTTTTCTCTAGACACAACCTTGGTCAACATGTCAGTTATATATTTTTTGTTTATATGGTGCTTGAAATTTTTTGTTTCCGTAATATTGCTATTGCTTGGTAGTTATATATTTTAATTCACACATAATTTTTCCCCAACAAGTGGTATCAAAGCTTTTGGTTGCTTAGGTTTGATTGTCTTATGTTGGATTAAACTCTCGGCATCGAATTATTCGATATGAAAGCCGATAATGGAGGATGTCCTTTATTGCAAGGATTTGCATGACTCTATTGAGGGTGATAGTGTCAAGCCTAGTGATATGTTAGATGCAAACTAGGAGAAATTAAATAGAAAAACTATCGGGTGTATTAGACAATGCATCAATGTTAGTGTTTTTCACCATGTGTCTCAAGAAACAAATGCAGAAGTTCTTTGGGAAAAATTAAGGAGTTTTTATGAAGGAAAGACAGCTCAAAAAATAAAGCTTTTATTGCTAAAAAGCTTGTGCATTTGAAGCTTAAGGAGGGTAAGTCCATTGCCGAGCACCTTAATGAGTTCCAAGACTTGGTTAATCAAATGGTTATAATGAAGCTAGTAATAGATGATGAGTTGCAAGCTTTATTGCTGAGTTCCTTACCTGATAGTTGGGAGACTCTAGTAGTGTCACTTAGAAATTTTGCTTCAAACGGTGTGTTACAACTTGCCATGGTTAAAGATAGTTTGCTTAATGAAGAAACTAGAAGAAAGGATATGGGCAAGGATATTGCACAGGCTCTTGTCACAGAGACTAGGGGGAGAAGTAAGAGTAGAAGTTCTAAAGGGCGAGGTAAATCTAGAAGTTGGTCAGAGTCAAAAGGAAAATTCAAGTGCTTTTATTGTGATAAAGAAGGTTATGGCAATTATTTCCGTGATGGAAAATGGAGGCTTAGCAAAGGATCATTGGTGTTTGTTAGAGGGAAGATTTGTTGTACACTTTACAAGACACAAGTAAAGTTGTGCAAGGATGTTGTTAATGCAATTCAGGAGGATTCTTCACCTAACTTGTCGTATAGGCGGCTAGCCCACATGAGTGAAAAATGGTTACAGATTCTGGCAAAGAAGTCTCTCATTCCCTTTGCCAAACGTACATCACTAAATCCTTGTGATTTTTGTTTATTTGATAAACAATATAGAGTTTCTTTTAATATACCCTCTACTAGAAAACCCAATGTATTAGATCTTGTTTATTCTGATGTATGTGGTCCCATTGATGTTGAGACTTTAGGTGGCAATAAATATTTTGTTACATTTATTAATGATGTTTCACGAAAGGTTTAGGTTTATGTTTTGAAAACAAAAGACCAAGTATTTGAGCACTTCAAGAAATTCTATGCCATGGTGGAAAGAGAGAAAGGGAAGCCTTTGAAGTGTCTCCGTAGTGATTACAGAGGTGAATACACATCTAATGAATTCAAGAGATACTACTCCGAGAAAGGCATTAGACATGAGAAGATAGTTCCAGGTACCCCACAACAAAATGGTGTGGCAGAAAGGATGAACCGCACTATTGTTGAGAAGATTAGATGTATGTTGAGAATGGCTAATTTGCCTAAGTCATTCTGGGGTGAAGCTATTGTGACTGCATGCTACCTAATTAATAGATTTCCTTTAGTTCCTTTGGATTTTGATATTCCAAAAAGAGCATGGATAGGGAAAGATGTTTCTTACTCTCACTTGAAGGTATTTGGGTGCAAGGCATTTGTTCATGTGCCAAAGGAACAAAGATCAAAGCTTGATAGCAAATCCACTCCTTGTATATTTGTTGGATATGGAGATGCAAAATTTGGCTACAAGTTATGGGATCCTAAAGAGAAGAAGATGATCAGAAGTCGAGATGTAGTTTTTCATGAGAATGAAAACTTGGCAAACTTTGAGAAAACTGAGAAGCTTAAGGCTACAGTTGGAGGTATTCCTGATCTTACACCTACCTCTTCTTCCTTAGATAATGCCACAAATAGGGAAGAGGTACAAGATGAGAATTATGGTGGTGAACCAACTGAATTTGATGCTGATGAGCCAACAAGTGTTGATGGTGATGATGTGATAGATACAGATGGTGTTAAGCAGGGGGAGCAGCCTCCTCCACTAGAGATGGTAGAACCTCAGGTGAGAAGGTCTACTAGAGAGCGTCATCCATCGACTAAATACCCCACTTCTAAGTATACTATGATTATTGAAGAGGTGGAGCCAGAAAGTTTTCAGGAAGTACAGTCTCATAAGGATAAGCAAATCTAGTTGAAGGCTATGTATGAAAAGATGAATTCTTTGAACAAGAATAAGACTTATGATTTAGTGGAACTTCCTAAAGGCAAGAAAGTATTGAAAAACAAATGGGTGTTTAAGCTAAAGAAAGATGGTGACAAGTTAGTGAAGTATAAAGCTCGATTGGTTGTTAAGGGTTTCAGTCAGAAACAAGGGATTGACTTTGATGAGATATTCTCTCCAGTAGTCAAGATGAGTTCCATTCGGGTAGTTATGAGATTAATAGCTAGCTTGGATCTTGAGCTTGAGCAACTTGATGTGAAGACTACTTTTCTTCATGGTGATTTGAAAGAAGAAATCTACATGGATCAGCCAGAGGGATTCAAAGTAAAAGGGAAAGAACATATGGTTTGCAAGTTAAAGAAGAGTTTGTATGGCTTGTGGTACAAGAAGTTTGACTCATTCATGGTGGGTCACGGGTACACAAGAACAAATGCAGATCATTGTGTGTATGTTAGAAAATTTTCCAATAGTAAATTTGTTATTCTTCTGCTATATGTAGATGATATGTTGATAGTAGGACAAGATGCAAGTGTGATTGGAAATTTGAAGGACTTGGGTTCAGCAAGACAAATTTTGGGTATGTAGATTCTGCGTGACAAGAAAGCTAAGAAGCTATGGTTATCACAAGAGAAGTATATTGAGCGGGTTCTTAAAAGGTTTAATATGAAGCATGCCAAGCCAGTCAGTGCACCTCTTGGTGCTCATTTCAAGCTAAGAAAGAAATCTTGTTCTTCATCCAAGAAAGAGAAAAAAGACATAGCATTAACTATTTATTCCTCAGCAATTTGGAGTTTGATGTATGCTATGGTTTGCACATGACCAGACATTGCTCATGCAGTTGGTGTTGTTAGCAAGTTCATGGTTAATCTTGGTAAAGATCACTGGGAAGCAATGAAGTGGATCTTCAAGTACTTAAGAGGTAGCTCTAAATTGTGCTTGACTTTTGGTGATTCTAAACCAATTTTGGAGGGTTATGTAGATGCAGATTGGGCAGGTGACCTTGATGGTAGGAAATCTACATCGGGGTATTTATTTACTTTTGTAGGGGGAGCTATATCATGGCAATCAAGATTGCAGAAGTGTGTTGCCTTATCTACAACTGAAGCTGAGTACATTGCAGCTAATGAAGCAAGTAAAGAGATGATTTGGTTGAAAAAATTACTCCAAGAATTGGGTTTTAAGCAAGATGGGTATGTAGTTAATTGTGATAGTTAGAGTGCTATAGACTTGAGCAAGAATTCTATGTACCATTCACACTTGAAGCACATTGAGGTGAGATACCATTGGTTGAGACTAGTTGTTGAACAATGGTCATTTGAATTAGAGAAGATTCACACAGATTAAAATCCAGCTGATATGTTGACCAAGGTTGTGTCTAGAGAAAAGCTAAAGCTTTGTGCCGGGTTGGTCGGCATGAATTCTAACTGAAGAGTTGGGTTGAAGATCTCCTCCGTAGTGGGCTGGATGGAGAGATTATTAGGTGCAAAGCACCATGTGGGTCCAGCCCACATGCTTGGGTCAAAGCTCATTAAATGAGCTTGCTTCCTCAAGCTTCCAAAAGTCTTTAAGTCAGCCATTCCTCTTAATGAGACTTGACTCAAGCGTGTCTAACATGCTGAAGGAAGAAAGAAAATTGGGTGAAGCAAAAAGCAAGGGTGATTCAGCCTTGAGTGGAGAGCTGAAACAGAGTGCCATTTTTGGCCATTTTGTGTGAGTTACAAAGAGAGCAAGACACAGAGAAAGAGAGAGTTTCAACTTGAGAGGTGCAGTCCGAATGAAGAAATAGAGAGAAACACAGTGAGAGTGTGAGAGAGTGAAAAAGAAAAATGAGACATTTTTCTTTTGCTCAAGTTACACACAAGGAAGATAAATTGGTGGAGTTCTCATGGAGTTTTTTGAGTGCTAGAACCATGGAGAGTTGGAGTATTCAAAGGAAGATTTTGCTACTAGCTTTATGGTGAGATTGTATTTACTCATTGAGATTTATTTGTTATATATCCAATTTATTGTGGACTCAAGTTTAGCATAAATTATCGAAACTGTCCCATGGTTTTTCCCTTTATACTGGAAGGTTTTCCACATAAGATTTGGTGTTCTTGTGTGGTTGTGTTTATGTGATGCTTGCTGAAATTTTTTGTTTCCATAATATTGCTATTGCTTGGTATTATATATTTTAATTCACACATAGACATTGAGAGGATTAGGATTTTTCCCTAACATGAGTGTTCCCCCCTACTCATTCCATTTCCTTCCACTTAAACTCCTAAGTAAGAGAATGAACTTTTCTAAAATTATTCCCAAACAAGAGAAGGGAAGAATATTCTAAAATTATTCTTTTCATTCATTTCCATGTCATTCCATTTCCTTCTCCCAAACAAGGGCGCTTAACAAAAGAATTTAAGAATTTTTATAATAATAAAAAAAAGAATTTAAGTTTTTATTTTTTGTGATTAGTGATAAATTAATTTATAAAGTTTATGTCATAAAATTTACATTATCTTGATATAACCATAGCATCACCCATCTTAAAATCGTTTTAAGATATAATTTGAAAAGGGTATCACTTTCCCAAAGAGTTTTAGATTAACACAAATTTTACAAAATAACCTGCCCAAAAGCCCCTTATTGATGGACATTTGAAACAAAACCTAGAAAAATTGAATCTGATCATTAACTCATCCTGTCATCCGTATCAGGAGAATAATCATAGGTAAGATTTTTCAAATACCAGATTCTCCTCATGAGAGATCGAGCAATACTACTAAGATATAAAAATCTTGACACAACTATATATTTGAATTTTGGTAAGTTCAAGAAATAGACATAACAAATAATCATCTTCCTAGAACGAAGATTAAGGCAGTCATGAGTACATTGTGATTAGTAAGGTGAAACAAAAGCTCGCAGGATGGAAGGCAAATCTTTTATTTAATGCTGGTAGATTGGTTTTATGGCTATACCAGGGTCCAGAGTAGAGTGATTTTCCAAGGAATGAATATTGATCATAACCTTTTGAAATTTGTTGCTTTAAGGTGGCAGAGTTCTTTCCTTTTTGGGCCAAGTTGCTATTGTAGTGAAATATGCCAAGCCAGTGAAGGATTGGGTGAAAGTTAAGTACAAATGGAGCATCATTCAACAATCATGAGGGACTGCAATGGGATCTGGCTTATGGTTTTTCTAGAGCCATTGGCATGACAACCAGTGTGATGACGAAACTTTGGGTTTTCAGAGATGGGCTTCAATGATGATTTGCAACTTACAAGTAGAAATGGACACATTGGAGGTGGTTATCCTAGTCAAGAACTCTCACTCACAGAATGTAATAATTAAAGCTACTGTTTCTTGAATGCAGGAACTTGTAGAACAATTTCCCTATATTGAACCTGCGTTCAGGGTGGCAAGTAAAGGAGCCAATGCTGGGCACTAGAAATTTTTAGAAAATACGGTCCATTTTCCCATCTCCCAAACAGGTGTCAAGAAAATGAAAAAGGTCAAGATCCAAGAGTAACACTTTCTTTAGGTGTAAGTAACAGCTTTGTGCGCACTTGAACAATTGTCTCTGCCTTTCCAAACCACGCAAAACAACCATGCAGCCTACCAAATAGCCCGTAACTACCAGATTCTTTTGCTTCAACTAAACCTTCCTCCTATGATCCTAAACAATCTAGTAAAAGAAATGACAGGAGTCAGGACTCTGTCAAACAAAATGGTTTTCAAGAAGTTGGCCGGTAGGAGAGGAGTGTGATGTTGGAAGTGATGAAACTGATCATATGAGTGAAAAATGTTAAAAATAGGCTGGCTACTCAGGACACGTTGTTGCAATTGGGTTATAATGGAGGTTCTATGTGCCTATTCTTTTGTAGGGTGATGGAGAATAGTGATCACCTGTTCTTTGAATGCTTATTTACTGGTAGGATTTGGAAAGAGGTAATGAGATGAAGCTTGATGAGTGATCCAAAGATTAGCTATGATGAAGTTGTTAGTTGGGGTCTGCATAGTTCGAAGGTTACTAGCTTCAGAGCTTTAAGCTGCAAATTGAGTTGGCACGCGGTCATGTCTCACATTTGGATCTGAAGGAATGCAATGAGCGTACTTCATTTTTGGAAACTTAACTTTGAAGGCAGAATTTTGTTAGGTCCCCAATGAGGGGGGACCGACCTTGATTCTGTCGATTTATAACGAGTGAAAGGTGCATGAGTAGTTCCAGGTACACCTCATCAGTCGGATCGATAAATTCAGTGTCTGCTGTTATGCAAGAGTGCATACTGGCCTAATAAGATCAGAGCAGTACATTATCCAAGTTGTCATCTTTCAGTTCTTAATCTTGTTCACTGAAAGTAATTGTAGCTTGATTGTTTTCTCTGGTGTATTTTTGCTCCTTTGTTTTGAGTATTGGTGATTCATTAGTTTTGATTATTTTTTGATGAGCTGTGTCTGCAACTTTTGGTTGATGTTGCTCTGTTTTCTGTCATTTGTAATTTTACATCTGCTATTTGTAACTCTGTTTTTTCAATGAAAGTTTGCTGTAAAATAAAAGGCTCTCAACTAATGAGAATAACTTGGGTATGTATTTGGCATCGCTAGAGATGCTGCCCACTAAATAAAAGCACATACATAGGATTACTATTTGTTCTAGACGGAATAGGACCGAATGGACCTTATAGGATCAAAGTCGACCGAATAGAACCAAAGTGGACCGAATATGATCGAAATAGATTACATGGGACTGAATAAGACAAAAGTGGACAAATAAGACCGAATAGGACCGAATACACCAAAGTGGACGGAATAAAGCCAAAGTGGACCGAGTAGGACTAATGCGAACCGAATAGAATCAATGTGTACAGAATGGACTAAATAGGATCAAAGTGAACGGAATAGAACCAAAGTAATCTGAATAGGACCAAGTGAAATGAATATGACCAAAGTAGACCGAATGAACCTAGGAGACTGAATAAGACCAAATAGGACCGGAAAATTTTTTTATTTTTTATTTTTAAATTTATAAATATCAATCTTTACACACCTAAAGTATTTTTCTTATCTATATTTCCTAAGAAGTATAAAAAGTATTATTAAAGGGTTTGAATTTTATTGCTCTTTCTTTTTCTTTTTTTTTTTTCTTTTTTTTTTCTTTTTTTACCTATGCTACTATTTTTTTTCTTTACATATATGTTATGTGCATGACTCTAGCGCAATATGTGGGATTTTTATTAATAAGTGAATTATACTGTATAATAAAATGTAAAAAGTTAATAAATAGTGAGTAGTCTACTTATTCAATATTTTGAAAACAAATGGGTTGTAAAAGAACCACTCAACTTTGTCAATAGTCTTTTGTATTAAATTTAAGTTCTATAATAAATTTTTTAGTAAAAAATGAGTTTTATATTAACATAATTTTGTGAATTTCATGACTTTCATATAACAAAATATTTTGTCAACACTTCTAAAATGCTTGAATCTACAAAAGGTGCCCTTAAAAATTAGAACAACTAGTAATCCTATTCTGGTTTTTTGTTTTCTTGTCATTCATGCACAAAAGACGGGAAAAATAATAAGGCAACTCTTTGAGCTCTCATTATATTTGTATCTATAACAAGCTCTGCATATTGAACCTGCACGATTTTCTTACTATTGGTTGATACATAGGTGGACAATTTGCTCCTAACAACTATTATCAAAGTGCTCTTTTAAGTAATTATACTCTTTTTTTAATAAAAATTTTAGCTTATTTTTCTTTTTCTTGCCTTGGAAAGAATGACAATCCTAGCATATAGAAAGAAAATATTAGAGAAAAACAAGTCATTTGTCATGTATGTATGAGATTTATCTTGGCTGTTGGTGGCTTCCATGTGTTTAAGAGTTGTAATCTGGACAGCTTCAGGGAGACATTGATTGTTCAAAAGATCTCAAAAAAGTTTTTTATAGAAAAATCTTGACTTAAGAAATCTCTAGCTGAGAATAGTTGAGGTTGTTCAAGTTTTGTTTAAAAAAAATTCATGTAGGTCACAAACAACTAATTGTTGAGTAGAATGGTTTTACAACCCTACAAATATTAGCAAGAAACTCATGAATTATAGCCACGATCATCAATTTGCAACTGTAGTCACATTCTTCAATGATGAAAGACATATGATTGAGTTAAATAGAGTAAGACCATTAAAATCAAAATTTTTGGCAGCAACCAAATATGTTTAAGTAAATTTGTGGATGCAAGGTCAATAACATCTGCTAGTTTGTGACCTCAATGACAAAACATCTATATAGGAAACACACTTCCTGATGAACATGGATACCTGAACACATCCTTAAAAGGTATAGAAGTACAAGGTTTATTTGCCGTAGGAATCTTCCAAGAGACTTTAGCTTTTGGTCATTGAATTCAATCACTCCTGAGTAATAAAAACTACCTGTTTACCAATATTGTGGCCAGAAAATAGGCGAATAAGTGCTGCTGGGCCACTCTCAAGGCCTTCAGCTATGTCTTCCACATACACAATCTTCCCTTCAGCAATTTGAGGCAGAACCAATTCCAGAAACCTTGGGTAGAGGTGATCGTAATCAAAAACAAAGAATCCTTCTATACGAATCCTTTTGTAAATCAGATGCATTAAATTGTGCACACCTTCAGGCTTGTCAAGGTTGTGCTGTGAGATCATGCCACAAGCAGCAATGCGACCATGGGCTCTCATGTTGAGTAGCACTGCATCAAGCATCTTTCCCCCAACATTCTCAAAGTAAATATCAATACCTTCTGGAAAGTACCTGGAAAAACAGTGCAACATTCATACTAGACAGAGACCAGCAAATATGATATAAAAGTAAAAAAAATACTACTGGTTTCCTGAGTAAATAGAGTAAAACTTAATATATCATTTGCCTTATTGTTTCACTATCCTTTCCTTTTCTCTCCCTACTTTTTTCTTTAAAACAGAGTTGGAAAACATTTGTCAAAAGGTCTATTGCCAATAGGGTAGTCAAAATCCAACACAATTTCTTTAGTTAACCTATTTGAGAATCCTCGTATTTCTAATGAAGGCATAAAATGGACAAATTTATCCAAAATATAAACAATGTTCTTTTACTGCAAAAGTTTCAAAGGCACTAAATATGAAAGGATGCCCTCTTTCTTGAGAATAGGGATGTCAGATGTTTACTTCAGTATCAGAGCAGTTGCATTGTTAAAGACTGAAAATATATTTTGTATTCTGATTAGAACATATATTACTACTGACCTTTTCAAAGCTGCATCCAAGTCAGGCTCTTCTTTATAGTTAAAAGCCTCATTGAAATTGAATTTGTTCTTCAGCAAATCGACCTTGTTGCAGAAAGGATAAAGGAAACAAACAAAAGCAAACAGAAAAATGCTGGTTAGTGAAGCCACTCACTCTAGTCAGGCACACGAACTCCTAAATAAGATCTAAAATTGCCAAAGTGTGCAACCAGCAAGAGTGATCAATATCTACCATGATTTTTGGAAATGGACAAGGGTGGCATATCAGGACCTGAACCTTTTATCTTTGGTATGGTGACTATTGAATTTTTAGACGCAGGGGACAAGACAAGAATGTTAATTTTGTTAAACATATGTGTTTATACTTGTTATAGTGTCGGTTCGCATGCATACAAATCATCAACACCAAGAAAAATTTAAATTTGTAATCATTAATACTTACTATAAAAAATAAATTACAATTTACAACCAAATAGTTCTGTGATAACATTAGGTAAAGAAAAGAGTATTTCTACAATTCAAAGAGTCTTAGGGATGACTAAACAACAATGGCCTGATCACTCTTGTGAAACATGCTAAATTTTCTTGTTCCTTTGTTTGTCTCTTGGCTGCCTAAGGACATGGCAAATTTTAGAAGAAAGATTCCTACTATTTATTATGGAAAAAAATTTGCGTTAGACGCTAGTGTTTTGTACACTTAAAAGAAAGCAACTATGCACTAGCTATCAGTTATCAGTTAGGCATTAAAAAATATTCTAACGGTAGAACTGATTCAGATGCAATGCAGATTAGTTGGACACAACCAATTGGATCAAGCACAAAATGTTATAAACAGAACATATTAATTGAATTGTAGCATTGGCACTCATATTCAGCAAGTCACCTTTTCTTTGCTTCCAGCACTTCCAACAACATAGCAACCTAACAGCTTCGCAAACTGCCCAACAAGCTGACCAACTGCCCCAGAAGCTGTTGAAATGAAGACATTCTCTCCTTTCTTAGGAGAGCAAAGCTCATAAAAACCAGCATAAGCAGTTAAACCAGGCATACCTACATATATTGAATACCTTAAATTAGCTTTTGGCACCAAGCAAGACATAACATAGCATATTAGAAAATCTAGCTAAATTGCTAGCATTATGTGACCTTTAATGGTAATAATTACTATGAGATGGCCTCAATGTCCAGATATAATTTCAGCTTGGTGAGTTAATGCTGGCAGTTGAAAGAATTTGTCCCACTTGCAACGTATAGTTCGACAATCAGACTAACCATAAGAAAGGATATACCTCATATACTTGATTAGTTTCCTAGAATTGTGTATTTCATCTCCCAAGTAAATCAATATGGAAAGAAAATCGGCTTACCAAGAATACCAGTATAGTAGGACATAGGCACCTCAGTGTGTTGGATTTTAAACATATTCTGAAAATCTGTAATCAAACTATATTCTTCCCATCCAGTTCTTCCCCAAACTAAATCACCTTTCTTGAAATTTGGATTCCCAGAATCCAAAACTTTTGCCACACCAAGTCCAAGAATGGGCTGCATAATTTCAACATCAATGTCAATATAAAGTACACAACCTCTTCATAAAATCATAGTATATATGTAAATTGAGGCTTCTAGTTTGCCAAAAGTTCTATGATAATCAAATCATTATTTTGTTCAATTTAATTAATGATTTTAGAAATTGACAATAACTCGCAACTAATTACCACAAATTGGACAAAATGCAGATTGACACATTTTCTACACAAATTCACTACATATCTTTATCTCTATATATGGTAATTTTAATGTATTTGATTGACGACTAATAACATTACAATTTATAAGAATCTGAATTAGATTTATATCGCTATACTATAACACTTTATTAATATTAATTATCAGTACCATATCATAATTTTCCGATAGAAAGAGAGATCAGCTAAGTTCAAGTTACAAGCAATGTATCTGTTACCTTGAATAACTCTATATCTATAAATTTATATATATATATATATATATTTGGGGGAGGGGGGGGGGGGGGGGGTATTTTGAAATTATACATAGAATATGAGTTATGGACTAAGGTTGTGTGTGGTAAGAAAGAATAGAACACGTAATTATGTAATTAATGAATAGCTAAAGTTATTAGACAGTATAACATTAACAAATATCTAAGGTACAACACAATTTTTTATAATCATTTTCATAACTTCTAAGATGGCATGTTGTGATTGATATACATAAAAACATGTTAAATTGTTAATGATAGGGTTATATGAAAGGGATGTTATTTGAATCACAACTTACCATATTGAGATGACAGGTAATGATTTATGTTAATAAAAGTCGTTTTAATAACAGGACTATGTGAAAGTGATGTAATAAAATATTGTGCAGAATTTTGTGAAAAAAGAAGAAGATTAGCATAGCTATATAAGTGGAACAAGTGTGAGTCTATTGACTCACTGAACCAGGCTTGAAGGAGTCAATGTAATAATTGCCAGTGATGGCCTTGTTCTTAATCATACGGCTACGCATGTAGGGATCACAGGATAGGTAGAGATTCTTCACCACAATCCCATTGGTACCTTCTGGGACCTTCAACTTCATGGTACCATTGCTACTCACGTACATGTCTGATTCTGTAGGGAAACCAGACACATAGTCCTTTAAGATCACTTGCTTGTTCCTCACTAGCTCATTATCATTACCACTTTCCATTTCTAATAAAGCTCCAACTAGACAAGACTACTGTGAAATCAAAATGTGGTTGGTTTAGGCTCTATTCCTTTGTTTTCAAAATTAATGTTGCAACAAAGTTTTTGGTTTGATTAAATTGTTGCAACAAGGATGGGGTTGTTTTATTTTATAGTAGATAGTGATGTGAGTGAATGCGTCAGGGTTAAGGAAAAAATTGAAGTGATGTGAGTGAATGCGTCAGATAATGTTTGCATGCAGACTCTTTTGAGTTTGATTTGTGGTATATTTATATTCTCTTCAACTTTGGTCAAAGAATAGTCATTAATTAATCACTACAGCACTTTCCAGCGGCGGTTCCATGTATACTTTGGGCTTAAGAGATAAGTAATTAAGTTGAGGCCTTTTTATCGGTTTGTATATTTAAATATCAATTAAACAAAATTTTTAAACTTAATAAAATTCTATTTTTGATTCCTCTACTACTAATTAGTTATATATTTATTTGATGTTAAACTTAATTTTTTTTTTCATCAAAAACTAGTGTGTGTATATATATATGTGGAAAGAAACGAAGAAATAATATATATTTTTAATATATAAAACTTATACTATGGTCTATCCCACTCCAAATTGTGAATGCCTTTTATTAAAAAAAAAAAAAAAGTACTTGAGTTTAGGAGTACTGTTGGACTTGGACCCAATCTCTCACCTAGAGAATATGAAGATTTAGGAGCACATCCCACGAAGATTTTTTTTTTTTTTTAAATGAAAAATTAATATATTTTTTAATCTATTGGCTAATATTTGAGCATTAATTAATATGTCTGTAGTTAAAGAGATATCCCTATTGGTTAAAATTCAAGGTTCTTCTTACTCTTAAGAGCCTTAAGTGACTGCCTAACTCACCTAGTAGAAGAGTCGGCCCTCCCATTTTCTAATCATATTGGACACAACATTTTTAACCACATATGATGTGATAAAATTCAAACATGAGGTTATAAAATTATAATTTTACTATAAATTTTTGTTGACAATAATTAACTAGTTCATTATATAATATCACTCATAGTTCTCAATATAATATATCAAAGATCTTATAATTTCAAATCTAATGATTTTTTGTGTTTAGATAAATTTTAGTCACCATTTACGTGAAGTTATCTTGAAATTAGTTAATAAAGATTCATTGAGAGTGCAAATTAAAGCAATTTTTAAAGTTCATGGTTTTATTTTTATTTTTTTGAAATTTAAGGTTATATTTGTAATCATGCCAAACAATAGGGCATTGTAATTTACTTTTTATGTGATCTATTTCATTCATATTATATCTAAAATTTGAAGTGTAGTATATATTGTTGTTATGCTTATGTTGAGCTAGTAGAATTTCAATTCATTTCAGTCCATTCGATCTACTTTGGTCAATTAGGTCAATTTCAGTCAATTTTGGTCCACTTCTATCTATTTCAGTCCACTTTGGTCCTTTTCAGTCCAATTTACTCTATTTGGTCTAATTCAATCCATTCATTCTACTTCAGTCCACTATGGTCCATTTTGTTCAACTTCTATCTACTTCGTTCCATTTCCATCCATTCAGTCCTTCTGGTCCACTTCGGTTCTTTTCAGTCTACTTCATAATTTGAACTTCGTGATTAAGGTGCAACAAAAGATCGCAAGACGGAAGGAAAATCTTTTTAACTAGTAGATTGGTGTTGAATCTGTTGATCAAGGCAGCCATCTCAGACTATATTATATCATGCAGTGTGTCGCTCTACTTTAAAAAGTTTGTCAAGAGTTGGATTGTCCTAATAGAAATTTCCTATGGGATCATTTCCTGAGAAGAGTAAAATGCATCTCATTAGTTTGAGTATAGTAGATAGCTTGTTCCTCTCAGTCGCTCATAATCACCACCACTGACCATTAATTGCTAATAAAGTAAGCTCTAACGTACAACTACCATCTTCCATTTTTTTTTTGAGAAACTACAGCTACTATCTTGGAGTGTTAATAGACAAGGTTACTATGAAATCAAATTAATAATTGTGGTTAGTTTAAGACTTTCTTTTCTTTTCTTGTCTTCAAAATGTTGCAATGCAGGACGGAATGAGAACTTAGAATTAGGGGGGCAACTTTGTTATCGGTTGTGTGAAATGACTTCCGCTTCTGACTTTGCTGTTACTTAGTCGCCTAGCTGTTAATTGTTTAAATTTTTTTAAAGGATCAGATTGTTTGTTTTAGGTAAAATTAGTTGACTAAGCTTTTTTTTTTTTAGTTTTATTATTGGTAATTTTTGTTGTTGTACTAATTTTTTGGGTTTGTATATTTCTTTTTTAGGTTTTAGACTTACAAATTTTTTTAATGGTGTTTGAAATGAGGAAAAATTTTGAACTACAAATTTTTTTACAAATTGCTGATAATGTACGTGATGGGCCCAAATGCGAACCAATAAAAATTTGCTACCTTAATAGTTTGTTAAAATGTTATAGAAAAAATTGTGACTATAACAATACTTTTAAAAGAATCAATGATATTTTTAAAGGGGCAAAAGTATAATTTAATAAAATAAAATTGCTAAAATTAATAATACTCATATATATAATAATATATATATTTAAATTTGGGGTGGCCATTGCCCCAAGTCCAACCATGGCTCCGTCCATGGTTTAAGGTTGTTTTATAGTGGGGAAAAATTACTGATGTGAGCGAATGCGTCAGATAATATTTGTATGCAGACTGATCTCTTGTGATGGAAAATGTACAATTTCAGATTTTCTTCGACTTTGACCAGAGGGTAGTCTTTTTTTGATAAAGTGACCAAAGAATAGTCTCGGATAGTCTTTTTTCTGATAAATTGGGCAAAGAATGGTCATTAAAAACTATTAACTACAGTACTTTCTAGCATATTGTACCCAACGTTTTTTACTAAATTCAAAATTATTCATTTGTTTGGCAAGGCCCGTTTGAGGTTGGAATAAAATGATTTTAGGCAATTTATTATTAATACTTTTTTATTTATTTATTATTATGTACCTTATACCGATCGACCTCAATATGTCATGCCATGTGAATCGTTGCAAAAAAAAAAAATATGGGCAAAAATGGGTTTTTGCCTCTTTCGCCCAAAAGATATAGCAAAATGCCCATATTTTAAAATTATTTAGCAAAATATCACTGTTTTAAAACTCAATTTTCTAAAAATTGAGTTATAGGCAATCAAACTTTAAAAAATAAATTATGGAACTCAAGTTTCATGTGAATTTTTCCAAATAACTCGATTTTCATCAAATCAAGTTTTATATTGAAACTTGAATTTCTAAAAATTGCAAAATAGAGGCATTTTGCTAGATAGTTTCAGAACATGGGTATTTTGTTACATCTTTTGGGCGAAAGAGGCAAATGCCCATTTTGGCCAAAAATATGCAAAATATGGTACCCCAATAAACTTGTATTTTTATTTAAAAAAATTGTTCTCCTTTGTTACTTTAAAATGAAAAAGGTGAAGGAGTTCCATTTGTAATGAAGTTTTGGTTTTTGATGCATTTTACATTTTCTTCATATATATTTAATTAACCCGTTGGCGTACTATTAAGAAGGAATGATAAGTAAATAATATAACATTATGTATGCCTTTAAATGCGTAAAAAAACTAAAATGGAACTCTTTCAGCTTCATTTTAAATTAAAAGAAAAAGAGAATCAATTTTTCCAAAAATAAAAAAGAAAAAGTTTAGGGACACAACATTTTTCACTTTTTTCTGGTTAACATGACCTCTTGAGATTGATATATAATAAAAGTGAAATTAAATTCTACAATGATATAATGTAAAATTCAAGTTTTACATTTTTAATCTCTTATTGAATGATGTAAAATATGAATTTTACACTCCATGCATCCTTACTACATTCAAACTCAATAAAAATAGTGTTAATAATAAATGACAATTGACGTGGTCAATGGCTTTCAAAAATGTATATGCCTAGAAACTAGAAAGTACTCTAGTGATTAATGACTATTCTTTCGACAAAGTTGATAGAGATTGACAATAATGTAAAAATACCGCAAAAGAGTCTGCATGCAATATTGTCTGACGCATTCGCACACATCACTTTAAATTTTTCCTTAACCTTGACGCAGTCGCTCTCACATAACAATTTTTTTTTTCCTACTATAAAACAACTCCAAATGTTGTTGCCTTAACCAACCACACGTTAATTTCATTTCACAGTAGTCTTGTCTAGTTTTCTCAAAGTTTTCTCTCTATATTTTAATACGTAAAGAGATAGAAGTAGTAGGAGCTTAATTTATTAGCAATGGCAAGTGGTGGTGATGATGAGCAAGTAAGAAACAAGCAAGTGATATTCAAGGACTATGTGTCTGGTTTTCCCAAAGAATCAGACATGTACGTAAGTACCAATGGTACCATAAGATTGAAGGTCCCAGATGGTTCCAATGGGATTGTGGGGAAGAACCTCTACCTGTCCAGTGATCCCTACACCCGGAACCGCATGACGAAGCCCGACACTGGCAATTATTACGTCAACTACTTGAAGCCCGGTTTGGTGAGTCAAAGAGTCCCTCACTTTTTAATTATCTTACGAGTTTTATTTATACTTAAATCTGTTTGTTTAAGAGGAAAACTGTGTAAAAATAGTGTTTTTTTTTTTTTTTTTCAATAGCATCAGAAGCATGACTTAAAAAAAAAAAAAAAATTCTACTAATTTTTTTTGAAAACATCTTTACCTCACAGCAAGTTAAACAAAAGAAGTTAAAAGATTGTTTTTCAACTAATTTAAAAATGCTACCAAAAATAAAAAAATAAGATAGTTTTATATATAGAAATATTTTTTAAGAATGACTCATTTTTTAGAAAATATTATGTCTAATCAAACAAAGACAAAATCACTTTCACATACACTTATTGCACCATCTTTGATACTACTTTTATTTATACCAATTATACCATTACTTTCACATAATTTCATCATTAACACCTCTCTTTTATATAAACCAATCAACATGCCACCTTAACAATTATGAAATCTTTTGTGTCAATTTGTGGTTAAAAAATTTATACAACTGTACGGCACCGAGACCCCAAAGCCCATACCGGCCTTGAGCCCAAGCCCATATGGGCTCTGGGCCCAGGCCCATACCGGTTTTGGGTGCAGGCCCAGCGGAAAAGTCCAGTTACGCTACGCCCTTCTTGAAACTGCCTTAACGTGAAAACAAGTTTTGGGGTTTGAGTTCCAGTAGATGATCGGTTAAACTTTCCCGGGCAAGCGAATGGGCCGTGCCTGGGAAAGTCATGATATGCACGGGAAACTGAGTTGCTGAACATAATCGATCAAGCTGGAACCAAGTTCCAAGGCCATAAATGCTGCACTGCCCTCTCACCTAAACATCCACTTTAACCAGATGATATTGGACCTTTAGTAGCACTAACGGTGGCTGTAATCATAATCTCCCCACTAACCTTGGCTATAAATAGAAGAAATTTGGGAGAAGGAGGGGTTCAGAAAAATTGAGAGAAAACAGTCAAGTGAGAAAGAATAAACTGAGTGTTGTTTTGAATTTCTCTGCCGAGAACGACCCAAAGTAGGAAATCCTCAAACCCACTACAAATAAATTGTGAGCCCAAGTAATTTAAGGCCCAGAAGTCTCATACTTGGTTCCTACAATTGGCGCCCACCGTGGGGCTCTCCTACGAAGTTGTGGTTCGATTGAGACTTAAACAAGGGAAATGTCTGAGGAGCGTTCAGGAGGGCATGCTCCGAGCAGTTCTATAGGATCTTCTCGGGGATCGACGTGGAGGGAGAGAAGGCAGAAACAGCGGGAGGATAGGGAGCGTCCAAGAGGAGAGAAAAGGTCCGGATTGGGAGAAGGATCGGCCCAGACACACCGGACGATTTCAGGCGTTTCAGCGCATCGGCAATATGATGATAGAGACCGAGAGCTGGAGCGGTTGCGCAGATTGGTAATGGATTTGGAGCTGGAAGTAAGGGGTCGACGCCAAGAAAGGAACCGCAACCCCCAAGAAAGGAGAAATCGGGGCGAGGAGGGCTCCAGCCAATCTGGTACGCAACAATACCGAGACCGATCACGCTCTCAAGAGTCACACCGGCACTCCCGGGAGACACGTCATCAGCGGGACCGTTCCCGATCGCATGGGTACGATGACCGAGGATCAGAGTCGCCGGAGGAACGGCGGCACCACAATGCCGCAATGGACGCCATGAGCCGAGCCTTGCGGATGGCAGCCCGGTCTCTATTCTCCGATGAGATTGAACGGGCCCCCATGCCGAGCAGATTCACACGACCGCCATTCAATTCCTATGAGGGGAGGACAGACCCCGTGGAGCATGTCAGTCATTACATCCACATGATGTCTTTGCACGCGCACAATGATGCACTGATGTGTAAAGTATTCTCTTCTGGTCTCGGCTCAACGGCCCTGAGATGGTTCAATGGTTTACGGAAAGGCTCCATACACAGCTTTGCCGAGCTGATACAAGAGTTCGGCAATAGATTTGTGACATGTAGCCGAGTGCAACAGCCGGTTGACGCGCTACTTTCCATGAAGATGAGGGTTGGGGAAACCCTTCGGAGTTATGCCAGCCGATACTGGGAACTCTACAACGAGATTGGTGGAGGGAATGAGAAAATTGCGGCGAGCACCTTCAGGATGGGGCTCCCCGAAGACTCTGAGTTACGGGAGTCTTTGACGAAAAGACCCCTCGAGGATATGAGGCAACTGATGAGACGCATAGAGGAGTACAAACACCTGGAGGACGACCGGCTGCAGAGCAGGGGGAAAGCTCCATTAATTGGGAGATCTCGGCAAGTTGTTTTGCCGACAAAACCAAAGAGAGACTTCAGAATGCAAGAACCAGAGGTGCAAATCGAAGGGGTAAATGTGGCATTTAAGGAGCCCGTGCACAAAATCTTGGAGCGGATCAAGAACGAGTCATTCTTCAGGTGGCCAAACAAAATGGGGGCAACCCATCTCGGAGGAACCAAAACCTATACTGCACCTACCACAGAGATAAAGGAGACACCACCGAGCAGTGTCGGGTATTAAAGGATCACCTCGGGTAACTTGTAAAGGCAGGGTACTTGAAAGAGTTCATAGCAGACTCCGCTCACCAAGAAGCCGGACAGGGCGTCCAACAGAAAAGGAACCCCCTCTCGCCTCCACTGGGGGTAATCGAAGTCATCCATACTGCACCGAGAGGAACAGCAGCAACAAAAAGGGTATTGACAGTGGCTTGCACGGGAGGAGGATCAGCCGAGAAGAAGAAGAAAGTTGGACGGCTGAACATCTCGTTCAGGGAAGAAGATTTGGAAGGAACGGTCCAACCCCATGACGACGCTTTGGTGGTCACGGCCCGGATAGGCAGGTTCCTGGTGAAGAGGGTGATATCAAGGGAACGGGGCTGACGTCATGTACCCAGACCTCTTCGAAGGGCTCGGATTAAGGACCCAGGATTTGGCGAAGTATGACACGCCGCTGGTCTCATTTGACGGGAGAGTCGTAATTCCCGAAGGACAAATCTCTCTCCCGGTGGATATGGAAGGCAAGGGAGTTATAGTTACCTTCATAGTAGTCCGATCATTCTCGCCGTACACCGCAATCCTGGGGAGGCCGTGGATTCACGCCATAGAGGCTGTCCCGTCCACCCTCCACGTGAAAGTAAAATTTCCTACCGAGTACGGAGTTGCCGAGGTAAGGGGAAACCAACAAGTGGCGAGGCAGTGCCTTGTCGCCGCGGCCACATGGAAAAGTGAACAACCCGGACAAGTTGAGCAGGCTGATAAAGAAATTTCATAGCAATTACAGAGGCCCCGAGGGGAAGCGGGGACAGACGTGGCCGAAGAGGTATTGAAGGTTAGGATTCTTCCAGATACCGACAAGTATTTTCAGATAGGCACAAGCATGAATGACCGGGAAAGGGTAGAGATGTTTTTGTTCCTTTTGCAGAACGTAGATGTTTTCGCGTGGAACCCGTACGAAGTGCCCGGCGTAGACCCCGAGTTCATTATCCACAAACTCAACGTGGACCCATCATTCCCCCCGAAGAAGCAGAAACCGAGAAGAGCATCAAAAGAACACGTCGATGCAGTAAACCTGGAGGTCCAGCGGCTGAAGGAGGCCGAGGTCATAAAAGAAATATTCTTCCCGAGATGGCTAGCAAACACTGTCGTAGTGAAGAAGAAGAATGGTAAATGGAGAGTTTGTGTGGACTTTACAGATTTGAACAGGGCATGTCCCAAGGACCCATTCCCAATGCCCAAGATTGATCAACTAGTAGACGCCACGTACGGGCACCCGAGGATGAGCTTCCTGGATGCCTTCCAAGGCTACCACCAGATTACCTTGGTGCCCGAGGACCGAGAAAAGACAGCATTTATATCCCCAAATGCAAACTATCACTACGAGGTCATGCCGTTTGGATTGAAGAATGCCGGGGTCACCTACCAGCGTATGATGACGAGAATGTTCCGAGAAAAAATTGGATGCACGGTTGAAGTTTATATTGACGACATGGTGGTAAAAAGCAGAAAGGAGACAGCATACGGAAGACCTTCGGGGAGTATTCGAGATACTACGGCGGCACAAATTGCGCCTGAATGCCGAAAAGTGCACTTTCGGAGTGGGGGCTGGCAAGTTCCTGGGTTATCTGATCACCACTCGGGGAATAGAGGCTAACCTCGACCAAATAAAGGCCGTCAATCGCCTCAAACCACCAAGCAATCCTAAGGAGGTGCAAGTGCTCACTGGAATGTTAGCCGCCCTGAACCGATTCATCTCCAAGTTTGCCGATCGCTGCCGGCCATTCTATCAACTTCTGAAGAAGTGGAAGGGGTTTCATTGGGACGAGAAATGTGATGAGGCTTTTCGAGAGCTGAAGGAATACTTGGCAAAGGCGCCAAGGTTGACGGCCCCGGAGTCCAGAGAGGATTTGTTTATGTACCTCTCAGTTACCGAGCATGCCGTAAGTGCTGTGTTGCTAAGGGACCAAGGAGTACAAATGTCAGTGTATTACGTAAGCAAAACCTTGGTAGATGCCGAGACAAGGTACCTGCCCCTGGAGAAGTTAGTTTTAGCCCTGGTGCACGCCACGAGGAAATTGCCACATTACTTCCAGGCTCACACGGTGTTCGTCCTCACCGAGTATCCATTACAGTCACTGTTGAAGAGATCAGATTTCACGGGCCGAATTGCCAAATGGGGGATTCGGTTGGGATCGTTTGACATAAGATACCAACCTAGGAGCTCGGTGAAGGGACAGGTTCTCGCAGATTTCATCGCAGAATTCACACCTAAGAACGATGGCAAAGTAATCTGTAGTGCAGAAATTCACCCGTGGAGGGTATTTATGGACGGCGCTTCAAATGCTATGGGGGTCGGGGCTGGCATTGTCATAATCACCCCTGAGGGCATACGATTGGAACACTCCTTCAGGTTGGGATTCAAAGCCTCAAACAATGAAGTCGAGTATGAGGCCCTACTGGCCGGCTTGAGGGCTGTATTGCATCTGGGTGCAAAAGATGTAGAAATTTACTTGGACTCTAGGCTGGTTGTTTATCAGATCACAGGAGACTTCGAGGCTCGGGACTCTCGAATGAAGGCTTATCTGAGTACGGCCAAGCAGATCATCAGCCAATTCGGAATAGTAAAAGTATCCCAGGTAGCTCGGTCACAAAATAAGCACGCCGATTCCCTTGCCACGTTAGCCTCATCGGCTACGGAGGACACGCCACGGTTAGTCACAATAGAACTTATAAGGGAGCCAAGTATCAGTGTGAAGAGTGTCTCCGACCAAGCCAGAGTAGAGGTTGCGCAGGCGGCAGTAGCTAATCCGTGTTGGATGAAACCGATCATAGATTTCCTTGCCGAGGATATAGTTCCGGAGGATAAGGACGAGGCCAAAAAGATTCGTCGGATTGCTCCCCGGTACTGGCTGTCCTCGGACCGCAAATTGTATCGAAGGTCCTTCGTTGGCCCTTACCTTTTGTGCTTGCATCCCGAGAAAGTCAGGGAGCTTCTGACCGAGCTACATGAGGGAGTGTGTGGCGGACATGTTGGGGGACGATCTTTAGCACACAGAGCGATGACCCAGGGGTTTTGGTGGCCTCATATGCAGAAGGATGCCGCTGAATATGTTCGGAGTTGCGAACAGTGTCAAAAGCATGCCCCTTTGATCCATCAGCCTGCAGGACGTCTGAATCCTGTCAGCAGCCCGTGGCCGTTCGCACAGTGGGGGCTTGACATTCTCGGACCATTCCCCCAAGCAACGGGGAACCGCTATTTTGTATTGGTGGCGGTAGATTACTTCACGAAGTGGGCTGAAGCTGAGGCCTTGGCCAATATCCGGGATACTGACGTGAAAAAGTTTGTATGGAAAAACATAATCACAAGGTTTGGGGTGCCAAATGCGCTAGTAACGGACAATGGGCTACAGTTCGACAGCAAAGCTTTTCGGACCTTCTGCAGCGAACTCGGCATCAGGAACAAGTATTCAACCCTGGCTTACCCACAAAGCAATGGTCAAGCTGAGGCAGTAAACAAGACTATTCTGAACGGGCTCAAGAGGAGGTTGGACGGGGCGAAAGGAAGATGGGCAGAAGAACTACCCAGTGTATTGTGGGCTTACCGCACGACCCCCAAGAGATCCACGGGGGAAACCCCGTTTTCTCTGACGTACGGAGCGGAGGCGGTGATACCAACCGAGGTGAGCTTATGCAGCGCAAGGGTCGCCGGGTTTGACCCCGTCCAGAACGCCAACCTGATGATGGAGCGTTTAGATTGGTTAGAAGAATGCAGAGAGGCCGCGTCCATACGGCTCGCCGAATATCAGCAGAAGCTGGCCCAAAGATACAACCGAAATGTAAAGGGGAGGGAATTCAGTGCCGGGGAGCTAGTGCTAAGAAAGGTTGTGGGAAACATGTGAGACATAGCTGCAGGGAAGCTTGCTCAAACCTGGGAGGGACCATACAGAGTTACAGCCATCGCGGGTGTAGGGGCCTACTACTTGGAAGACCTCGACGAGAGGCCGCTTCCCCGGCCATGGAACGCCAACAACTTAAAGAAATTCTACGCATGATTATCCGTGTAAGCCAGAACTTGTATTTCGTTAAAATCAAGATTATGATGAACTTATTTGTATTTGCCATTTTCGCGACTACACATCAAGAGAATTGCAAATAATATTTCAAAGGACAGAAACCTGACCCTCGGCTCGATCAAAGTCGCCGAGCAGGTGGAAACCTTACAAATAAATCTCTAAGGACAGAAACCTGACCCTCGGCTCGATCAAAGTCGCCGAGCAGGTGGAAACCTTACAAATAAATCTCTAAGGACAGAAACCTGACCCTCGGCTCGATCGAAGTCGCCGAGCAGGTGGAAACCTTACAACTAAAATCTTTAAGGACAAAGACCTGGTACTCGGCTCGATTAAAACCGCCGAGCAGGTTCAGACCTTATAACTAAAAACACAAAGGACAGAAGCATGACTCTCGGTTAAGCTAAATGGCCAAAACACTGGCATAATCCCCGTGAAACATACAAATTGACAGAAATTCATGCAACTGATTAAAATGAAAGTCAAACGGAAAGCATTTTACCAGTCAAATATATAAAGGTAATCGTTCATGCACCACATCCCAGTGCCTTAGGCAAATAAACCTTTAAAATTAGAAATGTGATAAAAACAAAGTAAAAACACAAAAGGTCTATAAGAAAATCAGCTGGAGGGTCGGGCAGGGTCTGTCACTTCTGCCTGGACGGTTAGGGGGAAAGGCGGGTCTTCACCGAGAAGCTCCTGCACAGTCGGGATGCTGGTGGCTTCCATTTCCTCAGGCTCGGCGTGAGCATCAATTTGTTCAACCAGCTCCCTCATACTGGCCGTTTCCTCCTCGTCAATAGCAGTCGGAGCTTCATGGACGGCAGGGACAGGGCTCGGAAAGGGAATTTGGTTGGGGTCTCTCAGATGCGAATCTTCAAGAGCTCCTATGGCTTGGAGAGCGGCGAACCACCCGGCCTCAAAACCCAAATGCCGAGTCCGAGCCACTACCGGCTCTGCTGAATTTTCGGCATCAGCGAAGCCCTTGTTGTACCACTTTTGCTCCGCGGCCGCCAAGGCTGCCCTGAGGTCGGCTAACTCCTCGGCGTTGGCAGTATTGAGGTTGATGGCTTCAGCTAACTTGACCTCCGTCTCATTCTGCTTAGACAGGAGCTCCGCACACCTCTTTTCGGCCAATGCCCGGTTCTTCTCCGCAGCAGCAGCCTTTTTCTCGGCAGACTCAGCAGCTTTGAGCTTTTCCTTCGCCGTTTTGGCTGCCGACTCCCGCGCTCCCTTCTCGCACTCGACTTCCTTGGCTAGATCCTGTGTCCGGCTGGCTACTATGTGAGCCAGTTGGGCAGCCTAGCAAGCCCAAAAATTAATAAAGAAACAGAAATGGATGTATAGAAAGAAAACGAATAAGCTAAGTAATTACTGCAATGGCGTGCCACTCTAACCGGCGCCCCACAGACTCCTCGGATCCCTCCTCAAAGGCATGCACGTCCTCGGGAAGAAGAAGACCTTCAGCCAAAGTTTGGGCAATACGGCCGCCCTCGCCCTTCTCCCACATCCAAACACAGGCGGTTGAGGGCAGTGGCTTGCCGTCCAACAGGAACTTTGGCTTCTATGCTGGAGCCACCAGAGAGGAGGACGCAACCCCCGTGCCAGCTTGGGTCGGCGGCTCACAGATAACAATTCCTTCTGTTGGTTGGGGAGGAGTCTGGACAACGGCATCCCCCGGGCCCGTGGAAGGTTGATCGGTTACTTTCTGCTTCTTACGGGCCCGTCCGGCCTGCGAAGAGGGTGGAGGCTGAGACACTTGACCCCGACCTTGAGAAGGTGGGGGCTGATTGGGCTGTCGGGCACCGGGCACAAACCGATCGATGGTCATGACTTTCCTTGACACCATCCTTCCACCAGGTTGGATAGTTTCAGCTAGCAAGGCAGCCGCTTCTATCACTTGTTGTTGAGGCTCGGCGGGTGGATTCTCGGGGTTGGGCTGCTCTTGGACTTGGTCTCCTTGCTGTATGGCTTCGTGGGCTATCTCCATGAGGCGCTGAGATACCCATTCCGCGGACTCGTCTCGCAAAGGAGCTAGCTCGTCCGAGCAAGTGAACCGCAGACCAAATTCCCTTGCCTCCCCGGTTGTAAGTTTCGGAGGCAAAAAGTTTGCGTACCGGACGTCTATATATGATAGCAGGGGGCTATCAACTAATAGTGCCTGCTTGAAGGGCTGCCAGGTAAAGTAAACTGGCTCTACTCCGAGGATCAAGTGCGAGGCCCAGAGTTGTCCGTCCCAATGCACGTATATCTCGGAACGGAGGACGAAGTTCAGATCCTTGGCGTGGACGGCTCTGATGTCCGGGACGAACACTTTGCCGTCTGCAAAAGAACAAGTGTCGCATTAGTATCTAACAATAAAAATTTACTTCAATAAGAAGAAAAGGAGAAGCGGAGGAAAGCAATTATATCAAGGGAATAGTACGAACCCACTTCACGCTGTGAAAGGGGGCAAGGGACGTCCCCGGCAAACCAATTGCCGCGCACCCTTACAAACTCCCCGGCGGAGTTCCTGTTCGAATCAGGTAGGCATGATATCAGCCGTACTCGATTATCTCTTGTCTTTAAGTAATAGTTGGTGGATTTGTTCCCACAGAGGCTATACATGTGGTTAATGTCATGGTGGTTTAACTGTAAGTTAAAGGTATGGTTCAACTTACTGACGCAGCTAACTACCCGGTAAAAGTTGGGGGGAAGCTGGTCAGGACACAGCTCATAGTACGTGAGTGCGTTTATCAAAAGGGGATCCACGGGGAACCTGACCCCGCCTTCTAAAATTGACATCAAAGGAAAGAAGGTTGTACCCCGCCCTCGGTGGAGTTCAATATCACTCTCATGGCAGTAAGCCACATCCACGTCATCGGGAACATTAAATTTACTCCTAAAGGTGGCCAAAGCAGCCGGGGATTCTAGAAGGTAGGAGTAACCCATCTATAACGACTAAAACTACAAAAGGGGAACTTGAAGAAATAAAGCTGAAGGAATAGGAAGGGGAAGAAAAACTTACTTTGGGTTCTAAGGAGGAAAAGAACACTGGGCAAGCGAGTAAGCGCACAGAGATTTGGTTGGCAGAGAGTAAGCGCGAAAAATCAGAGGCAAAGGAAAAATGAAATGATGTTCAGAGGGGGACTATTTATAGAGCCAAAAGGAAAGAGGGGGGGGGGAGAAGAAACGTTTAATCAAGCAATAAATGAGCACGATTTACGAGCAGCCCAGCGAATGCCAAACGTAAGTGATTCGCGCGCCGCTTCGGTTCACGAACCGACAGACAATAATGGCGACTGCATCTGGCGCCGCAAAACGGCGCGTCTTTTGAGATGAATATTAATGAGAAGCCACAGTTACGAGTCCCAGGCTATAAGATTCCCGAGATCAAAAGTCCCAGACAACTCCTTGATTCTTCTCGGCGACCGAGTATGAATCAAGGGGGGGCTAATGTAAGGCACCGAGACCCCAAAGCCCATACCGGCCTTGAGCCCAAGCCCATACGGGCTCTGGGCCCAGGCCCATACCGGTTTTGGGTGCAGGCCCAGCGGAAAGGTCCAGTTACCCTACGCCCTTCTTGAAACTGCCTTAACGTGAAAACAAGTTTTGGGGTTTGAGTTCCAGTAGATGATCGGTTAAACTTTCCCGGGCAAGCGAATGGGCCGTGCCCGAGAAAGTCATGATATGCACGGGAAACTGAGTTGCCGAACATAATCGATCAAGCTGGAACCAAGTTCCAAGGCCATAAATGCTGCACCGCCCTTTCACCTAAACATCCACTTTAACCAGATGATATTGGACCTTTAGTAGCACTAACGGTGGCTGTAATCATAATCTCCCCACTAACCTTGGCTATAAATAGAAGAAATTTGGGAGAAGGAGGGGTTCAGAAAAATTGAGAGAAAACAGTCAAGTGAGAAAGAATAAACTGAGTGTTGTTTTGAGTCTCTCTGCCGAGAACGACCCAAAGTAGGAAATTCTCAAACCCACTACAAATAAATTGTGAGCCCAAGTAATTTAAGGCCCAGAAGTCTCATACTTGGTTCCTACAACAACCATATTGCAAAGTGTAGGTAGCGGAAAATAAATGACATGGGTAATATGGATACAAAAGGTAAACCCTAATGAGAAAAACCCTCCAGGAGTTTAACGATCACCCTCAAAGGAAGAATCCACTGATGAAATCAAATTATAAAATAAAAAATTACCCAATCCTAAATTGTTATTTCCAATAGAACTTTCTATAGTGAACCCACGAGCTTACAGCAGTATCTTGACTGTGTTGTTTATTGCAGTAACTTCCATGCAATCACCAATCTTCAAATCTTCAGTTTGTTGGTGATGGAAGAGTTAAAATTTTTTTACATCTACTATGATTTATGAAGGGGTTGTGTACATTAATAATGACCTTAATGTTGAAATTATGCAGCCCATTAATGGACTTGGTGTGGCTAAAGTTTTGGATTCTGGGCATCCAAATTTCAAGAAAGGCGACTTAGTTTGGGGAAATACTGGATGGGAAGAATATAGTTTGATTACAGATTTTCAGCTCTTGTTTAAAATCCAACACACTAACGTGCCTCTGTCCTACTATACTGGCATTCTTGGTAAGCCGATTTTCTTTCCCTTTTGATATACATGAGAGATGAAATAAAATTTCTTATGAAACTATTCAAGTCTATGAGGCAAATCATTGTGTGTTAAGCACACCTAAATCATTACAGTTATGGTGATATGTAGAAGGGATTTTCTTCATGTTGGATTTCATCTTCATTAAAGCAGCATAATCATGAATGCTCTTGTTAAGTTTGTTGATACACATCTTTTTCCTGCTTGATCTTCCTTCATGAGATAATCTTGTAAAACCCAATTATTTGAAGTAGCCTACCCCCAACGGCTTTCAAAATTCTTGGTAAAATTATAAAACAAGAATACAAAATTTTCTAATCCTTAGTACCTCTCTATACATTATCATAAAGTGCTTAGTTTTATATCCAAAATAAAACTTAATTATTATTGATTCTTATGGTGAGTCTGATTGTAGAACTAAGTTGCAAGTGGGAAAAATTATTTTAATTGCCAGTATTAACTCACCATTGAAGATCACATCTTGCTAGTATTAAATATGAAATGTTATGTCTTGCCTGCTGCCAAAAGCTCATTTAACATTTTCATTATGTGTAGGTCTGCCTGGTTTAACTGCTTATGGTGGTTTTTATGAGGTATGCTCTCCTAAAAAAGGAGATAATGTCTTCATTTCAGCAGCTTCTGGGGCAGTTGGTCAGCTTGTTGGGCAGCTTGCAAAGCTGTTAGGTTGCTATGTTGTCGGAAGTGCTGGAAGCAAAGAAAAGGTGACTTAAATATGAGTGCTCAATGCTTCAATTCAATTAGTGGCATTTCTACTG
Organism: Quercus robur; assembly: GCF_932294415.1. NCBI lineage: Eukaryota > Viridiplantae > Streptophyta > Magnoliopsida > Fagales > Fagaceae > Quercus > Quercus robur. The sequence goes on along the minus strand of NC_065543.1, from coordinate 3,294,138 downwards.
TTCATTGTCTCCTTAATTTCTAAATGGACAACTCTCTTCTCTGATTGGGTAGGCATAATTGCATTTGTCTAAATACACATGTAAGTGGACAAAATACTAGTGAACCATTACAATCTAACTCAAATTGTCTTCCCCAATAAATAGTAAGAATTTTTCATATAAAATTCACCATGTCCTTAGGCTGCCAAAAGACAAAAAGAAGTAAAATTTAAGGAACAAAAAAACTTGACATGTTTCGCAGAAGTAGTTGGGACACTTTTTTTTAGTCAACTCTAACACTCATTTTTATTGTAGATATTCTATTTTCTTTACCTAAGATTTGCACAGAACCGTTTGAATGTAATTTTTTTTATAATAAGTATATATGATTGTTAATTTGAAATTGTTTTGCTATTGATGATTTGTAAGCATGCAAACTGACACCATAACAAGCATAAATGTATATGTTTATCAATATTAACAAATCTGTCCGCTACATTGTGTCTACATATCGTAAGTCACCATGCCAAAGATAAAATATTCAGGTCAACACATGCCACCCTTGTCCATTTCCATAAATCAGAAAAGATATTGATCACTCTAGCTGATTGCACACTTTGACAATTTTCAATCTCATTTCAGAGTTGGTGTGCCTGACCAAAATAGGCAGCTGCACAAACTAATATTTTTTTGGTTTGCTTTTGATTTTTTTTCCTTGATGCTTTTCTGCTACAAGGTTGATTTGCTGAAGAAGAAATTCAAGTTCAATGAGGCTTTCAACTATAAAGAAGAGCCTGACTTGGATGCAACTTTGAAAAGGTTAGTGGTAATTTAAGTTCTAATCAAAATACAAACTTTTATTTCAGTCTTCAACAGGGACACTGGATTGATACTGGAGTAAACATTGGACATCCCTTCATATATAATGCCTTTGAAATTTTTGTGCTACAAACCATGGTTTTATTTTGATTACTGATTGTCCAAACTCTCACATGTGGACCCAGACTCCTTTTTAATAAATGGGGTTCAACACATTTCATTTTCAGCTTTTTAAATGGAAGGTAGAGTTTCATAGTCTATGACCACTTGTTCTAATACCATGATAAAACTAAATCATTTTTCTTAAATAGTTTTGATTAATTTCTCTATTTCATTCCATCTTTAGAAATACAGGGATCTCTAATAAGGTAAATAAGGAAATTGTGTTGGGTTTGACCATTTGACAACTGCTTTCCAATTCTGTTTCAAGAGAGAGAGAGAGAGAGAGAGAGAGAAAGGGACTGAAAAAGAAACGATTGGGAAAAAATAAGGAAGGATTATGAGTGCTAGTCTATTTTCTCACCAAGAGTATTTTTTACTTCTTTGTCACATGTGCTAGTCTCAATCTACTATGAATGCTTTATTGTTTTTCCAGGTACTTTCCGGAAGGTATTGACATTTACTTTGAGAATGTTGGGGGAAAGATACTTGATGCAGTGCTCCTCAACATGAGAGCCCATGGTCGCATTGCTGCTTGTGGCCTGATCTCACAGTACAACCTTGACAAGCCTGAAGGTGTGCACAATTTAATGCACCTGATTTAGAAACGGATTCGAATGGAAGGATTCGTGGTTTTTGATTACTTTCACCTCTACCCAAAGTTTCTGGAGTTTGTTCTGCCTCAGATTGCTGAAGGGAAGATTGTGTATTTGGAAGACATAGCTGAAGGCCTCGAGAGTGGCCCATCAGCACTTGTTGGGCTATTTTCTGGTCTCAATGTTGGCAAACAGGTAGTTTTAGTTTCTCGGGAATGATTGAGATCAAAAGCTTTAGGTCCCTTGGAAGCTTTCTACAGCAAATAAATCTTGTACTTCTATACCTTTTAAAGAAGTGTTCAGGTATCAGTGTTCATCAGGAAGTGGGTTTCCTAAAAAGATGTTTTGCCCCTGAAGCCACGGATTTCTTTCCCCAGATAGATGTTTGTCATTGTTTTTCCTAAATAAATTTTGTCATTGAGGTCACGAACTAGCAGATGTTATTGATCTTGCAAGCACAAATACATAGCCATGTGGATTGTTTTTTGATATAAAGGACCTAGTACTTTTATGAACTTTATACTCCTCATCTATACACTATTTTATGGACCTTGGATTTGATGAACTTCTTATGAAACCTGTTGGATTATCTTACTAGTGGTTGATATGCTTGTGGAAATTAGATCCTAACATCTATTCTCAAAGCGCTCTCTTAAGTAATCATACTTTTTCATCTGTCATGTATGTATGAGATTTGTTATCTTGGCTGTTGGTGGCTTCCATGTGTTTAGAGTTGTGATCCAGCCAGTTGTAGGCAATGGTGGGTGTTTGAACTTGAGTCATTAACATTTTGAAAGATTTTGGACAAGTATTTTATCAAAAAAATTTAGAATTGAGAATTTCTAGTCGGGTTTAGTTATAGGTTGTTTAAGTTTTGTTTGACTTGTTTTTTTTCAAGATAGTAGGAGGAACACCTAATTATTGAGTCGATCTTGAGTAAAATGGTTATACAACCCTACAAATATTAGCATGGCACACATATTACAGCCACAATTACTGATTTGCAAGTGTAGTCAACACTATTCAGTGACAAAAAAAACACATGATTGAGATTGAATAGAAAAGAACCATAAAACACAAAAGAATTATTGCATGAACTTAGTATGTTGAAGTGAATTTGTGCTTGTAACATCAATAAGATCTGCTATTTCTGAAATTCATGACATCTACTTATTAAACTCAATCCTTTACCACATTGTTTATTTGCAGTAAAAATCTCCAAGGGACCTAGAGCTTTTGGTCATGAAGTCAATCATTCGTGAGCAACTAAAACGACCTTTTTACCAACATTGGGGCCAGAAAATAGCCCAACAAGTGCTGCTAGGCCACATATACAATCTTCCCTTCAGCAATGTGAGGTAGATAGTAATCAGAAACCACAAATCCTTTTATATGAACCCGCTTCATAACCAGGTGCATTAAATTGTGCACACCTTTTGGTTTGTCAAGGTTGTACTGTGAGATCATGCCACAAACAGCAATGCGACCATGGGCCCTCAGGTTGAGTAGCACTGCATCAAGCATCTTTCCCCCAATGTTGTCAAAGTAATATCGATATGCTCAGGAAAGTACCTGAAAAAGCAATACAGCATTCACACTAGATTAAGACCAGCAAATATGATATAGAATTCCAAAAGACTTGGTTTCCCAAGTAAACAGAGTAAAACTTAGCTGCTACATTATTGTTTACCATCTTTTCCTTCTTCTTTTTTTGTATTATTTTTTTTAATGTAGGCGTGAAATAGAAAAATTAAACCATGTTTTTTTTTCCCTGTAAAGTTTCTATGGCATAAAATATATATGAAGGGATGTCCCCTTTCTTGAGAACAAGGATGTCCAATGTTTACTTCAGTATCAAACCTGTGACCCTGTCAAAGATGAAATGAATTCTATATTCTAATTGGAACATATATAACTAATAATGTGTTCAAAGCTGCATCCAAGACAGGCTCTTCTTTATAGTTGAAAGCCTTGTAGAAATTCAATTTGTTCTCCAGCAAATCGACCTTGTTGCAGGAAAAAAAGAAGACAAATGCTGCTTAGTAAGGTTGCCCACTCTGGTCAAGCAAGCCAACTCATAAGTAAGATTTAAAATTGCCAGTGTTCAAGGGAGATCAATATCTATTGTGAATTGTGAAAATGGACAAGGGTGGCATATTTAGACTTGAACATTTTGTCTTTGGCATGTGACTCACAAATAATTCGACACATCATAGGACAAGTATGTTGATATTGATTGCTAAACATATATATATATATATATATATTTAAACTTGTTATAGAGTCCGTTTGTAAGCATATGAACCATTAATAGGAAAACAATTTTCAATTTAATAACCATATATATACCATAAAATATGCATAAATATCAAATGTTTGTGTAAATCTTTGGTAAAGCAACTGGATTCTATACACTTCAAGTGAGTGTTAGAAATGACTAAAAAAAAGTGTCCTGTCCACTTGCGAAACATGCAAAATTTTCTTGTTCCTTCTATTTTTTTTTTCCCCAAGTACATGGCAAATTGGGCAAAAATAATTGAGTTAGACTGCAATTGTTCACTAGTTTTTGTATGCTTATATATGTAGTAAGACGAATGCAATCTATCAACAGTAAAACTGCTGTGGATCATATGCAGATTAGTTTAAGGAACAACCAATTGGATCAAGCACATCACAGTATAAACAGAACGGAATATATTTATTGAATTGAAACATTGAGCACTCATATTCAGAAAGCCACCTTTTCTTTGCTTCCAGCCCTTCCAACAACATAGCAACCTAACAGCTTTACAAACTGCCCAACAAGCTGACCAACTGCCCTAGGACCTGCTGAAATGAAGACATGATTTCCTTTCTTAGGAGAGCAAACCACATATCACCCAGCATGAGCAGTTAAACCAGGCATACCTACACATAATGAATATCTTAAAATTAGCTTTTGGTGCAAAGCGAGACATAATATTACTAGCTAAGTTACTAACAATATGTGACCTTTAGTTCAGACAGGTAGTTAAAAGACTTTTTTCCCACTTGCAACTTATTTACAATCACTCAAAATAAGAATCAATGGTAAATAAGTTTTATTTTCAATAAACAACTAACTACTTCATTAAAATGTATAAAGAGGTACTATGAATTGGAAAATTTTGTATTCTTATTTTATAATTGTGTGAGACGAAGAATTTTGAAAGCCATCTGGGGTAGGCTACTTGAAATAGTTAAATTTTACAAGATTATCTCATTAAGATAGATCAAGCAGGAAGAATGTGTGTATCAACAGTCATATGTTATCCGTTTACTGACAATTGGAATCATCTTGACCACAAGATTAACCAGAACAATCATGATTATGATGTTATAATGGAAGATGAAATTCAACATCTTGAAAATCTTTTCTGTTCCTTTGGATCACATATCACCATAACCATAATAATTTTTGGTGAACTTAACACACATTGATTTTCCCCATATATTTGAGTAGTTTCCTAGAATTGTATATTTCAGCTCTCAACTCAAGTATATCAAAAGGGAAAGAAAATCAGCTTACCAAGAATGCTAGTATAGTAGGACAGAGGCACATCAGTGTGTTGGGTTTTAAACAAGTGCTGAAAATCGGTAATCAAACTATATTCTTGCCGTCCAGTACTTCCCCAAACTAAATCGTCTTTCTTGAAGTTTGGATGCCCAGAATCCAAAACTTTAGCCACACCAAGTCCATTAATGGACTGCATAATTTCAACATTGAAGTCATTATTAAGGTACAAAACTCCTTCATAAATCATAGTAGATGTGAATTTTCGCTTCTAGTTGGCCAAAAGATCTATGATAGTCATAGTGACTTGCAACTAATTTCTTCAAAAATTACCGCAAATTGGACAAAATGCAACTTGACAATTTTTGGACTCAAATTCACAACATATCTTTATCTCTATATATAGTAAATTAAATGGTATTTTGAATGTATTTGATTGACTAGTGACTTTCCAATTCATAAGAATTAGATTCATGTCACTTTTGGTATATTAATAAGATTTTTACCCTCGATACCTTATCATCTGTTTCCCTTTAGAAAAAGAGAGCCAAGTTTTAGTTATACCCAATGTAACTCTTACGGTTAATGACTATATCATCTATAAATATAAATTCATTTTTTTTGGATGCGAAGAATCCAATATTTCAACTTGTCTCTCCCAAGCATGTACCCAACTTAACTGATGTGTCTACAACAACCGTATACATCAGTCGGCTTGGTCTTGCACCCCCCATTCTGGAATCCCCTTTAGATGAACCACAAACAAAGCCCCTAATTGTGAAACAATTAAGTTCAACCACAGTTTTCCTTGTCACTTTCCACCTATAGCAATTAACCATCCTCCTCTTGCCTTCTCTGTTTAGATAAAAAGATACTCCAAAAGACAGGCATCTCTTTTTAGATAAAAAGACATTCTCTTGATAAAGTTTCTAATGCTAAAGTCTCTTGTCGTTAAAAATGAGATCTGGGTTTGATTCCCGTCTACACTAAATATCAATTGGCATCTCGGTCTAATGATAAAGAGTAATTATCAGGAGTAATTATTAGGAGTAAGCGTCATAGGTTGAAATCATTTCTAAACAAAAAAGACATCCTCTCACATTGACTATCACACCAATGCTTACACACATAAACCAAAGAATTTTATTTATACATTAGTGCACTTACTACAGAAGCTTTGCTTCTAAAAAAGGTTCAACCTCCAAAGAAGCTTTGCTTCTAAATATCTAGAGTGACCATAAAGCAGATAGAAGATCATAAAAAGTCATCCAAATTTTATTTAGGTCTTGAATTAGCATAAAGTTATAATAAAGTTTCTCATATCTTACTAAACATTTAATAATATACTCTATATTTATTACAACTTGTAGTTGACTTTTTGTTAATGATATGCTATATTAATGGTTTAGTTAGTTCATAAAATTTCCATAGTTACTTTCAAATAATATTTAGAACAATTAGTAAACGAAACACAAGGCCACGAAATCTAGTGGTGAAGTAGGAAGCTAATTACCAGGAGCAAATAAGAAGACGAGTTTAATCAACACCTTCCCACCAAGCCATGGAAATTAAAGCATATAACAAAAGCGTTTCAATTCTAGCAGAGCAAATCACAAAACAAGAAATAGTTCAGTTGTTGGGAAATGAGACAGACTTAGAAATTGTAATTGGAAATATATTGTGCCTTTCGTTTGTGTCGTATGGGACTTGACTTTTGGAAGTCAATTTCCATGTAAATTTTATACATCGTTACTAGACTGAAGTAGATTGAATTAAACCGAGTGGATTGAAATGCTAAGCTAATGTTACTTTAAATTCAAAATTATTTAGCAAGGCCTGTCAAGTGTGAGGTTGGAATAAAATCACTACTAGGTAATCTATTATTGATACCATTTTTATTATTTACCATATGCCAACCTAAAGATGTCATGTGAATGGTTGTGAAAAAAAAAATGTGAAAAATATTGTGGCCTAATAAACTTATTTTATTTTTTATTTATAAAATTTATTCTCCGTTTTACTTTAAAATGAAGAAGGTGAAGGAGTTCCATTTTTAGTGAAAATTTTTTAGTTTTTATGCATTTTATATTTTATTTAGGGGTAATTACACTCACCTTCCTTGAGGTTTGGGGGAAACTCCACCCCAAACTTGAAGGGAAAAAAATAATCACCTCCTTTAAGGTTTTTAATAGATTAACACTCTCTCACCCTTTTGTTTATATTAGTAATTAAATATTCTAAAATTTTATAAGAATTTCTTTACAAAAGTGTAACCGTGACTACTAAAAAAATAACTGATAAATTTAGAATAAAGATTCAAAATTTATCAAGTATCAAAACACTTGCAACCGCAAATCTTTCCATAACCTGTTGAAAAAAGAAAAAGGAAAAATTCAGATTTAATATTTTAAAATGCACTTTGTTTAAAAAATTAACATAATGAATTTTAGTTATGAAATATGATAATTTTAGAAACCTGTCCTTATGTAAAGGCTTCACTACAAAACGCGGGGGTATTAGGCCGCATTTTTTTAGGCCACGTTTGCAAAAGTGCAGCCATAGACCCCTTAGGCCTATAGTCACGAGGTTCAGGCCACGTTTGAAAATGCGGCCTAAAAAATCGCGGCTATAGGACGATTAAAAAATTGCAGCTATAGGCCAAATCGTCCTATAGCCACGTTTTTCTGACCAATAGCTGCGTTGTAAAAACGTGGCTGCAGGCCCTTTTTTTTGTAGTTGGTTGGTTAGTGCACAACATTTTGAATATTAATTTAATAAAGATTTTTTTAATTAAATGTCTAGGTGGAAAGTGTTTTTTCCCTTCAAGTTTGAAGTGAAGTGTCATTTCTCCCAAATCTTAAGGGAGAGGAAGGCCATTACCCCTTTTTTTTATATACAATTTTAATTAACCCATTGGAATACTATTAAGAAGGAATGATTAAAAAAAAAAAAAAATTTTAAATCTGAAAATTGGAATCATAATTAAATGATATAACATTATGTATGCCTTTAAATGCATAAAAAACTAAAATTTCACTCTAAAATGGACCTCTTTCGCCTTCTTCATAAATTTAAATAAATAGAAGAAGAAGAAGATTTTCCAAAAACATAAAAAATAAAGTCAGGGACAATATTTTTCATATTTTTCTTGTTAATATAACCTCTTGATAATTGATATTGGTACATAATAAAAATAAATGCCGTCAATACATAGCTTTGAAAAATCTATATTCATTTTTTTTATAAATTGAATTTCTTTTTAGTAATTTTTTTTTTTCCCAAAGGTTGGCATATCTTAGTAGCCTATTTTGTTTAATGTTTTGAGTCTTTCCTTTGTTGTGTCTTGGGCTTAGGCCCATCTATGTCTCGTCTTATTTTGTCTTGGGCCTTAAGCCCATCCTTGTTTTATCTAGGAGCATTAAGCCCACCTTTGTGTTGACTTAGGACTTAGGCCCATCCTCTTCTTTTCTTGGGGCATTAAGCCCACCTTTGTGCCATCTTGGGCATTAGGCCTGTCCTCATCTTGTCTAGGGACATTAAGCCCACCTTTGTGTCTTCTTGGACCTAAGGCCCATCCTCGTCTCATCTAGGGGCATTATGCCCACCTTTGTCTCGTCTTGGGCCTTAGGCCAGTCTTTTGTTGTGTCTTGGGCTTTGGCCCATCCATGTCTTGTCTAGCGGCCGTAGGCCCATCCTTAGTTTTGTCTAGGTTTTGAGCTTTCCTTGTTGTGTCATCTAGGGTTGTTACCTTATCTTGTCTATTGACCAAATGGCATAAAGTGACCAAGATATTGTGAAGCAAGTAGAGGAAATTGTTGTAAGGATGACTACTCCTATATATCCTTGAGAGGTTATGTTGTCTTGAGAGTATTTAGACCAAACATGAACAATTAGGGCAAATAGTCCAAGATCTTATCTTTGACAGATATGATGAGGGCAAAAGGAAGCTATATCTGTTTAAATAAAAAGACATCTTTTCTCTCACATCAATTGTCGTACCAATGTTTACACGCATAAAGCAGAGATTTTATTTATACACTAGTACACTGACAATAGTAATAGGTTCATAAAATAGTTTTTTTTTTTTTTTTTTTTTTTTTTTTTTTTTTTTTGAGAAGAAGATCATAAAAGAGTTAACCAAATTTTATGAAGTCCTGAATTAGCATAATAAGGTTATATTATATAAAACGTTTCTCATATCTTATACTAAAAATTTAATAATTTACTTTTTATTTTTGCTTAAACTTGTACGTAGTTGACTTTTTGTTAATGATATACTATATATAATGGCTATTTAGCTCATAAAATTTCTCATTCTCAAAAAAAAAAAAAAAAAAAAAAAAAGCTCATAAAATTTCTATATTTACTTTTGAATAATATTTAGAACAATTAATAAACGAAATACAAGGCCACGGAATCCAGTGGTGAAGGAAGGAACTAATTACCGGGAGCAATAAGAAGACGAGTTTGACCAACTTCCCACCAAACCATGGAAATTTAAGCATATTTTTTTAGTAATCAAAATTTAAGCATATAAACCACCAATAAACGCTGTCAATGGGTTTGAAAAATGTATAATCGTAGAAACTAGAAGGTACTCAATTTATGACTATTTCTTTTGCCAAAGTTGATAGAGATTGACAATGTAAAAATACCGCAAAAGAGTCTGAATGCAATATTGTCTGAAGCATTCGCACACATCACCAAAAAAAAATCCTTAACCTTGAGTCCTTGACATCACTAATTTTTTCCTACAATAAAACAACCCCAAATGTTGTTGCCTTAAACCAACCACACATTGATTTGATTTCACAGTAATCTTGTCTAGTTATCTCATAGTTTTCTCTCTCTATATTTAACTATTAAGAGATAGTAGTAGTAGGAGCTTAATTTGTTAGCAATGGCAAGTGGTGGTGATGATGAGCAAGTGAGAAACAAGCAAGTGATCCTAAAGGACTACGTGTCTGGTTTCCCTAAAGAATCAGACATGTACGTGAGTACCAATGGTACCATAAGATTGAAGGTCCCAGAAGGTTCAAATGGGGTTGTGGTGAAGAATCTCTACCTGTCATGTGATCCTTGCATCCGGAACCTTATGAAGAAGCCCATTACAGGAAATCATGACATGGAATCCATTGACAACTTGAAGCCCGGTTTGGTAAGGATACATCACTTCTTTTACATAATTAAATAATGGCATACCTTCTAATAACTTCAGCTAACCATCAATTACATAATTGCATGTTCTATTCAATCTTACCACTCACATAGGGGTGGCAATTTTTTACACAACCTGTGAACATGACATGAACCTGACACGGATTTTTGAGGGTTATGATATAGCCTTAAAAGTTCGGGTCAACCTGCAACTAAAACTATTAGGCATAGTTATTTATTCACATTGACACAACACACAAAATGATCTACTTTAACACAACCCGTTTTTGCGGTATAATAATTAAATATTGATGTTATGAGTTATAGGTATCTTGATGGTATAAGTTATCTCTTTGTATAAAAATTTTTGTTTATTAAATTTAAAACAATATTAATTAGGTCAAAAATGTTGAAATGGGTCATGCTTGAAGTGGGTTAAATGGGTTGTATTTGTGTCAACCCAACAAAACTTGTTTAATATTTAGTGGGCTGAGATGTTTTATGTTGCATTCATGTCAACCCAACATGAGTTCTATATTAAGAATGTCTAGTGGGTTGTGTTATGCTAACCCGTTTCATAAACAAGTTGTGTTAAGGTTGAAAGGTCATGACATAATTATTAAGTGGGTTGTGTTTGTATCGAACTATTTAGTTGAATACCCCTAACTCAACATGACAACAACGCGAATTCCCAACACGAATTCAAGCCAGGAGTCAAGCTGAAGTGAAGTTGGATCGGTAGAGTTCAGTAGAGCTAGTAGTTTTTTTGGGCAGTTCATGAGCAGAGTTTGTAGTCTTTGTTTTGGTCTTCAAACTCAACTCTTAGACCCCACAGACTTACAGATGTACTCAACACAAAGTACCATGGAAAATGTTTGGATACGCTGCAAAAATCACTTGCACGGCAACACCTGTACTATATATTGAAATGGTTTGTCGGTAGAATTGTTTCCACAGGTGCCCCTTCTTTTAGTCTATCTACATTCCAGGAAATTCATATGCTCCATGGATGGAGCAAAAAGTGGAGTTTTGGTCAGAGCAACTCGCCCCAATCTATTACTAGACATAATTGGGAGAAGCTCTCCAAAACTGAATCCAGAAGCGACTTGACTCTAATTCTTATGAATTGTAAAGTCGTTAGTCAATCAAATACATTCCAAACACCATTTAATTTACTATATATAGAGATAAAGATATGTTGTGAATTTATGTTCAAAAAATGGTCAAGCGGCATTTTGTCCAATTTCAGTAATAAGTTGCAAGTCACTCTCAATTTCTATAATCAATTTATTTAATTTGAATAAATATAATAATAGGTTTGTGTACATTAATAATGACCTTAATGTTGAAATTATGCAGCCCATTATTGGATTTGGCGTGGCTAAAGTTTTGGATTCTGGGCATCCAAGTTTCAAGAAAGGCGACTTAGTTTGGGGAAATACTAAATGGGAAGAATATAGTTTGATTACAAATTCTCAGTTCTTATTTAAAATCCAACACACTAACGTGCCTCTCTCCAATTATACTGGCATTCTTGGTAAGCTGATTTCCTTTCCCTTTTGATATACTTGAGAGACAAAATAAACAACTTTATGAAACTAATCAAGTATGTATACGAGGCAAATCATTGTGTGTTAAGTTCACCTAAATTATTATAGTTATGGTGATATGTAGAAGGGATTTTCTTGATGTTAAATTATGATCTTCATTAAAACATCATAATCATGACTGCTCTTGTTAAGTTTGTGGTCAAGATGATTCCGATTATCAGAAAACGGGTGCTATATGTGACTGGTGATACACACCTTTTTCTTGCTTGATCTCCCTTCATGAGATAATCTTGTAAAATCCAATTATTTGAAGTAGGCTACCCACAATAGCTTTCAAAATTCTTAGTACAATTAAAACAAGAATACAAAATTTTATAATCCTTAGTACTTCTTTATACATTATAATCAAGTGGTTAGTTTTAGATCCAAAAGAAGGCTTAATTACTATTGATTCTTGTAGTAAGTTGCAAGTGGGACATTATATACAAAATTTTCTAAGCCTTAGTACCTATTTATACATTATAATCAAACGGGACAAATTCTTTTTAACTGCCAGTATTAACTCACCATTAATAATCACATCTTCCTTGCCAAGTTTTTTAATATGAAATGTTATGTCTTGCCTGCTGTCAAAAGCTCATTTAACATTTTCATTATGTGCAGGTATGCCTGGTTTAACTGCTTATGTTGGGTTTTATGGGATATGCTCTCCTAAAAGAGGAGAGAATGTCTTCATTTCTGCAGCTTCTGGGGCAGTTGGTCAGCTTGTTGGGCAGTTTGCAAAGTTGTTAGGTTGCTATGTTGTTGGAAGTGCTGGAAGCAAAGAAAAGGTGACTTACTGAATATGAGTGCTTGATGCTTCAATTCAATTAATATGTTCTGTTTATAACATGAACTGCCATATCTATTTGGTTGTGTCCTTCAACTAATCTGCATTCCATCCAACGCATTTCTACTGCTCATAGACTTCTTAATTCCTAAATGGACAACACTCTTCTCTAATGGGTTGGCATAGTTGGATTTGATTAAATAAATATTTAAGTGTTCAAAATACTAGTGAACCTTTTTTCTTTTTTTGAAAAAAAAAAAAATACTAGTGAACCATTGTAATCTAACTTAAATTGTTTTCCCCAATAAATAGTAAGAATTTTTCATACATAATTCACCATGTCCTTAGGCAGCCAAAAATTAAAAATAAAATATAAGGAAAAAAATCTTGGCATGTTTCATAAAAGTAATCAGGACACTTTTGTTTAGTCAACTCTAAAACTCATTTTTCTTGTAGAAATTCTATTTTCTTTACCTAAGATTAGCACAGAACTATTAAATTGTAATTTTTTTTATAATAAGTATATATGGTTATTAATTTGAAATTTTTTTTGCTATTGATGATTTTTAAGCATGCAAACAGATATTATAACAAGTATAAATTTATATGTTTAACAGTATTAACATACCTGTCCGGTACACTGTCTAAATATGGTAAGTCACCATGCCAAAGAAAAAGTGTTCAGGTCAAAATAAGTCACCCTTGTCCATTTCCACAACCCATAAAAGATATTGATCACTCTTGCTGATTGCTCACTTGGCAATTTTAAATCTTATTTAGGAGTTGTCAAGCCTGACCAGAATGGGCAGCCTCACTAAACAGCAGTTTTTGGTTTTCTATTTTATCCTTTTCTGTTTCAAGGTTGATTTGCTGAAGAATAAATTCAAGTTTGACGAGGCTTTCAACTATAAAGAAGTGTCTGACTTGGATGCCACTTTAAAGAGGTTAGTAGTAATTTAGTTTTAATCAGAATTCAAAATATCATTTCAGTCTATAACAGGGCCACTAGTTTGATACTGGAGTAAACATTGGACATCCGTTCATAATTTCATCCTTTGAAATTTTTGTGTTACAAAACATGGTTATATTTTGATTACTGATTATCCTAACCCTCACATGTGAACCCATCTCCCCCTTAATAAATGGGGCCAACACATTTGATTTTATGCTTTTTAAATCTAATACTTGATAAATTACCAATTGTTCCAAGAGTTTAAAGTTGTTAGGAAATATTGAATTTAATCACTTAATCATTTTTATAACATATAGTTGATTAATTTGTCTCTGTCATTCCTTCTTTAGAAATATGGGGACTCTCTAATAGGGTAACCAAAGAAATTGTGTTGGGTTTTGACCTTTTGACAATTGCTTTCCAAATCAGTTTCAAAGAAAAAGAGGGGAAAGAAAAGAAAGGATTGGGAAACAGAGTATTTTTTTACTTCTTTATCACATCTGCCTAGTCTGAATCTACTGTGAATGCTGTAATGTTTTTCCAGGTACTTTCCGGCTGGAATTGACATTTACTTTGAGAATGTTGGGGGAAAGATGCTTGATGCAGTGCTACTCAACATGAGAGCCCATGGTCGCATTGCTGGTTGCGGCATGATCTCACAGTACAACCTTGACAAGCCTGAAGGAGTGCACAATTTAATGCATCTGATATACAAACGGGTTCGAATGGAAGGATTTGTTGTTACTGATTACTTTCACCTCTACCCAAAGTTTCTGGAGTTTATTCTGCCTCACATTGCTGAAGGGAAGATTGTGTATGTGGAAGACATAGCTGAAGGCCTCGAGAGTGGCCCATCAGCACTTATTGGGCTATTTTCTGGCCTCAATGTTGGTAAACAGGTAGTTTTCGTTGCTCGGGAATGATTCACTTCATGACAAAAAGCTACAGGTCCCTTGGATTCTACTGCAAATAAACCTTGTACTTATATACCTTTTAAGAAGTGTTCATCAGTATGTGTGTTTCCTAAATAGATGTTTTGTTCTTGAGGCCAAGGATTTCTTTTCCTAAAATAGAAGTTTGTTATTGTGTTTCTTAAATATATTCTTTGTCATTGAGGTCACAAACTAGCAGATGCTATTGATCTTGCAAGCACAAATACAGTCATGTGGATTGTGTTTTGATTTAAATGATCTAGGATTTTGATGAAATTTATACTTGTTATCTATACACTATATAAAGGGCCTAGGATTTCATGTATCCTCTTCTCTTTTTTTTTTTTTTTAATCATCACTGAATTGTAAAAAAAATTAAAAAATAAAAAAAATAGCAGACTTAAAGCACAAAATAAGATTTAAGACTAAAATTACCTTTCTAATGTGGTTCAAGCAATAGTCCAGGGTACATTAATCAAAAGTAATAGCTCAGTAGTAATGACATTCTTTGTAATGTTTTATATTAATAGTTTTTGAATCTCACCTCTCCCTCCTCCACTATTTATCCCTAAAAAATAAAAATAAAAATAGCTTTGCAGATAGGACAGCACATTAGGCATTTGTGTGAAGTGTGATAGAAAGAGATGAACAGGGACAGACCATTGCCACTTTGAGCAAAAAAATCCAAGGACTACTCCAAGTGGCGGAGGCAGAAGCCATGACAATGGAGTAGGCTGCCTGCTTTGCATGGGAAGTAGGGGTATGTGATATCCAACTAGAGGAGATGCCTGATAGATGAACATCGCCACTTGGAGAAGTCCTCTGATTTTCTTGCTCATGGAGGCAATGGTATGTCCCCATTCATCTCTTATTTTCAGACCAATCCAAAGATTAGTGATAAAGTTATGAGTTTCAATTGGCATAGCTTTAAGGGTACTAGTATCAGAGCTTTAATTTGCTAATTGAGTTGGCATGCGGTTATGTATCACAATTGGATCTGAAGGAATGCAAGAGTGCATACTGGCCAAATAAGATCATAGGAGTACATTATCCAAGCTCTTAATGGGAGGCTGGTTTTAGAATTCAGTTCAAAGAAGGATTGAAGAATTCAGTCCTTAAGAGAGTTGTCTGCTGCAATTAGGGAATTCCTCCTTCAGTTCTGTTCACCAAATTAATGGTAAATTCTGGTGTATTTTAGCTCAATTTTCCTCTCTGGAGTATTGTGGCCCAATTGTTACAAGTCTGCATTGCTGTTATTCTGTATGCTGTGTTTGCAATTTAAGTCTGCTAGTTTGTAACTTTGCGTTTGTTAATGAAAAGTAAATGTTAAAAACTTAAATGGCTCTCAAAGCTGCCTGAGGTATCTTACTATCTATTTGGCATTGGTAGAGATGCCCCCCTTACCCCCCCACCCCCACTATATAAAAGTACATACATATGATTCCTATTTGTTCTAGTTTTTCTTCAATTTTCCTTTTCATAGGCAGGCTCAAAAGATGGGAAAAAAGTAAGACAATTCGCTCTCATTATATCCATAAAATGCTCTCCATATGAAACCTGTTGGATTATCTTACTAGTGGTAGATATGCTTGTGGAAATTTAGCACATAACGACTATTAGCAAAGCGCTCTTGTAAGTAATCATACTTTTTCATCAGTCATGTATGTATGAGATTTGTTATCTTGGCAGTTGGTGGCTTCCATATGTTTAGATTTGTAATCCAGCCAGTTGTAGGCAATGATTGGTTGTTCAAACTTGATTCATTAACATTTTGAAAGATTTTGAACAAGTATTTTATTAAAAAATCTTAAAGAGTTGAGAATTTCTAGCTGAGTTTAGTTGTGGGTTGTTTAAGTGTTTTTGAAAAAAAATTTCAGGATAGTTAGTAGGGGGAACACCTAATTGTTGAGTAGATCTTGAGTAGAATGGTTTAATAACCCTACATATTTTAGCATGACACTCATATTACAGCCACAATTACTGATTTGAAATTGTAGTCAACACTCTTCAGTGACAAAAGAAACACGGGATTGAGATTGAATAGAAAAGAACCTATAAAATGCAAAAGAATTGTTGCATGAGCTTAGTATGTTGAAGTGAGTTTGTACTTCTAACATCAATAAGATCTGCTATTTATGAAATTCATGACATCAATGACATTACATCTACTTATCAAAAAATTAAACTAAATTCCCCGAGACCTGAACACACCCACATCAATAAGATCTGCTATTTATAAAATTCATGACATCAATGACATTACATCTACTTATTAAACTCAATTCCTTATGAACACCAAGTCCTGAACACATCCACATCAATAAGATCTGCTATTTATGAAATTCTTGAAATTAATAACATTACATCTACTTATTGACTCAATTCCTTTTGAACACCAAGACCTGAACACGTCCACCAAAGGTATAGATGCATAAGGTTTATTTTTGCAGTAGGAATCTCCCTAGGACCAAAATATTTTGGTCATGAAGTCAATCATTCTTTAGAAACTAAAACTACCTGTTTACCAACATTGCGGCCAGAAAATAGCCCAACAAATGCTGCTGGGCCAAGTTCAAGGCCTTCAACTATGTCTTCCACATATACAATCTTCCCTTCAGCAATGTGAGGTAGAACCAAGTCCAGAAACTTGGGGAAGAGGTGATAGTAACTAGAAACCACAAATCCTTTCATTTGAACCTGTTTTAGAAGCAGGTCCATTAAATTGTGCACGCCTTCTGGCTTGTCAAGGTTGTATTGTGAGATCATGCCACAAACAGCAATGCGGCCATGGGGCCTCATGTTGAGTAGCACCGCATCAAGCATCTTTCCCCCAACATTGTCAAAGTAAATATCAATACCTTCAGGAAAGTACCTGATAAAATAATACAGCATTTACACTAAATTAAGAGCAGCAAATTGATATAGAAGTCCAAAAGACTCTTGGTTTCCCAGGTAAATAGAGTAAAACTTAGCTGCTACCTCATTGTTTACCCATCTTTTCAGTTTCTAATTAAGGCAATAAATAGACAAATTAATCCACAATATAACCATGTTTTTTTTTCCTGTAAAGTTTTTGAGGTATAAAATATATATGAAGGGATGTCCTCTTTCTTGAGAACAAGGATGTCCAATGTTTACTTCAATATCAAACGAGTGACCTTGTCAAAGACTGAAAAAATTTTATATTCTAATTAGAACATATATTACTACTAACCTTTTCAAAGCTGCATCCAAGTCAGGCTCTTCTTTATAGTTGAAAGCCTCATCAAACTTCAATTTGTTCTTCAGCAAATCGACCTAGTTGAAGGGAGGGAAAAATAAATAAATAAATAAAAAAGAGTCAGAGAAGACAAATTCTGGTTAGTGAGGTTCCCACTCTGGTCAGCCACATCAACTCCTATATAAGATTTAAAAAAGCCAAAGTGTGCAAGGTTGATCAATATCTATTGTGATTTGTGAAAATGGGCAAGGGTTGCATATATAGACATGAACATTTTTTCTTTGGCAGGACAAGTATAGACGCATGGTAGGACAAGTATGCTGATATTGCTCAACATATATATTTAAACTTGTTATAGTCTGTTTGCATGCATTTGAACCATTAATTGGAAAAAAAAAATCAAATTAATAACCATATATACACACCATAAAAAAATCATAACAATCAAATCGTTCTGTGCTAATCTTTGGTAAAGAAATAGAATTTATACACTTCAACTGCATGTTAGAAAAGTGTCCTGTCTACTCTTACGAATTGTGCAAAATTTTCTTGTTCCTTCTATTTTTTTCCCTATGTACATGGCAAATTGGGCGAAAATACTGAGTTATACTGCAATTGTTCACTAGTTTTTGTACGCTTATATATATAGTAATACGAATGCAATATATCAACAGTAGAACTGCTTTCGATCAAACATAGGTTAGTTTAAGGAATCAACCAATTGGATTGAGCACATCATGGTATAAACAGAACAAAATATATATGTATATATTAATTGAATTGAAACATCGAGCACTCGTATTCAGCAAGTCACCTTTTCTTTGCTACCAGCACTTCCAACAACATAGCAACCTAATAGCTTTGCAAGCTGTCCAACAAGCTGACCAACTGCCCCAGAAGCTGCTGAAATGAAGACATGGTCTCCTTTCGTAGGAGAGCAAATCTCATAAAAGCCAGTATAAGCAGTTATACCAGGCATACCTACACATAATAAATACCTTAAATTAGGTTTTGGCACCCAGCAAAGCAAGACATGGCATTACATGTTAAGAAACCTAGCTAAAATACTAGCAATATGAGATGGCCTTAATCTCCATATATAATTTCAGCTAAGTGAGTTAATACTGGCAGTTAAAAGAATTTGTTCCAGTTTCATCTTAGTTCTGCAATCAGAATCACCGTAAGAATCAATAGCAAATAAGTTTTATTTTGTCTGAACAACTATTCTCTTCATTAAGATGTATAAAGTGGTACTCAGGACTGGGAATTTTTGTATTATTGATTCATAATTTTCTGAGACATAGAATTTTGAAAGCCATCTAGTGTAGCCAACTTCAAATAATTAGTTTTACTAGATTATCTTATGAAGGTAGATCAAATGGGAAAAAAAGTGTGAATCAATGGTAGCATACAGCATCTGTTTACTAATAATCGGAATCATCTTGACCACAAAGTTAACAAGAACAATCATGAATATGATGTTTTAATGGAAAATGGAATCCAACATCAAGAAAATCTGTTCTGTTCTGTTGGATCACATATCACCATAACAGTAATAATTTAGGTGAACTTAAAACACAATGATTTACCTCATACACTTAATTAAATTCCTAGAACTGTGAATTTCATCTCTCAAGTATATCAAAAGGGGAAGAAAATCAGCTTACCAAGAATGCCAGTATAGTAGGACAGTGGCACCTCAGTGTGTTGGATTTTAAACAAACCCTCAACATTTGTAATCAAACTATATTCTTCCCATTTAGTTATTCCCCAAACTAAGTCACCTTTCTTGAAATTTGGATGCTCAGAATCCAAAACTTTAGCCACGCCATATCCAAGAAGGGGCTGCATGATTCAACGTCAAGGTCATTATTAAAGTACACAACTGAAACAAGATCAATCTGAAACCCCTTCATTGATTAATAGTAGATCTAAATTTAAGTTTCTAGTTGAATAAAAGATCTATGATAAACAAATCTAGCATTATATTTATTCAACTTAAATAATAATTTTAGAAATCGACTATGACTTGCAACCAATTACAACAAATTGGATCAAATGCAGGTTGACAATTTTAGGACACGGATTTACGTCATAACTTTATCTCTATGTATTATGAATTAAATGGTATTTTTTTTGCATTTGATTGACACAAGGCTCTTAAGACAATTTAGAAGAATTATATTCATGTCAAACCTAGTATAACACTTTTTTAATATTATGACACTCAATGCCATAACATGTTTCCCCGTTAGAAACAAAGACCCATTTGGTTCAAATTATTCCAGACGTAACTCTTGCAATTAATAACTATCTCATCCATAAAGTAAACAAAATTATTATTATTATTTTTGCATTTTAAAATAATTTATAGAATATAAGCTATGATGCTTACACTAAATAACATTTTATTGACATGAAATTTGAGTCACCTGCAATGTCCATGATTCAAATTTATTCTCCCCAACTATCAAATTTCAAAAAATTTTAAAATAAAAATCTAGGAAGAAAAGTTACATTTTCATAACTTGTACTCCTACTACTACTGCCATCCAAACAAACAAGAGTTGACTTACCGTAACGGGGGGCTTCGAGTCGGTGTTAGTGGCACCGTAATTCTTCATATTGTTAAGGTGAAGCATGTAGGGATCGCAGGACAAATACAAGTTCTTCACCAATATCCCATTGGAACCTTCTGGGACTTTCAACTTTATGGTACCATTAGTACTCACGTATATGTCTGATTCTTTTGGAGAACCGGTCACATAGTTCTTTAAGATCACTTGCTTGTTGCTCACTTGCTCATTTTCACCACCACTTGCCATTTTTTTTCTTACAAAGCTCTTACTAATACTACTATATCTTTGAGTATTAATAGATAAAGATTACTGTGAAATCAAATTTGGTTGGTTTAAGGAATGTTGATACATTTAACTGTATTTGGGGTTGTTTTATAGTGTGGGAAAATTGTAGTGATGTGATCAGCCTATGCGTCAGGATTTCGTGTTGGAAAACCAAGTGAGGTTAGCGAATACGTCACATAGAGATAGTAGTGTTACTGAATGCAGGCTTTATCTGCGTTATGTTCACATTTGCATAGACTTTGGTCAAAAAGAAAAAATGTTAGGATAATCTATAGTTTATCCATAGTGGATCCGGAATAGAAATGGAGAGTGTCCAGTTAAGGGGTTAAGATCTGTTTAAAAAAAATCTAAGGTCTACAAAGTGCCACCTCAATTAAAAGTTTTTTAACGTAACCAAATAACAAATAACTATGGTAACCAAAGTTAACTATTGTCCAAAAACAAAAATAAAAAAAACACCAGATCCTTGTATCTGCATTTTGGATCCCCTTCAAGACTCTGTTCTTCAATCCCAACTGCCCATCAGCCACCGGCCACCATCTTAGCTATTATCACGCTACTGTTAAGTTGGAATGGTGTTCTTAAGCTTAAGAACAACTTCGACCGATCCCTCCGAGGGCTTCCCGGACACAAAAGCACCAACGCAACACTCCAATTCACTCCTAGACTCCGCCACATTATCGGGCAAATCCGAACCAACACCACCACCATTAGCTTCAACCGACTTATTGACACAAGTATCCACATGTACAGACACCTCTTCTTCAGACCTATAAGACCGCCCACAAATCGGACATTCATACACATTTAGTGAATACCCATTTTGTGATCTCTTCCCAGAAGTGATCATCGAGTCAAATGGATCGAACCCGTTTGCCGGTTTGCAATTTGGGGTCGAATCATTCGTCAAATCCGACCTGTCATTGTGATCAGAAATGGGTGCTTTCTGAGGCAAAGGCTTGGGTTCGGAATTTGAAGTCACAGAACTGGGTTCTTTCCGAGGCTGTGGAGATGGGTTTTGAGTTTGGGAAGAAGGGCGAGAGAGAATTGGATTTGTGGGTCCTGAAGAAGAAGAAGAAGATCCCAAGACTCTACCTTGGCCCTTGATAACGAAGATGGTGGCCGGTGGCTGAAGGGCGGTTGGGATTGAAGGACAGAGTCTTGAAGGGGATCCAAAATGCAGATACAAGGATCTGGTGCCTTTTTTTTATGTTTTTGTTTTTGGACCATAGTTAACTTTTGTTACCATAGTTATTTGTTATTTGGTTAAGTTAAAAAACTTTTAATCGAGGTGACACTTTGTAGACATTAGATTCTTTTTAAGCAAATTCTTTAAGCAAATTCTAACCCTTAACTGCAAACTCTCCATTTTCCCGTATGCGTCTATACCTCTATTACTTATAACTGATCATATATAGTTATGACAAATATTATATTAATAGCTGAAATCCTATTATTGTTCGGTCAAAAAATAATTATAATTTTTACAATGTCAATTTCTTTGACTTTGGTCAAATAATAGCCATAAATTGAGTATTTTTTTTTTTTAAGATAGTTTTAAATTATGGCGTCCATTTCTAATAATAACTTTTTATTATTAGATAAAGACACCAATTAATTTTTGTTGTAGACGCTAATTAAATTTCAGATCTCTTATTCAACCATAAAAAACTTTACCCGTTTTTTTTTATAGGAAAAAACATTACCAGTTAAGTTAACTGAAACCCAATAATTGAATACCTACTAGTTTGTAAGAAATAAGAACATAGATTTTTCAAAACTAATGACAGCATTAAGTTTATTGGTGTTTATATGCTTAAATTTACATGGCTTGGTGGGAAGGTGTTGATCAAACTCGTCTTCTTATTGCTCCCGGCATCACTGGATTCCGTGGCCTTTTATTTATTTTACTCATTGTTCTAAATATTATTCAAAAGTAAATATAATATTTTTTACGAACTAATCATTTTAATATATCATTAATAAAAAGTCAACTATAAGTATAAACAAAAATAAAATATAAATTATTAAATGTTTAGTATAAGATATGAAAAACTTTTTATAATAACGTTATTATGCTAATTCAAGACCTTCACAAAATTTGGATAAACCTTTTTTTGGTCTTCTATGCTTCTAGCTACTTTATAATCACTCTAGAAACTTAGAAGCAAAGATTCTTTGGAGGCTGAACCTAGTTATTATTGCGGTAGTAAGTGCTATATATATATATATATATATATATATATTTATATGTATGTATATGTAAGGACTCAATTTGTAACGACCCCAAGTTAGTGTGTTGGGTCTGAACGTTAAAGGCCCAAACAATAAATTTGTAGAGAGTGGGCTGAAAAGCTAGGCCTTGGTCACCGGACGGTGGTTAGTCATGGTTTTCATGGTAATCGCACTAGGATGAACCCAGCGTATCTAACAAGACTTTTTTTTCGGCACGACCTGAGTGGCTCCGATCCTTAGAGCTCATCCGAGAAGCTTCCTGATCTTATTATTCTCCTTTTTTGGGGCTCCATGGTCTGGGAGACGATTTGTCCCCCCCTTCTTCTTGGCTTCTCCCCCTCCTTTTATACTAGTTTTTCCCCTCTCTTATGCGTCTACGTGTAGGTTTCGCTTTTTAGGGTTGATACTTGTCTTTTCAGCCCATACCCAAAGTGGTTGGGGGTGGTTGCTAAAGAGCATGGTGAAGAGCATGGACCTGTCAAGTGTAGAGTACTTAATTACAGTATTGGCAGCCTTTTACTTGGGCCGCTCCTACACTGTGCTCGCCCTTTCTTTTAGGAGCGTTCTAGGATACCGAGGACAAAATCGTCCTCGGCTATATCCTTAGGCCATTCGGACTTTCATTGTATGTCCTCGGCAATGTCTATCCTCGGCTCGAGCCTTGGGCTCTAATGTAAAGTGGGATGGAGTCATAAATTCTCTGGCCCCACAATATATATTGGGTAAAAATATGGTGGTGTTGACTTTCCTACAATAAATTTTGTTACTTGAAGGAAGTTTTGTTGAAATTAAGTACATTAGGAGACATCAAAAAGGTGTTCTCAGTAGAAGGTACTTGAAAGAGTTAGAGTGTGTTCCTAATAAAATCAAAAAATGTATACCTAGGAATGTCCAATAAAGTTTTTGGTCAAATGCACCTTGGCCAAGTCAGAAAGGTACCTAGCTAGGAAGGTTTGAAAGGGTGCTTCGGAAAGTCTCATCGCCCAACGAAAGTCCTTGGCCTAACACACCTCGGCCAAGTCAGAGGGAGTACCTAGGAAGGTTTGAAAGAATGCTCTAAAAAATCTCTTTGGCCAAAAAGAATCCTCAGCCAAATTAGAAGGGGTATCTAGGAGGGTCTGAGAGAGTGCTCCAGAAAGTCTCTCGATCAAAGGGAGACCTTGACCTAATGCACCTCGGCCAAGTTAAAGTGATTAACTAGGAGGGTCTGAGAGAGTGCTTCAAAAAGTCTCCTTAGTCAAAGGGAGTCCTTGGCCTAATGCACATCTACCAAGTCAGAGAGATTACTTGGGAGGGTTTGAGAGAGTGCTCCGAAAAGTCTCCTTGGCCAAAGGGAGTTCTCGGCCTAATGCATCTCAACCAAGTCAAAGAGATTGCCTAGAAGGGTTTGAAAGAGTACTCTGGAAAGTCTCCTCGGCCAAAGGGAATCCTTGGCCTAATGCACCTTGGCCAAGTCAAAGGGGGTACTTAGGTAGGTCTAAGAGAGTGCTCCGAAAAATCTCCTCCACCAAGGGGGTCCTCGGTCCTAATGCACCTTGGCCAAGTCAGAATGACTACCTAGGAAGGTCTAAGAGAGTGCTTTGGAAAATCTCCTCAGCTAAAGGGAGTCCTAGGTCTAATGCACCTCGGCCAAGTTAGAGAAACTACCTAGGAAGATCTAGGAAAGTGCTCTGAAAAGACTCCTCAGCCAAAGGGAGATAATCCCTCAAAGGGTTAGAACTCTAAGAGAATTAAAAAGAAGGAGAGAGAGATAGAGAGATTGATTTTCCAAATGTTCTCTCCCCCTTTTATAAGGACAAAGTTTAGTTACAAAATTAGTTACAGCCTTAGGCTACAACTTTACTTAATAAAATATACATTACTTCATATTTTGAAAATCTAACTGTTGAATTGCATGCTCTTTACACTTTTAATATACATATCAAATTTTGCGTCAATCGAATATTATTTACTATATGATCTATAAGCTTATATTTTATACATAATTTTAAACTATAAAAACTTGCCATTTAAACAATTTATTGATGACATAGCTATTGATCTTTAATTTTCTAGAAGTTTTACAAGCATGGAGGATATTTAAAGAAGATGTAATCTAATGGTGGATTTATCAAAATTTACCATCAACAAAAAGATATTGAGTAGATTGTAGCCTAAGGCTACAACAAATTTTGTAGCTCAAGGCTACAACAAATTTTGTAGCTCAACTTTGTCCATTTTGTGGCCAATTTGGCTACTAAAAATATATTCTAATGTAAAAAATTCGATACATATAACTACAAGTCTCATTATAGCACAATTGGTATTTTTCATTGAGGTGTTATAATTTTATATTTGATTATTGTTACATTAATACAATTTATTCCTTTTGTTATTATATTATATAAATTTATAATAAAACTGTGTAACGAATGGGTCATTAATTAGTTATATACTAAGATAAATAATGGAACTTTACTTAAATTTCTAGAAACTCTTTAGTGGTTCATTTGTTTTGATTTTCAGTTGTGTCACTGTCTACAACCTTGTGTTGATATTGTTTTGAATGTTTGCAGTTAAATAAGTTTGTAACTATTGAGACATTTTTGGCACAACATGGGCTTGTAAAATTAAATAGACAAAGCCCATAAGGTCCAACACCAATTAATGAAGAATTTTCAATCTAACTTTATTTTTTTAATATTCCTATCTGCTACGTGGACCAGGTTCACATGTGAAAGGAAGAACCCAATAAAAGGGACAATTTAGGAGATGTGGATTGGAGGGTAAATGAGTCATTTCATACGAATTTTGGGCTCATTCCAGATCTTTTGGGTTTTTTTTTTTTTTTTGGAAAGGTCTCTTTGATAGGCTTGGAAGTGTGGTCAACACCGTTCAGTGGTAATAGAAACACATGATTGAGATTGAATAGATCAGACCCATAAAATGCAAAAGAATTATTGCATGAACTTAGTATGTTGAAGTGAATTTGTGCTTGTAACATCAATAAGATCTGCTGTTTCTGAAATTCTTGACACCAATGACATTACATCTACTTAGTAAACTCAATTCTTCATGAACACCAAGACCTGAATCATCCACAAAAGGTGTAGATGCAAAGGTTCATACACAGTAGGAATCTCCAAAGGACCTAAAGATTTTGGTCATGAAGTCAAATCATTCCCGAGCAACTAAAATTACCTGTTTGCCAACATTGAGGCCAGAAAATAGCCCAACAAGTGCTGCTGGGCTACTCTGAAGGCCTTCAGCTATCTCTTCCAAAAATACAATCTTCCCTTCAGCAATGTGAGGCAGAACCAAGTACAGAAACTTCAGATAGAGGTGATAGTAATCAAAAACCACAAATCCTTTTATATGAACCCTTTTGTAAATCAGATGCATTAAATTGTGCACACCTTCTGGCATGTCGTTGTACTGTGAGATCATGCCACAAACCGCAATGCAACCATAGGCCCTCATGTTGAGTAGCACTGCATCAAGCATTTTTCCCCCAACATTCTCAAAGTAAACCGCAATGTGACCATGGGCCCTCATGTTGGGTGTACTCTATTACAGGTACAATTTCTTTGATGTAAACAAATGGGCTCATATTCAATATTGGGATCCGAAAGAAACTTTACTCCATTTGTATGAAGTGTCATTCTGAGAAACAAATTAGTACTTTCAACTCAAATGAATTGATGTAACATGATTCATGACAGTTGATAGTTATGAGCATACTCAACTCCAACAACATGACACTTTATTAAGGATATAAAACTATATTGTTACCAACAAAATCCAATAGAAGATACATTTGCAGTAAATAATCCACCTGGACCTAGAGTTTTTGGACCATGAGGTTGTATACAAAGTCATTCATTCATGAGCAACTACCACTACCTGTTTTCCAACATTACGGCCAGAGAAGAGCCCTACCATTGCTTCTGGGGCACTCTCGAGGCCTTCAGCTATATCTTCCAGATAAGTAATCTTTCCCTCTTTGATGTAAGGCAGAACAAACTCCAGAAACTTTGGATAGAGGTGGTAGTAATCAAAAACAAGGAATCCTTCTATCTGGATCTGTTTCCAAACCACACTCATTATATGGTGCAAACTTCAGGCTGCTCAAGGTTGTACTGTAAGATCATTCCACATACAGCAACGCGACCATGGACCCTCATGTTGAGTAGCACGGCATCAAGCATCTTTCCCCCAACATTCTCAAAATAAATATCAATATCTTCTGGAAAGTATCTGCAAGAAAAACACAGCAACCCTCTAGATTTAAGTACCAGATATACAAATGAAAGAGCAGTCACTCTTGGTTTCTCAAGGACATAGATTAAAACTAAAAAATAAGTATAGGGACAAAACATCTTTCAGAACTGTTGACATGATCTGTGATGATCGGTTCATGATAAAAGGGGTGTTAGTGGTGGTACCATGTAAAAGAGATGCTCTAATCACAACATGCTATATTTAGCAATTGAAAAGAAGTGTCAGTCTTGGACTTAGATAATAGTGAAATAGAAAAATTAATCCTCAATATAACTTTTTTTTTTTTTACTTTAAAGTTTCCAAGGCTTAAAAAAAAAAAATATATATATATATATATATATATATGAAGGGATGTCCACATTCTTAAGAACAAGGATGTCCAATGTTTACTTCGGTATCAAACCAGTGACTCTGTCAAAGAGGGAAATCAAATTTTATAATTCTAATTAGAACATATATTACTACCAACCTTTTCAAAGCTGCATCAAAGTCAGGCTCTTCTTTATAGTTGAAAGCCTCGTCAAATGTTAATTTGTTCTTCAGCAAATCAACCTTGTTGCAGAACAGGGAAAAAACAAATAGAAAAATGTTAGTGAGGCTGCCCACTCTGGCCAGGCACAACAACTCCTAAAGAAGATTAAAAATTGCCAAAGTATGCAAGGGTGATCAATATCTGTTATGATTTGTGAGAATGGACAAGGGTGGCATATTTTGCTCTGAACATTTTTTCTTTTGCATGTTACTGGCAAATATTTAGTTACAGGATAGGAAAAGAATGTTCATATCATTAACATATATGTTTATACTTAATATAAAAAATGCATAACAACCAAATAGTTCTGTGCTAATCTTAGCCTTAGGTAAAGAAAATAGAATTTATACCCTTCAAATGAGTATTAGAAATGACCAGAGTGTTCTGTCAACTATTGCGAAACATTTCAAATTTCTTGTTCCTTCTATTTTTTGGTCCTTATGGACATGGCAAATCAGGCAAAAAGCAATCTTTCACTGGTTCTTTGTACACTAATATATGTAGCAAGACAAACTCAGTTATGCTCTAACCATTAGAGAAGAGAGTTGCTCATTTAGGTATTAAGATACAGTATATCAACGTTAGAGTTGCTTTGGATCAAACGCAGATTGATCAAAGAAATCAACCGATTGGATTGAGTATATCATGTTATAAACAGAATGGAAAAAAATATTAATTGAATTGAAACATCAAGCGCTCATATTCAGCAAATCACCTTTTCTTTGCTTCCAGCTGACCAGCTGACCAGCTGCTCCACTTTATTAAAATGTATAAAAAGGTACTCATGATTAGAAAATTTTGTATTCTTGATTTATGATTGTGAGAGAGAATTTTGAAAGCCATCTGGGGTAGGCTACTTTAAATTATTAGATTTTACACGAATATCACATGCAGGTAGATCAACCGGGAAAGAAGTGTGTATCAATAGTCACATGCAGCATCTGCTTACTGATAATCGGAATCATCTTGACCAAACTTAACAAGAACAATCAAGAAAATCCCATCTGTTCCTTTGGTTCACATATCACCATAACAGTAATAATTAGTTTCCTATAACTGTACATTCATCTCTCAAGTATATATCAAAAGGGAAAGAAAATCGGCTTACCAAGAATGCCAGTATAGTAGGACGTGGCACATTAGTGTGTTGGATTTTAAACATTTTCTGAAAATCTGTAATTAAACTATATTTTTCCCATCCTGTTATTCCCCAAACTAAGTCACCTTTCTTGAAATTTGGATTCTAGAATCCAAAACTTTAGCCACGCCAAATCCAGTAAGTGCCTGTATGATTCAACATGAAGGTCATTATTAAAGTACACAACTGAAACAAGATCAATATGAATCCCCTTCATTATAGATAGTAGATGTAATTAAATTTAAGCTTCTAGTTAGGCAAAAGAGCTATAATAATCAAATTTAAATAGTAATTTTAGAAATCGACTGTGACTTGCAACTATTTGCAATAAATTGGATCAAATGTAGGTTGGCAATTATGGAACACAGATTTACATCATATCTTTATCTCTGTATTGTAAATTAAATTGTATTTTGAATGTATTTAATTGACAAATGATTTCACAATTCAAAAGTGTGTTAAGTATCAGCTGAGCTACAAGGTTGTTGGTAAAATTTAGAAGATGGATTCATGTCACAACTTAGTATAACACTTTATTAATATTATGACCCTCGATACCATATCATGTTTTCCTGTTAGAAAAAAAGTTCAGTTGAGTTAGTTATTCCAGGTCTAACTTTAGAAAGAAAAGTTACATTTTCATAATTTGTACTACTACTAACACCCAAACAAACAAAATAAATCTAGCATTGACTTACTGAATCGGGGGACTTCAAGGAGTTTGTGTCGGGCTTCTTCATTTGGATAAGAATGTAGGGATCACAAGACATGTAGAGATTCTTCACCACAACCCCATTAGTACCTTCTGGGATATTCAACTTTATGGTACCATTGCTACTCACGTACATGTCTGATTCTTTAGGAGAACCAGTGACATAGTTCTTTAAGATCACTTGCTTGTTGCTCACTTGCTCATCATCACCATCACTTGCCATTTTTAATAAATGAAGCTCGTACTGATAGTAGTATCAATGAGTGTTAAACTCCCACCATGACAATACAGGAAAATTTCAGACATATTTTCTTTCTTCCCTTACACGAGAAACTAGTACGGACTAGTATGGAACGTTTCGCCAAAAATAGAGAATGCATCTAGTAGAAATAAACAACCATATAGAACTGGAGCTAGAGATAGATACTTGTGTGACATTTTTTCCTACAATAATTAATAGTTAGTAGAATATGATGAGCATAAGTTACACTCAATACAGGACAGGTATAATTCAGCCCCTTTTAAAGTATGTTTCAAGAATTTGGAATAATTCAGAAATAATATATGGCATAACACAGTAAAATTTAATATATATATATATATATGGAAATTTTTTTCATAATTTATTTTAGATAAATACAATGATCATTGTATTTCAATCACATAGTGAAGTCTTAACAACTCAATTTGAAATAATCTACACTAGAAAAGAAAATTACTACAATATCCTTGATAAACAATTAAACACCATTTATAAAGTTTTAGTTAATTAAAACGTCTCAAATAATTGATCCTAAGTAATTAGGATGCGTTTGGATACCGCTTATTTTGCTGAAAATGAAAACTGAAAAAAATAAAAAAATATTTCCTGTTTACTGTTCATTAATGAAAACACTGTACATTTGCCTATTTGCACTGTTCATGGGAGGCGCTGGTTTAAAAAAAAAAAAAAAAAAAAACCGGCTGAAATGCATCAAACACAGACGCAGGGAGTGATCCAAATGCATACTTAGTCATCAATAACCTTTTCAACTACTCCACTGAATGCATCATCCTCCCAAAATTGTTCATGATCAACATATTCAGGAAGCTCATTAAGTTTGTCAAGATAAATTGGCTCCAAGTCTAGAGATTCACCAGTGTTAAATTTCTCCATCATCATTGAGTTCAATCTTACATACACCCTATTGTCCAACATCTCAAATGTCAACATGTTTGTCTTCTTTGTTTGTGCTACCTCAAATGCATTCCAATTACGCTTACATGAGGATGAACTACAAGGTTGACTCAAAATTCGAATGGCATACCTTTGTAAGATAGGAAGACGATCTCCACAGAAATCCCACCATATTCCTACAAATAAAATTACAATTTATATACTCATAAAATTTATCAAAAAATTACATAGTTTAATATTAAAACTATATCAAAGCTATTGAACTTACTAGGATGAGATGTTTTCACCATTGTCTTAGCTGTAACTGTAAACAAGCTTGGTACTTTATTGCCATAAAGTTGCACTTGTTTCATGAAATCTTCCCTTTCTTCAATAGCCACCAAATTCTCCAAAATGAAACTTATACCATCTTTTATCTCACTGTTCTCTTTAAATTTCTCACTACACAAGTAGGATGGATTCAAAAATGTCGCAGCAGCATGAATTGGGTGGATTATATTTTCAGTACACCTACGATTAACTAACTCCCATATCTGCATATATTTGTCTTGATTGCTAGCACATTGTTGCTTAATTGCTTCTTTTGCCATTTCCATTGCTTCATATAAGTATCCTGCAGTTGACCGATCACTATCTACCAATCGAAGAACACAAACCAAAGGCTCCAAAACTAGTAGCGCCTCTTTCCCTTGACTCCAAAATTCTGTGCTTTGGATAATACTAGCAACCGCTTCTTTACTGATGCCCTTTTCATTATGATTCAATTCTTTCCACTGGGAAGATGCAACAAGTAACTGCAATTCATCTCGAACATTCAAAATAGATTGAAGCATCAAGAAGCTAGAAGACCTACCTGTACCAAGATGTTTCAATTCTTTATGGTTTGTGTACTCTCTCATGAGTGACAAAATGATACTATCCATATACATATATGAAACAATTGATTTTGCATCACTAATTACCTTCTGCACCCAATCAACTTCCTCACATATATCCTTCAAAAGCAATTGAATGCCATAAGTAGCACATCGGGTTTTGTACAACCGAGGGTACTTGCCAATAAGCATGTCTCCAGCAAACTCAAAATTTGTAGTATTATCAATGATTAATTGAACAACATTATCAGACCCAATTTCTTCAATTACGGAAGAAATGATGTCTTTAATATATAGTGCTGTTATTTTATCCTTTGAAACTTCAAATGACTTCAAAAATATTGCTCCACTAGGAGATTTTGCATTAATATTGATAAATGCTCTCTGATCCAAATCACTCCATATGCATGACATAAGAGTACAACCAGTTACCGACCAAGAATTCTTAATTCTTCTAATATACTCTTCAACTTCGACCTTCAAATTTGGTATTAACTTCCTGTGCAGAGTCAAATTAGAGGGTAACTTATATTCAGGACCATAATCAGCAACACCTTGCACAAAGTGAATAAAGGATGTCGTTTGAACAACATCAAATGATATGTTATTTACCATAAGAAGTCGGGCAAGCAATTTATCCACTGCACTCTTATCTTTTTTAACACACATCTTTGAATTGGTAGCATGGCATAGGTCTCTCGATATTGAACACGAAGTGGTTTTACTCTCTTTAGCATTGCTTGAACTTGATGCACTCTTAAGTTTTTTATTACTCCCTCCAATTACTAGATAAGCTTCTTTTTGAACATCTTTAGGCACATTGGCACAAATATCTATAGCATGACCTTTAACTCCTGCCAAGTGAAATTTAATCCTAGAAGCACCCCCAGCAAAATCACGTCGACAAAAGTTACATTTGAAACGGCCATCTAGGTTTTCAACATACCTCCAAAATCGATCTTTCTTTCGAACCATATTTCTTTTTCCTTAAAAAAAGAAAATAATATAATATTAGAATCAAATATAAATTAATCTGGACAACAATATAAATGAACAAAAATTACTTTATTCTATTTCTTTTAAATATTAAAATATTTAGTTTATATCTCATTCTATCAATCATACATAGATATAATATATAGGGCAAATATATTCACATACCTTGAGGTTTGGGCTAATGCCAACCAAAGTCTAAGACTTTTCAAAACTGATCAATTTGGTCCCTAATATAAAATAGTCAAATCAAATTGCATATATAAACTATTGTAATGGATAATAAAAGGTAAAAAGGTGAAGAGTAATTTTAGTACAATAAACCAAGCCACAACTATCCTACGTGGTAGATTGTGATTGATTATTTGTCATTTAGTTGCAAGTACATAACAATAGCAGGTGATCATATGAAATACAAAATATTAAAACAATTTATCAATAGTATATTCACGTAGTCATATAAATAGCAGGCCACACTTCACCAAAATGGGCCTCCGAATGTAATTACTAATTGGTAGGAAGCATCTCCATCTCAATCTTAATCATATACATAGTGATAATTGAGGAGCTCGATTAGCTTCCTGCCTTTTGTTGTGTTAAGAAACTAATTGCTCAGGAAAACAAAATAGCATGAAAGACAATTCAAACAACACTTACTCTGATAGCTAGCAAATGGAGATGAAGTCAATGGACAGCGGCAAGATTAAGAGAAGAAAAAAGAGTCCTGCTAGATAGATGGAAATTCAGACTTTTCTCACCCACTCATAAATACACCTCACTTAGGTCCCACCATTACAAAAATTAAAGGCAATTATGTGCTTACAGACTTGTTCTCAAGAAACTACGGAGACAGAAAAATTACTCGACTTTTTAACACCCATTTACCTCACTTAGATCCCACCACAACACAAATGAAACGCAAATTTTGTACTTAAGAGACTAAAATCTTAAGAAAAGAGTCCTGCTTGAAGGACTAAAAAAAAAAAACCTACTCTACTATTTCACACCCACTCACGTATTCACCACACTTAGGCTCTACAATAACACAAATGAAAAGAAATTACGTACTTGTAGACTTACTCTTAAGAAAAGAGTGGGGCTAAGGACATTGAAAGATCTCCCAACTTGTTTCACACGCATTTATGAATTTACCTCACTTAGGCCCTGCCATGGCACAAATTAAAGGCAATTTATATGCTTACGAGCTTACCCTTAAGAAAAGAGTAGGGACAAAAAAAAAATCGACTTTTTCGCACCCACTCATGTATTCACCTCACTTGGGCCCACCATAACATAAATGAAAGGTCATTTTGTGCTTACAAACTTACGCTTAAGAACAGAGTCCTACTAGGGATATCAACTTTTTCACACCCACCCATCCATTCACCTCTCCTAGGCCTCAATCATAACACAAATGAACGGCAAATCTGTTCTTACAGACTTACTCTTAAGAAAAGAGTCTTACTAGTTACTAGAGAGAGAAACTTCCGCGACTTATTCATGCCCACTCGTGTACTCACCTTACTTAGGGCCACACCATAACACAAATGAAAAGCAATTATGTGCTTAAGAGACTTTAGTCCTAAAATAACACAAATGAAAGGAAATTTTGTGCTTACGGAATATTTCTTAAGCAAAGAGTCGTTCTAGGAGACAGAAAAAAATCCCTCATTTCTCACACC
Source organism: Quercus robur (assembly GCF_932294415.1). Classification (NCBI taxonomy): domain Eukaryota; kingdom Viridiplantae; phylum Streptophyta; class Magnoliopsida; order Fagales; family Fagaceae; genus Quercus; species Quercus robur. Next base: position 3,259,945 of record NC_065543.1, on the reverse strand, counting down.
CATTCACATATATTCTATGCTTATGCTCATTTTGTGTGCTTACTCCTAAGAAAAGAATCAGAGACAAAAAATTCCCCAGACTTTTTCACACCCATTCATCTATTCACCTCACTTAGACCCTACCATAACACAAATAAAAGGGAATAAATAAAAAGGACACCCATTCGAGACTTACTCTGAGCAATTCTGTGCTTGCAAGTAGACCCTTAAGAAAAGAATCTGACTAGAGACAAATTTCCCAGACTTTTTTAGAAGGTATCATTTATGTCTCATCATAACACAAACGATAGGCATTTACAGCCAACGGAACTCCTTTTAAACAGTGGGACACTTTAGAAAGAGTAAATTCCGCCTGTTGTTCTTTTAATAAACCATTGGCTGATTGTATAAAAATTAGATAGATTAGAATAATGCTACGTACGCAAAAAAAAATTAAAAATTAGAGTAATGCTATAACATTTTTCACACCAATTAAGTTTGCAAACTCACTTTTTTCACTTTTTTTTAACCTAGTCGTGTCTGGTTTCAAATTTGTTGTCAAATTTTTTTTTTTTTTTGTCTATAGACTTTCTCAAATAGAATATCCAAGGCAAGAAATACTTGTGAATAGTGGTCTGCAATCGGTGGGTTAGCAGCAGTGGTTTCCAAGGGAGATCTAAACCTAAATTCAAAAGAGGAACACTCATATTGAAACCAATAAGAGGTGAAAAAAAAAATGAAATATACATATATACAATCACACCGCACGAACGGAAAAAATATATATATATAAAAATCAAAATCAAAAAATCAAAACCGAAACATACCAGCTACCAGTCAAGGAAACTTACAAGCAACGAGGATGTCAAGGGGCACTGTATATCTCTCTAGAAGTTCTGCTCTCTCTAGGGGGTTTTTGGTACGTGTTTTGAAACAACAATTTTCAATTTTTAAACAATATTATACGTATTACTATATACTTTTTCACCCACGTACATTTTTACACATATCTTTAATCAACAATATACAATTTTTAAATTGGCAGTGCCTTTTGTTTATTTATAATTTTTTTTTTAGTAAATTGTATAAGTATAGAATTATTATTATTATTTTTTTTACTAGATACTCCAAGCGGCGTTATTATCTCTTGGGCTACATCAAAATAAAGACGTCTCTTTTGATGGCGACACTCATTTTGGAATTCGTCCCAACAAAGGTAACGTGAGTTTCATCAAAAAAATAAAAAGAAAGGGTAACGTAAGCTGGTTAGGGGTTACGAAAAAAATTGCCCTGGCCTCCATGATTTCCACTTTTTATTTGTTATTATATACACAATCCATCTAGAATAAGACACCCGGGCCAGTTTGGTAGACAACTTCAATCATAATTTTCAGTGTTTAAACTGAAAATTGTGTTTGTTAGAGCACTAACAGTAATGATGCTATATTACTATATTTTAACTCTTTAAACCTCAAAATTAGCACTCAGTAGTGGAGCTAAATCTATTTTTTTAGCTCCATTGCTACAGTGCACATCTATAAATAGATGTGCATTGTTCATGAGAGTTAAAAAAAATATTATTTTATTAAATTTCTCTCTCCTCTTCCATTATCTCTCTCTCTCTCTCTCTCTCTCCGGTTTCTCTTCTTTCTTCCTCTTTCCTTCTCAATTTTTTTTTCTCTCCCTCATCTACTCTCTGCTTCGCCAATCTATTCTGGATCTTCATCGTCATCGCCCATGTTATCGTCCCACGCCACCGACCCATCCCGCCCAGTCCTCCATCTCACCGCTCACCCAACGCTGACAAGCCTAGTCCTCCATCTCACTGCCGATCCAAGCTCCATTGCCGACCTAAGTTTCATCGTCGATCCAAGCTCCACCAGCACCGCCTCCATCGAACTCAAGAGCGCTGCGGATTTCGTGGTTGGATTTCGTGGCTGTGGCTAGATTTCATGGGTTTCTTTGGGTTTCGTGATGACGGTTTGGCTAGGTTTCATGGTGGCTGAGTTTCGTGGGTCAGTGGTAGTGTGGCTGTGTTGGTGGTGATTTGTGTGGTAGTTTTTGGCTAATTTGGATTTTTGGCAATGGTTGTGGGTGGTTGTTCTTGGCTTGCTAGTTGTTCGTGGGTGGTTGTGGGCGGTTGTTCTTGGTTGGCCATGTTAGTGGATCGGTTTGTGATGTTTTTATTGTAGTGAGATAGATTATTTTATTGTAGTAAATATATTATTTTATTGTGATATTTATATTATTTTATTGTGTTAAAAACTAAAATAGATCCACTACTATAGCCTGTGTGTAGGTAAAATAGATAAAGTAACTTTTAGTGGAGTTAAATTACTAAATTTTTAATTCCATTGCTATGGATGCTCTTAAGGGTCTATTTGGTTGAAGGAGTAAAAAAATGAGAGGATTAAAAAAAATTTATTTTCTCTCATTTTTATCTCATTATGCAAAACATGTATTTAGTACCATATTTCTATAAACATTCTTTAAAAGTAAAAAATATATATATATAATTGTGTGTTTGATATGTGGATACATTTGGAAGAAAAAGTGTAACTTTTCTGACATGAACAGAAAATAATTATTTATTTATTTGTCTCATCTCACTCTCTTTCCTTTTCGGCTCATCTCACTTTTTGCAAGTCCTCCACACCCCCCCCCCCCCCACAACAAAATTTTGAAATTTTCCTTAATTATTTAAACATTTTTAAAACTTAGCTTACAAAAATAAGAGTTTGCCCTCCAAATATTTAAATTAGTCCAATAATGCTTTTAAAAAATAACTTGTGTAATAGTTATAGAGACATAACTTTATTTTTCTCAATTTTATTTTTATTGCAAAATGTGCTCTTATTTCTTTTAAATATTTGATAAAGTTTGGCACCAAACATGTTTAGAGCTATCATTTTCAACCCATTATGTGACGATTAACAAGTCAATGACTCATTAAAAAATATTGTGACTAAAACTACAAATGAAATGTTTTTTTAATTGTCACACATAATGAGTTAGAATAAGATAGCTTCAAATATGTTTGGAGTCTAAATTATTCCTCCAATTTTTGGATCATTCATGTTTTTGAAAATTTCATTAGTTCAATTGAAATATTTTTTACTTTAGTGTACAATTTGATCATTTGTATTGAAAATGAAATTTTTTAAGAATTTCACTATGAAAATGGTAAAAAATAAATTTTAGTTTATGAAAGATGGCATTGAAAATACTAAACTCTTTTTTTTTTTTTTTGTATGTATATATATAACTTATCAAATAAAAAAGTGTATGTATATATGTGTGTGGGGATTGTCTTAATAAATATATTAGTGCAGCAACTTGGCCCCTCAAACAAAACTTTCTGGCTCCATCCCTGATTGAATCAATGCAAACTCAACTAAATCAAAGCCAAATTGCTATTTTTTATTAGTTGAGACAAAAATTGTATTAATGAATTCCCTTTCAAAATCACAAACACAAACACAAAAATTTCAGATTTAAAATTTTCCCTTTCAAAATCACAAACACAAACACAAACATGAAAATCACATACACAAAAATTTCAAATTTATGATTTTCCCTTTCAAAATCATAAACACAAATACTAATACAAGCACAAACACAAAAACCACAAAAGAGAGAGAGAGAGAGAGAGAGAGAGAGAGAGAGAGAGAGAGAGAGAGAGAGAGAGAGAGAGAGAGAGAGAGAGAGAGAGAGAGAAGAAGAAGAAGAAGAAGAAGAAGAAGAAGAAGAAGAAGATATCATTAAGAAACAGGAATGGCAATAAACCCCAAAAAAATGGTGGAGAACGAATTCAAATCATTAAGAGTGAGTTACGGTGAGCTGGTGAGTCAGTAATAGAGGGGGAGTTGGCATCGACAGCGAGGTGAAGGCATGGAGAGGAGGGAGAATGGGAGTGACTGAGGGGGGCGGCGGTGAGGCTGTGAGTATGGCTGTGTGGGTCAGTAAGAGTGACGACTTGAGGAGTTAAGGGGGTTAAACTCTAGTCACTCTCACCCACACAGCCACACGATTGTGAGTGAGGCTGTGGTCGTGGCCGTGTGGCTGTGTGGGTGAGAGTGACTAGAGATTAAGAGAGGCTGGTTGGCGGCTCAAATGAGATTGAGAGAATGAGATAGGATTAAGGTTTTATAAATTAGTTTTTACACACACACACACACACACACACACACATATATTAGGTCTTTTGGTAATTTTACTTTAATGGGTTGGGTTCGTGAATCATTAAAACCCGAACCTAACCTAAACCCGCTTTAGGATTTATTTTAAAAACTCAAACCCAACCCTGCTATTTTGTAGGTCAGATGAAACCCAACCCATTATGGTCGAGTCAAGTGCTTAACAATTGCCATGCTTAGTTTTTAGTTTTTGAGTAACAATGCTTAAAGGCATTGTTGTAAATACATTATAATTGGTGGGGCTCACTTATGTGAACAACACGTAGACAACTTTTCTTTTTTTGGTAAACTGGAATTTCATTAAAACAAGCTAAGGATTATAAAGTCTAGGGTATATAACACCCCAAGCGTTAGCTACAAGCTGATACAAAATACAAAAAGGGGGATTGGAATGTAAATAGAGAGAGCTAGCATTATAAATACCTTCCTTTGCCAAAATATCCGCACAATGATTTCCTACGTGGTGAATATGGTCAATCCAAGCTTCCTCAAAACACTAGAGGAGGGACCTGTAGTCATTAATAATGTTTGAATAAGGGTGAGAAGAGTCAGAACAAGAATTATGGGAATTTATCACATTCACTATAGTTTGAGCATCAATTTCTATTAGAAGCTTCCTAATGTTTAAGTTCTTGGCTACGACAGGACCATCCGTTAAATCCCATAGCTCTGCTGCCATAAAGTAGGTAAAGCCAATGTTTCTGATGAAGCTGCCAATCCACATTCCGTTGTGGTCTCTTATCAAATCATCTGTCGAGGCCATACCCGAGTTTCTTCTAGTTGACCCATTCGTATTCAATTTAAAGAATCTGAAGGCAGGGGGTTTCCAACCAACATGAGTAACACTATTTTTCATGTTGGATCACTTGGGAGGGAGAGTGTGAATGCTTTCCTAAGTAAGAGCTTTTATTTTTTTCCATGACTATGTGGGCCACGAAGGGTTGAGCTTCCATGACGTACTTGTTACGGGCTGACCAGATAGACCACACGGTAAGAGGTAAGGTTATGGACCAAGGAGTGTTCAGCTAAGACGGGATATCAGGGGAGGAGGTGGACCTGCACTTTAGCCATTCCGTGAGGCTGAAATTGAAGAAATTCGGTGGGAGTGCATTTTTAAAGAGACCATGCCATATGGGGAGAATGTTTGGGCAATCCCTAAGAATATGGACGGTGGTTTCGAGGTATGAGAGACAGAGGGGACATGAGTCATTGATAATAATGTGTATTTTAAGGAGTTGATTTTTTTGTGCGGAGGCAGTCGTGATGAGCAAGCCAAAGGAATGTCTTCACTCTTAGGAGGGTGTGAGATTTCCAAAGCCAATTCCAGGCGATGACTTTGTGGGTTATAGGTAGATTTGCAACAAGAAGATAGGCTATGTGAGGGTTAAACTGTCAGTTTGGGAAGAGATTCCACGTGGGAAGGTCACTTAAGGTTGAGTGGAGAGGTCTAGGAGTGGCTCAGATATGTCACGGACCTGGTCAAGTAGGAAAAAGGATAAAACATTTAAGTCCCAATTTCCGTTGGTATCCCAATAGTCCTTGACCTTCACGGTGGTGTTAAGAGAGTGGAGTGGGCCTTGGATGAGATTTAGGAGAGGACCATGGCCGGTCCAGTTTTCATACCAAAAGCCAGCTGTTTTGCCATTTCTGATGATCCAACGAGTACCTTCATCATAGATGGATTTGTCTTTTAAAAGGCCATTCCAAGTTAGAGATTTTCTTTTGGTGGCATTCAAGGTATAAAGATATTTTTTCCTAAAGGTGTCAACCCAAATATTGCCAGCTTTTGTTTGGAACTCTCATAATTTTTTGGCCAGGAGGGCCTTATTTTGGCTAATGTTTTTTGTTACACCTAGACCTTTTAGGTGTTTTGGTTTTACGACAACATCCTAGCTAATAGCATGCATCCTTTTCCCTGTGGTCGAGTTACCCCAAAGGAAGTTTTGATTAATTTTAACTAACTTGGTGCAAATTTTATGGAGAAGCATGGTGCACTGCATTAGGTGAGTGGGCATGGCCGAGGTGACGGAGTTAATAAGTGTGAGGTAACCTGCCATGGATAAGGATCTAGCTTTCCAACTCGAGAGCTTTGCACGGATTTTGTCGACAACGGAATCAAAAGCTCACTTGTCTCTACCATCAGTGATGATACGGATACCAAGGTATTTCCCGAATTCGTTTGTACGTCTCATGCCCTGCCTGTTTTCAATGATGGTGATATTCTCAGCACTAGTGTAGGGCGAAAAGAAGAGTTTCAATTTGCTATCGTTTACTTTTTGGCCGGAGGAGGTGAAAAAGGTTTTGAGAACTTCTAATGGTGATACGATTCTTCTTGGTTGTCTTCACGAAGAGAATCAGGTCATCGGCAAAGAAAATGGGCAAGAATGAGGGACCTTCTCTAGAAGTTTTCACTTCAGTCCAATTTCCAAGAGCGATCTTTGAGTTTATGAGTTTGGCAAGGTAATCCATGTAGAGGATGAAGATGTACGGTGAGAGGGGGTCACCTTAGCGTATATCTCTTGAAGGAAGGAAAGGGTGAAGTTTTTCGCCATTTATAAGAACCAAAAGGTTGGACAAGCTAATGCAGGACATAATAAGGTCAATCTAAGCTTTTAGGAAGTTGATCCAAATGAGGACGCTATGGATGAAGCTCCATTCTAGTCTATCAAAAGCTTTCTCGAGGTCGATCTTGAGCACCATGAGGCCATGCTCGCTTCTGGAGGTTGAAATGGAGTGCAAAATATCCTGAGTTAGAACGATGTTATCACTAGCTTTTCTTCACGGGATGAAGCTGGCTTGAAAAGGATGAATGAGGTCAGGGAGGAAAGGTTTAAGTCTTTGGACGAGGAGCTTCGTAACTGTTTTGTATAGGGTGTTGCACAAGCCAATGGGGTGAAATTCGTGAATGGTTTAGGGCTTGTTTGGTTTTGGGATAGGTAAATAAGAGTTGAGTTGAGGTTCTTAGGGATTTTTTTGGAGTGAAATTTTTTTTTAATGTACGGGTGAAAACCATCGGGGCCCGGAGCTTTGTAAGGCTTGAAAGAAAACATTGCACATTTGATTTCTAGGTCAAAAACTTCACTGCTGAGGACGGTATGAACATCGCACGTGAGAGTGCGAGTGTTGGTAGAGGAAGGGGTGGGGCGCTTAGAATTGGTCATGTCTGTAGTGTACAACGTGTTGAAATGGTTGGAGATTAAAGCTTTTATGTCTAAAGGCGAATGCGTCCAGTTTTCAACCATGTCTCTTAGGCACCAAATTTTGTTGTGGTGACGGCGGCAGATGGTTTGGAGGTGGAAGAAGTTAGTGTTTCGGTCGCTTAACAGATTCCACTCTATTCAAGACTTTAGAGCCCAAAATTCCTCCTCAAGGGTAAGGATTTGATGGTACTCAGCTTGGAGCTTTGCCTCAAGGTTTCTGAAGAAGGAATTGTGGTTATTGCATAGGGATTTTTGGACACCATTGAGTCGAGCAAGGATTCACTTTTCAAAAAAGTAAGACAATTTGCTCTCATTATATCTATAAAATGCTCCCCATATGAAACCTGTTGGATTATCTTACTAGTGGTAGATATGTGTGTGGAAATTTAGCACCACTTAACGACTATTAGCAAAGCGCTCTTGTAAGTAATCATACTTTTTCATCAGTCATGTATGTATGAGATTTGTTATCTTGGCTGTTGGTGGCTTCCTTATGTTTAGATTGTAATCCAGCCAATTGTAGGCAATGATTGGTTGTTCAAACTTGATTCATTAACATTTTGAAAGATTTTGAACGAGTATTTTATTAAAAAATCTTAAAGAGTTGAGAATTTCTAGCCGAGTTTAGTTGTAGGTTGTTCAAGTGTTTTTGAAAAAAAAAATTCAGGATAGTTATTAGGGGGAACACCTAATTGTTGAGTAGATCTTGATTCTTGAGTAGAATGGTTTAATAACCCTACATATATTAGCATGACACTCATATTACAGCCACAATTACTGATTTCCACACTCTTCAGTGACAAAAGAAACACGTGATTGAGATTGAATAGAAAAGTACCTATAAAATGCAAAAGAATTGTTGCATGAGCTTATGTTAAAGTGAATTTGTGCTTGTAACATCAATAAGATCTGCTATTTGTGAAATTCATGACATCAATGACATTACATCTACTTACTAAACTAAATTCCTTATTAACACCAAGACCTGAACACGTCCACATCAATATGATCTGCTATTTATAAAATTCATGACATCAATGACATTACATCTACTTATTAAACTCAATTCCTTATGAACACCAAGCCCTGAACACATCCACATCAATAAGATCTGCTATTTATGAAATTCTTGACAGTAATTACATTACATCTACTTATTGACTCAATTCTTTATGAACACCAAGACTTGAACACGTCCACCAAAGGTATAGATGCATAAGGTTCATTTGCAGTAGGAATCTCCCTGGGACCAAAAGCTTTTAGTCATGAAGTCAATCATTCATTAGAACTAAAACTACCTGTTTACCCACATTGTGGCCAGAAAATAGCCCAACAAATGCTGTTGGGCCAAGTTCAAGGCCTTCAACTATGTCTTCCACATATACAATCTTCCCTTCAGCAATGTGAGGTAGAACCAAGTCCAGAAACTTGGGGAAGAGGTGATAGTAATCAGAAACCACAAATCCTTTTATTTGAACCTGTTTTATAAGCAGGTGCATTAAATTGTGCACACCTTCTGGCTTGTCAAGGTTGTACTGTGAGATCATACCACAAACAGCAATTCGGCCATGGGGCCTCATGTTGAGTAGCACTGCATCAAGCATCTTTCCCCCAACATTGTCAAAGTAAATATCAATACCTTCAGGAAAGTACCTGATAAAATAATACAGCATTTACACAAAATTAAGAGCAGCAAATTGATATAGAAGTCCAAAAGACTCTTGGTTTCCCAGGTAAACAGAGCAAAACTTAGCTACTACCTTATTGTTTACCCATCTTTTCAATTTCTAATGAAGGCATGAAATGGACAAATTAATCCACAATATAACCATGTTTTTTTTTTCCTGTAAAATTTTTGAGGCATAAAATATATATGAAGGGATGTTCTCTTTCTTGAGAAAAAGGATGTTCAATCTGTACTTCAATATCAAACGAGTGACCCTGTTAAGGACTGAAAAATTTTATATTCTAGTTATAACATATATTACTACTAACCTTTTCAAAGCTGCATCCAAGTCAGGCTCTTCTTTATAGTTGAAAGCCTCATCAAACTTCAATTTGTTCTTCAGCAAATCGACCTAGTTGAAGGGAGGGAAAAAATATAAAAATAAATAAAAAAGAGAGAGAGAAGACAAATTCTGGTTAGAGAGGTTCCCACTCTGGTTAGACACATCAACTCCTATATAAGATTTAAAAAAGCCAAAGTGTGCAAGGTTGATCAATATCTATTGTGATTTGTGAAAATGGACAAGGGTTGCATATATAGACATGAACATTTTTTCTTTGGCAGGACAAGTATGTTGATATTGCTCAACATATATATTTAAACTTGTTATAGTCTGTTTGCATGCATTTGAACCATTAATTGGAAAAAAAAAATCAAATTAATAACCATATATACACACCATAAAAAAATCATAACAATCAAATCGTTTTGTGCTAATCTTTGGTAAAGAAATAGAATTTATACACTTCAACTGAGTGCTATAAATGACTTATGTTAGAGATATATTTTACTTGTACTAGAAGTCTATTAGTTTAGGGTTTAGTCTACTATATATAGACATGTTATGATTTATTATAACACAGGATTTGTACTACACTATAATATATTATTGATGTAGCCCTTTAGTGTTTCCTCCGTAGATGTAGACCGTTAGGCTGAACCACGTAACTCTCGTGTGTTACTGTGTTCTATACTTTATGCTTTCGCTTCTGCATCTACACTAGCATATTCAACATGGTGTATCAATGCTAATATTTAACATTGCATCAGAGCATATTCAACATGGTATCAGAGCCACCTTCTTGTGGCCATGGTTTTCTATCAATGCTAATATTTAACATGGTATCAGAGCTACCTTCTTGTGGCCATGGTTTTCTGTCCTTGCGGTATATTTAAGAGCAATCTTTGTCTTCCTCGGTGTTTTTTTTTTCGCTGCGTTCATCTTCTTTGGCTTTCTATTCTTGAGTTTGAGAGGGGGTGTTAGAGATATATTAGCCCATTAGCATAGGCCCAAGCTTAATTCTACTTTGTGTGCAAGTCAAATCTCCTACTTGTACTAGAAGTCTATTAGTCTAGGGTTTATTCTACTATATATACACATGTTATGGTTCATTGTAACACAGGATTTGTACTACACTAATATATCTCTAACAACTTAAAAGTGTCCTATCTACTCTTACGAATCATGCAAAATTTTCTTGTTCCTTCTATTTTTTCCCCATGTACATGGCAAATTGGGCGAAAATATTGAGTTATACTGCAATTGTTCACTAGTTTTTGTACGCTTATATATATAGTAATACGAATGCAATATATCAACAGTAGAACTGCTTTCGATCAAACATAGGTTAGTTTAAGGAATCAACCAATTGGATTGAGCACATCATGGTATAAACATAACAAAATATATATGTATATATTAATCGAATTGAAACATCGAGCACTTGTATTCAGCAAGTCACCTTTTCTTTGCTACCAGCACTTCCAACAACATAACAACCTAATAGCTTTGCAAGCTGTCCAACAAGCTGACCAATTGCCCCAGAAGCTGCTAAAATGAAGACATGGTCTCCTTTCTTAGGAGAGCAAATCTCATAAAAGCCAGTATAAGCAGTTACACCAGGCATACCTACACATAATAAATACTTTAAATTAGGTTTTGGCACCAAGCAAAGCAAGACATAACGTTACATGTCAAGAAACCAAGCTAAAATACTAGCAATATGTGACCTTAAACGATAATAATTACTATGAGATGGCCTTAATCTCCATATATAATTTCAGTTAAGTGAGTTATTACTGTCAGTTTAAAGAATTTGTTTCAGTTGCAACTTAGTTCTACAATCAAAATCACCATAAGAATCAATAGTAAATAAGTTTTATTTTGTCTAAACAACTAATCACTTCATTAAAATGTATATAGAGGTACTCAGGACTGGGAATTTTTGTATCTTGATGTAGGGAATTTAACCGAAATCCCAACCTGTTAGAAACAAAAAAAAAAAAAAAACAAAAAAAAAAGAGAGAGAAAACGCACGCTGAAGAAAACAATCACGCGCACAAGACAATATTTACGTGGTTCGGCAATTTGCCTACATCCACGAAGTTGTAGGGATTTCACTATTATCAGAAGAAAAAAAAAGTACAAAGTGCGACTACAATTTTTTTTCTCACTCAAAAACACAACAACCTCACAATAAAACCCTAATCACAAAATTGAACTTTTCTACACAAAAAAAGGCCAAAAATTCTTGATTTATTCGGGTTGGGTCATCAAACCGGATCAAACAAAACTAGACTCCACAAAGCCTAACACTTGATTTATTCTGAGCCACAGAATTTGAAAGCCATCTAGGGTAGCCAACTTCAAATAATTAGTTTTACTAGATTATCTTATAAAGGTAGATCAAATGGGAAAAAAAGTGTGAATCAAGAGTAGCATATAGCATGCGTTTACTAATAATCAGATTCATCTTGACCACAAAGTTAACAAGAACAATCATGAATATGATGTTTTAATGGAAAATGGAATCCAACATCAAGAAAATCCGTTCTGTTCTGTTGGATCACATATATATCACCATAACAGTAATAATTTAGGTGAACTTAAAACACAACAATTTACCTCAAACACTTAATTAATTTCCTAGAATTGTGAATTTCATCTCTCAACTATATCAAAAGGGGAAGAAAATCAGCTTACCAAGAATGCCGGTATAGTAGGACAGTGGCACATTAGTGTGCTGGATTTTAAACATTTTCTGAAAATCTGTAATTAAACTATATTCCTCCCATCCTGTTATTCCCCAAACTAAGTCACCTTTCTTGAAATTTGGATTCCCAGAATCCAAAACTTTAGCCACGCCAAATCCAGTAAGTGCCTGTATGATTCAACATGAAGGTCATTATAGATAGTATAATGTAATTAAATTTAAGCTTCTAGTTGGGCAAAAGAGCTATAATAATCAAGTTTAAATGATAATTTTAGAAATCGACTATGACTTGCAACCAATTACAACAAATTGGATCAAATGCAGGTTGACAATTTTAGGACACGGATTTACATCATAACTTTATCTCTATGTATTATGAATTAAATGGTATTTTTTTGCATTTGATTGACACAAGGCTCTTGACACAATTTAGAAGATTATATTCATGTCAAACCTAGTACAACACTTTTTTAATATTATGACACTCAATGCCATAACATGTTTTCCCCGCTAGAAACAAAGACCCATTTGGTTCAAATTATTCCAAACATAACTCTCGCAATTAATAACTATCTCATCCATAAAGTAAACAAAATTATTATTATTATTTTTGCATTTTAAAATAATATATAGAATATAAGCTATGATATATGCCTACACTAAATAACATCTTATTGACGTGACATTTAAATCACCCCATTATTCAAATTTTTTCTCCCCAACTATCAAATTTAAAAAAAATTTAAAATAAAAATCTAGGAAGAAAAGTTACATTTTCATAATTTGTACTGCGCCACCCAAACAAACAAGAGTTGACTGACCGTAACTGGGGGCTTTAAGTCGGTGTTACCGGCATTCTTCATATTGTTAAGGTGAAGCATGTAGGGATCGCAGGACAAGTAGAGGTTCTTCACCAATATCCCATTGGAACCCTCTGAGACTTTCAACTTTATGGTATACCATTAGTACTCACGTACATGTCTGATTCTTTTGGAGAACCGGTCACATAGTTCTTTAAGATCACTTGCTTGTTGCTCGCTTGCTCATTTTCACCACCACTTGCCATTTTTTCTTGTAAAGCTCTTACCAGTACTACTATCTTTGAGTGTTAATAGACAAAGACCACTGTGAAATCAAATGTGGTTGGTTTAAGGAATATTGTTGCAACATTTAACGGTATTGGGGGTTGTTTTATAGTGTGGGAAAATTGTACTGATGTGATCAGCCTATGCGTCGGATTTCGTGTTGGAAAACTAAGTGAGGTTAGCGAATACATCACATAGAGAGAGTACTGTTACTGCATGCAGGCTTTATCTGCGTTATGTTCACATTTGCATAGACTTGGTCAAAAAGAAAAAATGTTAGGATAATATATAGTTTATAGTGGAGGAAAAGTGGCAGTCCGTATGAGTCTAGACATCCATTACTTACAACTGACCACATAGAGTTGTTTAGCACCCAAAAAAAAAAAAAAAACTGACCATATAGAGTTATAGCAAAAATTATGTATATAGTTGAAATTCTATCATTGTTTGGTCAAAAAATAATTATAATTTTTACGATGTCAATCTCTTATTCAACTATTAGAAACGTTACCGGTTAAACTAATCAAAACCCACTAATTGGGCCAAAATGGGGATATACCTCTTTCGGCAAAAAGTTCTAACGAAATACCTAATTTTTGAAACTATTTAGGGATATGACCCTGTTTTGAAACTCGATTTTTAGAAAATCAATTTATAACCAAATTAAACTTAAAATATATATATATATATATATATATACATGTGGAACTCGAGTTCCACTTGAAAATTTTCAAGGAACTCGAGTTCCATACTAAAACTCGAGTTCCACTTGAAATTATTTAAGGACATATCCCTAAATAATATCAGAAATTGGGTATTTTGCTGGAACTTTTCACCAAAAGAGGTATATTCCCATTTTGTCCCCGCTAATTGAGTACCTACTTGTTTGTAAGAATATTTCAAAACTACTGACAGCGTTTATTGGTGTTTATATGCTTAAATTTACATGGCTTGGTGGGAAGGTGTTGATCAAACTCGTCTTCTTATTGCTCCCGGTAATATATTTTAGCTCCTTCCTTCATCACTGGATTCCGTGGCCTTTTATTTCTTTTACTCATTGTTCTAAATATTATTGAAAAGCAAATATAAAAAATTTTATGAACTAATCATTTTAGTATACCATTAACAAAAAGTCAACTACAAGTATAAACAAAAATAAAATGTAAACTATTAAATGTTTAGTATAAGATATGAGAAACTTTTTATAATAACGCTACTATGCTAATTCAAGACCTTCACAAAATTTTGATAAACTTTTTTTGGTCTTCTATGCTTCTAGCTACTTTATGATCACTCTAGAAACTTAGAAGCAAAGCTTCTTTGGAGGTTGAACCTAGCTATTACTGCAGTAGTAAGTGCTATATATATATAGGGTAAAAATATGGTGGTGTTGACTTTCCTTCAATAAATTTTGTTATTTGAAGGAAGTTTTGCTGAAACTAAGTACATCATGAGACATCAAGAGGGTGTGTTCAATAGAAGGCACCTGAAAGGGTTAGAGTGTGTTCCTAATAAAATCAAAGAATGTGTACCTGGAATGGAGTTCTTAGTCTAATGCACCTCAGCCAAGTTAGAGAGGTACCTAGCTAGGAAGGTCTGAAAAGGTGTTCTGGAAAGTCACATCATCCAAAGGAAGTCCTTGGCCTAATGCACCTGGCCAAGTCAGAGGGAGTACCTAGTAAGGTTTGAAAGAATGCTTCAGAAAGTCTCTTCGGCCGAAGAGAGTCCTCGGCCAAGTTAGAGGGGGTACCTAGGAGGGTCTAAAAGAGTGCTCAAGAAAGTCTCCTCGGTCAAAGGAAGTCCTTGACCTAATGCACCTTCGCCAAGTTAGAGTGATTACCTAGGAGGGTCTGAGAGAGTGCTTTGAAAAGTCTCCTCAGTCAAAGGGAGTCTTTGGCATAATGCACCTCGGCCAAGTCAAAGAGATTATTTAAGAGGGTTTAAGAGAGTGCTCCAGAAAGTCTCATTGGCCAAAGGAAGTCCTCGGCCTAATGCACTTCAACCAAGTTAGGGAGATTACCTATAAGGGTCTGAGAGAATGCTCAAGAAAGTCTCCTCGGCCAAGTCAAAGGGGGTACCTAGGAGAGTTTGAGAGAGTGCTCTCAAAAGTCTCCTCCACCAAGGGGGTCCTTGGTCCTAATGCACCTTGGCTAAGTCAAAGAAACTACCAAGAAAGGTCTGGGAGAGTGCTCTAGAAAATCTCCTCAGCCAAAAGGAGTCCTTGGTCTAATGCACCTCGACCAAGTTAGAGAGACTACCTAGGAAGATCTAGGAGAGTGCTCTGGAAAGTTTCCTCGGCCAAAGGGAGATAATCCCTCAAAAGGTTAGAGCTCTAAGAGAATTATAAAGAAGGGGGGAGAGAGAGAGAGAGAGAGAGAGAGAGAGAGAGAGAGAGAGAGAGAGAGAGAGAGAGAGAGAGAGAGAGAGAGAGAGAGGCATTTCCAAATGGTATCTTCCCCTTTTATAATGAAGATCTTTGCATGGCTGGCCATTTGGCCAATTTGGTATTACGTGTGCCTAATTTTAATAGGCTTAAAGAAAATTGTAATTGCATTCACTTTGTTTAAAAATGGGACCCCCCACGACTAGTTTCGCATGACCGACCATGTGGCAAATTTGGTATTAAGTTACAACTTGTTTTGTGGCCAATTTGGCTACTAAAAATATATTCTAATGTAAAAAATTCGATACATGTAACTACAAGTTTCATTATAGCACAATTGGTATTTTTCATTGAGGTATTATAATTTTATATTTGATGATTATTACATTAATACAATTTATTCCTTTTGTTATTATATTATATAAATTTATAATAAAACCATGCAACACACGGGTCATTAACTAGTTATATACTAAGATGAATAATGGAACTTTACTTAAATTTCTAAAAACTCTTTAGTGGTTCATTTGTTTTGATTTTCAGTTGTGTCACTGTCTACAACCTTGTGTTGATGTTGTTTTGAATGTTGCAGTGAAATATGCTAGCTTGTAGCTATTGAGACATTTCTGGCACAACATGGGCTTGTAAAATTAAAAACATTAATAGACAAAGCCCATAAGGTCCAACACCAATTAATGACGAATTTTCAATCTAACTTTATTTTTTTAATATTCCTATCTGCTACGTGGACCAAGTCCACATGTGAAAGGAAGATCCCAACAAAAGGGGACAATTTAGGAGATGTGGATTGAAGGGCAAATGAGTCATTTCATACGAATTTTGGGCTCACTCCCCCTTTTTTTTGTTTTTTGAAAGGTCTCTTGGTAGGCTTGGAAGTGTAGTCAACACCCTTCAGTGGTAATAGAAACACATAATTGAGATTGAATAGATAAGACCCATAAAATGCAAAAGAATTATTGCATGAACTTAGTATACTGAAGGGAATTTGTGCTTATAACATCAATAAGATCTGTAGTTTCTGAAATTCTTGACAACAATGACATTACATCTACTTAGTAAACTCAATTCTTCATGAACACCAAGACCTAAATCATCCACAAAAGGTGGAGATGCAAAGGTTTATTTACAGTGGGAATCTCCAAAGGACCTAAAGATTTTGTTCATGAAGTCAATCATAACTGAGCAACTAAAATTACCTGTTTACCAACATTGAGGCCAGAAAATAGCCCAACAAGTGCTGCTGGGCCACTCACAAGGCCTTCAGCCATGTCTTCCAAATATACAATCTTCCCTTCAGCAATGTGAGGCAGAACCAAATCCAGAAACTTCAGATAAGGTGATAGTAATCAAAAACCACAATTCCTTTTATATGAACCCTTTTGTAAATCAGATGCATTAAATTGTGCACACCTTCTGGCTTGTCAAGGCTGTACTGTGAGGCCATAGGCCCTCATGTTGAGTAGCACTGCATCAAGCATTTTTCCCCCAACATTCTCAAAAGTAAACCGCAATGTGACCATGGGCCCTCATGTTGGGTGTGCTCTATTACAGGTACAATTTCTTTGATGTAAACAAATGGGCTCATATTCAATATTGGGATCCGAAAGAAACTTTACTCCATTTGCATGAAGTGTCACTCTAGATGTCAAATAAAAAAGGTTGTTGTTAAGTCAAGTTGGGATAACAAATTAGTACTTCCAACTCAAATGAATTTGAAGTTGATAGTTATGAGTATACTCAACTCCAGCAACATAACACTTTATTAAGGATATAAAACTATACTGTTACCAACAAAACCCAATAGAAGATACATTTGCAGTAAATAATCCACCTGGGCCTAGAGTTTTTGGACCATAAAGTTGTATATATACAAAGTCATTCATTCATGAGCGACTACCACTACCTGCTTTCCAACATTACGGCCAGAGAAGAGCCCTACCATTGCTTCTGGGGCACTCTCGAGGCCTTTAGCTATGTCTTCCACATAAGTAATCTTTCCCTCTTTGATGTAAGGCAGAACAAACTCCAGAAACTTTGGATAGAGGTGGTAGTAATAAAAAACAAGGAATCCTTCTATCCGGATCTGTTTCCAAACCACACTCATTATATGGTGCAAAACTTCAGGCTGCTCAAGGTTGTACTGTGAGATCATTCCACATACAGCAACGCGGCCATGGACCCTCATGTTGAGTAGCACGGCATCAAGCATCTTTCCCCCAACATTCTCAAAATAAATATCAATACCTTCTGGAAAGTATCTGCAAGAAAAACACAGCAACCCTCTAGATTTAAGTACCAGATATACAAATGAAAGAGCAGTCGCTCTTGGTTTTTCAAGGACATAGATTAAAACTTAAAAATAAGTATAGGGACAAAACATCTTTCAAAACTGTTGACGTGATCTGTGATGATTGGTTCATGATAAAAGTGGTGTTAGTGGTGGTACCATGTAAAAGAGATGCTCTAATCACAACACGCTATATTTAGCAATTGAAAAGAGGTGTCAGTCTTGGACTAAGATAATAGTGAAATAGAAAAATTAATCCTCAATATAACCTTTTTTTTTTTTTTACTTTAAAGTTTCCAAGGCTTAAGATACATATATATATATATATATATATATATATGAAGGGATGTCCACATTCTTAAGAACGAGGATGTCCAATGTTTACTTCGGTATCAAACCAGTGACTCTGTCAAAGAGGGAAATGAAATTTTATAATTCTAATTAGAACATATATTACTACCAACCTTTTCAAAGCTGCATCCAAGTCAGGCTCTTCTTTATAGTTGAAAGCCTCGTCAAACGTTAATTTGTTCTTCAGCAAATCAACCTTGTTGCAGAAAGGGAAAAAATAAAACAAATAGAAAAATGTTAGTGAGGCTGCCCACTCTGGTCAGGCACAACAACTCCTAAAGAAGATTAAAATTGCCAAAGTATGCAAGGGTGATCAATATCTGTTATGATTTGTGAGAACGGACAAGGGTGGCATATTTTGCCCCAAACATTTTTTCTTTGGCATGTTACTGGCAAATATTTAGTTACCGGATAGGAAAAGTATGTTCATATCATTAACATATATATTTATACTTAATATAAAAAATGCATAACAACCTAATCTTAGCCTTAGGTAAAGAAAATAGAATTTATACCCTTCAAATGAGTGTTAGAAATGACCACAGTGTCCTGTCAACTATTGCGAAACATTTCAAATTTCTTGTTCCTTCTATTTTTTGGTCCTTATGGACATGGCAAATCATGCAAAAAGCTAGCAATCTTTCACTAGTTCTTTGTACACTAATATATGTAGCAAGACAAACTCAATTATGCTCTAGCCATTAGAGAAGAGAGTTGCTTGTTTAGGTATTAAGATAAAGTATATCAACGTTAAGAGTGCTTTGGATCAAACACAGATTGATTGAAGAAATCAACCGATTGGATTGAGTATATCATGTTATAGACAGAATGGAAAAAAATATTAATTGAATTGAAACATTGAGTGCTCATATTCAGCAAATCACCTTTTCTTTGCTTCCAGCACTTCCAACAACATAGCAACCAAACAACTTTGCAAACTGCCCAACAAGCTGACCAACTGCTCCAGAAGCTGCTGAAATGAAGACATGCTCTCCTTTCTTTGGATAGCAAACCTCATGAAAACCACAATAAGCTGTTAAACCAGGCATACCTGCACATAAGGAAAATGTTAATGAGGTTTTTGCAGCAAGCTAGATAAATTACCATGAGATGGCCTTAATCTACAGATATAATTTCACCTAATTGAGTTAATACTTGCAATTTAAATAATTTTTTCCGGTTGCAACTTAGTTCTACAATCAGACTCACCAATAAGAACCAATAGTATATAAGTTTTATGTTGGATAAACAACTTACCACTTTATTAAAATGTATAAAAAAGTGCTCAGGATTGGAAAATTTTGTACTCTTGATTTATGATTGTGAGAAATAATTTTGAAAGCCATCTGGGGTAGGCTACTTTAAATTATTAGATTTTACAAGAATATCACATGCAGGTAGATCAACCGGGAAAGAAGTGTGTATCAATAGTCACATGCAGCATCTGCTTACTGATAATCAGAATCATCTTGACCAAACTTAACAAGAACAATCAAGAAAATCCCATCTGTTCCTTTGGTTCAAATATCACCATAACAGTAATAATTAGTTTTCTAGAACTGTACATTCATCTCTCAAGTATATATCAAAAGGGAAAGAAAATCGGCTTACCAAGAATGCCGGTATAGTAGGACAGTGGCACATTAGTGTGTTGGATTTTAAACATTTTCTGAAAATCCGTAATTAAACTATATTCTTCCCATCCTGTTATTCCCCAAACGAAGTCACCTTTCTTGAAATTTGGATTCCTAGAATCCAAAATTTTAGCCACGCCAAATCCAGTAAGTGCCTGTATGATTCAACATGAAGGTCATTATTAAAGTACACAACTGAAACAAGATCAATATGAAACCCCTTCATTATAGATAGTAGATGTAATTAAATTTAAGCTTCTAGTTGGCCAAAAGAGCTATAATAATCAAATTTAAATAATAATTTTAGAAATTGACTGTGACTTGCAACTATTTGCAATAAATTGGATCAAATGTAGGTCAGCAATTATGGAACACAGATTTACATCCTATCTTTATCTCTCTGTATTGTAAATTAAAGGGTATTTTGAATGTCTTTGATCGACAAATGATTTCACAATTCAAAAGTGTGTTAAGTATCAGTTGAGCTACAAGGTTGTTGGTAAAATTCAGAAGATTTGGATTCATGTCACAACTTAGTATAACACTTTATTAATGTTATGACCCTCAATACCATATCATGTTTTCCTGTTAGAAACAAAGTTCAGTTAAGTTAGTTATTCCAGATCTTACTTTAGAAAGAAAAGTTACGTTTTCATAATTTGTACTACTACTACTACCCAAACAAACAAGATAAATCTGACTTACTGAAACGGGGGGCTTCGAGGAGTCTGTGTCGGGCTTCTTCATTTGGATAAGAATGTAGGGATCGCAAGACATGTAGAGATTCTTCACCACAACCCCATTAGTACCTTCTGGGACATTCAACTTTATGGTACCATTGCTACTCACGTACATGTCTGATTCTTTAGGAGAACCAGTGACATAGTTCTTTAAGATCACTTGTTTGTTGCTCACTTGCTCATCATCACCATCACTTGCCATTTTTAATAAATGAAGCCCGTACTGGTAGTAGTATCAATGAGTGTTAAATACAGAAGGAAAAAAAAAAAAATCGATGAGATAACTAGACAAGAGTACTGTGCAATCAGACTTTGTGATTGGTTTAGGGAATGTTGCTACCGGATTGTTTATTTTATTGTGGTGGAGAATATATATGCTCGGAATATGCGAATGCGTCAGATAGATAGTATTATGTTTAGACATGCATCGACTTTGGTCAAAAGGTGGATGAGGTGAGGTCTCTAAAGATAATTTAGTTTTTCATTCGGATAAAGTTATACAACCCAAGAGTCCGGTTGCTCACTAGCATAGTGGCATTACGTTCTTTCCAATTATAAGGAGAGCTAAGCATTACAATCCAATTATAAGAAGAGCTAAAAGCATTCACATCAGTCCATATATAATAGAAAAATGTATAAATTTATATTGTTTTGCCTAAAACTGATCCACATCAATCTATATATAATTGTGTAAATTTACAAGTTAGCTAAAATAATTGTATAAATTTACAATGATACTATTTATTTTACATTTAGTTGTTTTTTTCTTTTTTTAGGATGAAAAAAGAGAGTGGATAGTAATTGACTGGTTGTTGTGTGTAAAAAAAGAAAAACAATTTTTAAAAAATCAAGAAAAACTTATATTTTAATGAAATGTAGTGTAAAATAGATAATTTGACATGGGATTTTTTTTAAAATGAGTATGTAAAATAGAAAAAGTAAGTTCTTATGCTAAAATAGAGAGAGTTTTTTTGCAAGAGCTTAATTGAATGCTAAGGGTTTAAAACTTTAAATTCTTTCTCTCCCATCCTTATAATTCTGGAATTATTAAAAAATTTAAATAATAAAAAAAAGGTTATATATGATGTCTCAAGAGCATTGTAGCTCAATTGACACTGTTTAGTATTTCCAAGAGAAACATTGAGGTGGCTTCCAAATGTTTAAAGTTGTAACCCAGCCAGTTATAGGGAATGATTGGTTGTTCAAACTTGATTCAGAAAGATTTCAAACAAGTATTTTATTGAAAAATCTTGATTTAAGAAATTCTAGCCAAGTTTAGTTGTAAGTTGTTTAACTTTTGTTTGAAATTTTTTTCAAGATAGTAAGGAAGAACACCAAATTATGGAGTAGATCTTGAGTACAATGGTTTTACAAGCATGAAAATATTAGCATGACACTCATTAATTACAGCCACGATTACCGATTTGGTGTAGTCAACACCCTTCAGTGATAATAGAAACACATGGTTGAGATTGAATAGATAGGAACCATAAGATGCAAAAGAATTATTGCATTGCATGAAGTTAGTATGTTGAAGTGAATTTGAGCTTGTAGCATCATAAGATCTGCTATTTCTGAAATTCTTGACATCAATGACATTACATCTACTTAGTAAACTCAATTCTTCATGAACACCAAGACCTGAAACGTCCACCAAAGGTGTAGACGCTTGAGGTTTATTTACAGTAGGAATCACCAAGGGACCTAGAGCTTTCGGTCATGAAGTCAATCATTCTTGAGCAACTAAAACTACCTGTTTTCCAACATTGAGGCCAGAAAATAGCCCAACAAGGGCTGCTGGACCACTCTCAAGGCCTTCAGCTATGTCTTCCAAATATACAATCTTCCCTTCAGCAATGTGAGGCAGAACCAAATCCATAAACTTCGGGTAAAGGTGATAGTAATCAGAAAACACAAATGCTTTCATTTGAACCCGTTTGTAAATCATGTGCACTAAATTGTGCACACCTTCCAGCTTCTCAAGGTTGTACTGTGAGATCATGCCACAAACAGCAATGCGACCATGGGTCTTCATATTGAGTAACACTGCATCAAGCATTTTTCCCCCAACATTCTCAAAGTAAATATCGATACCTTCAGGAAAGTACCTGAAAAAACAATACAACATTCACACTAGATTGAGACCAGCAATATGATATAGAAGTCCAAAAGACTCTTGGTTTCCCTTGTAAAGAGAGTAAAACTTAATATACCATGCTTCTACCTTATTCTTTACCTATCTTTTCCTTTTTTAATGAAGGCTTGAAAGACAAATTAATCCACAATATAACAATTTTTTCCCGTAATAAATTTCCAAGGCATAAAATATATATGTAAGGATGTCCTCTTTCTTGAGAACAAGGATGTCCAATGTTTACTTCAGTATCAAACCGGAGACCCTGTTAAAGTCTGAAATTATATTTTATATTCTGATTACACCATATATTATTACTAACCTTTTCAAAGCTGCATCCAAGTCAGGTTCTTCTTTATAGTTGAAAGCCTCATCGAACTTGAATTTGTTCTTCAGCAAATCAACCTTGTTGCAGAAAAGATAAAGGAAAAAACCAAAAGCCAACAGAAAAAAGCTGGTTAGTGAGGCTGCCCACACTGGTCAGGCAGATCAACTCATAAATAAGATTTGAAATTGCCAAAGTGTGCAAAGGTGATCAATATCTATTAAGATTTGTGAAAATGGACAAGGGTGGCGTATTTTGACCTGAGATTTTATCTTTGGCATGTGACTTGCAAATATTTTGACACACTATAGGACAAATATGTTAATATCGTTGAACATATATGTTTATACTTGTTACTTGTTACAGTGTCTGTTTGCATGCATATGAATCATTAATAGGAAAAAAAAAAAAACTCAAATTAATCACCATAATACTTACTTCAAAAAATGCATGACAACCAAATAGTTCTGTACTAATCTTAGGTAAAGAACACATAATTTCTACACTTCAAATGAGTGTTAGAAATGACTAAAAAAACGTGTCCACTAGTTTATACTTAACGCTTCAAATGTTTATATTTGTTCCTTTTTTTTTCTTTTCTTTTTGTTTATCCCCAAGGACATGGCAAATTGGAGGTGAAAATTTGAGTTACATTGCAATGCTACACCAGTTTTTTGTACATTTATTATATCTATTAAGAAGAATGCAACTACGCGCTAGCCAATAGAGAAGAGAGTTGTTCATTTAGAAATTAAGATGTATCTCAAGAGTAGAACTGATTCGGATCAAACCCAGATTAGTTGGACACAACCAATTGAATCAAGCACATCAAGTTATAAACAGAATGGAAAAAAAACAATATTAATTGAATTGAAACATTGAGCACTTATATTGAACAAGTCACCTTTTCTTTGCTTCCAGCACTCCCAACAACATAGCAGCCTAACAGCTTTGCAAACTGCCCAACAAGCTGACCAACTGCCCCAGAAGCTGCTGAAATGAAGACATACTCTCCTTTCTTAGGAGAGCAAACCTCATAAAAACCACTATAAGCAGTTAAACCAGGCATACCTACACATAAGGAAAATGTTTAATGAGCTTTTGGCAAAAAGCAAGACAATTGTGAACACAGCATACCAAAAAACCTAGCCAAATTACTTGCAATATGTGATCTGGTATTAATTACTACCGGATGACCTCAATCTCAAGATATAACATCAGCTAGGTGATCCAATAATGGCAGTTTAAAAAAATTGTCCCACTTGCAACTTAGTTGCTACAATCAGGCTCATCATATATAAGAGTTAAGAGAAAATAAGTTCTATTTTGGATAGACTTACCAAGAATACCAGTATAGTAGGACAGTGGCACATCAGTGTGTTTGATTTTAAGCAAATTCTGAACATCTGTAATCAAACTATATTCTTCCCATCCAGTTTTTCCCCAAACTAAGTCACCTTTCTTGAATTTTGGATTCCCAGAATCTACAACTTTTGCCACACCAAATCCAACAATGGGCTGCATAATTTCAACATCAAATTCATTATTAAAGTATACAATTAAAACAAGATCAATCTGATAGCCCTTCATAAATCATAGTAGAAGTGTTTTTTTTTTTTTTTTTTTAAATAGTAGATATAACTTTAAGCTTAGGGCCTGTTTGGATTGAGGGGGAGGGAAAGAGAGTGGAGGAGAGTAGAATTGGCTGAAAATAGATTAATTTTGAGCCAATTCTTATCTACTCTACTCTCCCTTCTTCCTCCTTAATCCAAATGGACCATTATAATTGGTCAAAAGATCTGTGATAATCAAATCTATCATTATATATATATATATATATGTGAAATTTAAATAATGGATTTAGAAATTGACAGTGACTTGTAACCAATCATCACAAATTGGACACAAATTTACAAATTATCTTTATCTCTATATATAGTAAATTAATTGGTTTGTTAATGCAATTGATTGACAAAAGACTTAACCATTAAGAATAAAACTTTATTAATGTTATGACACTTGATACCAAATCATGTTTTCTCATTCCGAAAATAGAGCTAATTTCAAGTTACATCCAATGTAATTCTTAGACTTAAGAAACTCCTCTATTAGTATATAATCCTTTTTTTTTTTTTTTTTAATTCTACATATATGGATTATGGACTTTATTCTCAAAAAAAAAAAAAAAAAAAAAAAAAAAAAAAAAAAAAAAGAGGAAGAAGAAGAAGAAGAAGGAAACTTACATTATCAATTATACCAAAACAAACAAGATAACACATTAAAAAAAAAATAGAGTTAAACAAATAAAAATCAGTTTCCCCACTTTTAGGTATTTTCTACCAATCACAACCTATAATCATGCCATGTGTTTGATTTTTTGTTATTGCATTTTAAATTTTAATGATTTTATAAGGGAAAAAAGAATAAGAAAAAAGAGGGATGTGTCCCCAGTTATAAAGTGGAATACTTGACCAATCTATGGGCAGTGATAAGCCCATATGTGAACAAGTGAAAGTCATGTTAGCAGATGGAAAAAATGGTGAACATTTTTGTGTCTTTTTGGTTTTACTCAACAGGATAAGATTATAAATATTCATAAGAATCATAGCTATAATTTTGGGGGGAAAAAAAAAACAAAAAAAGAGAGTGGCACTCTGCTTTGACTCACCGAACCGGGCTCAAAGGAATTGGTGGTGGAACTGATTGGCTTCTTCATAAGATTACACATATAAGGATCGCAGGACAGGTGCAGATTCTTCACCAAAAGCCCATTTGAACCTTCTGGGACCTTCAACTTTATGGTACCATTGGTGCTAAGGTACATGTCCGATTCCTTAGGGAAACCAGACACATAGTTCTTGAAGATCACTTGCTTGTTGCTCACTTCTAGCTCATTATCACCACCACCACTAGCCATTGATAACAAAGCTCTTATTATATATTAGCAATACAATCACTTATCAAAAAATATATATATCTTAGCAATACAATCAAATTATGTGGGTTGGTTTTAAGGCTCTTCGCATGTCTTTTTAAAGCGTTGCAAGAAAGTTGAGGTTGTTTTATAGTATGGAAAGATAATTGATGCAAAAAAAAATTGAGAGTTTTATTGTGTGGAAAAGAGTATAGTTCTAGAACCACATAAAATGCCGCAGTTTTTGGAGGTTCGTTTTATAGTATAAATTTTTTAATTTTTCATTAATTTAAAGTTATACATGATGTGTACTTTCTAAAGTTTATTTTATTCTATTTTTGGAGGTCCATTTTATAGTAAAAATTTGTTAGTTTTTCATTCATTTAAAGTTATACATGGTGCTTTCTCAAAAAAAAAAAAGTTATACATGGTGTGTGGTAAAAAGTTATGTAGCTAAAAATGAAGTAAAAATCAACAAACTAAATAACTTTTTAATTTCGTTCTTTAATGATAGTATGCTTTTTTTATTCTTATAAATTCAATAATTACAAGAGGAGAGATTTGATTCATTTGAATACTAAACCTTTTCATTAGAAATATTAGGAAGTGTCAATTAAGTTTCAAAATTTTTGAAACTTTGTAATAGCATGTGACCACACATGTCAATTAAAATTCATATATAAGTTTAATAAAAGATTTGACTAATATCATAGAAATTGAATGATAAATATATAGAATAAAAATAAACGAAAAAAAAATTAACATAAGTTACATTGTGATGTAAGACTAAATAAATTAAAATATTAAAAAAATAGTAATATAGATTTTTAATAGGATTTTTTTCCTCTTTAGGAAATATAAAAAAATTCATTGCTCTGAGCCAATTACTCTAACCTTTACCCAAAAAAACCTTAAACTTTTCTCTTTTACGATTTTTTGAACGGTCTAAAATCTCTAAATCTAAAAACCAAGCTTAAGAATTGCGAGACATGTAGAGATTCTTCACCACAACCCCATTAGTACCTTCTAGGGCTTTCAAGTTTATGGTACCATTGCTACTCATGGACATGTCTGACTCTTTAGGAGAATCAGTCACATAGTTCTTTAAGATCACTTGCTTGTTGCTCACTTCTAGCTCATCATCACCATCACTTGCCATTTTTGAATAAATGAAGCTCCTACTAGTAGTAGTATCAATGAGTGTTAAATACAGAAGAAGTGAAAAAAAAAAAAAAAAAAACAAAACAAAACAAAACGATGAGATAACTAGACAAGAGTAGTACGGTCAAAAATAATAGTGGTGTGATCAGCCAATGCATCAGGATTGTTTATTTTATTGTGGTGGAGAAAAAACATATGTTCGGTATATGCAAATGCGTCAGATAGATATTTACCATGTTTGGTCAAAGGTCATGGTTTTAAAAATTGAACTGAACCAGCCAGTCCAACTATTTCAACCATAAAATGTGTAAAATTTAGTAATTTACGTAGTTTTGTCTAAAAATGATCTACATCAGTTTATATATAATTATTTAAATTTACAACTTAGCTAAAATAACTGTATAAATTTATACTGATACCATTCATTTTGTATTTAGTAGTTTTTTCTTTCTTTACGAATCTCAAGAATAAATGAAGAAAGTATATGATAATTATTGTGTGTGAAAAAAGAAAAATAATTAAAAAAATTAAGAAAAACTAATATTTTGATAAAATTTAGTGTAAAATAGATAATTTGATGTATGGTGTTTTTGAAAAATAAGTATGTAAAATAGAAAAAAGAAGGTTCTTATGCTAAAATAAAGAGAAATTTTTGCATGAGCTAATGCAAATGCTAAGGGTTTAAAACTTTAAATTCTCTTCCCCATCCTTATAATTCTGGAATTATTAAAATTAAAAAAAAAAAATGGTTATTCATGATGTTCCAAATGCATTGTAGCTCAATTGACACTTTCTTAGAATTTCCAAGAGAAACATTGAGGTGGCTTCAAGTTTTTAAAGTTGTAACCCAGCCAGTTATAGGGAATGGTTGGTTGATCAAACTTTATTCAATAACATTCTGAAAGATTTTCAGAGTTCAGACAAGTATTTTATTGAAAAATCTTGATTTAATAAATTCTAGCCAAGTTTAGTTGTAAGTTGTTTAACATTTGTTTGAAATTTTTTTCAAGATAGTGAGGGGGAACACCAAATTGTTGAGTAGATACAATGGTTTTACAAGCATGAAAATATTAGCATGACACATTAATTACAGTCACGATTACCGAATTATTGCATTGCATGAAGTTAGCATGTTGAAGTGAATTTGAGCTTGTAGCATCATAAGATCTGCTATTTCTGAAATTCTTGACGTCAATGACATTACATCTACTTAGTAAACTCAATTCTTCATGAACACCAAGACCTGAAACGTCCACCAAAGGTGTAGACGCATAAGGTTTATTTACAGTAGGAATCTCCAAGAGACCTAGAGCTTTTGGTCATGAAGTCAATCATTCTTGAGCAACTAAAACTACCTGTTTACCAACATTGAGGCCAGAAAATAGCCCAACAAGGGCTGCTGGACCACTCTCAAGGCCTTCAGCTATGTCTTCCAAATATACAATATTCCCTTCAGCAATGTGAGGCAGAACCAAATCCAGAAACTTCGGGTAAAGGTGATAGTAATCAAAAGCCACAAATGCTTTCATATGAACCCGTTTGTAAATCATGTGCATTAAATTGTACACACCTTCCGGCTTCTCAAGGTTGTACTGTGAGATCATGCCACAAACAGCAATGCGACCATGGGTCCTCATGTTGAGTAGCACTGCATCAAGCATTTTTCCCCCAACATTCTCAAAGTAAATATCAATACCTTCAGGAAAGTACCTGAAAAGACAATATAACATTCACACTAGATTGAGACCAGCAATATGATATAGAGGTCCAAAAGTCTCTTGTTTTCCCTAGTAAATAGAGTAAAACTTAATATATCATGCTCCTACCTTATTGTTTATCTATCTTTTCCTTTTTTAATGAAGGCTTGAAAGACAAATTAATCTACAATATAACCATTTTTTCCCATAAAAAATTTCCAAGGCATAAAATATATATGAAAGGATGTCCAATGTTTTCTTCAGTATCAAATCAGTGACCATGTTAAAGACTGAAATGATATTTTATATTCTGATTAGAACAAATATTATTACTAACCTTTTCAAAGCTGCATCCAAGTCAGACTCTTCTTTATAGTTGAATGCCTCATCGAACTTGAGTTTGTTCTTCAGCAAATCAACCTTGTTGCAGAAAGGATAAAGGAAAAAAAACAAAAGCAAACAGAAAAATACTGGTTAGTGAGGCTGCCCACTGGTCAGGCAGACCAACTCATAAATAAGATTTGAAGTTGCCAAAGTGTGCAGGGGTGATCAATATCTATTATGATTTGTGAAAATGGACAAGGGTGGCATATTTTGACCTAAAATTTTATCTTTGGCATTTGACTCGCAAATATTTAGACACGGTATAGGACAAATACATTAATATCAGTGAACATATATGTTTATATTTGTTATAGTGTCTGTTTGCATGCATATGGACCATCAATAGGAAAACAATTTTCAAATTAATAACCATAATACTTACTTTAAAAAATTCATAACAACCAAATAGTTCTGTACTAATCTTAGGTAAGGAAAAGAGAATATCTACACTTCAAACGAGATTTAAAAATGACCACACAAAAGTGTCCACTAGTTTATACTTAACTCTTCAAATGTTTATATTGGTTCCTTTTATCTTTTGGTCCATGAGAACATG
Organism: Quercus robur; assembly: GCF_932294415.1. NCBI lineage: Eukaryota > Viridiplantae > Streptophyta > Magnoliopsida > Fagales > Fagaceae > Quercus > Quercus robur. Next base: position 3,230,179 of record NC_065543.1, on the reverse strand, counting down.
GCAAATTGGGAGGAAAATTTCGAGTTAGATTGCAATGGTTCACTAGATTTTTGTACATTTATATATGTATTAAGATGAATGCAACTATGTGCTAGCCAGTAGAGAAGAGAGTTGTTCATTTAGGAATTAAGATGAAGTATCTCAACAGTAGAACTGATTCAGATCAAACCCATATTAGCTGGACACAACCAATTGAATCAAGCACATCAAATTATAAATAGAATGGAAAAATCAATATTAATTGAATTGAATCATTGAGCACTCATATTCAAGAAGTCACCTTTTCTTTGCTTCCAGCACTTCCAACAACATAGCAGCCTAACAGCTTTGCAAACTGCCCAACAAGCTGACCAACTGCCCCAGAAGCTGCTGAAACGAAGACATACTCTCCTTTCTTAGGAGAGCAAACCTCATAAAAACCACCATAAGCAGTTAAACCAGGCATACCTACACATAAGGAAAATGTTCAATGAGCTTTTGGCAAAAAGCAAGACAATTGTTAACACAGCATGCTAAAAAAACCTAGCCAAATTGTTAACACATCTGTAATGGTATTAATTACTACAGGATGACCTCAATCTCAAGATATAACATCAGCTAGGTGATCCAATAATGGCAGTTTAAAAAAATTGTCCCACTTACAACTTAGCTGCTACAATCAGACTCATCATATATAAGAGTTAATAGAAAATAAGTTCTATTTTGGATAGACTTACCAAGAATACCAGTATAGTAGGACAGTGACACATCAGTGTGTTCGATTTTAAACAAATCCTGAACATCTGTAATCAAACTATATTCTTCCCATCCAGTTCTTCCCCAAACTAAGTCACCTTTCTTGAATTTTGGATTCCCAGAATCTACAACTTTTGCCACACCAAATCCAACAATGGGCTGCATAATTTCAACATTAAATTCATTATTAAAGTACACAATTGAAACAAGATCAATCTGATACCCTCTCATTAACCATAGTAGATATAACCTTAAGCTCTTAGTTGGCCAAAAGATCTATGATAATCAAATCTATCATTATATTTATGCAATTAAAAATATTGGTTTTAGATTTTTGTGTCTTGGGTATTACTCAACAAGATAAGATTATCAATATTCATAGGAATCATAGCTATAACTTTGGGGAAAAAAGAAAAAAGAAAAAAGAGTGGGACTCTGCTTTGACTCACCGAACCGGGCACCAAGGAATCGGTTGACTTCTTCATACGATTACGCATATAAGGATCACAGGACAGGTACAGATTCTTCACTAAAAGCCCATTTGAACCTTCTGGGACTTTCAACTTTATGGTACCATTGGTTTTAAGGTACATGTCTGATTCTTTAGGGAAACCAGACACATAGTCCTTGAAGATCACTTGCTTGTTGCTCACTTCTAGCTCATTATCACCACCACCACTTGCCATTGATAACAAAGCTCTTACTGTATATTAGCAATACAATCAAATTATGCGGGTTGGTTTTAAGGCTCTTGGGTTTAAAGCGTTTGCAAGAAAGTTGAGGTTGTTTTATAGTATGGAAAAATAATTGATGCAATTTTTACCGACTATTTTATATGTTAGATTGTAACCTGCTGCGAGGCACTTTTACATTATCAATTTTTTTTTTTTTCACTATTGTTGTACCGTTTCAGGTGCTCTTAGAATTTTTTAAAGAAATTTAGTGACGTGAGCGAATGCGTCAGGGATTGATTTATTGTGTGGAAAGAAATAAGTGATGTTGCGTCAGATAGTAGCGTAGTGAATGCCGACTGTTTTGCGGTATGTTTACATTCTTGCCCACACTTTGGGCATGAAATAAATAAATAATCATCAATCACTACTACACTCCTTTCTAGAGTTTTGTTTTGTTTTTGTTTTTTTTTTTTTTTTGAGGTCCATTTTATAATAAAAGTTTGGTCAAAATATAAAATTGTGTCTTTAAATTTTATATTTTGTCATTTCAGTCTTTTAAGTTTTAATTTTATCATTTTAACCTTTTAAGTTTTAAATATGATCAATTCAGTTATTTGTTAAACTTCTGTTAAGTGCTGCTATCAACTAATCAAAATGACATCGTTTTGGATTTTTTAAAAAATTTTCTTAATTAAAAAAAAAGACTGATTGGCTCAAGTGGCTTAGAATTCTCCACCTGATCTCCTCCATGCAATCTAGTATATGCAATACACTACATAAAGATTGAGCATTCACATCAGATTGTGGATAGTTTTGTAAAATAGAAAAAGTGATTTTTTTTACACATTATGGCCTAAAAAAAAACCACATCAGTTTGTTTAAAATTGTGCATTTATGCACAATTATTACAGTAACTGTATATGTATATACAGTTACTGTAGCTTTTGCATTTATTATTTTATAGTTTTTTCTCTCTCCTTCACCTCACTCTCTCATTTCAGCTTCTAACTCTCACCTCTCTCTCTTTTATCTCCGGTTCCTCAGTCCAGCCTCACTGACACAATCAGTCCAGCCTTACCAACGCCGATCAGTCTAGCCTCGTCGATCAGCCTCACCGATCAGCTTCTCAGTTTCACATCTCTGTTTTTTATCTCTAGTCCCTTAGTCCAGTCTCACTGACTACGATCAGTCCAGCCTCACTGACTACGATCAGTCCAGCCTCACCGATCAGCCTCACTTATCAGCCTCGCCAATCAATCCAGCCTCACTAATAAACACTAGACTTTGATCCTTTTTAAATTTTTTGTTTGATAAGTTTTGTTTGATGGGTAATGATCTGTGGGTTGATGGTGGTTGGTTTTTGATGATTTTGATGAGTATTGATCGGGTTGATGGAAGCTAGGGATTAATCATTGATGGTGGCTGGGTATTGATCGGGTTGATGGTGGTTGGGTTTAGAATATTTTATTTGAATAAACGTGTATAATAGACAAACTGATGTGGGTGTTTTGTAAAAGTGAGAGTGTAAAATAGAAAAAATAAGTTTTAAATGTGTAAAATGGAAAAATTTATGCACAAACTGATGGAGATGCTCTAAAGTTTGTAAAAACGAAGGTCATCTATTTTCTCTATTAAATCAAGAGTCATTTCTTGAGCTTTAGGGGCATCGTATATATATTTTTATGATGAATTGTTATCTTCTTGTTAAGTCAATTGCTTGGTTAGCCCATAGAGTATGGTAACATAATATGGATGGTAAAAATTTAGGCAAAGCAGAATACTAATTTCTCTAAATCTAATTTTTCCCATGAATTTATACTGCATTAGTCTTTCCCGTACCATGTTCCTCGTGAATAAAAATGACCAGCCCAAATTAACAACTTTACTTGAGTACCCTCCAAACTCATTGAAACACGCCATCTGCATGTTCTGCAAGCTCTCTATCGTACTCATCTTCGGCACATGATTGATTCTGTCTCTTTTGCATTTGCAAGGTCGAGATTTCTCTGCATTTATAGTTTGATATGCAGTACAGATAAAAGAGACTTATTTTTCAGAGGCAATAAGTGCGTGAAAGCATATTTTCATTATTTTGAGTATGTTTTCATTTCATTGAATAAAGCTTCTCCTCAAAACCTTTCACATTTTTTGCAAAGCATCTCTGCTTTTCTTCTCTGTTGTACTATTAAACCAGGCCAGGCTCCCTCTGTTCTCTGAGTTCTCTTTCTCAAAACTCTCTCTAACTGAAGCTTATCTCTGGTGAAACTCATGGCTTGGTCACCGGCATCAGAAAAACCACCATGCAAGGATCTTCCCGATTCCCACTACAATCAAAGCCGTCGACGGACTCTATCTCTCAGATCGGAACCTACGCGGTAGTGGCGGTGGTGCTTCCATCTAGATCTCGCCTTCGACAGACTCTTGCGGCCGCGTCGTGGATCGCGGCATGGTTGATCTTGTGATATGGTTTGTTTTTTTCTGGTTTCTCTTATGAAGATAGTTGGGATATACTGGTTTTCTGTGTTGTTTGGCTGTGATTTTTGTTGGTTTTTTTGGGTTTTTGTTGGGATTTTTAGGAGATTTCATTAGGAATTTACAAAGGTATTTGTGTGTTGTTTGGCCTGGGTTTTTGCTGGTTTTCTTGGGTTTCTATTGGTTTTGAAAGAAATATTTTTTTTGTGCTTTTTTTGTGGAGATTTTTGATACGGTTTTTTATGGATTCAGAGATTTTGGTATTGTTACTGTGCTGATTTTTCTGGTACTTTGGGATTACTTGTAAAGGGCATTATGAAAGTAACGGTGTTTAGCTATTAGGGATTATAACCACTCAAATAAAATTGATTTCTGGCAAGATTTGCTAAACAATTAGCCTGAGGTTAGAGAGAGTTTTTGAGAAAGAGAACTTAGAGAACAGAGGGCGAATATGGGGAAAGGCAGACAGAAAGAGAGAGAAAAGAAAATGAAAGTAACGATGTTTGGCTATCAAAGATAAAATTGTCTTGTAAAGATCAAATGGGTGGGTTTTAGAATGTTATGTACGTATTATTATAAACTATTATTATAAAGCTCAGGGAATTATTGTGAAATTTACTCTAAATAGTATACCATGGTCACCTTAGACGTCTCTAGTGTGCTCCAACAGTAACCTCGGGTAAAGTCTAGTGTTTTCAAATAGATAATGGAGATTTGTGTCAGTTTCACCCTTCGTCTTTTTTACTTTTACTGCAAGTCAAAGCTTCATAGCTTCATTTCACTATTCAAGTCTTGCAATGTACATGGTTCCCTGCTGCCTCGGATATCTCTCTCTTTGTCCCCCTCTCTCTGTACTCGAAAAGTTAGTTCGTTCCACTTGTTTTCTTTTTCTTTTTTTGAGGTAGTTGTTGCTTCTGTTAAGTAAAATTTGCTTTAGTTCTTAAGTGGGTCTAATCTTGTTTCAATATCAAGCGCAACTTTGTGTTTAAAATTGTTGTCTTTGGTTTATTTACTGTTAGATCTTACTCTGTCTTCTTTTCTTTGATTTTTGACTTCAGAACCGTTGTTCTGTGGAAATGGGAGATGCATGCAAAGATGGGAGCAAATGGGCTGAAGACATTTGTTGGACCCATTTCCAAACCTTTCACTCCTATCAGTTTCACCTCAGTGGTTTTGATCGCCAGCTTGTAAGTTTAAGGACTATCTTTTTCCTTTTAGGATCTATTGAATTTCATGTTTATGAAAAGTTTGAAAACACTTAAAGGTGGTAGCCTTGCTTTGGGGTCTGCTAAAATATGATACTTCTTCTTCTTCCATGTAAAAAGAAAGGACATTTGCACTCTAATAAAAAGAAGTATCACATTTTAGCAGACCCCAAAGCAAGGCTACCACTTAGTGTTTTCAAACTTTACATAAACATGAAATTCAGTAGATCCTAAAAGGAAGTCCTTAAACTTACAAGCTGGCGATCAAAACCACTGAGGGGAAACTGATAGGAATGAAAGGTTTGGAAATGGGTCCAACAAATGTCTTCAGCCCATTTGCTCCCATCTTTGCATGCATCTCCCATTTCCACAGAACAACGGTTCTGAAGTCAAAAATCAAAGAAAAGAAGACAGAGTAAGATTTAACAGTAAATGAACCAAAGACAACACTTTTAAACACAAAGTTGCGCTTGATAACAATTTTTACTTAACAACTACCTCAAAAAAAAAAAAAAAAAAAAAACCCTTGTCCAACTGGTGGAAGGAACTAGCTTTACAAGTACAGAGAGAGGGGGACAAAGAGAGAGATATCCGAGGCAGCAGGTAACCATGTACAGTGGAAGACTTGAATGGTGAAATGAAGGTATGAAGCTTTGACTCGCAGTAAAAGTAAAAAAGACGAAGGGTGAAACTGACACAAATCTCCATTATCTATTTGAAAACACTAGACTTTACCGGAGGCTACTGTTGGAGCACATTAGAGACGTCTAAGGTAACCATGGTATGGTACTATTTATTATGGTCGGCACCTGTTAACAATGTCCTAATTTTATATAGATTGGGAATGAGGATGAGGATGAAAACGAGTGGTTGTGGGAGCCTGACCTGATTTATTAGTACAACAGAGAAGAAAAGCAAAGATGCTTTGCCAAAAATGTGAAAGGTTTTAAGGAGATGCTTTGTTCAATGAAATGAAAACATACCCAAAATAATGAAAATATGCTTTCACGCACTTATTGCCTCTGAAAAACAAGTCTCTTTTATCTGTACTGCATATCAAGCTATGAATGCAGAGAAATCTCGACCTTGCAAATGCAAAAGAGACAGAATCAATCACGTGTCGAAGATGAGTATGAGAGATAGCTTGCAGAACATTCAGGTGGCGTGTTTCAATGAGTTTGAAGGTACTCAAGTAAAGTTGTTAATTTGGGCTGGTCATTTTTATTTATGAGGAACATGGTACATGGGAAAGACTAACGCAGATTAGGTACAAAGTCATGGGAATAATAATTAGATTTAGAGAAATAAGTATTCTGCTTTGCCCAAGTTTTAACATCCCTATTATGTTACCATACTCTATGGGCTAACCAAACAATTGACTTATTAAGAAGATAACAATTCGTCATAAAAAATATATATACGATGCCCCTAAATCTCAAGAAATGACTCTTGATTTAATAGAGAATACATTGATTTTTATTTATTTATTTATTATGAATCAGATATTTTATTGGTATTGGAACAAGAAATACAATCTATACAGTATACAAAGACCAAAACATGATTAGGCAATAGCTACCAAAACTCCCAAGCCAGAAACCCACTCCACCAATGAAACCTACCAAAAAGACAAAGTTAACATGGACATTAATAGCACAATACTAGAAGATGGTTTTGAATCATAGATGCACTATCCAGTAAGATATTTTCAGTGATATTTCCAAATAATTTGAAAATAGAAATAAGTGTTATTATTTTTTTAGCTAGAGTAAGATAGATATAATATATTTTATTGGTTAATAGGATTTTTTTTTCCCCATTTAAGGGCCATAGACCACTGCCTAATCTATATATCTATATACTAATAATTAAAAGCTAAAACAATAAATATAATATTTAAAAGATAAAACATTATATTTATTGTTGCTATGCTCCTCCTAAGCCACATCACAACAACATTTCATTTCACTTCGGTCCAATTCGGTCTTTTTTCGGTCCATATGGTCAACTTTGGTCCAGTTCTGTCCAATTCGGTCCAGTATAATTTAATTCGGTCTATTTCGGTCCAGTTTAATCCAATTCGGTCCATTCGGTCAACTTCGGTCCAATTCAGTTCACTTCAATTTATTTCGGTCCAATTTGGTCCACTAGGTCCATTCAGTCCAATTTAGTCCTTGCAGTCCAGTTTAGTCCACTTTGATTAATTTTGGTTTAGTTCAGTCCAATTCGGTCCACTTCAGTCCATTTGGTCTATTTCGATCCATTCGTTCCAGCCTAATTTAATTCGGTCTATTTCGGTCCAGTTTAATTCAATTCAGTCCATTCTGTCAACTTCGGTCCAGTTTAGTCCTCCAATCCAGTTCGGTCCAATTAGGTCCACATTGGTCTATTCAGTCCAGTTCGGTCCTTTCAGTTTATTTCGGTCCAGTTCAGTCCAATTTGGTCCACTTCGGTTTACTTAGATCCACTTCGGTTCATTCGGTCCACTTCAGTCTATTTGGTCTATTTCGGTCCATTTCTTTGATTGTAGAAGTTAATTATTTCTTTGTGGTTTCATGTTGGACTAAACTATATATGATGAGAGTGGAATTAATCAATGATTTCCCAATACATGGATAAAGATTTTTTTTTTTATTCTTTATTTAGTTACATCGTGGATTCTAGAAAAGTTCCTAAAGATATAGATTCAATTTTTGTATATACAAGCCGTAAGAAATTACCCTCTAATCTTTATAGGATATGCAGTTGATGATGCCGGAAGTATACCACCAGTGAGTCACACGTTCCTCGTACGTCGCCAACGGTACCTACACAACGAAAAGGAAGAACCTAGCGGGGAGTACCGGTGTGGTACCGGCCAAATACCCTCCGAAGGTTAAGTTAGAACTATTCTCACTGCTCTAGAGTGCTAGAGAGGGTAAATTATCTGTACCTTGGGTCACGAGGGTGCTAAGGTTTTTATAGTAGCAAGGGTCATCCCTCTTTCCCTTGGAGTAGAAGTCCTTTCCTTATAGGAGTCCTTTTGGGCGTATTTTTCGGGATCCTTTCCTTATAGGAGTCTCTCGAATATTCTCTAGCGTGGGAAACAAGACAACTCCTTACTCATAGCGTGGGAAGCAAGTCAACTTATACTCGATCCGTCAGCCAAAAATTTATCTCCCTCAGCTTTTTGGGCGTCAACTATTGAGACCGTCACTTCTATGACCGTCGGCCATCGCACCGTCTGTTTACGTATCGAAAATAGCACAAAACCGTCGGTCTGAGGCTAGGCTCTTCTTTTATCCTCATCAGCAGTAATTAAAATTTCGTTTTCTTTTGGAAAATTTATTAGTTCTTGAAAATTGATATCTATAAAATAAATGAAATTATCTCTTTTAAAATATTGTTAGAGCATTATGTGCTAGTTGACTTAATGGTTGAGCTGTTACTCGCGAGTGAATAAGAGACTCAAGATGATGAGGGAGCTATTAATGTCCTCATAGGATCACATTACTCCTTTCAACTTGAAAATGAAACCAATATTCATTCAACCAATATATATATATATAATTGTTGAAAAAGTTTTATTGGGAATTGAAAAAGTTGTCAAAACTTTTTCAATTTCCGATAAACTTTTTCCAAAATTGGTTTATTATTGTGTGTCCTTATAGCACATATTAGTAAAATCCATATATATATATATATATATATATAGAGAGAGAGAGAGAGAGAGAGAGAGAGAGAGAGAACTTTGTTAAGAGGGTGATTGGATGTGATTTGACAAGTGAATAGTTTAACTAATAGGACCATAATTACTTTATTACCCCTAAGTATATGTATAGTACAAAGTATTGTGAGGTTTTTTTGGTCTTTTTTGTCTCATACTTACTCCAGCGATTCTCAATCCCAATGATCCCACGGAAGATCGTTTTATTTTTTCTAAACTTACCAAACACTACCAAATGTCAAAATGAGTGTTTTTCCATATTCAAATTCAGGATTTGAATATTAAAAAAAAAAAAATGAAAAGTAAATACACCACTTTTTAAAATTGTTCATTTCAGTTCTCTAAGTTTCAGATTTATTCAAATAAGGTCTTTTCGTCAACATTTGTTAAATTTTTTTGAAAAAAAAATCTAAAAAATATTTATCAATCATTAATTGAATTTTTTTAATTAAAATTTTTGAAAAAAAATTAAAAATAAAATAAAATAAAATAACCATAACATTTAACATAAGTTAATAAAAAATACTTAATTGAATAAACTTGAAAGTTAGAAGACTGAAATGAAAGAAAGCAAAATTAAAGGACTGAAATGAATTTTGGTAAAACATAAACAATAGATTTTGCATTTTAACCTAAAATTTTTCTTACCGATTCCTGAAGAAAAAATAAAATAAAACAAATGCAAGCTGGGCCCATCATGTACCTTATGTGCCACAAAATGTAACATTGGACGTTTTTTTCTTTTTTTAAAGTGAGTTTTGACACCCACCCTCCCAACGGGACAGAAATTGAAAGATTCAAACTAGTGCAACTCTTGCAGCCGCTCCTTATCCAATAATATGACTCACACATTTCATAACAAAAGAAAAAAAAAATTGTAGCATAAAGATTAAGATATAACTTATATCCCATTGCACACCTCTAGATGAGTATGCTGTATTACATGTACAATCATTGTAACTTCATGGTATAGGTATACACATGGGGGCTCATACTTTAGAATTGAGATCTTAAGGAAATTTTACTCTATTTGCATAAGTCTAGATGTCAAATAAAAAGGGAGATGTTAAGTGAAGGTGATATAACAAATTAGTAGAATTTCCAACTCAAATGAATTTGAGTAAAAAGATTCAAGACAGGTTCTAGGTAAGAATTTACTCTACTTCAACAACAAAACACTTTATGAAGGATATAAAACTTTATTGTTACCAACAAAACCCAATACCCAAAAGAAAATACATTTGCAGTATATAATCCTCCTGGACCTAAGAGTATTTGGACCCTGAAGTTGTCTACAAAGTCATTCATTCACGAACAACTACCACTACCTGTTTTCCAACATTGCGGCCAGTGAAGAGCCCTATCAGTGCTGCTGGGGCACTCTCAAGGCCTTCAGCTATGTCTTCCACTTAAGTAATCTTCCCCTCTTTGATGTGAGGCAGAACAAACTCCAGAAACTTTGGATAGAGGTGGTAGTATTCAAAAACAAGGAATTCTTCAATCCGGATCTGTTTCCAAACCACACACATTAAATTGTGCACATCTTCAGAATCAGCCGGCAAAACATCGAAACCGTCAATCTTCGCCGCCGTAGTCTCCGTCTTCCTCCGCCGCAAAACCACGACGTTCCTCTCCATCTATGAACTATTTTATAAAATTGAAAAAAAAAAAAACAAAATTTGATTCTGTTATGTAAAAGCTTTTGGGGCTCTACATTTTTTTTTATACACAAATTCACAAATTATCTTTATCTCTATATATAATAAATTAATTGGTTTGTTAATGCAATTGATTGTCAAAAGACTTAACCATTAAGAATAAAACTTTATTAATGTTATGACACTTGATACCAAATTATGTTTTCTCATTACGAACATAGAGCTAATTTCAAGTTACATCCAATGTAATTCTTAGACTTAAGAAACTCCTCTATTAGTATATAAGTTTTTTTTTTTTTTTTTTTTTAATTTTAAAATTCTACATATATGGATTATGAACTCTATTCTCAAATAAAATCTTAAAAAAAAAATAAATAAAGGGAAACTTACATTATCAATTATACCAAAACAAACAAGATAACACATTAAAAAAAATAGAGTTAAACAAATAAAAATCAGTTTCCCCACTTTAAGTATTTTCTACCAATCACAACCTATAATCATGCCACGTGTTTCATTTTTTGTTATTGCATTTTAAATTTTAATGATTTTATAAGGAAAAAAAAAAGAGAGGGATGTGTCCCCAGTTATAAAGTGGAATACTTGACCAATCTATGTGCAGTGATAAGCCCATATGTGAAAAAGTGAAAGTCATGTTAGCAGATGGAAAAAAATGGTGAACAAGTTTGTGTCTTTTTGGTTTTACTCAACAGGATAAGATTATAAATATTCATAAGAATCATAGCTATAATTTTGGAAAAAAAAAAAGAAAAAAGAAAAAAAGAATGGGACTCTGCTTTGACTCACCGAACCGGGCTCAAAGGAATTGGTGGTGGAACTGATTGGCTTCTTCATAAGATTACACATATAAGGATCGCAGGACAGGTGCAGATTCTTCACCAAAAGCCCATTTGAACCTTCTGGGACATTCAACTTTATGGTACCATTGGTGTTAAGGTACATGTCTGATTCTTTAGGGAAACCAGACACATAGTTCTTGAAAATCACTTGCTTGTTGCTCACTTCTAGCTCATTATCACCACCACCACTAGCCAATGATAACAAAGCTCTTATTATATATTAGCAATACAATCACTTATCAAAAAAATATATATATCTTAGCAATACAATCAAATTATGTGGGTTGGTTTTAAGGCTCTTCGCTTGTCTTTTTAATGCGTTGCAAGAAAGTTGAGGTTGTTTTATAGTATGGAAAGATAATCTATGCAAAAAAAGTTGAGAGTTTTATTGTGGAAAAGAGTATGGTTCTAGAACCACATAAAAGCAATTTTTGGAGGTTCGTTTTATAGTATAAATTTTTTATTTTTTCATTAATTTAAAGTTATACATGATGTGTACTTTCTAAAGTTTATTTTATTCTATTTTTGGAGGTCCATTTTATAGTAAAAATTTGTTAGTTTTTCATTCATTTAAAGTTATACACGGTGCTTTCTCCCAAAAAAAAAAAAAAAGTTATACATGGTGTGTGGTAAAAAGTTATGTAGCTAAAAATGAAGTAAAAGTCAATGAACTAAATAACTTTTTAATTTCGTTCTTTAATGATAGTATGCTTTTTTTATTCTTATAAATTCAATAATTACAAGAGGAGAGATTTGATTCATTTGAATACTGAACTTTTTCATTAGAAATATTAAGAAGTGTTAATTAAGTTTTAAAATTTTTGAAATTTTGTAATAGCATGTGACCACACATGCCAATTAAAATTCATTATAAGTTTAATAAAAGATTTGACTAATATCATAGAAATTGAATAATAAATATATAGAATAAAAATAAACGAAAAAAAATTAACATAAGTTACATTGTGATGTAAGACTAAATAAATTAAAATATTAAAAAATTAGTATTATAGAATTTTAATAGGATTTTTTTTTCCTTTTTAGGAAATATAAAAAATTTCATTGCTCTGAGCCAATTACTTTAACCTTTACCTAAAAAAACCTTAAACCTTTCTCTTTTGCGATTTTTTGAACGGTTTGAATCTAAAAATCAAGCTTAAGAATTGCAAAACATGTAGAGATTCTTCACCACAACCCCATTAGTACCTTCTGGGGCTTTCAAGTTTATGGTACCATTGCTACTCACGGACATGTCTGACTCTTTAGGAGAATCAGTCACATAGTTCTTTAAGATCACTTTTGAAGGGGCAAAATTTAGCATAATGGACTTTTACCACATTGGGCCTGACGGATCCAAGCCCATGAGCAGGCAACAGTTGAGCCTAGGGCCTAGAGCAATTCCATATTCTTGTTGCACACGTAGAGTCTCCAAGGAAATCAGAAACCTAGCGCAAAGAGCATTTCGGAAGATACGTGCGTTAATCCCCTCTACAAGGAAATGTCTTGTCCATCATGTTTGGGTTTACTCAAGAGGATCCCTATAAGGAAAAGACTTCTATATCAAGGAGGAGAGGTCAACCTACTACTATAAAAGTCTCAATACCCTCGCAAATCAAGGTACGCATAATTCACCCTCTCTAGCACTCTAGAGCTGAGAACAATTCTAACTTGACCGTCAGAGGGTATTTGGCCGACACCACACCAGTGCCCTCGGCAAGATCACTTCTTTCTTCTTGCAGGTTGTTAGTTTGAGCAAGCGCGGATCGTGTAGCTCACTGGTGATTTTACGGCATCATCAGTTGGCGCCGTCTGTGGGAAACGCGAAGAGTTTAAGCCAGACTATCGCCTCCCGGACATAAGAGTCGCATGGTACTCACTCGCTCAATGGCTACCACCAACAATGTTCAAGAAGACGAGCCGTCGAGATCTACTGCATTAGAAAGACAGGTCCAGACCCTCATGGCAGCAGTAGAACGACTCATAAAGCAGAACCATGATCTGGAGGAGCAGCTATGCCAAAGGGATGCAGGGCCTAACCTTCAGGAGGAAAACCAGGAAGGTAACAGTGCTGAAGGAAGGGAGCAGGAGAGGCTAGAGGGCAGCAACGCCCCAAACCGACCGGAGCGGCAAAACACAAGCCTTCCGTCTCTCATGGATTTTGTCCCTTTGCTTATTATCGCAGAGATGCAGGCGATGAAAGAGCAGATGGAGGTTATGATGAATGCCCTCAAGGGACAAGTATTTTCTGATCTCGACGACTTAGTGAACAGAATTAACTCACCATTCACCACGTCCGTCAACTCATTCCCCCTGCCACCGAAGTTTCGGATGCCCCAAACCGAAAGCTACGATTGGGTCAAGAACCCCCTCGATCATCTAGAGACCTTCAAGACCCTGATGCACCTTCAGGGGGTACTAGACGAGATCATGTGTAGGGCGTTCCAGACCACGCTGAAGGGCCCTGCGAGGGTTTGGTTTAGTAGATTGACACCAAACTCCATCAACACTTTCAAGGAGTTGAGCGCCCAATTCACCTCACACTTCATAGGCGGACATCGGTACAAAAGGTCCACCGCGTGCTTAATGAGCATCAAGCAGCGAGAAGACGAGACACTGCGGGCCTACATAACTTGTTTCAACAAGGAAGCCCTTTCGATTGACGAAACTGACGATAAAATACTCGAAGCTGCATTTACTAGCAGGCTACGGAAGGGTAAGTTCTTGTTTTCCTTATACAAGAATGACCGGAAGACCATGACGGACGTTCTCTACAGGGCTACCAAGTACATGAATACAGAGGATGCATTGCTAGCCTGCGAGGAAAAGCCTAAGAAGAGGGAGAGGCAGGAGGACACGCGACAGGATAGGGGGCGAAAGGTCGCAAGAACCGGGGATCAACGTGATGAAAAGTACCCTAGACCCCCCACTGGAAGATTCACCAATTTCACCCCATTAACCGCCCCGATCGACCAAGTATTGATGCAAATCAAAGATGAAGGAGCATTGACTTTTCCTGGAAAGTTGAAGGGAGACCCCAACAAAAGACCAAGAGACAAGTATTGTCGCTTTCATAAAGACGACGGGCACGACACAGCCAACTGCTACGACCTGAAGCAGCAGATTGAGGCCCTAATCAGGCAAGAGAAGTTACAGAGGTTCGTCAGCAGGGAAAGAACTAATACACCGGAGGAACAGGCCCCACGACGGGTGAACGAGCGCCCTAGACCACCTATAGGGGACATAAGAATGATCGTAGGGGGCACAGCCGCAGCCGGATCTTCCAAGAAAGCCCGCAAAACCTACCTCAGGATGGTCTATAGCGTCCAACTCACAGGATCTGTACCAAAGATGCCGCGAATAGATAACCCCGTCATAAAATTTTCAGAGGATGACGCTCGGAGACTTCACCATCCTCATGACGACGCACTTGTGGTCAGCTTGCAGATAGGGGATTATAACATGCATCGGGTCCTCGTCGACAACAGCAGCTCAGCAGACATCCTGTACTATCCAGCATTCCAGCAAATGAGGATCGACAGGGAACGGTTGACCCCAACGAATGCCCCACTCGTAGGATTTGGGGGTTCGAAGGTGTTCCCTTTGGGCGCAATAACACTAGCCGTGACGACGGGTGACTATCCTCAGCAGATCACTAAGGAGGTAACGTTTCTAGTAGTCGACTACTCGTCTGCCTACAATGCCATCCTCGGGCGACCCACTCTTAACTCTTGGAAGGCGGTAACTTCAACATACCACCTGATGATCAAATTCCCGACAGAATATGGGGTGGGAGAATTGCGGGGAAATCAAGTAGCAGCGCAAGAATGTTATATTGTCATGTTGGAGATGGAGGATCAGTAGCAAATGATGTTATCGGGGAGCAGCGAGCATTAGCAGAGCCAATTGAAGAGCTAGAAGAAGTAAGACTTGACGATACGTGGCCTGAACGAACGACTAAAATTGGCACACTAGCCAGTTGGCCAGTACGCCAGACGATCACGACTTTCCTAAGAAATAACCAAGACATCTTTGCCTGGAGTCATGAAGACATGCCAGGAATCGACCCCTCAGTCATGGTCCACAAGTTGAATGTGTCACCCTCCTTCCCTCCAATCCGGCAAAAGAAACGAGTCTTTGCCCAGGAGCGGGACAAGGCCATAGTTGAGGAGGTTCGAAAGTTACTGGAGGCAGGTTTCATCCGAGAAGTATACTATCCCGACTGGTTGGCAAACGTCGTTATGGTTAAAAATGCCAATGGAAACTGGAGGATGTGAGTAGATTTCACAAACCTCAACAAGGCTTGCCCTAAAGACAGCTACCCGCTCCCACGGATAGATACCCTGGTGGATTCGACTGCAAGGCACCAGCTCCTAAACTTCATGGACGCTTTCTCTGGCTACAACCAAATCAGGATGGATGAATCTGATCAAGAGAAGGCCTCCTTCGTCACAAGCTAGGAATTATTCTGCTACAAGGTGATGCCTTTTGGACTCAAAAATGCTGGAGCAACATACTAAAGGCTAATGAACAAGATGTTTGCACATCAGATCAGTAGGAACATTCAGGTTTATGTTGACGACATGTTGGTAAAAAGCCTGCACAAAGTAGATCACCTAGACGACCTCAGAGAAACGTTCGATACGCTCCGATCGTTCAACATGAAGCTGAATCCGAACAAGTGCGCATTCGAAGTAACGGCTGGAAAATTCTTGGGTTTCATGGTATCCCAAAGAGGAATAGAGGTCAACCCGGAAAAGGTGCGAGCCATAATGGAGTTGGAACCACCAAGGATAGTTAAGGAGGTCCAAAGTCTAAATGGAAAGATCATAGCTCTAAACAGGTTCATCTCAAGGGCGATGGACAGGTGTTTAACATTCTTCCGTACTCTAAGAAAATCATTTGAGTGGACGGATGAATGCCAAACGGCCTTCAACAACTTGAAGGCGTATCTCTCGTCTCCACCGCTGCTCAGTCCGTCCATGCAAGGCGAAGAACTCTACCTTTATTTGGCCGTCTCACAAGCCGCAGTAAACGCAGCTTTAGTGAGAGAAGAGGATGGATCACAGAAACCCGTCTACTTTACCAGCCGTGCACTCTATGGAGCAGAAGAGAGGTACCCTAGGATGGAGAAGTTGGCTTTCGCATTGGTAATCGCCGCGCGAAGACTTATGCCATACTTCCAGGCGCATACAATCGTTGTCTTAACGGACAAGCCATTGAGAAAAGTCATGAGTAGCCCAGAAGCAGCAGGAAGAATAGCTTTGTGGGCAATAGAGCTGAGCGAGTTTGACATCCAATACCACCCGCCGACGGCCATAAAAGGGCAGGCAGTAGCTGACTTCATCGCCGAGTTCACTCTCGGGGAAGGCCAGTTAGTGGAAGAGAAAGAACAATGGAATATCTATACAGACGGATCCTCAAACAAACGAGCCGGAGTAGTGATCCAAACTCCGCAGGGGGACAAGATACAGTGTATGATCCGACTGGATTTCCCAACAACTAACAACGAGGCAGAGTATGAAGCCTTGGTCACAGGGCTAGACCTTGCAAAGGCCGTAGGAGCAGAAAACATAGTTGTCCACTACGATTCACAAGTGGTAACGAATCAGATCAATGGCGACTACGAGTGCAAGAATGATAGAATGAAGAGGTATTTAGAAGAAGTGAAATTCCGAATCAGCGACCTCAAAGTCGAATTCATTCAGATCCCAAGGGAAGAGAACGAATGGGCTGACCACCTAGCAAAAGCCGCGTCAGCCGAGTCCATGCTGGTTCCCGAACAGGTATTATCATTCGTTCAAATCTCCTCACTTATCGACAACGGAAGAAATATGCAGGTTGTAAACTATGAATATAACTGGACCACGCCATTAATCTCATACCTAAAGGCTGGGGTGTTACCAGACGAGAAGGGCGCCGCAAGAAAGCTGAAAGTCCAGGCATCACGGTTCGTGCTAATAAAGGATGTCTTATATAAAAGAGGTTTCTCTCGACCGTACCTGAGGTGTTTGTGCCAAAAAGAAGCAGATTATGTGATGAGAGAAGTACACGAGGGTATCTGCGGAAACCACTCAGGCGCACGATCGTCAGTACACAAGTTGATCCGAGCAGGATACTACTGGCCTACAATGATGAAGGATGCGCAAACCTATGTCTAGTCCTAAGACAAGTGCCAGAGGTTCAGCAATCTCATCAGGCAGCTAGCCGAAGAACTGACACCCATGACGGCACCCTGGCCGTTCGCACAATGGGGACTTGATATCATGGGCCCATTCCCGACGGCGATCCAATAGTTGAAATTCCTGGTCGTCGGCATAGACTACTTCACTAAGTAGGTTGAAGCGGAAGCCTTGGCCACCATCACGGAGAAAAACATCTGAAGTTTTGTCTGAAGAAATATCATATGCAGGTACGGTATACCCATAGTACTGGTCTCTGACAACGGTAAGCAATTCAACAACAGCGCGTTCAGAAACTTTTGCTCAGAGCTAGGGATCAAGGATCACTACTCGTCACCCGCACACCCACAGGCGAACGGGCAAGTCGAAGTCACGAACCAGTCCTTGCTCAAGATAATCAAGACCCGTCTCGAGGGGGCAAAAGGTATCTGGCCGGACGAATTACCTAGCGTCCTATGGGTGTACCGGACCACAGCAAGAACACCCACTGGAGAAACTCCATTTCGACTTGCATATGGAACCGAAGATGTCATTCCCGCAGAAGTGGGGCTCACGAGCTACCGGGTGGAGAACTACGATGAAGATAAGAACAAAGAGGCTATACGCCTCCAGCTCGACCTAGTGGACGAAGTCAAAGTGGCAACAAAGCAAAGGTTGGCGCGCTATCAGGATCTCATGGCAAAGCACTACAACAACAAAGTGAGGCATAGGGACTTCCAAGTTGGGGACCTTGTACTACGGAAAGTAATGGGTGACACTAGAGATCCTTCACAAGGAAAACTCGGCCCCAACTGGGAGGGACCCTACAGAATTGCAGCATGGCAAAGGAAGGGCACCTTCCACCTCGAGACAATGGACGGACAAAAGTTGCAGCACCCTTGGAACACGGAGCATCTACGGAAATACTACCAGTAGAGAGAATATGGAGAACAAGCGATTTCCCAGTTTATTTTATTTTTTAGCTACAATTTACTAGTTTTTCTTTGACTTTGCTACAATCTTTTTATGCCTTTTTAAGCCCAAGGGGGCAGATACTTTTTCTACAAACGCATTTTCTTTAAAAAAGAATATTCAGACACAACTTTGATTTTCAACATGGATTTTTATTATGAATGGATAGGCTACACAAAGTTGACGGATCACCCAAAGGGTGAAATTACTCACAAAGTCCACAAAGTGGACGGATCACTTAAATGGTGAAATTACTTACAAAGTCCACAAAATGGATGGATCACCCAAAGAGTGAAATTACTCAGTCCACAAAGTGGATGGATCACCCAAATGGTGAAATTACTCACAAAGTCCACAAAATGGACGGACCATCCAAGGGTGAAATAACTTACAAAGTCCACAAAGTGGACGGATCACTTAAAGGGTGAAATTACTTACAAAGTCCACAAAGTGGACGGATCACCCAAAGGGTGAAATTACTCAGTCCACAAAGTGAACGGATCACCCAAAGGGTGAAATTACTCAGTCCACAAAGTGGACGGATCACCCAAAGGGTGAAATTACTCACAAAGTCCACAAAATGGACGGACCACCCAAGGGTGAAATAACTTACAAAGTCCACAAAGTGGACGGATCACTTAAAGGGTGAAATTACTTACAAAGTCCACAAAATGGACGGATCACCCAAAGGGTGAAATTACTCAGTCCACAAAGTGAACGAATCACCCAAAGGGTGAAATTACTCAGTCCACAAAGTGGATGGATCACCCAAAGGGTGAAATTACTCACAAAGTCCACAAAATGGACGGACCACCCAAGGGTGAAATAACTTACAAAGTCCACAAAGTGGATGGATCACTTAAAGGGTGAAATTACTTACAAAGTCCACAAAATGGACGGACCACCCAATGGTGAAATAACTTACAAAGTCCACAAAGTGGACGGATCACCCAAAGGATGAAATTACTTAGTCCACAAAGTGGACGGATCACCCAAAGGGTGAAATTACTTACAAAGTCCACAAAGTGGACGGATCACCCAAAAGTTAAATAATTTACAAAGTCCACAAGGTGGACGGATCACCCAAAGGTGAAATAATTTACAAAGTCCACAAAGTGGACGGATCACCCTAAAATAATTAAAGTCCACAAAATGGATGGATTGTGCATAAGCTGGAAATACTCGTGTTAGATGGATAAAAAGAAAACATGTATAACTAGACGGATACCAAACCGTCAACAAATTTATACAAAACTACATAGGCGGTTGTTTTTTCAATCTCTCCTTTCTAAAGAGGACGGATATTTATGCATTAATGACGGATGAAACCCCTAGGGGGCAATTGTTTAGTACAAAAATAAAGGACGGATCGTTCTCCAAACGGATACAAAAAAGAAAAAAAGAGATGTAATATTAATCTACATTTTTTGGTCGGCATCTTGGACATTCTTCGCTGGAACTGACTCTCCGTCACCCTGAACCGCATCTTCACCAAAGAGGTCGTCTGTATTCTCTGAAGCTACGGGCAAAGCAAACGTCTGATCTTGGTCATTGACATCTATCATTGACACGTCCAGTTCAGGGTAGGCTTTCTTAACTTGACGGAGTGCATCATCAAAGCCTTGAAGGAACGATCTCCCAAGCTCGCCTAATAAGGCGTCGGAGTCACGGTATTCACGAATCGCAACCTCCTTAGCTTGACAGAGATTTTCCTTCAAGTCTTGGACTTCCTTTTCTTTGGCTTCCAGAGCCTTCCCAGCTTCCTCTGTCCTCTGCTCAAGCTCTTTTCTCGCCTGTTCTGAAAGGTCGAACTTCTTCTCCATTGTAGACTTCCAATTGTGAAGTTGACCAAGTTCATCCTCCGTCTGCTCTGCCTTTGCTCGTACACATTCCAGAGCCGCCTCACGATTTAGACACCGGTCCATTAGGCCCTTCATCATAACCAAGGACTGAAATAAACAAGTTAAAAGGTGTTAAACAAAAAGCTAAGCAGAGTAGACGGACTCAAATCGACGGATCAAAGTTACCTGTGCAACGGCAAAGAGACCCGTCTCCCCCATTGCCTCCGTCGAATGATTGCCCAAGTCCTCGTAGTCCTCCAAGGAAATAATTGATGAAAGTTTCTCCAAGGCAAATTTGGAGTCGTCACGGAGGAGAGGAGGAGGTTTCTCTTGGCTAGTGGACGGGGCTTTCATTAAGCCCTTGCCAGATCCTTGTTTGGCTGGGGTGACGGTCTTCGCACCCTTAGCCATCAACCCTACGACGGGTTCCAAAGGGACCTTTTGCTGCTTATGTGGACGGTCAGATTTGGACGACTGTTTCCTCTTTACCAACGACACCGTCCCCTTAGGAACCACAACCTCGCCGGACTCCTTTTGCTTGGAGGCCTGAGATTTTATCAGTGCCCTCCTCTTTGCGTTGTCCATCTCTGTAATACAGGACAGATAAAGTTATTTACATAAATTAAAACTATTTATGCGCAGTAAAGGATGACGGACTTATGTCTGTGAACTCTTTCGTCGTATCTGATGGCTTCACGGGTAGGTTCAGGACCGTCACAATACCAATGGATTGTTTTCGGATTTACCAACTTCGCCCAAGTCCTTTCTTCCGACTTCGTCTTCTGGAAAATCCTTTCAAGGAAACTAAACTCCTCAATACGAACTTGTGGGCGCCGTTTACCTGCAGAGAAAATAGACGGTTAAAGGAAAGAACTATAGCTGACGGATGTAAGAAACATTTACATAATTGACGGATGCATATGAGATGAATGTAAAACCCCCCAAGTTGTGTCGACGGGCATGTACTTCGTCTCTCCTGGACGGCTCATCCATCCGTCACCTTCTAGGAAGAAATAACGACTCTTCCAGTCTCTATTTAAGTCAGGCTTTTCAAAAATAACCTTCAGCAACGGGCTCCTACTGGCAAAACTATAAATTCCCCTTGACCTGTCAATCTCGTCTGGACGATAGCAATGAAGGAATTCACGCACCGTCAGCCTCCAAGCACCGTCTGTCATTGCACCATAGAGAATCTCCATGGCTATGAAGACCCTCCAGGCATTTGGGGATATCTAGTTGACGGACAGACCCAGATATTTTAATAGCTCTCTATGCAATGTACTTAGCGGAAACCTAAGTCCCGCCTTCAGCATCTGTTCATACACTTCGACACCTTCTACCCTGTCATAATAGCATTTCTCTGATACATAGGGTAGACGGATTGGAATGTAGTCCGGAATTTGAAAGTTTACCCTAAATGTGCTGAAATGTTTCTCTTTAATGACGGAATTGAATTTATGCACCGTCTACTCTCGTAGCATGATGAACTCCCTAAGTCCATCAACACAGACAACGGGTCCCAACGGTAGATCCTCGCCGTCATCAGACGTTTCTTCTACTTCAACCATCTCCATATCCTCATCTGTTGAGGACGAGGAAGAGGCGGACGGACTCCTCTCTTCGCCAGGACTCTCTTGGTCTTTATGACCGGACGGGTATACTTCCTCATATTCCGTCCCGTCACGAACTACTGACTGATTACTTGACACACTAGACATTTCCTACAATTGACGGTAAAACCTAAGACTGACGGATCTAAAAGTATTGACGGTTGTGTAGATCTAGCTAAATATAATTGCCAAATACAAGACTTGTAAATGAGAATAGCGATACTCACCGTTCTTTGAAGTAACTGAAGGTCGACGGTTGTATGGTCGATGGGTATGTATGTACGACGGATTGCTCTGACAAGGTTGACGGTGGCGCTCTGACAATGTGTTTTGGCTGTAAAATGAAGAAATGAGGATTGAGAAGTGTTATATATATACCTGAAGTGCACGGAAGACGAAGCGACGCTTCGATCCGATAGAAAATCCAATCAAAAAGCGACACGTGGCTGCTCATAAATGCTTGACAACCTGTCATCAAATAATCGCAATCCGTCTCCTCCTGGAAAACCGTCAACTTCAGTAATCTTAAGCCGCCGTCCTAAACTTTCTTTGACTGTCAACCTCAAATAACACCAAACCGTCACCCTAAGTGTCTGTCCATATAAGTAACGACGGACCCATAGGGTGAAGGGGGCAACTGAAGGGGCAAAATTTAGCATAATGGATTTTTACCACATTGGGCCTAACGGATCCAAGCCCATGAGCTGGCAACAGTTGAGCCCAAGGCCTAGAGCAATTCCATATTCTTGTTACACACGTAGAGTCTCCAAGGAAATCAGAAACCTAGCGCAAAGAGTATTCCGGAAGATACGTGCGTTAATCCCCTCTACAAGGAAATGTCTTGTCCATCACGTTTGGGTTTACTCAAGAGGATTCCTATAAGGAAAAGACTTCTACATCAAAGAGGAGAGGTCAACCTACTACTATAAAAGCCTCAATACCCTCGCAAATCAAGATACGCATAATTCACCCTCTCTAGCACTCTAGAACTGAGAACAATTCTAACTTGACCGTCGGAGGGTATTTGGCCGACACCACACCGATGCCCTTGACGAGATCACTTCTTTCTTCTTGCAGGTTGTTAGTTTGAGCAAGCGCGGATCGTGTAGCTCACTGGTTATTTTACGGCATTATCAACTTGCTTGTTGCTCACTTCTAGCTCATCATCACCATCACTTGCCATTTTTGAATAAATGAAGCTCCTACTAGTAGTAGTAGTAGTATCAATGAGTGTTATATACAGGAAAAAAAATAAAAATAAATAAAACGATGAGATAACTAGACAAGAGTAGTACTGTAAAAAATAATAGTGGTGTGATCAGCCAATGTGTCAGGATTGTTTATTTTATTGTGGTGGAGAAAAAACATATGTTAGGTATATGCAAATGCGTCAGATAGATATTACTATGTTTGGTCAAAGGTCACGGTTTTAAAAATTGGACTGAACCAGTCTGTCTGACTATTTCAACCATAAAATGTGTAAAATTTAGTAATTTACGTAGTTTTTTCTAAAAATGATCTACATCAGTTTATATATAATTATTTAAATTTACAAGTTAGCCAAAATAACTGTGTAAATTTATACTGATACCATTCATTTTGTATTTAGTAGTTTTTCCTTCTTTACAAATCTCAAGAATAAATGAAGAAAGTATATGATAATTATTGTGTGTGAAAAAAGAGAAATAACTATAAAAAAAATTAAGAAAAACTGATATTTTAATAAAATTTAGTATAAAATTGATAATTTGATGTATGGTGTTTTTGAAAAATAAGTATGTAAAATAGAAAAAGTAGGTTTTTATGCTAAAATAAAGAGAAATTTTTGCACGAGCTGATACAAATGCCAAGGGTTTAAAACTTTAAATTCTCTCCCCCATCCTTATAATCCTGGAATTATTAAAATTTAAAAAAAAAAAAAAAAAAAAAAAAAAAAAAAAAGAGGTTATTCATGACGTTCCAAGAGCATTGTAACTCAATTGACACTTTCTTAGAATTTCCAAGAGAAACATTGAGGTGGCTTCAAGTTTTTAAAGTTGTAACCCAGCCAGTTATAGGGAATGGTTGGTTGATCAAACTTTATTCATTAACATTCTGAAAGATTTTCAGAGTTCAGACAAGTATTTTATTGAAAAATCTTGATTTAATAAATTCTAGCCAAGTTTAGTTGTAAGTTGTTTAACTTTTGTTTGAAATTTTTTTCAAGATAGTGAGGGGGAACACCAAATTGTTGAGTAGATACAATGGTTTTACAAGCATGAAAATATTAGCATGACACATTAATTACAGTCACGATTACCGAATTATTGCATTGCATGAAGTTAGCATGTTGAAGTGAATTTGAGCTTGTAGCATCATAAGATCTGCTATTTCTGAAATTCTTGACGTCAATGACATTACATCTACTTGGTAAACTCAATTCTTCATGAACACCAAGACCTGAAACGTCCACCAAAGGTGTAGACGCTTAAGGTTTATTTACAGTAGGAATCTCCAAGAGACCTAGAGCTTTTGGTCATGAAGTCAATCATTCTTGAGCAACTAAAACTACCTGTTTACCAACGTTGAGGCCAGAAAATAGCCCAACAAGGGCTGCTGGACCACTCTCAAGGCCTTCAGCTATGTCTTCCAAATATACAATATTCCCTTCAGCAATGTGAGGCAGAACCAAATCCAGAAACTTCGGGTAAAGGTGATAGTAATCAAAAACCACAAATGCTTTCATATGAACCCGTTTGTAAATCATGTGTGTTAAATTGTACACGCCTTCCGGCTTCTCAAGGTTGTACTGTGAGATCATGCCACAAACAGCAATGCGACCATGGGTCCTCATGTTGAGTAGCACTGCATCAAGCATTTTTCCCCCAACATTCTCAAAGTAAATATCAATACCTTCAGGAAAGTACCTGAAAAAACAATATAACATTCACACTAGATTGAGACCAGCAATATGATATAGAAGTCCAAAAGACTCTTGTTTTCCCTAGTAAATAGAGTAAAACTTAATATATCATGCTCCTACCTTATTGTTTATCTATCTTTTCCTTTTGTAATGAAGGCTTGAAAGACAAATTAATCCACAATATAACCAATTTTTTCCCATAAAAAATTTCCAAGGCATAAAATATATATGAAAGGATGTCCTCTTCCTTGAGAACAAGGATGTCCAATGTTTTCTTCAGTATCAAATCAGTGACCCTGTTAAAGACTGAAATGATATTTTATATTCTGATTAGAACAAATATTATTACTAACCTTTTCAAAGCTGCATCCAAGTCAGACTCTTCTTTATAGTTGAATGCCTCATCGAACTTGAGTTTGTTCTTCAGCAAATCAACCTTGTTGCAGAAAGGATGAAGGACGAAAACAAAAGCAAACAGAAAAATGCTGGTTAGTGAGGCTGCCCACTGGTCAGGCAGACCAACTCATAAATAAGATTTGAAGTTGCCAAAGTGTGCAGGGGTGATCAATATCTATTATGATTTGTGAAAATGGACAAGGGTGGCATATTTTGACCTGAAATTTTATCTTTGGCATGTGACTCGCAAATATATTAGACACGGTATAGGACAAATACATTAATATCAGTGAACATATATGTTTATACTTGTTATAGTGTCTGTTTGCATGCATATGGACCATCAATAGGAAAACAATTTTCAAATTAATAACCATAATACTTACTTTAAAAAATTCATAACAACCAAATAGTTCTGTACTAATCTTAGGTAAGGAAAAGAGAATATCTACACTTCAAACGAGATTTAAAAATGACTACACAAAAGTGTCCACTAGTTTATACTTAACTCTTCAAATGTTTATATTTGTTCCTTTTATCTTTTGGTCCCTGAGAACATGGCAAATTGGGAGGAAAATTTCGAGTTAGATTGCAATGGTTCACTAGATTTTTGTACATTTATATATGTATTAAGATGAATGCAACTATGTGCTAGCCAGTAGAGAAGAGAGTTGTTCATTTAGGAATTAAGATGAAGTTTCTCAACAGTAGAACTGATTCGGATCAAACCCATATTAGTTGGACACAACCAATTGAATCAAGCACATCAAATTATAAATAGAATGGAATAATCAATATTAATTGAATTGAAACATTGAGCACTCATATTCAAGAAGTCACCTTTTCTTTGCTTCCAGCACTTCCAACAACATAGCAGCCTAACAGCTTTGCAAACTGCCCAACAAGCTGACCAACTGCCCCAGAAGCTGCTGAAACGAAGACATACTCTCCTTTCTTAGGAGAGCAAACCTCATAAAAACCACCATAAGCAGTTAAACCAGGCATACCTACACATAAGGAAAATGTTTAATGAGCTTTTGGCAAAAAGCAAGACAATTGTTAACACAGCATGCTAAAAAAACCTAGCCAAATTACTTGCAATATGTGATCTGTAATGGTATTAATTACTACAGGATGACCTCAATCTCAAGATATAACATCAGCTAGGTGATCCAATAATGGCAGTTTAAAAAAATTGTCCCACTTACAACTTAGTTGCTACAATCAGACTCATCATATATAAGAGTTAATAGAAAATGAGTTCTATTTTGGATAGACTTACCAAGAATACCAGTATAGTAGGACAGTGGCACATCAGTGTGTTCGATTTTAAACAAAGTCTGAAAATCTGTCATCAAACTATATTCTTCCCATCCAGTTCTTCCCCAAACTAAGTCACCTTTCTTGAATTTTGGATTCCCGGAATCTACAACTTTTGCCACTCCAAATCCAACAATGGGCTACATAATTTCAACATCAAATTCATTATTAAAGTACACAATTGAAACAAGATCAATCTGATACCCCTCATAAACCATAGTAGATGTATCTTATTTTATTTTGTTTCATAAAACCAGTAGATATAACCTTAAGCTCTTAGTTGGCCAAAAGATCTATGATAATCAAATCTATCATTATATTTATGCAATTAAAATATTGGTTTTAGATTTTTGTGTCTTTGGTATTACTCAACAAAATAAGATTATCAATATTCATAGGAATCATAGCTATAACTTTGGAAAAAAAAAAAAAAAAGTGGGACTCTGCTTTGACTCACCGAACCGGGCACCAAGGAATCGGTTGACTTCTTCATACGATTACGCATATAAGGATCACAGGACAGGTACAGATTCTTCACTAAAAGCCCATTTGAACCTTCTGGGACCTTCAACTTTATGGTACCATTGGTTTTAAGGTACATGTCTGATTCTTTAGGGAAACCAGACACATAGTCCTTGAAGATCACTTGCTTGTTGCTCACTTCTAGCTCATTATCACCACCACCACTTGCCATTGATAACAAAGCTCTTACTGTATATTAGCAATACAATCAAATTATGCGGGTTGGTTTTAAGGCTCTTGGGTTGTCTTTTTAAAGCGTTTGCAAGAAAGTTGAGGTTGTTTTATAGTATGGAAAAATAATTGATGCAATTTTTAACGACTATTTTATATGTTACATTGTAACCAGCTGCCACTTTTACATACATTATCAATTTTTTTATACTATTGTTGTAGCGTTTCAGGTGGTCTTAGAAATTTTTTAAGAAATTTAGTGACGTAAGCGAATGCGTCAGGATTGATTTATTGTGTGAAAAGAAATAGGGGTAATTCTGGTGCCACAACCTATCCTACAACTATTTGCACAACTTTCACATGTGACAAGCTATACCATCACCTTAGAGCATCAGCATTGAAGAATGCTACTCTATCCTATTTTACCATCTCAAAAAGTTACTTTATCAATTATACCATACCATTTTACAATACACCCTACATCCAAAAACTCTATTATTTTACTTTTTCATTAAAATATTATTTTTTTAATCTTTATTTATTATTTCTTTCACATCATCTCTTTTTTTCAACTAAGGGGTGGAATAAAATATATATATATATTTTTTAGCATAGTTGCAAAAAATTATGCAATAGTGCGGTTTAGCATTGTTTGATGCAAGTGTTTTTGTCCTCTAAAATGTCAAAAATGCCTTAAATATGACTTTAGCATTTTTCAATGCTAGTGCTCTTAGGCCCACCAACATACCACAGCACTTAACTTTAGTTATTTCAAATTTCCAATTAATAAATACCACCGTAACTTTACTCCTTTCTTCTTCTTCCTACCAGAGCCCATATGTGAAAAAGCTTCAGCCCCAAAACAAATTGCAGCGGCTGGAGTACGGTGGTGAGAAAATGGAAACCTCACTCCGGAAGACACCGTCCCATGCCAGAAAATAAAAACCCAACCTTGAGAAACATTACCTCTCCGCCGAAAAACCAAAACCCACTGCTCCTTGAATCCGCGAAAAGCATTCCGTCTCAGATAGTAGCGTAGTGAATGCCGACTCTTTTGCGGTATGTTTACATTCTTACCCACACTTTGGGCATGAAGTAAATAAATAATCATCAATCACTACTACACTACTTTCTAGAGTTTTTTTTTTTAATATTCTATTTCTGGAGGTCCATTTTATAGTAAAAGTTTGTTAGTTTTTCATTAATTTCAAGTTATACATGATGTTTACTCTCTAGAGTTTATTTTATTCTATTTTTTGAGGGCCACTTCTATAATCTATATATATAAAAAAGGAGAGCTTGAGTGGTATTGTTTTGCACATAGAATCATAGATGACGGTTTTGTTGAGTCATTCTGGTTTTGTTTCTAAGTCAATATCACAAAGGATTTTTCACTATTTTATGGAGAGAGAGAGAGAGTTCAGTTATATTGCCAGAGGAGGGCGAGAGAACGTGAAGAGTGAGTGGATTATATTATAGTGTGGGTGCTATTAACCGGTGCTATACAGCACCCATGTGATAAAATTTAAAATAAACTATTCATTTTTTTAGGAATATAGAAAAAGCTATATATGTATTAAATGTGTGTCAATTTAGGTGGAGAAAGTCAAATCATTTTACAACCTGACCAAAATACCCTTGAATCCAAAATTGAAAAAACGTGTTTTTTATCTCTAAGTACAATGCCATAATATTCTCAAAATGAAAATATAACACCCAAAAAAGAAATAAAAATAAAATAAAAAAGACAACAGAAGCATCAATTAACAATGGCATAATATAGTCATAGTGGGAGAAGAAACAATGGCATAAGATTGTCAAAAATAACAAAATATTGGATTCAATCCCAATTCAAAAATACAAGTTCAAGAGCTTCTACCTAACATTTTAAACAAAATATTGGATTCAATCACATTTCACTTGAAGTACACGTTTTCCTTTTTTTTGCACCATTTGAGGAAGTACAAGTCTCTTTCTCCAAACACGTAGAGATGTTATGACCAACATGCTCGCAAAGCCCACAAGTCTTCTTTTGCTTTCCTAATTCTCTTCCGCCTTTCATTCGTTTTTGCTTTGGATGGTCTTTTGTTTTTGATAATGGAGGACAATTAATGAAACAATCTCCATCAATCACACCATTAACATTGGCATCAACTACATTTTCCTTGCCTACTAAATTTTCATCATTCAACACTAGCAAATCTTTTTCACTTAATGAGACTTCACAACACCAACAAGATGGTAAATACAATGGTGGAATATGGTAACAATCTTTGTAAAGGAATAGACTAAGAATGTGACGACAAATTCAATACGGTTTTCTTGATAAACTGAATATTGTGTTGCTCTCTCAACCTCCTTTTGAAAAATTTTGAAAGCATAAGGTGTCAAAACCTTGTGTGCTTGGACTTCTTCTAATGGTGACAATGTTCTTAAAGAAGAACCTCTAAATGTCTCTAACATTGTATCATATGATTCTGTTTGCTCAATATCTTCAATGGCAAGATCAACCTAAGATTGTAAATAATAAAATAAATTAAAAACTTTTATTTGACATATAAAGACTACAAATATTAACAAACAAAACAAATTATACAACAAAAGAAATCAATGGTAAGTATTGACTTGTTTAATAAGTTGCATCAAGTTTATGTGAGAACTAACAAACTGTTTAATAAAGGCATTTATACTTTCCGATCTTCTAGTTGTTGTCATTCCACCAAAAAAATGTCCTTGAAGGTAACATGGTACCCAAAAGTGCTTAATTTGATATAAACCAATTACATGCTTGTTAGTAAGCATGTCATACTTTTCCATAACTTGAGTCCATTGACCCTTAAATTCTTCAAATGAGTCTAACTTGTAGAACTCTATGCACCAATTTGAATATCGATTACAAAGAATAGATGTAAACCAATCACTAAACTTAGCAGTAATATGCCATATACAAAAGGCATGTTTTGTGAATGGTAATTCTTTTGATATTGCCTCCGTAATCCATGGATCTTGATCTATCAAAATTGTCTTGGGTTGTTTCTTCATTAAACATGCAAAATTCTGCTAATAAAAAAAATTATTAGAATATGTAAACATTTCAAATGATATGTATTAATGTTAGCTACTAATCATGGGATTCAGACTTTTCAGCACAAAAATTAGCCCAATAAATTGCAACTTTCTTGAACAAGGGGAACCAATACAATAATATAAACAAGAAAAATTGCATCTTGACTGAAGTGAACTCCACCCCATGCAGCAATTAAAAACACAACTACCCCCATTAGCTCTTTTTTTATTATAATATAAATAAGTAAGCTTTTATTGAAACAACAAACAGTATTTATCCCCATTTGCTCATAAATTTCTAATTGATTTTGCTTCTTTCACATACAAATAGAAAGAAGAATCTCAATTCTCACTCATCTAATAGTTTATACAAAACCCAAAATTCCATTTTCAATTCCACGCAAAACAAGCAGAAAATAACACCAAGAATTCCAACACAAACAAACCATTTTCACCCAAGAAACAAAACGCTAATTAAATAAAATGGAAAAATAGTTGTACAAATTTATAAGATAAATAGAGTACCTTCATTAGCCATCGAAAAGCACAAGTTGTTTCATTTCGAAAATCAGTGCACAACCTAAGAGAATCGGCTTTCCATGATTATTGACACCAACAAAAATGCTAAAAGGCATATCATAAGCATTTACATTGTAAGTAGTATAAAAAACAATCACATCTCTATATTTTTTGTACCAATCAAAACTATGAGGGTGCGACCAAAAAATATGCTCTAACCTTTTCTCTTCATCAGTTGTGAATGCATATTGAAACTTAGAATTCCTTTCTTTAGCAACTTTACAAAATTGTAAGAGATCCACAGCATCATTCACAGCATGCATCTTTCTCATTTTCACATAAAGATTACAAATATCCCATTGAAAAAATGGAAGATGTCCAAGTTTCAC
The DNA here is from genome assembly GCF_932294415.1 of Quercus robur. Taxonomy (NCBI): domain Eukaryota; kingdom Viridiplantae; phylum Streptophyta; class Magnoliopsida; order Fagales; family Fagaceae; genus Quercus; species Quercus robur. The sequence continues at coordinate 3,199,003 of NC_065543.1, read as the reverse complement.
ATTTTTCTTAGGTTCCATGACACGTATTATTTTTCTAACTGAAAGTCCAGCTTCTTTGAATAAGAGAATGCAATTTTTATCATCTTCAGTGATAACTTGATTGGCCGGAAGAAATCGTACACTCGAAAGGGACAACAATTCATGATTGTGATCTACAACAAAAATAGTGGCGCGCCATTCTTTCGGAAAAATGTCTATTGACTTTCACAATAAAATAGTTAGATGAGTTTTGCATCCACATTTTAAAGATTTCCTATTTCGTTGCTCCTTAGATGGATCCACCATTTTTAGTGGTTGTCTACGTTCCCAATGACAAAAGAATTACGTCTTCCTATTTCTCCATTTTTTTTTTCTGCAAACGACCTTTTCGAATTGTAAAACCATTTTGATTTGCATAATTTTTATAGAAAACGAAAGCTTCTTCTTCACTAAGAAAACATTGACCAACAAAAGGCTCAAATTCATTTTCTATTGAATTTATATCCTCATATTCTTCAATAACCCCCGTCTCATCTATTGGACATTCATTCCAATCAATTATTTCCCCTCCATATGTGTTATTATTTTTTCCATCATTTGGAAACTCATTTAACTCAAATATGTGTTATTATTTTTTCCATCATTTGGAAACTCATTTAACTCAACACAATTTCTTGAAACACTTCCATGAATCTCATTTGCAATTAAATCGTCATCAATTTCTGCCATATTAAAACAAGAATTAAAAAAAAAATCAATATCATATTATATGTTAAATGAAATATGAATTACAAACAAAATAAAAAAATAATAGTACCTTCTTAAGGTAGTTCATTTAAGTCAAAGTAATTCATTGGAACAAGTTTATGAGTCTCACTTGCAACTAAGTTGTCATCCATTTGCGCTACATTAAAACAAGATTAAAACAATCAATATTCAATATCATATTTTATGATAAATGAAAAAAAAAATGATACAAATAAAATAAAATAATAGTTCATTCTTGAAGTAATTCATTTAAGTTAAAACAATTCCTTTTAACAACTTGATGAGTCTCAATTACATATTCAAGCATCCAAGAACTTAGAATAGTGGTCTCTCTCTCTCTCTCTCTCTCTCTCTCTGAGTTAGTATATGTTAACTTGATAACACAAAACTGATGAACCTCTTAGAAAGTCGAAATGTGCAGATAAGAGCTACAGTATGGTAAAATATCTTGCTGCAAGAAATCAAGAGTGTAGACCAAGGCTACAAATTTGTTGCAGATAGGTGGAAGGTCTACTAAAATTACATACTTCTCAATGTCCAATTTAAGCAATACATTGATTTTTATTTATTTATTTATTTAATTTTTATGAATCAAATATTTTATTGGTATTGGAACAAGAAATACAATCTATACAGTATACAAAGACCAAAACATGAATAGGCAATAGCGACCAAAACTCCTAAGCCAGAAACCCATTCCACCTTTACTCAAAAAAAAAAGAAACCCATTCCACCAATGAAACCCACCAAAAAAACAAAGTTAACATGGACATTAATAGCACAATACTAGAAGATGGTTTTGAATCATAGATGCACTATCCAGTAAGATATTTCCAGTGATATTTTCAAATAATTTGAAAATAGAAATAATTGTTATTATTTTTTTAGCTAGAGTAAGATAGATATAATATATTTTATTGGTTAATAGGATTTTTTTTTTTTTTTCCATTTAAGGGCCACAGGCCATTGCCTAATCTATATATCTATATACTAATATTTAAAAGCTAAAACAATAAATATAATATTTATTGTTGCTATGCTCCAATTAAGCCACATCACAACAGGATTTCAGTTCACTTTGGTCCAATTCGGTCTTTTTTCAGTCCATTTGGTCAACTTTGGTCCAGTTCTGTACAATTCGATCCAGTATAATTTAATTCGGTCTATTTCGGTCCAGTTCAATCCAATTCGGTCCATTTGGTCAACTGCGGTCCAGTTCAGTCCACTTCAATCTAGTTCGTTCCAATTTAGTCCACCTAGGTCCATTCAGTCCAATTTAGTCCACTTTGATTAATTTCGGTCTACTTAAGTTCATTTGGTCTATTTCGATCTATTCGGTCCAGCCTAATTTAATTCTGTCTATTTCGGTCCAGTTTAATTCAATTCAGTCCATTCGATCAACCTCGGTCCAATTTAGTCCACTTCAATCCAGTTCAGTCCATATTGGTCTATTCGGTCCAGTTCGGTCTACTTGGATAAATTTCGGTCCAGTTCAGTCAAATTTGGTCCACTTCGGTTTACTTAGATCCACTTCGGTTCATTCGGTCCACTTCAGTTTATTTGGTCTATTTCAGTCCATTTGGTCCAATTCGGTCCATTTCTTTGATTCAAGTAGAAGTTAGTTATTTCTTTGTGGTTTCATGTTGGACTACACTATATATGATGAGAGTGGAATTACTCAATGATTTTCCAATACATGGATAAAGATTTTTTTTTATTCTTTATTTCGTTACATCGTGGATTCTAGAAAAGTTCCTAAAAATATCTATATGGACCACAATAGATTCACTTTTTGTATATACAAGCTAAAAGAAATTACCCTCGAATCTTTATAGGATATGCAGTAATTAAAATTTCGTTTTCTTTTGAAATATTAAGTTCTTGAAAATTGATATCTATAAAATAAATGAAATTATCTCTTTTGAAATATTATTAGAGCATCATGTGCAAGTTGACTTAATGGTTGAGCTGTTACTCGCAAGTGAATAAGAGACTAAAGATGATGAGGGACTATTAACGTCCTCATATGATCACATTACTCCTTTCAACTTGAAAATGAAACCAATATTCATTCAACCAATATATAAATAAATAAATATATATATATATAGGACTTTGTTAACAGGGTGATTGGACGTGATTTGACAAGTGAATAGTTTAACTAATAGGACTGTAATTACTTTATTACCCCTAAGTATGTGTATAGTACATAGCAGTGTGAGGTTTTTTGGTCTTTTTGTCTCATACTTAGTCCAGCGATTCGAATTTTTTTTCTAAATAACAATAAATATTAAAAAATTTAGTTAATTGTCACATTTCAAAATAATTTTGAAAACTAGCATCTCGAGTCTTTAAAACTCGAGTTCCAAGATAAAAATCGAGTTTTTAAGTCTCGATTTGTAAGTGGATTAGTTTAAAGTGGGAAAAAATTAAGCTGAAAATCGAGTTTTGAAGACTCGATTTCCATAAATTGAATAAAAACGCCGCTATAGGTCTATAAAACGTCACTATAGGGGTTAAAAACGCTACTATAGGACTCCATAAATCTGTACTTAAGAAAAAAAAATTTTCAGGAAAACGCCGCTATATGGATTTAAAACGTCACTGAAAGGCTTAAAAACGCCACTATAGGTGAAATTTTTTTCGCATAAAACTCAAGTCTTAAAGACTCGAGATCCATGTGGCCTTTTACTAATATGGATCTCGAGTTTCTAAAACTCGAGATGCTACTTTCCTTTATTGTTTCAAACGTTACCTAACTAACTATATACAATTTTTTTACATTGCTGTTTTGCACATTACCTCCAGCGATTCTCAAATACCAATGATCCCACATAAGGTAGTTTTATTTTGTCTAAACTTACCAAACACTAACAAATGTCAAAATTAGTTTTTTTTTTTTTTTTATATTCAAATAAAAAAAATGAAAAGTAAATACACCACTTTTTAAAACCAAATAGGCCCTTAACTTTGTTTTTGTTCATTTCATTCTTCTAAATTTCAAATTTATTCAAATAAGGTCTTTTCGTCAACATTTGTTAAATTTTTTTGAAAAAAAAAATCTAAAAATATTTTTCAATCATTAATTGAATTTTTTTTAATCAAAATTTTTGAAGAAAAATTTTAAAAAAATGAAAAAATAACAATAACATTTAACGAAAGTTAATAAAAAAGGCTTAGTTGAATAAACTTGAAAGTTAGAAGACTAAAATGAAAAAAAAGCAAAATTAAATTACTAAAATGAATTTTGGTAAAACATAGACAATAGGTTTTGCATTTTAACCTAAAATTTTTCTTACCAATTCCTGAAAGAAAAAATAAATAAATAAAAAAAACAAATGCAAGCTGGGCCCATCATGTACCTTATGTGCCACAAAAATGTAGCATTGGACGTCTTTTTCATTCTTTAAAGTGAGTTTTGACCACCCCCCCCCCCCCCCCCCCGCGGCCGCCGGCGGCCATTCGGGACAGAAGATGAAAGATTCAAACTAGTGCAACTCTTGCAGCCACTCCTTATCAAATAATATGACTCACACATTTCAAAACGGACCCATAATCTATATTTTAACGTTACAACATATCTATTTGTAAATGACGTAAATTTGTAGTAGTGAAGAACTTCAAGTCCATGGTGTACAAGTGTTGATTTTGTTTACTATTCGTAGTTTAGAGCAATTATAGCGTAAGCAATTACGTGCAGCTGTGAATACTATATATATATTTGCTTTGCACCACTGACACGTCAGCCGTGAAGTATGGAACTCAATTTGGAAATTATTTCATTTCTCCCTTCCAAATGTGCTCTATAAATAGAACTTTGTGGTCCGTAGAGAAGAACCATTACACATAAGATTATTGAGACAAAAAGTTTTACATTAAATTCTTGAAGAGGATAGAGAGAGAGAGAGTAGCAATGGTGAGAGTTGGAGATGAAGTGAGCAACAAACAGGTGATATTCAGAGACTATGTCATTGGTTCTCCTAAAGAATCAGACATGTACCTGACCACTGGAACCATTAAGTTAAAGGTTCCGGAAGGTTCAAATGCAGTTTTGGTGAAGAACCTCTATTTGTCCTGCGATCCTCTCATGCAATTCTTTATGAGGAAAGCTGAAGGTCCCAACGGATATCTTTACTACACCCCTGGCTCCGTAAGTCAATCTCAAGAATTGTCGTTTAGTTTGGTTTTTTTAGTTACACTTGCTAGGAATATTATAACTTTTACTTTACCCTTGCTCTGTAATATGTTGTTGAAGTATGACGAATCCATTATCATGTTTGTAAACACTTAATACTAAATTTTGTACTAATTGTAGAACTTGTTTCATACTATGCTGTATGCATGTGATAGTGAGCTTGTAATTTGTTTTCTAATTTTAATGAAAACATATATATATGCAGGCAATTTTCGGGTACGGTGTAGCAAAAGTGTTGGATTCCGAACATCCAGAATTTAAGGCAGGGGACTTGGTTTGGGGGATCACAGGATGGGAAGAGTACAGTCTAATCACTAAAACAACTGATACTCTCATTAAAATCCAGCATACTGACGTACCTCTTTCTTATTATACTGGAATTCTCGGTAAGGTTTATTGTTAATGAAGCTAAAATTGATGTAAGATTTGGAATAAATTGATTTTGGTACACTTATACTAATATGCTTGCCCATATACATCATGTATTGTTAATTGCTCTAGCTTTATGGCTTGAGAGAATCTTTATTTCAGAGATGAGGCTCCTTAGTAATACTTTTCTGAGTTTCTCCAATTTTACTGTAAACTTCAGAAAATCAAGTTGAAATCTGTATAGTTATTAAAATTTTGAAGCATAAACTTAATTTAAGTAGTATAAATTAATTTTATAATGTTAAAATTTGTGGGTCAGAGGTGGTTTAGTCGCACTTGGGAAATTGCAATAGTAGAAAAAAAAAAAAAAAAAATTAAACATTAACCAAATTTGGGGTGAGCCATTCCCATGTTGCTTTACTCTTTTTCATTATTTTTTCTCGGTCATGTCAATTCACTTTATAATTAAATCCAATGCTCTATCTAAATATGAGGATTTTTTTTTTTCTCTATTTATAGGTATGCCTGGCATGACCTCGTATGCTGGTTTCTATGAGGTTGGAACTCCTAAGAAAGGAGAATATGTATTTGTTTCAGCAGCTTCTGGTGCAGTTGGTCAGCTTATTGGACAAATCGCAAAGTTGGAGGGTTGTTATGTGGTTGGAAGTGCTGGTAGTAAAGAAAAGGTATAGCACACTATGGTTGCTATTTGAAATGTGCCATATAACATATAGTTTCTTTTTATATACTATATGTTACAATAATTCTGTTTCTATTTTCATTTATTGATTCTGTCTTTCCTTTTTGTTACTTTGCGAATTGAAGGGGCTATCCCTCAAATGAACACTTACTTTTTCTTCTGAATCAGGTTGATCTATTGAAGAATCAGCTTGGGTTCGATGAAGCTTTTAATTACAAAGAAGAGCAGGACTTGAATGCAGCTTTGAAAAGGTAAGTAACATGCAACAAAATTTTGCAGAGGATTTTCCCAGTTGAGCTCCATTCATCAAAATGTGAAAAAAAAAAATTGACCATGTCATTCAACATTCATTACTCCCAATTCCCCCAAGAGATAGCACCTCTTTAGTTAATTTCCTCATGATTAGCACTACTAATCCAAATGCAACCTAAGCAATAATATTTGAGCTTGGTAGGTTATGATTATGTTAAGAGACTAGGTGGACTCATATTTCAAGCACTGAAAACACGCATCACTGACTTAGTTAATTTGTTTGTCACCTCCAGGTATTTCCCTGAAGGCATTGATGTTTACTTTGAGCATGTTGGGGGCAAAATGCTTGATGCTGTGCTCCTGAACATGAGACACCATGGTCGCATTGCTGTGTGCGGAATGATCTCACAATACAATCTTGATGAGCCTGAAGGTATCAAAAATTTGTTGCATATTGGATTCAAGTGGATCCAAATGAAAGGATATACACATCGCAATTATTATCACCTATACCCCAAGTTCTTAGACCTTGTTCTGCCTTACATTAGAGAAAAGAAGATGGTGTATGTGGAAGACATAGTTGAAGGCCTTGAGAGTGGTCCAGCAGCCCTTGTTGGACTTTTTAGTGGTCGCAACTTTGGAAAACAAGTAGTTGTAGTTGCTCATGAATGATTCAGTCATACATTGTATGAATGTAGTATGTACTATTGTGTCAGATTACCATTCTTATGGAAGGCTTTTTTTGAGGCCAAGAGATTAGGTTAGTTTATTGGGTTGCGGCTGGTGCCTATGGGCTAAAAGAATAATTATGTATCTTATATGTATACGATGAAAATAAAGAGAAATTACACTGTCCTTAATAAATGCTATTATATGCACACGTGTGCATGTAATTTTACAACTTTTGAATTGGAATTCATTTACAATTGTATTAAAAAATTAATACTGCTTGCTTATTGGCCAATAGCCATATGATCGATTGGTATTCTTCTCCCTTCAATCATTGAGCTTAAATCTAGGGTCGAATTCCTTTAACTTATATTTAGGGCCAGTTTGGATGAAGGGGTAATAAAGGAAAGTAGAATAAAGTGATCAGAAATTAGTCTAATTTTTTACTAACTCTATTTTAGTCTCCTCTACTAGACTACTATCCACTTCTACCTCTCATCCAAAGGGCGATAATCAACACAACGTATTCTTATCATTTGCCAAGTAGAGGAGAGTGAAACAACAGGGCATAAGCCAAAGATTTGTGATGTCATAAGCAATATCCTCCCGGTTGTTTTAGCATTGAATCAAACAAATTAATTGTAATACTGCTTGGTTCTAGGCCATTGGTCATATGATCTAATGGCATTCTTCTCGGTTCAATCTATGAGGTTAAATCTAGGGTCGAATTCTTCAACTTACATTGGAATGTGTCATCAGCCAAACTTTAAGCCCAATTAATTTCATCTTTTTTATTTTTGATATCAATAATAAAATAAAAATCTAGCAAAAATCAAACGCGTGGCCCACTACTTAATGATTTTAGATAAGGCATCCCAAAGTTTCAACTGTATGAGGCCCACACCCATCACATTCACTTTTATACTTTCACTTTCAACCGTTACTAGTTCCCCACGTGTCCACAAGTCAACCAAATGGGGTCCTAATTTGAGTAATTTTTCTTATTACATTCCCAAACGACGCCGTATTTGTCGGCAAGTCAAACTAATAAAAACCCATCCTAGTCCCCACATGCCCTCTTCATTTCTCTCATCAGATCAGATCAGATCTCAAAACAAGACAACTCCCCTGAAAGGCTGAAACGATGTCGTATAACACGCGCGGTGCAGATGCTGACGTGGACGATTTCGACGAGTACGATCCGACGCCGTATGGTGGAGGCTACGACCAAGTACTCACCTACGGGCGTCCTCTCAAGCCGACCGATGAGACCTACTATCCCTCTTCACCCTCATAGTCGGCGTAAAGTTTGGCTGATCACAGGACAAGTAAAGGTTCTTCACCAACACTTCTTTTGAACCCTCTGGCACCTTCAAGCTTATGCTACTTGTGCTAAAGTACATGTCTGTTTCATTGGGATTTCCATCTATGTAGTCTCTAGCTAGCACTTGTTTGTTTCTCACTTATTCACCATCACCTGCCATTGCTAAAACCTTTCCCTCTCTTTTTTTTTTATAGCCTGTTCAGGGCCGGCTGAATAGGTGAGCAAAAGATGCAATCGCCTAAGGCCCCAAGTAAAAAAAAGGCCCCCAAATTTTAACCAATAGGGTTATTTATAATTAATAAATAAAATAATTTTTTTTCCCATATGAGAAACAAATAAAAAAGAGAGAAAAATGTAACGTTTACAATATTTTTCATAACACTTTTACAACTAATGCTAAGTAGTAGGTTGTTACAACTTGTTATTAATGGCAAAAAAATAATTATAGTGATATTTTCAAAAAGAAAACAAAAAACAACTTAAAATCTAGGATTTGTTGTAAAAAAATATTATGAATATTGCACTTCTTAAAAAAAATTAGAATAATAATAAGAGGTGAGTTAGCAAACTTTTACTAGTTTTCATCTAAGTCTATCACTAACCCCACTCTTTTACTTACCACTACAATCTGCCACATCAATAAGTATGAAAAATTTTGTCAAGTATTTTCTGTTTATAAAATTTCTATAAAAAGAAAAATTCTATGTAGTTCATGTTAATTAGTAGTAATTTTGCATTTAAAACAAAATAATCAATTTTCGCCTTAGGCCCCCAAATATATCAAGCCGCCCCTGAGCCTGTTGCACTGTAAATAATAAAAGAGAGAAACAATTTATTATAGGCAAGATAGTGATCGTTATCAGGTTTGTAATGAGCTACAAATTTGACTACTATTCATCAAGAAAGAAACATGGATATAGTGACAATCATATATAGTTTAATAAGAATATTTGATGTGAAGTTCTTCTATGCATAATGTTCTTTTTGTACGATGAATCAAAAAAAAAAAATGTTCTTTTTGTACGAGACTCTCCAAATAGCATTAAATTGTTCAAAATTGACGGTTTGATTGTAAAACAAAATTTTCCAAGTGCTTTCGTGTCAAAGCGGGATGATAGAATTGTACGCAGTGAATAGAGATTCTAGGAACACAATAAGAGAAGGGATGCGCCAGTTCAAGGCCTTGACCCAAAGCCCACATTTTTTAATGGTTTTTTTTTTTTTTTTAAATGAAAATTTTAATGGCTTTACTCCTTTATATAAAGGCACAAAATTGTAGAATAATGCTAAAAATATTACAAATTTATGCATATAAAGCTCACAAATTAATTCATTTAAATTAACCTTCATTTGATTAGTATGAATTAAATTTGTTTAATTGATATTTAAATATTAAAGACCCCACTTATATTTATTGCCTTAGCCTCGAATTATATGGTGTCGACCTTGGGGGAACTAGAAATCACCTAGCGATTACAGTTATGGAGCCATCGTTGTTGCATATAATTTTTTTTATACAAGATTGAAATTCTACTCTAACCTAATCTAAATGTATATATATGTGAAGTTCCCTCCTAAAGACTTGAACCCCAGCCCTTACCCCCCACACCTCACAAGCACTTAAACTTGTGGAGTAACCATTGCACCAAGGGTGTATGGTGATATTTTAAGAGAAGTGGGGTTGGTTCCTGGTGAGTTATTAATAAATTTTAGTGTTTTTTTTTTTTTCATTTTATTTAAGAAATAGCTTAAAACTTGAATTCTTTTCATCTGCTTTTCTTATCTATTTCATTGAGTGATCCACTACTTTTTTTTTTTTTTTTCCAGTTAGGTTTGTGATTAGTGTCCATGCATTGAGCACTACGGTGTTAGGCTTACTAAATAGACTTTCTGTGAGTATTGAAAATTAAGTAAGGATATGTGTGTGTGTGTGTGTGTGTGAGAGAAGGGGGGGGGGGGGGGGGGGAGGGAATTCTTAGGTACTCCTAGAGCATAGAGAAATGATGCTCCCCTTCTCTCACATTCATAGTGAACCCTACCGTAAATGTGAGGTAGAGACAAACCTAGGATTTTAAGCTAGTGGGAGCCGAAGTATAAAGAAAAAAAAAACTCAAAATCGGTGTTCATATAGTATTAAAAAATTATAAATGCTCAAAATTGTTGTTTCTAAATACATTAAGATGCAATCATTTACCAACAAAGAAAAAAACAAAAAACAAAATATATATTTTTAATTTCCGCGGGTCTTACTGTAACAGGTTTGTCTGGAAATATACGTACCCATATTTTTCTGCCGCGACGTACTTTTTGTGTCATTGCTCGCCGTCTTGCTTCTATTTGTCTAGACATGATCCACGCGAATTCAAGTGTTGACTAGAAATTTTTTATTTTTTATTTATTTGGTTGAAGTTAGAGCATTCACAATGGTATTGCTAAACATTTTAGCTTTTAGTACCATAAAAATCTACTTTATCTATTTTATCACCTCACTTTACAACAACCAATATCAAATATTCTATTTTATTTTATTACTTCATTAAAAATAATATAAACAACTCATTAAAATAATAAAAGAAGAGTTAGAATTTGAGTTTTTTAATTGAAGGAAGAGATATAATCTTAATAAAACATTGTATTTTATTTTTAATAACTTGCTACAGTCAACTGGTATTTATACCAGTTTACTGTAGTTGCAAAAAATTTAACTTTGGCTTCTCCAATAACATATGATTTTTGGATTCTTTGGTGGTAAAATTGTTTTTTTTTTTTTTTTTGGGTAAAATACAATCACCATTGTGAATGTTTTTATTGTTTTTGTTAAGTTTTTAGGTTTGATAGTTGCTATTTTGATGACATTAACTAGGCTTATTGAGGAGAATGGGAGTTTTTAAGGTTTTGTAAGAGAGTCCAACTACAAAATAAAATATATAATAACTTTAAAAAAAAAAAAATTTGGATCCAGGGGGGACTCGGACCCCCACCTGGGTCTGTCCTTGGTGAGAGGAGGGAGCACCATCCTCCATACTGAGGGAGTACCATTTTTCATGTTTCAGAAGTACCTAAGAATTACTCGTGTATATGGAGGAGAGGATTGTACACTTTATTTTTATTTATTTATTATTCTATCAAACCAATAAGGAAGATTTATTCAATGTTAAGTAGCGAGGTTGCACACTAGTTAACTTTAGCTGATTATCGATAACCACTCAAAATGGTCTAATGGTACCTCTGGGTTAAAGGGAAGGGGATAGTTAGTAGAGGCAGTATTCTAAACACCCTAAAAAAAAAAATGATCATTGTCTTTTTTTTGAAAAGAAGCTCATTATCTTACTGATAGTCTGATAAGGATCAGATAACATTTTCAATAACAAGACATTTACGAAAACGCCATTAGCTCATTATCTTTTTGCCGACCAATACCAGGAAATGATACAGGCGCCATTAGCTCATTAGCTCCTTGCCGACCAAGATATTTTCAATAACAACATTGTTTTGAATATTGATTGTTTCAAGCAACTTAGACGAAAAAACGATTGGTACAGCCGCCAGTGCCGCTACCGCCAGATCTTACCTCATCATATATGTAATCTTCAGGCAATTATTGAGTATATCCAGAAGATCAAAGTCAACAATGTTTAATACTCCCTCCAATAAATTTGAGACTCATTTTCATATGTGGGTTTTTATTTTCATGATTCCATGGTTAGGGCTTAAGAAAAAAATATTTTGTTTCATACTTATTAGATTTTGATACCGGTAACATAATATCATTTGATATCAAATACATTTTCCTAAGGTATGGGGATTTAAAGCATGGATGTATTTATCAGAAATAATTAGAGGTGTGAACTAGTTAAACTACAAAGTTATTATTAGAATTTCTCTATTTTCATCACCCTACTATTTCTCAAACTCTATACTAGTAGGAATAGCTTCCATGCCCAAATTTGAGAAGGAAAAAACACAATTAAAAATAGTACTCTGGTTATGTAATTTATTATAAACCCGGTTTGAAACACTAGTATTACTATTTTTGTGTGCGTTCTAATAAGTATTACTGTTTATTAAAAAAAATGATAGTCATTTGGATAATTTTTTTTTAATTGAGTCATAATCATGTTACAACTCATCTAACTTTACTATAAAAAAAATGGTAGTCATTTGGATAATTTTTTTAATTAAGTCTTTATCATGTTAGTAGTCATATGGATAATTTTTTTTAATTGAGTCATAATCATGTTACAACTCATCTAACTTTAACTAATGTTATATATGTAATAACTTTTTATTAAATTAATATTTTGAATACCTATATTGGATTGCATGTTATCTACATTATTAACGCATATGCCAAATTTTGTGTTAGTTGTATAATATATATATTATATTAAAGTCGAAACACAATTAGAATTCACTATAAATTCTAATTGTTATCTAATTTTGCGCCACTTGTCCAAATCATGATTCAAAACTTTTTTAAAATAACAAATACCTTAAGAATATTGGTATTTAATATACTCCAATCCTACTAACATATTACTATTATTGGAACCCATAACATTTAATATATTATAATAATTTATTTATGGGTCATGTTAACGGATGCTCTTATGGAAATCATTAATAAACTATAATCGAAAAGTTTTGACATTACTTTCATGGAAAAATATAAAAAAGCTATTAACAACATTTATTATTTTATTATTCTCTCAATAAAATGTTACTAAAAATAGTTTCTAAACTAATACTCTAAAGACTTTGGTTAACATTTCCCTTTATTTATTTACCTAGTCATGTTATATAAAGAAATATGATTGGTTAACTAAATACAATGACATTTTCTGCTTCAAAAAGTATAGCGCCAACCATCATCAATGACGTTTTTCATATATATTTTTTCTTTCAAACCACCAATGAGGCAATGACTTATGTGACACAATAACATAAACATTTATGGCACGTTTGGTAGACTGTAATAGGTACTATAATGTAATAAATATTCCTATGGTTTAGCTATTCAATAGTTTGGTTATGTTTTTATTACAGGAAATAGTCATTCCTTATGAATAACTATTCTTTAAAATAAGGAATAACTATTCCTTTCTAAAAGGAGTGTAATAGTTATTCCTTAGTGGATGTAATAACTTCTAACATTAATATATTTCCAAATAAATAAACTTTCTATATCCACCTAACAATTATGGAAATAAAAAATCATCAAAAAATAACTCATCTCTCTAAAATTTAAAATATATTATTTTCTAGGAAATATAATTGTATGAATGAGATATTTCCTAAAATAGATCATAAGTTTTATTCTAATGTCACAACTCACAACCAAACTAATGAATAGGTTTAGTTATTCAATAGTTTGGTTATATTTTTATTACAGGGAATAGTCATTCCTTATGAATAGCTATTCTTTAAAATAAGGAATAACTATTTCTTTCTAAAAGGAGTGTAATAGCTATTCCTTAGTGGATGTAATAACTTCTAACATTAATATATTTCCAAATAAATAAACTTTCTATATCTACCTAACAATTATGAAAATAAAAAATCATCAAAAAATAACTCATCTCTCTAAAATTTAAAATATATTATTTTCTAGGAAATATAATTGTATGAATGAGATATTTCCTAAAATAGATCATAAGTTTTATTCTAATGTTACAATTCACAACCAAACTAATGAATAGGTTTAGTTATTCAATAGTTTGGTTATGTTTTTATTACAGGGAATAGTCATTCCTTATGAATAGTTATTCTTTAAAATAAGGAATAACTATTCCTCTCTAAAATGGGTGTAATAGTTATTCCTTAGTAGATGTAATAACTTCTAACATTAATATATTTTCAAATAAATAAGCTTTCTATATCCACCTAACAATTATGGAAATAAAAAATCATCAAAAAATAACTCATCTCTCTAAAATTTAAAATATATTATTTTCTAGGAAATATAATTGTATGAATGAGATATTTCCTAAAATAGATCATAAGTTTTATTCTAATGTTACAACTCACAACCAAACTAATGAATAGGTTTAGCTATTCAATAGTTTGGTTATGTTTTTATTACAGGGAATAGTCATTCCTTATGAATAGTCATTCTTTAAAATAAGGAATAAATATTCCTCTCTAAAAGGGGTGTAATAGCTATTCTTTAGTAGATGTAATAACTTCTAACATTAATATATTTCCAAATAAATAAACTTTCTATATCCACCTAACAATCATGGAAATAAAAAATCATCAAAAAATAACTCATCTCTCTAAAATTTAAAATATATTATTTTCTAGGAAATATAATTGTATGAATGAGATATTTCCTAAAATAGATCATAAATTTTATTCTAATGTTACAACTCACAACTAAACTAATGAATAGGTTTAGTTATTCCATTACAACACATTTTATTCCCGGTAATAAAGATTACCATTCTTATTGTAATCCACATTCAGTGTACCAAACGTACCCTTAGTTTTAATTAAAAAACGCACTCATACAGAATAAAACATTAAGAATATGTGTACTACAAATAGGACTTCTGTTCACAAATTTCAGTCTTTCACCACCATTACACAACCATTTTAGAGAAAAAAAAAATATCGAAACACAAACACATAGAGATATAGAGGCAATGGCTGCTAGTGTTGGAAAGGAAGTGAGCAACAAGCAGCTGATATTGAGGGACTATGTCACCAGTCCTCCCAAAGAATCAGACATGTACATGAAAACTAGTACTATCAAATTGGAGATCCCAAATGGATCAAAGGCAGTTCTGTTGAAGAACCTATACTTATCATGCGATCCTGTTATGCGGATTCACATGAATAGAGTTGAAGATTCGATCTTCACTTCCTATACCCCTGGCTCAGTAAGCCTCTATTTTCGTGTACACATATACAGTAATACACACAACAATTTTTACAACAGTTGAATTAGTAAATTTTAATTCGTTCTTACTTGGGCCTATCACAATTTGACTCATCGACAATTGTGAATTATTTTTTGTGAATTGTTTTGTGACTCTCTCTCTCTCTCTCTATATATTGATCATTTTTTATTATGATGTAGATATGACTATTAATGCAAATTGATTGGTAATAAGTTTTGAGTTTTGAGCTAGCGATTATGAATTGGTGCAAACATGCAGGCATTATCTGGGCATGGAGTGGCTAAGGTTTTGGATTCCAGACATCCAGACTACAAAGAAGGTGACTTTGTTTGGGGACCAGCAGTATGGGAAGAGTACAGCCAGGGACGGAGCCACATAGTGGCTTGTGGGGGGCCTCGGCCCCTGCAAAAAAAAAAAAAAAAAAAAAAATTCCATTAGAGTAGGTAGAAAAAAAAAAATTGGGCCCCCTCATGCCCAATTCTCAACTATTCTCCCAAGCCCAACTCAAATATTCTCCCAAACCCAGCTTTAGTTTTAGGCCTTATCACCTTATGTACTCCAAATAAAACAAGCTGGCCCGCTTAAGTCCAAACACTAAAAACAAAACTTCACTTTCTCTTCAGCTCAAAAATCCACCCACTAACCCACGAAATCCCTTTCTTTACTTCTTATTCTTTTGTTTTGTCTTCTTTGATACACTTTCATTTGCACTGGTACCGTTGCCTACCTACCAGCCCCCAAAACTCCCGTCCTCTGTACTCACAGTCCGAAAAAAAAAATAAAAAAAAAAAAATCCTGACCAATTTTTTCTTTCTTCATCAGCTTTAGTTTTGAAACTTGGTGACTGGTGAGTTTTCTTCTCTTTCTTAAGCATTAGACATTCATCTCTTTTTAGTGTCTTTTTTTTATTTTCTCAACTATCTACACCTAAATATTCACATGCACTTTATATTTTCATAGATTTTTAGAGAAATACATGATTGAAGGCATGGGGAGATTGTTTGTGATGGGTCTTGAAGGGAAGATCTAAAGTTGGAGGCAGTCAGGCAGAGGCA
Organism: Quercus robur; assembly: GCF_932294415.1. Lineage (NCBI taxonomy): Eukaryota > Viridiplantae > Streptophyta > Magnoliopsida > Fagales > Fagaceae > Quercus > Quercus robur. The sequence continues at coordinate 3,182,790 of NC_065543.1, read as the reverse complement.
GTAGGTATTGCCACACGAGTGACCCATCTTTGCACTTTGTGAAGACAAAGTTTTTAAGGTAAAATTGTTTTAATTTATTACCTATTTTTGATTAGTTAGATATCATGTGGCTGTAGATGTGGCCGTGGGTGTTGTTAAATTGTTTGGTTTATGTTGTGTATCAATACTTGTGTGTTTAATTTTTGTTTTTGTTTGAGGGGTTATTATTAATTAAAGTTGTATTAAAAATGGATTGTATGTTTAAATTATAGTGGAAATTTTTTTTTTCTTGAGTATGAATAACATCCATATAACTAAGTAAAAATTTCTAATTAAAATTTTATTTTTTAAACTTCATTTCAAGTTAATTTTTGAGTCATATTCTTAAAGCTAAAAGAATTATGAGCAAATGAAAAACAATTGATGCATTCTTTAAGAAAAAAGATGTTAGCAATTCAGAAATTAGGACACCTGTGGCTGTAGAAACAAATGTTGATACTTCATGAACACCCTGACCCCTCCAAATGTTCAAGAATTCAATTTGAAGAGAAGATCATGATCCAGGATCACGTAAACAAATATGTGAATTCCCTATCAACAAACAAGATGAAATCCGACGAGCTTATCTCAAAGAAGGTCCATATCAACCTAAAAATATAAACTATCCATACAATGATGATACTCATCGTCGTCGATTTCAACCTTCATGGTTCGAATCGGCCCTCCCATGTAAAAATTCCTGGCTACGCCCCTGAGTACATGGCTTTATTTCCTAGTTACAATCTAAAAATTGAAAATTATATAGATAAGCATTTGATCTACTAACCCTTGATCTAAGCTCGGAGGCTATGTTACAAGGTGGGAAGGTGTTAGACACCCATCTTACCCGGTGAAATCGGTCTTCTAGATTATGGTGGCCAACATTCATATCATATCATCCAATATGTCAATCAATTTACATGTTGAATTTAATGTGTATGCATGTGATAAACCCTAATTCAATTTATTAAGTATTGCATTTGAATTGAAAAATAAATTCTAGTGAATGTGTGTGGATGGTGATAACCTAGATTCAAGGATTTGAAAGAATTATTAAACAAACATGTTTTTCATATTTTTGATGTGGATTTAAAATTAAATCTAGTAATATGCATGAATATGTGATGAACAATCAAGAACATGTGAAGAACACATAAGAACAATTAAAAATATTCAAACATATTCAAGGAAATTATCATGCTTTAATCTTAAATTTTCATCATGGCAATATAAACAAACAGTTAGGGAAGGGGATTATACCTTCATGTAAGATCCATATGGTGAAGGAAAGGACTCTTGATAGAGGTCCTAAGAGTGGAGGAAAAGAAGAGCTAGGAGAGGGAGAATGAGTCTTACTCAATACCTTGAGTGTCAAGAAGACCAAGATATAACAAGACTACTCAATTTCATTAGAATTCAAGAAAAGAGAAGAGAGAGGGGTTTTTTTTATCTCTTTGGAATGAAGGAGAGGGGGGGTTTATATAGTAATGGTGGAGGAAATATGAATGAAATGTCATTTAATGAGGGTTGACAAAGAATCATGAACCTAGACCTCATTTTAACCTTGGGAGAAATCTGGTGCATTAAATGGAAAGATTGGTGGGAGTGAGGAGCAAGTCAAAATTCGGTTTTCCCGTAACTGCTGTAATAGCCTGTAGAGCCAACTTCGAATAATCTTATTTGACTCAATTCTGATCGAAATTGTCTCATTCTTGTGCTCAAATTGAAACCCCGGATGTTTAGTTTCTGGGAAAAATAACTTCATTCACAAATTTAAAATATTCTGAGATATATTAATGAAATGATAAGCAGAGATCATTTGTTAGAAAATGATTTTAGCATAATTAACATTAATAGGTCCCAAATTAACTCGCAATTAACATTAAATGACTCAAATCACTCCCATTTCAGATTTAATTGGTTCCAAATTTGCCCTAATTAAAAGATAATTGTACAAATTACTTATTGAATAATTAATGTTTAACTATCTAGTTAATTAGGAGTATGCAACTCTACTATAAAATGTAGTCCTAACCAATCAAATTATGACACATCATCGTTCTCAAATTGATTATACTTATAACCAATTGAAATCAATTGTTCATAATCACACATAGTCAGACTCAATTTGTGACAGTGCATCTCAGCCATTAGAACTTGATTTGATAATAACTTTCAATCTGATAGTCCGATTAGGGCTTATGACCAGTCGATTTGATCGTTACAACATCAAAATCATTTTAGCAAAATGAGATAAATGATCTAGTGACCAGAATAAAGATGCATATTTTTAAGGTGAAATTACCCTTTTACCCTCCATGTAAGGTTAAATGTGAGTTGCAAAATAGGGTGTCAACAGGAACCTGTTACATCTGAGCATATAAGCACTAAGCAGTACTAGTGGTGGCAAAATCTGACACGAATTGCAAACCCGACACGATTAACTCATTTATAAACAGGTTATGGGTTGAGGCTAAACGGGTTCGGGTCATATTCGGGTTAACACGGCTAACCGGTTTAATAAACAGGTCGTGTTCGTATTTAACATGTGAACCTGCTGACCCATTTAGCTTATAAAGTTATTATTTATTTTAATATTATTGCTTCATTAATGGTTTTTTTTTATATGTTTATTATACTATTTATAGTTATAATTGTATTTTAATTTTAGATATATAGGAATTGATAAAAATTATAAATGTTAGATATGACCTATTAATCAAATAGATTATTAAATGGGTCATTTGTATTGACCTTTACATGGCTTGTTAATTAAACGAATTGAACGTGTCGGGTCAGGTTGACCTATTTAATAAATAGGTTGTGTTCGGGTTGAGGATTCCTAACACGTTTACTAAACAGGTCAAATTCTAGTCAACCTATATAGCTGAATACTCATGGCTCAACACGACATGAACCCGACCCGCGAACACAAATTGTCACCCCATTGCAGTACCCCATATCACTGCATTATGATCTGTCTAAGGTTAATATAATTTTATTTCGATTTGAATACATAATCCTTAAAGGAAATTGTGCGGAAACAACTTTTAATCAAATTAAGATTTGTATCATGTGAAGCAACTTTTAATTAGTTCTTTAAGATTTTTATCCATTTAGAAATTATAGGAGAAGAAAAATTATATATTTTTTTTCTTAAAATCTAAAAATTTTAAAAACTTACAATTTGGTGAAGTCACTTGCCGCAACCACTCCGTCTAAGTCAAACTTTTATTATATATAATATGATATAATATGATATAAGAGATTGTAGTTTCTTTCATAATTTTTTTTTTAATTTTTTATATCAGGTCTTTTATACTTAAAAAAATAATAAAAAATAAAAAAAATAAAAAAAAAGAAGAAAAAAAAGGTCTTTTATATCAGGACTTTTATACTTGATTCTAAAAATCAAAAAGGTCTTTTATACTTAATTATATTTTGTTATTAAATAAAACGTTTTTTTTTATACCCTTACCTAACACCCACCGACCCACCCACGTATGACCCTTTGTTTTTTGGTCTTTTTGTCTCATCCTTACTCTAGAGATTCTTAAATCCCAATGATCCCACGGAAGATGATTTTATTTTGTTTGAACTTACCAAACTTTACCAATTGTGAAAAAAAGTTTTTTTTTTTATATTCAAATTCAGGATTTGAATATAAAATAAATAAATAAATGAAAAGTAAATACACCACTTTTTAAAACCAAATAGGCCCTAACTTTATTTTTGTTCATTTCAATCTTCTAAGTTTCAAATTTTATTCAAAGAAGGTCTTTTTATCAACATTTGTTAATTTTTTTTGAAAAAAAATTTTGGAATATATTTTTCAATCGTTAATTGAAATTTTTTTAATTAAAATTTTTGAAGAAAAATTTAAAAAATAAAAAAAGAAAAAGAAAAAATAACCATAACATTTAACAAAAGATAATGAAAAATGCTTAATTAAATAAACTTGAAAGTTATAAGACTGAAATAAAAGAAAACATAATTATAGAACTGAAATAAATTTTGGTAAAACATAAACAGTATGTTTTGCATTTTAACCAAAAAATTTTCTTACCCATTCCTGAAAAAAAAAAAAAAAAAAAAAAACAAAAAAAAACAAAAAAAAAAAAAAACAAAACACAATAAAACAAATGCAAGCTGGGCCCATCATGTACCTCATGTGCCACAAAAATGTAACATTGGACGTCTTGCTGCCACTCCTTATCAAATAATATGACTCACACATTTCATAACAAAAGAAAAAAAAATTGTAGCATAAAGATTAAGATATAACTTATATCCCATTGCACACCTCTAGATGAGTATGCTGTATTACATGTACAATCATTGTAACTTCATGGTATAGGCATACACATAGAGGCTCATATTTTAGAATTGAAATCTTAAGAAAACTTTACTCTATTTGCATGAGTCTAGATGTCAAATAGAAAGGGAGATGTTAAGTGAAGGTGATATAACAAATTAGTACTTCCAACTCAAATGAATTTGAGTAAAAAGATTCAAGACAGGTTCTAGGTCTACTTCAACAACAAAACACTTTATTAAGGATATAAAACTTTATTGTTACCAACAAAACCCAATACCCAAAAGAAAATACATTTGCAGTATATAATCCTCCTGGACCTAAGAGTTTTTGGACCCTGAAGTTGTCTACAAAGTCATTCATTCACGAGCAACTACCACTACCTGTTTTCCAACATTGCGGCCAGTGAAGAGCCCTATCAGTGCTGCTGGGGCACTCTCGAGGCCTTCAGCTATGTCTTCCACATAAGTAATCTTCCCCTCTTTGATGTGAGGCAGAACAAACTCCAGAAACTTCGGATAGAGGTGGTAGTATTCAAAAACAAGGAATCCTTCAATCCGGATCTGTTTCCAAACCACACTCATTAAATTGTGCACACCTTCAGGCTGCTCAAGGTTGTACTGTGAGATCATTCCACATTCAGCAATGCGGCCATGGGCCCTCATGTTGAGTAGCACAGCATCAAGCATCTTTCCCCCAACATTGTCAAAATAAATATCAATACCTTCTGGAAAGTATCTGCAAGAAAACACAGCAACTCTCTAGATTTAAGCACCAGAAATACAAATGAAAGATCAGTCACTCTTGGTTTTTCAAGCACATAGAGTAGAACTTAAAAAATAAGTATAGAGACAAAACATCTTTCACAACTGTTGACATAATCTGTTTTATTCAGTGCATGATAAAAGTGGCGTTAGTGGTGGTATTATGTAAAAGAGATGTCGCTCTAATCACAACATTCTATGTTTAGCAATAGAGAAGAAGTGGTATCAATCTCGGACTTAGATAATAGTGATGTTGTTCTAATTGCAACAAGTCATATCAGCAATTGTGAAAATTGTTGTCCTTAGCAATACACTCCTCTATTTATGTTTGCATTTTTTTTTTTCCCTCTACTAATTTTTTTTCCTTTTTTTCTATTAATTTAAGCATGCACTAAGTGCATTTTTTGAACACGCAACCTCACTCTCAATCTCATTATTATGGGACAAGGAGGTGCCAATTGAACTATAGTTCATTGTTATTTATTTTTTTTTTTTCCTTTTCTATAAAATAAAATAAGCACAATGTTTATTAATTCATGTACCAAAGTGTATTGAACCCAGCTTACAGATTTGAGTAATCCCCTGTTTCCAGTAAATGGGCTGCCTTGTATGACATGAAAATTCAAACTAATCACGAAAACAAACCATGATAGTTAAATATAATGATCACTGCAGTAATTACTACTAACCTTTTTAAAGCTGCAGCTAAGTCAGGCTCTTCTTTGTAGTTGAAAGCATCATCGAAACCAAACTTGTTCTTCAGCAAATCGACCTTATATTGCAGAAAGGATAGATGGAAGCAACAAAAGCAAACAGAAAATACAGCTGGTTAATGAGGTTGCACGCTGGTCAAGTAATCCAACCCCTAAATAAGATCTAAAATTTCTTATGTATGACAATCAGCAGTCATAGGATCAATAATCTACCATGACCGGTGGAAACAGATACAAACTTACAAAGTCAATTTGGACACAAACCTTGGGTACCAAACAGGGCCACTCCCATGTACTTAAAACAAAACTGATACTCGAATTAATTATATAAAAAATGTGTTCAGAAATGTGGCGGAATATGTTTGCATGCATAAGAATCATTAAGAGAAATTTTTTTGACAATGATGTCTATGAAGAACCTTTTTAAAAATAATTAATTAATAACAAGAATGCATGACGCCAAAGATCAGGCCTTCATGTGAGGACAAGTGCCTTCCATCTAAATCAACATATTGTGGATTCAGGACAGTGAATCAGCCTCTCCACACACACAAAAAAAGGAGTTTGGTTGCCTACTAAGGTTGTATACAAATCACCTCTCTCAAACTTCACAAAAGTGGGAGCTTTTTGCCTTAAGCATGACACCAACATAGGTATGCCTATGTATTATCGGTATGTGTTGGAAATGTATTGGCACCAGTGTTGTGTCCACTTGTGTGATTCAAAAATCATTTTCTCTGGTGATTAAGAGAATGAGTGCTCTTTATCAAGGAGTTCCAGATGCAGAATATCACCCATAGAACTACTTTTGACTATTTACAGATGAGATGAATGAGACAATTAACCATACTATAAAGAAAGATGCAGCTACTATGCTAAGTTATTGACACACTGTACCCTCATGATAAGATGACTCACCTTTTCTTTGCTTCCAGCACTTCCAACGACATGGCAGCCAGATAGCTTGGCAAATTGTCCTACAAGTTGACCTACTGCCCCTGAAGCTGCTGAAATGAAGACATGCTCTCCTTTCTTAGGAGAGCAAATCTCATAAAAACCAATATAAGCAGTCGTACCGGCCATACCTACATATAATGAAAATGTTCAATGAGCTTTGAGCACCAAGGAAAACATAGCACAATAAAATGACAAGCAAAATTACTTTCTCAGTTGCTATATCCAGTCTATAATGTTTTTCCTTAATATGAGATGGACACAATCTTCAAAAAATACGGATAAAAAAATTCTTCAGCCTGGTAAGTCATTGATGCCGGGCTCGCCGAAATATTCGTCAAAGTTAATAAGTTCTCTTTAGGACAGACAACTATCACTTCATCAAATTTTGAAAAGAAAGAACCACATAGGATTGGATCAATTCATATTCTACATAACTCGAGAGAAAAAAGACAGAGAAGTCAACTTAACTAAGAACTGTGACAGCCACTGGGGGCAGGCTATTTCAAAATACTGAGGTGCATGAGATTATTTTACACAGATCAATCATTTAAAAGACAATTAGCTCATATCAACAGTTTTCTATAGCAATTATTAACTGATTTTGAGATTATTGTCACTACAAAATTGACATCCACACACACACACACACACACACACATATATATATATAAGTACTGGTGATATATTTAATTAGTACTTAGATTCCACTATACTATGCTTATGCCAGTTTTCTTGAATTAGGGCCACTACATGTATTAATGGAAACATTAATTCAGAAAATCCCAGCTATTCATGTAGGCAAGTACCACCATACATGGTGCAGGGGTTCAGAACTGCACTTTTTTTAATAAAATTTTTTAAACCTCAATCTAGATGCTACTTTTTCTAACCATGCATTTTCAAAAAGCTGAAAAATAAGCCGGTACCAACAGGAACATTTAACACTGAAGAATATGTGGCATCACTCAAGTAAATAAAAAAGAGGATGATAATTTTCAACTATTTCTCCGGTTTTGGCACAGCCAAACATCTATATAAAACAAATTTTGAAGTGGAAACCCAAAAGCATAATAAAAATAAATAACAAGGGGTGGGGGTGAGCTTACCCAAAAGTCCAGTATAGTAGGAGAGAGGCACATCAGTGTGATGAATTTTAAACAGACCCTGTGTTTTTGTAATGAGACTATATTCTTCCCATCCAGTCATTGCCCAAATCAAGTCGCCTTTCTTGAAGTCTGGATGCCCAGAATCCAAAACTTTAGCTACTCCATATCCAACAATGGGCTGCATAGTTTCAACATCAAGGTCATCAATTTAAGAACCCCCTTGACACAACATCAATCAGGTAAAAAACCAATCAATCATAGCGTTGTTTAAAATTAAGCTTCACATCTTTTTTTTTTATTGGTAAATTATAAATACAGCCAAAGAGACATGAACCAATACCTCATCCTCTATCCCAATATAAGCTTCTAGTTGACCAAAAGATCTCTAACTTTTATAATCAACAAATTATTGACAATTTAACTTCAATCCTGATGTGGATTCTAATTAGGTCAATTGGTAAATCTCTTGTCATCAAATAAATAACTTGGGTTTAAACCCTGCCTATACCAAACCAATTGATGTCTTAGCCTTTTCATAAGGAGCTAATTTTAAAATTTGACAACCACTTGTAACTAATGATTACAAATTTTTTTTTATTGGGTTCCCATGGTCAAGGTATAACTAATAATCAAATACAGGAAAACAATTTGAGAACATAGAAATTCAAAACATATGACTATTTTAATATTTATATGTGCTTGACCTACAAATCATGGGATGCAGACACTTCAGCACAGAAAATAGCCCAATAAATTGCAACTTTCATGAACAAGGATCTAATAAAATAGTAGTATGTACAAGAAAAATTGCATCTCGACTGAAGTGAATTCCACCCCATGAAACAATTAAAAACAATATTACCCCTTTAACTCACAAATTTCAAATTGGGTTTTCTGTTTTCACATACAAACAGGAAGAAGAATCTCAATTCTCTCACCCACCTAATCATTATCTCTGAAACCCAAAATTCCATTCCCAGTTTCACACAAAACAAGCAGAAAATTACACCAAGAATTCCAACAAAAACACACCATTTTCACCCAAAACAAACAGAGAATATACTAAAAATTCCGTTCCAAGCATCAAATCATGCATATAACTCCAAAAATGTACAAAACTAAAAATTGCAACTCGAATGAAATCCACTCCATGCAACAATTAAAAAGCAATTACCCAATTAACTCACAAACTTCAAAGAACAAAAAAAGTTCCCTTTTTCTTTGGAAAAAGAATCTCAACCATCTATGCATCATCTCCAAAACCCAAAATTCCATTTCCAATTTCACCCAAAACACAAATAGAGAATAATTCTAACAATACCATTGTAATCATGCATATAACTTCAAAAAAGAACAATAACTTGCAACTTGGATGAACTCCAACCCAAGCAACATAGAAAAAAAAATTACCCCATTAACTCACAAATTTCAAAGACCCAACAAAAAAAAAAAAAAATGTGATTCTCATCTAAGCATTATATCAAAAACCCAAAAATTCCATTTCCAATTTACTAATTTCATTAGACACTGAATCATACAACTCCCCAAAAAAACATCATTAAAAACGTGAAAAGATGGTGGGACCCACTGACCGAACCAGGTTTGAATGAATCGACGTAGGACTGACTCCCAGGAGTGGGCTGATCCATACGAGGACGCATGTAAGGATCGCAAGACAAGTACAGATTTTTAACCAGAATAGCATTGGAGCCTTCAGGAACCTTCAATTTTATGGTCCCAGAAGTGCTCACGTGCATGTTTGATTCTTTAGGCAAACCTGACACATACTCCTTAAAGAGCACTTGCTTATTGGTCACTTCCTCAACACCACCACCACTCGCCATTGCCAAAACAAACCTTGAGGAAGTGTCTCTCTGTGTGTGGATACAGTTAGAGCAATGACTTTCTGAGCGAGTTATGAGTTACAATACTGATTCCTGAAATATTTATAATAGTAAACTGAGTGTGGAAAATGTGATAAACGTTAAACGTGCGCCACACAGTTGGATAATTTGACGGGTCCGCTGAATGATTCTCCAAAACAAAAACAAAAAAAAATAAAATAAATAAAAATGCTACTTATGGCTACAACATTTTTACAATATTTATACAACAAATCATGGTAGTTTAGTTGTTATTAGTTCAAATTTGAGACTAACACTAAGATTACTTTTTTACTCCAACAATAACAACCAGTAACAACCTGCCACTTAGAATTTGTTATAAAAATATTGTAAACATATTCTTTCTATTAAAAAAAAAAAAAAGTGGTTAGAAAGGGTACAATTTTGCAACTTTTAATCAATTTGTTTTGAATTAAAATATTTTTTGGTAAAATATAGTCAAATTTGTAAAATGTTTTACTTTTGAAATTTTGGTAAATTTTTTTTTTCCAAAAACATATTGTGAATTCTCATCCCCCATTTGGTCACATGGTCACCAGTTTAGTGGTTGAAGACATCAAACTAGGGACTAGCACCAACGGTCCAGGCTAGTGAATCCTCTCAGGCAATTAGTGTTGGCGATTCAGTGGTAGGAAACGTCTTACCAACAATTGCGGCCATAAGTTTGATAGTCGAAGATGATGCCTCAAGACTAGTATCAGCGGTTCGATGGACAAAGATGCTACACTGCAACTAGTACCAAAGTTCCAGTAACCGAAGATGTCATTTTGTCAACCGGTGTTGGAAATTCGGCCACCAAAGATATCACTCGATAGTCTAATCACTAGAGCTACCACTATAACTGCCAGTTCCAATGGTCTAGTCACTGGACCTTCGACACTAGTGGCTTCATTGTCGAGTTATTGGTTTTGGTGGTTTACTACAAAAATTTTATATGTTATACTAAATACTTGAAAATATTTTACTCAAAACAAACATAGCATTTGTGGAAAGATGTTTGTTTCCTGACTAATTTGGAGTTATCTTGCTCTAAGTCATGAAGTATCTATTAAAGAAACTGTATATTTTTTGAGTTTTGACTCCAAACTAATTATGTAACCATTAAACGAACTATTCGAATATGGTTTTAGTCACATGACTCTTTTAATGAGTCATATAATTTGTTTAGAAAATACACATGGTGACATAGAGATTAGAAAGTATTACAAATCACCATTACATATCATACTTGACAACCCATCTATCTATCTATCTACTTATAATATAATATATTATAAAAGTTGGATCTCACAATTGGTTGATGCACACAACATTAACAAGTGATGCAGTCTTCTATCTATTTAGAATGATGTGGACAAATAGTGCCACATGACAAGTAGCAATTTGTCTACAACATAACATTGACAAATGTCCATTTTTCCAAACATACTATGATGACATGTCATCTCTTCTTAAAACTAAAAGGATTATAAAGAGATTTTATTAAAAAAAAGATTATTCATTTACTACTAAATTCTTCAATTTTTGTTTCTCAAAAAAAAAAAATCCTTTCAATTTTTCTTCTTCTAAAAAGAAAAAAAAAAAATATATATATATATATATCTTTTCATTTTTTTTCTAGCTCCATTTGTTTCAATGGAAAATCTTGTGTAAAAATAGTTTTCCATGTTTTTCAATATTTTGTAGTATCTAAAAAATGAGTCAAAGGAAAACTATTTTTAGTCAATAAAAAAAGTATTGACTTATTTTTAGAGATTGTTTCCTACCATTTTTTTTTTTTTTTTTTTTTTTTGGAATACAACTCTATCTCACCGCAAACTAAATAAAAGAACTTAGAAGATTTTTTTTTTTAACTCATTTAAGGTTGCTACCAAATATAGAAAAATGTGATAGTTTTGTAGAAAATACTTTTTGGCAAATGATCCATTTTCTAAAAAACATTATCACTGAAACAAATAGAGTGTAAAAAAATTTATTTCATTATTCCACCTCTATATATATATTTGCTATTTACTATTCATATTTGATCATTTGATAATGAATCATATAATCATATAAAAATAATAATAATATCAATCACTTACTGGTTATAGCCTATAAAGTTTGCATAAAATCTTAAAAAATAAAATTTTTATAATTAAAAAAATTAAAAAAAAAAAAAAAAAAAAAAAAAAGACAACATTATTTATATTGATGTAATAATAGAATATTGAACCTTCTTAAAATAGGCCTAATTCAAATAATTATAGAATATTGATCCTTCTTAAAATAGGCCAAATTAATGAGTACTTATATTTACTATTCCTTTTGAAAAGCCTGGCACTATAATGAAATTTAACATGTCAGCAATTATTTTAGTGAGATTTTTGTGACTATTCACATCTAGGTCACATAATTTACAATTTTATAAATTAGGCACATGTCAAATTTATTGCTTAGTGCAATTTTTCACTTTTGTTTTACTTTCTAGGCTTCTAGCCTTCTACTACCTTTTAAAATTACCAATAAAAGGTTAGTCATTTTTTTCTTTCATTTATTTCAAATTACCTATTGTATTAGATATTTAGTTTAAAGTAAATAAACCTCTTACAATATAAAGTTATTTTAAATTGGAAAGAAAAATTTTCAAATCTCAACCATTATTGAGAAATCCATTATATTTCAAGTATTAAAAAGTTCCAAACGTAAGTTTCAAAAAAAAAAAAAAAAAAAAAAAGTTCCAAACGTAACACTTTCTTGTTGACCTAAACGTCAAACAAAGTTTACTAATTAAGCACATTTAATTCAATTACACTAATTTTGAATAATTTTCAAATAACTCTCATACCTTAAGGCATATACAAACTTTTTTAACTTTTGAGTTCCAAAACAATCTAACAATTTGTAGTTTGGCCACTGAATAAATGTTAAAAAAAATCAAGTCAATCAATTGTTACAGAATTATTTTCCAAAATATACACTAATACTTTTTCATTTTAAACAACAATACACACATCTTAATTAATGTCATGTGACTTGAAAAATTGTTTCCTTTGTTTCTAGCTCTAACCTGAATCGCTAATTAATTTGATGTAGTTTTTTGGTGTGATTACTTAACCATCACCAACACCAACACCACCCTCCTCATCTTTCTCCTTCTTAAGAACACACCAAATAATAGGATTTCTAAAATAAATAAAAATTTTATCCATCAGTTTTATCAAATAGATTGTACACATGTAATAAAATGCATGGCTATTGATATTCTATTAAGTTAAAGTAGACTTGCTAGCATCTTAGGCAAACATGTACAAAATTGTAGCAAATGTGTACAGATTTATATTGGTAGTTCAATTTAAAATAGTAATTGCCCTTTATGTATATACTTGTTATAATGTCGGTTTGCATCCATACAAACCAACAATAGCAAAACAATGTTCAAATTAATAACCATATATAGCAAAAACCTAAATAGTTGTGTTAGAATTTAGAAATGACTTAACAAAAGTGTCCTGTCCACTCGTGTGAAACTTGCTAACTTTTCTACTCCTGACATGGGCGAAATTTATAGGAAAGATTCCTAGCATATTGAGGAAAAAAATTTAGAAAGATTGCCATGCTGCACTAGTTTTTTTATACACTTACAGAAAAGATTTTTACTAGTTTTGCAAACTGTTGAACAGGCTGACCAACTGCCCCAGAAGCTGCTTAATTGAAGACATGCTCTCCTTTCTTAGGAGAGCATATCCCATAAAAAAAACGCCATAAGCAGTTAAACCAGGCCTACGTATGAAAACTTTAAATAAGCTAATTTTGATTGGTGATTACAAAACTTCATGGTATACCGTACACATGGAGGTCATATTGGAATTGGGATCCGAAGGAAACTTTAATCCATTTGCATAAAGTGTTACTCCATATATCAAGGTGAGAAAATAATTAGTATTTCCAACTCAAATGCGTTTGTGTAAAAAGATTCAAGACAAGTGCAAATTATGAATTTCTTTGACTCCAACAACATAACACTTCATTAAGGAAATAAAATTGTTGTTACCAACAAAACCCAATAGAAGTTACATTTGCAGTAGATAATCCTCCTAGACCTAGAGGTTTTGGACTATGAAGTTGCATACGAGGTCATTCATTCACGAGCAACTACCACAACCTGTTTTCCAACATTGCGGCCGGTGAAGAGCCCTATCAGTGCTGCGGGGGCACTCTCCAGACCTTCAGCTACATCTTCCACATAAATTATCTTCCCTTCTTTGATGTGAGGCAGAACCAGCTCCAGGAACTTTGGGTAGAGGGGGTAGTATTCATAAACCATGAATCCTTCTATCCGGACCCGTTTCCCAATCACAGTCATTAAATTGTGCACACCTTCCGGGTGCTCAAGGTTGTACTGTGAAATCATCCCACATACAGCAATGCGGCCATGGGCCCTCATGTTGAGGAGAACTGCATCAAGCATCTTTCCTCCAACATTCTCAAAATAAATATCAATGCCTTCCGGAAAGTACCTGCAAGAAAAACACCTCAACCCTCTAGATTTGAGCACCATGAATGCCAATAAAAGATCAGTCACCCTTGGTTCCCCAAGCACACAGATTAAAACATAAACAATAAGGGAATTTTTTTTTTTCACAAATGCTGATATGATTTATTGTGATTGGTGTACGATAAATCACAGTGGGCCATATTGGCGATTGAGAGAAAAGTTGGGCAAGAATTGGACTTAGATTAAACATTAAAGTGGTGTTACTCAAATCACAACAAGTCATGTCAAGCATTGTCAAAAATATTGTTTCCTTAAAATTACACTCCTCTCATTATGTTTGCAGCATTTTTTTTTCTCTTTTATTTTTTCCTTTTTTTATTAGTAAGTTGCTCACACACTTAGTAGGTTTAGAACTCACAACCTCACTATCAATCTCATTATTAAGGGAGAACGAAGTGCCAATTGAGTAATAGCTCATTGTCATATTTTTTTACTTCCTATAAAGTAGAATGAGCACAAAGTTGTTAATTCGTGTACCAACAATAAGTGTAATCAAACCCATCTTACAGATTTGAAAAGTACCCTGTTGTAAATGGGCCGCCTTGTATGACAATGAAAGTCAAACTAATCCCTTAGGTAAACCACGTTTCTTGAATTAAAGTATCATATATGAGGGAATGTCTTCAATATTGAGATAATGGTTATTAACAGCTTTCTTCAGTAGAAACTAGAAACCATAGATTCTTAGTCAAGTCTCATGTGATAGTTACAGATATTGATTACTGCATAAATTACTACTAACCTTTTCAAAGCTGCATGTAAGTCAGGCTCTTCTTTGTAGTTGAAGGCCTCGTTGAAACCAAACTTGTTCTTCAGCAAATCAACCTTATATCGCAGAAATGATAGAGGAAAGCAATAAAAGCAGAGTCAAAAAAATGCTGGTTAATGAGGTTGCACACAGGTCAAGTAAACCAACCCCTAAATAAGAGTAAAAAATTGTCTGAGTATGACAATCGACCACGATCAGTGGTCCAGTGGAAACAAATAAAAAGTCACTTTTGACAAAAGTCAAAAACCTTGAACCAAACAGAGCCACTCCCATAAACTTAAACATAAGTGACAGTTACATTAATTAAATATGTGCTCAAACATGTGACGGAATATGTTTGTATGCATAAGACACATAAGGAGAACGTTTTTTGATAATGATGACTATTAAAAACCTTTAAAAAATAAATAAATAAATAAAATTAAAAAAATAAAAATAAAAAAAAAATTAAAAAAAAACTCAATAACAAGAATGCATGACACCAAAGGTCGGGCTTTGGTGTGATGGCAGACACCTTCCATCCAAAGCAACAGACAGTGGGTTAAGGTCTATAAATCAGTCTCACCAAAGCAAGGGAGTTTGGTTACCTAGTAAGGTTGCACATGAATCACCTCTCCCAAACTCCACACAACACCAGCACAGTTCTATGCTTATGTAATCTTGGGATGAGTGTTGGAAATGAGTAGGCACATTGTTGTGTCTACTTGTGTGAGAAATAGAAAAATCATATGCTCTAACCATAAGAGAATGAGCGCTCTTTATCTAGGAGTTCCAGATGCAGAATATCACCCATAGAACAACTTTTGACTGATTACAGATGACTTGAATGAGAAAATTAACTATAGTGTAAAGACAAATGCAGGTACTATTCTAAGTAATTGACACATTGAACCCTCATGATAAGCAGACTCACCTTTTCTTTGCTTCCAGCACTTCCAACAACATAGCAGCCCAATAGCTTGGCGAACTGTCCTACAAGTTGACCAACTGCCCCAGAAGCTGCTGAAATGAAGACTTGCTCTCCTTTCTTAGGAGAGCAAATCTCATAAAAACCAGCATAAGCAGTCATACCGGGCATACCTACATATAGTAAATATGTTAGATGAGCATTGAGTACAAAGGAAAACATAGCACAATAAAATGACTAGCAAAATTACTTGCTCAATTGTTATATGTGCCCTAATAATGGTTTTAATTACTATGTGATAGCCACAATCTCCCCCACTCAGTGCCCCCCAACCCCCGGGAAAAAAAATAAAAATAAAAACCTCCAGCCTGGTAAGTCAATGATGCCAGACTCACCAAATGCTTCAATGGTAAATAAGTTCTCTTTTGGACACACAACTAACACTATTAAATTTTAAAAAGAAAGAGGCGCATAGGGCTGGATAAATTCATATTCTACTTCACTAGAGAGAGAGAAGTCAACTTAACTAAGAACTGTGACAGCCACTGGAGCAGGCTCTTTCAATATATAGAGGTGCATGAGATTACAACATTACTAAATTAACATCCTAGATCATGATTACAACATTACAAAATTAGCAATTATTTAATGCT
Organism: Quercus robur; assembly: GCF_932294415.1. Taxonomy (NCBI): domain Eukaryota; kingdom Viridiplantae; phylum Streptophyta; class Magnoliopsida; order Fagales; family Fagaceae; genus Quercus; species Quercus robur. The sequence goes on along the minus strand of NC_065543.1, from coordinate 3,166,147 downwards.
TTTGAGATCATAGTGACTACAAAATTAACATCCATGATCATGATTCCAACATTACTATTTGAAAATTTTACGCTACTCATATACTATTTCCCATGGGTTACAGCCCCTACATATTTCAATGGAATTGCAAAATTGTGCTCAATTTCTTATGTGGCAATTCCGCCAAGATCTCTTCTTTAGTTGGGGGACGGAATTCAAATTCAGAAAATCACAGCTATTCCTGTAGGTCAAATATCACCATACATGGCACAGAGGTTTGAAACTGCCCTTCAAAATACACTTTTTTAAACCTCACTTTAGTACAATTTTTTCTAATAGCACATTTTCAAAAAGCTGAAAAATAAACCATGCCAAATGAGAATATTCTAAATATATAACACTGAAAAACTGCTTAATATTCTTAATGTGTTTCCTTAGTCTTGCATATGGCATCACTCAAGTACACAAAAAGAGGATAATTTTCAACTGTTTTATGAACCTTTATAGTACTTATCAAAAAAAAAAAAAAAAAAATTCAACTATTTTATCTGTTTTGATGCAGCCAAAGCATGATAAAATTAATTAAATAAATAAATAAGAAGGGGTTGGGGTGAGCTTACCCAGAAGTCCAGTATAGTAGGAGAGAGGCACATCAGTGTGATGAATTTTAAACAGTCTCTCTGTTGTGGTAATGAGACTATATTCTTCCCATCCAGTCAGCCCCCAAACCAAGTCACCTTTCTTGAAGTTTGGATGCCCAGAATCCAAAACTTTAGCAACTCCATAACCAGCAATGGGCTGCATAGTTTCAACATCAAGGTCATCAATTCAAGCACCCCCTTGACACAACATTAATCAGGGGAAAAAAAACAATTAATCATGGTGTTGTTTAAAATTAAGCTTCTAGTTTTTTTTATTTATTGGTAAGTTATAAACACAGCCAAAGAGCCCTGAATCTCAAACTTTTATAATCAACTATTTTTATAGAAAATTAAACTTCAACCCTAATGTTGGTTCTAGTCAACTCAATTCATACATATCTTGCTATCCAATAAGGAACTTAAGCTCAAATCCCGCCTACGCCAAACCAATTGGTGTCTTGGCCTTTTCATAGAGAACAAATTTTAGAATTTGACAACCACTTGTAACTAATGATTACAATTTGTTTTTTAATATAAACAATTTAAGAACATAGAAATTCAAAACATACGAGTATTTTAATATAATATATGAATTTGACCAACAAATCATGGGATTCAGACATTTCAGCATAAAATTAGCCAATAAATTGCAACTTTCATGAACAAGGGGAAACAATAAAATAATATAAAGAAGAAAAATTGTATCTGGAATGAAGTGAACTCCACCCCATGCAGAAATTACCCCCATCTCTTTTTTTATATATAAATAAGCAAACTTTTATTGAAACAACAAACAGAATTTACCACATTTACTCACAAATTTCAAATTGGTTTTGCTTTTTTCACATACAAACAGAAAGAAGAATCTCAATTCTCACTCACCTAATCGTTATATCGCCAAAACCCAAGAACAAGCAGAAGATAACAACAAGAATTCCAAGACAAACACACCATTTTCACCCAAGAACAAACAGAGAATAATACTAACAATTCCTTTGCAACCATCGAATCGTGCACATAACTCCAAAAAGGAACAAAAAATTATGCAACATTAAAAATTACAAATACCCATTAACTCACAAATTTCAAAGAACCAAAAAAAAAAAAAATTATTTAAAAAAGAAAAATCTCAATACTCAACCATCTAAGCATTATCTCCGAAACCCAAAATTCCATTTCCGATTTCATTACAAACACACAATGAATAATGTAACTCCCCCGAAAAAAGAAAAAGAGGTGGGACCCACTGACCGAACCAGGTTTGAAGGGTTCGACGTAAGTCTCATTCCCAGGAATGGGCTGTCTCATACGAGGACGCATGTAGGGATCGCAAGACAAGTACAGATTTTTCACAAGAATAGCATTGGAACCTTCTGGAACCTTCAGCTTTATGGTACCAGAAGTGTTCAAGTACATGTCTGATTCTTTAGGAAAACCAGACACATAGTCCTTCAAGATCACTTGCTTGTTGCTCACTTCCTCAACACCACCACCACTCGCCATGGCCACAATCCTTAGCCCCTCTCTCTCTCTCTCTCTCTCTCTCTCTATACTGTTAAGAGCAACGATCGTGTGAGAGTTATGACTTTATTCTCTTCCGTTTCAGTCTGGTACGATGATTTTGGTCCGTATTTAAATGTGAAAACTCAAATTATTTTTTTTTGTCCTAAATTATTTTTTAATTTTTTAATTTTTATGGGACGTATATGACATTTTAATAGTACTATTTTTCATTAAGATCATCCGTAGTAGATGTTGCAAAAATTATATCATTTTATTATATCAAACGTCTACTTTATTATTTTACCACATCATTTTACAACATCTCATTTATTAGATATTTTATCATTCAATTCTATATATTAAAATAATATTTACTACACATTAAAATAATATTTACAACTGTTCAACACAATCAATAGCCATCACACTGTTGCCAACAACCAATAGCCACCACCACACAACCACCACATCTTCTACAACCAAAAACACAACTCAAAGCAAATCCAAGCAAATCCAGTCAAATTCTACAACAAACAACCATAACCCCAACCCAAACAACCCATCAAATCCAGTCAAATCCTTCACGACCTAAACAAATCCCAACCAAACCCCAACCCAAACAAATCTAGCCAAATCCTCCGCCACCCATCAACTGCCTCAACCAATCACCGACCCAAAACCCCAACCCATCAACAAACAAACTCAAGTAACCACCGGACCAAAACCCACAACGCTGCCGCAACCAACCTCGACCCACAATGCCACCGACCCAAAACCTTGACCCACAACCCATAGCCCACCAACACCAAATCGGAAGCCCCACCACCACCTCAACCACAAACCCTGACAAACCCACTGCCTCCACACCCTGACCCACACCCACTTCCAAACCCAAAAACTTCATAACTCAGACTCCAAACCCACCATCTTCATCGCCGTCATCATCATCGCTGACCCATACAATAGACCCACACCGACATCGCCGACTCATAGCCTAGCCCATCCAAACTCACCCACCTCCGTCAAAACTGAACCCATCAAAAAAAAAAAAAAAAAAAAAAAAAAAACAGAAAAACCATTGCTAGAGAGAGATCGGCATGGAAGTGATCGTCAGCGTGGGCATGGAAGAGCAGTGAGGATTGGGGTAAGAAAGAGAGGAGAGGATTGGGGTGAGAGAGAAAGAGGAATAAACAAAGAATATATCATATGCCACACACATTCCGTACCGTGGCAAATTTGTGACTGTACTGTAGCATGTTGCAAAAAATATGAGATATGGCACATCTGATAAATGAGTCAATTGGTGTTTGGTGTGGGATATGTGTCAAATATTTAGCATTTGGCACATATCCCACATCTACTGTGGGTGCTCTAATAATACGTTTTTCTTATTTACTTCGCAGTTTTGTTCTTTCTCTTGTTTACTTCATAGTTTATTCATGCATGACATGATTTTTTTTATTTTTACTTGTATATGTCATATGACATATTATATTATGTAACAATGACATTAAAAATATATATTATATTATTTTTAGCAATAATTCCAAAATAATATATCAAAATAAGTCGATATTAAAATATTTGGTTCTAATAAACGAGGAAGTATACCCTATTACGGGTGTATGCTTCCTCTCTCTTACAACTTGGTGGGACCCATAGCTAGTGAGTCCCACCAGCTATGAGAGGGGAGAAACATACACCCGTACCAGGGTGTATTTTCTCTTAATAAACGAATTGAATCGGGTCCAAAATGATATATTTAAATTTTTGATTTTACTTATAATGGCGTGGTTTGCATGCATACAAACTATCAACAGCAAAACAATTTGAATTAATACCCATATATAAAAAAATTTAAAAGAAAAAAAGAAATTAATACAAAACAACCAAATAGTTGTGTTAGAATTGACTTAAACAAAAGTCTCCAATCCACTCTTGTGGAACATGCCAACTTTTCTTGTCTTTTTATTGGAAAGCAACCTAGTTTATTGACTAAAAATAATTAATTAGATTGCAATGCTTCACTAGTTTTAGAGAAGTATTACGATTACAACAAATCAGAGATGGTAAATTATTATTACTTCTAATTTAAATTCACAACTTAAATTACTTTTTTGCTCATTCATAACAATCAATAACAACCTGCCACTTAAAATTTGTTGTGAAAATTTGTTAGATATGCTATAAGCATATGGATAATAATTGTTATATTAGGATTTAGTTAGTTAGTTACCATTCCAAGCATGTTAATGACATTTTACACATGTTGGAATTATTAATACACATGGGGAATAATAGAACCAATAGAATAAGGTCATGATGAGATTAGAGTTAGTCTCCTATAAATACACGATTGTAATTCAACATTGGATCATTGAATAATAAACCAATTGCTTAGTGCATTAGAGCTAGTCTCTTTCTTTCTCTATGGAGGGTGACTACATCGAATTAAGTCAATTCCCCTACAATTCATACCCGTCCCCATTAGGAGCACCGGGTATCTAACAAGTGGTATTAGAGCTGTTAATCTTAAAACGAGCGATTGTGACTGAAGAAAACTTTTGAAAGAAATACAACAAATGGTGAACAATGTTTCAGAAAATGTCAAGGCTATTTTAGAAAAGCTCAAGGTCTTAGTTGAATCTAAAAAGGCCATGAAAAAAGAACTTTCAAGATTGCAAGAGGATCTTGAGAACATGACGGAAGAGGAGTTACAATCTCTTAATTCGATGGAACTCAAAGAACAAATCAAGTTCCAAGAATCTATTGCTGTTGTTGCAAGTCGGGACATTGATTTTTCTGTCAAAGTGAATGATGATATACATGTAAATGTTGCCCTTGAAGTTCAGTCCAAAGAAGGGGCATGTTAGGGTCGCTGGCGGTTAATATTGGTGATGAGTGAAGGTTGGTGGCTGGTTAGATTTGAGAGAGGAGTACATTTGTGATTAGGTGGGCAGAAGAGGATTGATTGTATGTGGCACTACCTATTTTTTAATTTGTAAAATGCTAATGTGGCATACTGATATTAGAGGGGGTAATAAAGAAGGGTTTTACACTATATTTTTGTCAAATTCAGACTCATTTAGTTTATAATTCTAATTATGCATACTTAAAAACTACACTAAATTTTTTGTTAAAAAAAAAAAAAAACTACACTAAATTTTCCTGATAAAAAATAGGAAATTTGAATAAATTAATTGATTTAAATGGGAAGAATGTATTGCTAAAATTTTATTATGATTATGACACAAACTTTAATTTTATTGACATTTTCATTATCATATAATTGGGAAATGTTTATAATGCTATGTTTTGAAATTGAACATATATAGATATAGTAAGAAATTAACATTCTGTCCAAAAAAAAAAAAAAAACATATTTATTGTTTGATGGTAAACACGACAAAAATGCTTACCAATTTTACTTATGTTTTTTTTTTTTTTTAATTGTGACTTTGGTTTTTTTTTTTTTTTTGGGGTCAAATTTCAAAATCTACGCTCTAAGTTTCACTACTTTTCATTTCAATCCTTTAATTTTATATTTTTTTCATTTCAGTTCTCTAAGTTTTAAAATTCCTCAATTCAATCCTCCATTAACTTGTTATCTAGTATTGCCGTTAAATCCCCCAAACTACGCCGTTTAGCCCTTAATTTAATATTTAATATATTTTTTATTATTTATTTCTTAATTTACAAAAAACGTTAATTAAAATAAAAAAAGCCCAGAAATTAAAATAAAAACAAATGCCTATACAGCATCATCCTCGTCCCCTTCCCCTTGTAAAATCAAAAAAAGAACCCACCGCAAAATCCTTATCCTAGCTTGAAATCTGAGAGATTGAGAGGGAGAAGGAGATTCGGATTGAGAGGGAGAAGGAGATTGAGAGCAAGAGAGCCTAGAGGGAGAGACCAATCGAGAGAGAGAGAGAGAGAAACAGTGGGATTGGACATCTATTTTATATGTGGAAAATTATTAGTTTACATTGTGGTTTTCAACTTCTGATATGGGCGAAATTTATAGGAAAGATTCCTAGCATATTGAGGAAAAAAAAAAAAAAAAAGGATAGCCGTGCTGCACTAGTTGTTTGTACACTCAAAGAAATTATTTTTACTAGTTATGCAAACTGTTGAACAAGCTGACCAACTGCCCCAGAAGCTGCTTAAATGAAGACATGCTCTCCTATCTTAGGAGAGCATACCTCATAAATAAACGCCATAAGCAGTTAAACCAGACCTATGTACATAGTGAAAACGTTAAATAAGCTATTTTTTATTAGTGATTACAAAACTTCATGGTATACACACATGGAGATCATATTGGAATTGGGATCCGAAGGAAACTTTACTCCATTTGCATAAAGTGTTACTCCAGATATCAAGGAGATATGTCAAGGTGAGATAATAAATTTAGTATTTCCAACTAAATGAGTTTGTGTAAAAAGATTATGAATTTCTTTGACTCCAACAATATAACACTTCATTAAGGAAATAAAATTGTTGTTACCAACAAAACCCAATAGAAGTAACATTTGCAGTAAATAATCCTCCTAGACCTAGAGTTTTTGCATACAGGGTCATTCATTCACGAGCAACTACCACTACTTGCTTTCCAACATTGCGGCCGGTGAAGAGGCCTATCAGTGCTGCTGGGGCACTCTCCAGACCTTCAGCTACATCTTCCACATACGTAATCTTCCCTTCTTTGATGCAAGGCAGAACCAACTCCAGGAACTTTTGATAGAGGTGGTAGTATTCATAAACCATGAATCCTTCTATTCGGACCCGTTTCCAAACCACAGTCATTAAATTGTGCACACCTTCAGGGTGCTCAAGGTTGTACTGCGAAATCATCCCACATACAGCAATGCGGCCATGGGCCCTCATGTTGAGTATCACTGCATCAAGCATCTTTCCCCCAACATTCTCAAAATAAATATCAATGCCTTCTGGAAAGTACCTGCAAGAAAAACACCTCAACCCTCTTGATTTGAGCACCATGAATGCCAATTAAAGATTAGTCGCTCTTGGTTCCCCAAGCACATAGATTAAAACTTAAACAATAAGGAAAAAAAACATTTTTCGCAAATGCTGATTGGTGTATGATAAAAGTGATTTTAATGATGAACCCATCATCCATGTAAAAGTGATGTTGCTCCAATCACATCAGGCCATATTAGCAATTGAGAGAAAAGTTGGGTAAGAATTGGACTTAGATTAAAGTGATGTAGCTCAAATCGCAAATCGCAACAAGTCATGTCAACCGTTGTCAAAAATGTTGTTTCCTTTACACTCCTCTCATTATGTTTGAAGCATTTTTTTTTTCTGTTTTATTTTTTCCTTTTTTTATTAGTAAGTTGCACACACACTTAGTGGATTTAGAACTCACAACCTCACTACCAATCTCATTATTAAGGGAGAACGAAGTGCCAATTAAGTAATAGCTCATTGTCTTCCTCTCTTTTTTTCCTTTTTTTTTTACTTTCTTTAACGTAGAATAAGCACAAAGTTGTTATTCGTGTACCAACAATAAGTGTAATCAAACCCATCTTACAGATTTGAAAAGTACCCTGTTGTAAATGGGCTGCCTTGTACAATGAAAGTCAAACTAATCCCTCAGGTAAACCATGTTTCTTGAATTTGAATATCATATATAAGGGAATGTCTTCAATATTGAGATAATGGTTAATAACAGCTTACTTCAGTAGAAACTAGAAACCATAGATTTTTTAGTCAAGTCTCATGCGATAGTTGCATATATTCATTACAGCATAAATTACTACTAACCTTTTTAAAGCTGCATGTAAGTCAGGCTCTTCTTTGTAGTTGAAGGCCTCGTTGAAACCAAACTTGTTCTTCAGCAAATCAACCTTATATTGCAGAAATGATAGAGGAAAGCAACAAAAGCAGACAAAAAAAATGCTGGTTAATGAGGTTGCACGCAGGTCAAGTAAACCAACCCCTAAATAAGAATAAAAAATTGTCTGCGTATGACAATTGACCATGACCAGTGGTCCAGTGGAAACAAGCACAAAGTCACTTTTGACAAAAGTCAAAATCCTTGAACCAAACAGAGCCAGTCCCATAAACTTAAACATAAGTGACATTCGCATTAATTAAATATGTGTTCAGACATGTGACGGAATATGTTTGTATGCATAAGACACACAAAAAGAATTATTTTTGATAATGATGACTATTAAAAACTTTTTAAAAAAGGTAAAAAATTCAATAACAAGAATGCATGACACCAAAGGTTGGGCTTTAGTGTGATGGCGGACGCCTTCCATCCAAAGCAACAGATAGTGGGTTCGGGTCCATAAATTAGTCTCTCCAAAACAAGGAAGTTTGGTGACCTAGTAAGGTTGCACACGAATCACCTCTCCCAAACTCCACACAACACCATCACAGCTCTATGCTTTTGTAATCTTGGAATGAGTGTTGGAAATGAGTAGGCACCATTGTTGTCTCTTAGTGTGAGAAATAGAAAAATCATATGCTCTAGACATTGAGAGAGTGAGTTGACGCAGGACAACCAGAACAAAATTGAAACAACAATAAAATAAAGGGATATGACCTAGGAGTCAGCACCTAGGCCTTGTTTGGAATCAACACTAAGTAGGGAAACCACTAAGAGTCAGCACCTAGGGTAGACCTGGAGTCAGCACCAGACCAAAGAGAGACCAAACGGCCATTTCTTCATTCATCAAAATATCAACTATCTCCTCAAGGAGTACAATAAGTTGCATATAAAGAATTGCTAAACCCTAGTTCTAATTGGCTAGGAAACCTTAATTGCCTTATTACAAAAATAACCTTGCTTTCAAATTAAAATACTAATAGCCCAATAAACTAATAGGATTTAAGACATAAAAATATAATTGACTTGCAAACATAAATAATACTAAATAATAATCTTCTTGTGTCTCCTGCATCATGAGTGCTCTTTATCTAGGAGTTCCAGATGCAGGATATCACCCATAGAACAACTTTTGGCTGATTACAGATGAGTTGAATGAGACAATTAACTAAAGTGTAAAGACAAAAGTAGGTACTATTCTAAGTAATTGACACATTGAACCCTCATGATAAGTAGACTCACCTTTTCTTTGCTTCCAGCACTTCCAACAACATAGCAGCCCAATAGCTTGGCGAACTGTCCTACAAGTTGACCAACTGCCCCAGAAGCTGCTGAAATGAAGACATGTTCTCCTTTCTTAGGAGAGCAAATCTCATAAAAACCAGCATAAGCAGTCATACCGGGCATACCTACATATAATAAATATGTTAGATGAGCATTGATTACAAAGGAAAACATAGCACAATAAAATGACTAGCAAAATTACTTGCTCAATTTCTATATGTGCCCTATAATGGTTTTAATTACTATGTGATAGCCACAATCTCCCCCCACTCCCCCCCAAAAAAAAACCCTCCAGCCTGGTAAGTCAATGATGCCAGAATCACCAAATGCTTCAACGGTAAATAAGTTCTCTTTTTGGACACACAACTAACACTATAAAATTTTGAAAAGAAAGAGGCCTGAATAAATTAATATTCTACTTCACTAGAGAGAGAGAAGTCAACTTAACAAAGAGCTGTGACAGCTACTGGAGCAGGCTCTTTCAATATATTGAGGTGCATGAGACTACAAAATTAACATCCATGATGATGATTACAACATTAATAAATTAGCATCCTAGATCATGATTACAACATTACAAAATTAGCAATTATTTAATGATTTGAGATCATAGTGACTACAAAATTAACATCCATGATCATGATTATAACATTACTATTTGAAAATTTTATGCTACTCATATACTATTTCCCATGGGCTACAGCCCCTATATATTTCAATGGAATTCAAATTCAGAAAATCACAGCTATTCCTGTAGGTCAAATATCACCATACATGGCGTGGAGGTTTGAAACTGTACTTTAAAATACACTTTTTTAAACCTCAGTTTAGATACAATTTTTTTTTAACAGCACTTTTTCAAAAAGATGAAAAGTAAACCATACCAAATGAGAACATATAACACTGAAAAATTGCTTAATAATCTTAATGGGTCTCCTTAGTCTTGTATATGGCATCACTCAAGTACATAAAAAGAAGATGATGATTTTCAACTATTTCATCTGTTTTATTGAAACCAAACATCCATATAAAACAAATTTGAAGTGGGAACCCAAAAGCATAATAAGAAAATAAATAAATAAGAAGGGGTTGGGGCGAGCCTACCAAGAAGTCCAGTATAGTAGGAGAAAGGAACATCAGTGTGATGAATTTTAAACAGAGTCTGTGTTTCTGTAATGAGACTATATTCTTCCCATCCAGTAATTCCCCAAATCAAGTCACCTTTCTTGAAGTCTGGATGCCCAGAATCCAATACTTTAGCTACTCCATATCCAACAATGGGCTGCATAGTTTCAACATCGAGGTCATCAATTCAAGCACCCCTTTGACACAGCATCAATCAGGGGAAGAAAAAACAATTAATCATGGTGTTGTTTAAAATTAAGCTTCTAGTCTTTTATTTTTATTGGTAAGTTATAAAGTCTTGAATCTCAAACTTTTATAATCAACCATTTATAGACAAAACTTCAACCCTGATGTTGGTTCTAATCAACTCAATTGATACATATCCTGTCATCCAATAAGGAACTTAAGCTCAAATCCCGCCCACACCAAACCAATTGGTGTCTTGGCCTTTTCATAGAGAGCAAATTTTAGAATTTGACAACCGCTTGTAACTAATGATTACAATCTTTTTTTTTTAATATATAAATATAAACAATTTAAGAACACAGAAATTCATAACATATGAGTATTTTAATATTATATATGAATTTGACCAACAAATCATGGGATTCAGACTTTTTAGCACAAAATTAGCCCAATAAATTGCAACTTTCATGAACAAGGGGAAACAATAAAATAATATAAACAAGAAAAATTGCATCTCGACTGAAGTGAACTCCACCCCATGCAGCAATTAAAAACACAATTACCCCATTAGCTCTTTTTTATTATAATATAAATAAGTAAACTTTTATTGAAACAACAAACAGTATATACCCCCATTTACTCACAAATTTCTAATTGGTTTTGATTTTTTCACATACAAACAGGAAGAAGAATCTCAATTCTCACTCATCTAATAGTTTATACAAAACCCAAAATTCCATTTTCAATTCCACGCAAAACAAGCAGAAAATAACACCAAGAATTCCAACACAAACAAACCATTTTCACCCAAGAACAAACAGAGAGAGAATAATACTAACAATTCCTTTCCAACCATCGAATCATGCATATAACTCCAAAAAGTTTTTTTTTTTTTTAAATGCAATACTAAAAAATACAAATACCCATTAACTCACAAATTTCAGAGAATAAAAAAAAAAATGTGGGACAACTTACCGAACCAGGTTTGAAGGGTTCGATGTAAGTCTCATTCCCAGGAATGGGCTGTTTCATACGACCACGCATGTAGGGATCGCAAGACAAGTACAGATTCTTCACAAGAACAGCATTGGAACCTTCTGGAACCTTCAGCTTTATGGTACCAGAAGTGTTCAAGCACATGTCTGATTCTTTAGGAAAACCAGACACATAGTCCTTCAAGATCACTTGCTTGTTGCTCACTTCCTCAACACCACCACCACTCGCCATTGCCACAAAACTTAGCTTCTCTCTCTCTCTCTCTCTGTGGAACTGTTAAGAGCAATGAACGTATGAGAGGTATTACTTACAGTTAGTATTTATAGTAACAAAGTGCAGAACAAAACGTTATTTGCTCAAAAGTCATCCCATGGTCCTCCAAGTTTTGTATAGTGTTGGATAAGAGTTGGACATCAGGTTTCTATAAGGTAGTTTTATAGACATGTTCACTTAAGTTAAAAGTATAGTTTTTATCTTTTATAAAAAATAAAAAATAAAAAGTTATTTTTATTCTCTTCCGTATCATTCTGGTACAATGATTTTGGTTCGCATGTAAATGTCAAAATTATAACTAGTATTTTTTGTCCTAATTTTTTTTTTTTTTTTTTTTACTTTGCTTGTATATGAAATTTTAATCATATTACTTTTAAGAGAAATGTTAAAACAATAAATGTTATTGATAGTTTTTTATATTTCTCATGAAAGTTATAAGGATAAAGTTTGGAGCCCAAGCCCGAACCGCACGAGATCCTGGTCCAAAAAGTCCAATACAATGAATTTTGTAGAGTATGTGTCAAAGAACTAGGATTAGATGAGTAGAGCAATGGCTTGCATGGAGGTGAGGAACAAACAGACAAGAATAAAGCTACTATAGTAAAAAAACCTCTGTCCAAGGAGACTTGGGATTTTATTTATGATTATAGATCATTACCTTAGAGTTCTTTTGGATGCTACTGTATTATCACCTCTCTTTTTCCTTCCCTACTTCATGAGGGCTTCTTTGCATTATATAGGCTCTTTCTGATCATCTGAACTTTACACTTGTTGATTATCTAGACCTCCACTTGAGCACCCATCCCATCAAACACCCCTTTCAGTCCTTTGTGAGTTGCGGCAGCCAAGGCAACACTGTTCAGGGGTCTTTTCCACATTAATGCGGCCAAAAAAGCAGTTATAATGCATTTAATGTGGTGGTGGCAGACTTTCTTTAGATATTTTGAGCTTTCTTCCCTTTCACGTGTTCAGGGGACGTACTTCAACCACTTGACTATACACTTGGTCTGGGTTTACCATGTTCGAGGAGAAGTTCCTCCTCGGACCTTCTTCCCTTTGTCTCCCAATGATGAGGCTTGTAAAGTAGATCACCTAAGTCATGTTTCTCTCCTCGAACTTGTTAGTGTCCTCGGATAAGGCCCAAGACCCAATACATTATTTTTGGGCCATAGCCCCCACAATAACCCCTCAAAACTCCAGTTTTTCTCTCCATCCGAGGAGAAAAGTAGGTTTTGATTTTTTGGAGAGATAAGATCAATTATTTTTTAGTTCACACGTGTGTGAGTGGTTGCTTCTGACGCGTTGTAGATTACGAGGCGCTATTAATTGCTCCAGACGGTTTTGTGTTCCCCCATCCAACGGCAAAGCGTAGATTCAACGGCTGGCAATCCTCCTAGAATTTTGAGCGAGAGCAACCTTTCCCCTCCTTTCCTGTTATATAAAGCCTTGAAGAAACTCTTTTGCCTTTCTTTTTTTATGAACATCCAAGAACTTTAGAGAACTTCAGCGCCCAGTCTTCCTAAAACACACCAGACCTTTGAGTTCCCATAGACATTCCTGTAAGAAGTTTTTTCTTGAGAGGTCAGAGATTATTGTACAGATACCCATAAGTTCTTATTCTTTTACGTTTCCCCATTTTCATCTCAGCATTCCTCCTCAGCCCTTCAGTTTATCTAGATGGGTAAATTCCAGCGTTTAGTAGATACACCGCCGCCATGGAGGCTTTTAAAGCTAGGTACCGCATTCCGCCGGGGGTGGTTTTGACTTATTGTCCTAAGGACCGAGTACTGACTGATAAAGAAGTGGGTGAAGTCGTCATTCCCATGATTGCTTTTATAGAGGGAGGAATAACGCTTCCCATGCGTAGGATCACCCAGGATTTCCTGCTTAACCATAGGTTGACACCTCATCAGTGCGCCCCAAACCTATTTAGGGTCTTGGGCAACATAGATGCCCTGAACGAGTAGATGGGTTTAGGTCTCACATGGCACAACGTGGTTCACATGTACGAGTGCCACCATTTTGCCAAAGTAGGGTACTACCTTAAATTTAGGTCCGAAGTTGTTAGGCTAATCTCCTGTCTTCCTAAGTCCAATAAGGGTATGAAGGATGACTACCTGATTGCCTCGGGGGAATGGAGCGACGGTCTTCATTGTCTAACTTAGGTAGGAGATCCAGGTGCGGTACCTCTAGGATCAATCCCTTGGGAAGGGGATTTAACCCTTTAGTTTTATTCCTTTCGCTTGGAAATTTGAACTTTTTTTTTTTTTTAAGAAAATGTCCTTTTAACAATCTGACTACAATTCCTTTCTCAGTTGTTTTGCAGATAAAGCCCACGTTGCTCCTCGGCTAAGCCATACAAACGTTCAAGCCCTCAACTATCTCTTGAAGTCAGAGATCTTTGTTCACGAGGACGGACAACTGCGTGCCGCCCACTTAATCTTAGGTTACGAGCCCTTATCCCGTGCTTTTTTGGACGTCGGACAATCAATAAAAGCGGGTAGTACAAGGTTATCTCGAATTGACGTGTCAAAGCCGAGGTTCTTGGCTCGAAGGGATCTTCCACCGGTTACCCTACCCATTCTTCAAAATCCTCAACCAGCTGTACATCTACCTCGACAAGACGATCCTGGAGCTGCAACATTTGTTGAAGAGGAGACCGAGTCATCTCATCTTTCACTATAGGAAGAGATAGACGAGTTTTATTTTGAGGAGGATAACCTAAAGGCTCCCCTAATTGAACTTTCGAACACCGAGGGTGAGGCTGATAGAAACTTGGCAATTGGCGTTCCTCCCCTTGTTATTTCCTGCCCAGACGATTCCTCCGACGAAGAGGTGGACGACATGGCCTCAAATAAAGGCAATAAGAGTTTGCAGGAGCTCATGGCTGCTCATGGTAAGGGGCAAACCTCGAAGGTGCCCATGAAGTCCTAGACTCCCTCCAATCTTCCTCTTGCTCCTCCACAGGTCCTCGCCGACCTCGGCCTAAAAGTCAATCCTGAATTGAAGAAGAAAAGGCCTGTCGAGTCCTTAAGGAAGGAGAGGTGGGTCCTTGCCAGGGTGCAAAACAACAAAAAGTGACCCAAGAGCCTCAGGACAAAAGGGCTCCATCTGTGGAGAGCCGAGACGAGATAGAAAGGGCTGAAGTGCGCATCCCGCCGCGTACGTGGAGCCTTCGACTTGAGGTGGATGTAGCAGTAATTCCCTATAATGCCTCAATTTGAGAGTACAATAGGGGCCGAGCAGGGTACATCGCTAAAGCCCTAGAGCAGCCCATGCTCCTTCCTAGGGACATGGAAGCTTACAGGCACTTTTCACAGAATGAACTCTTCCTGTCTTTGAAAAGGGATCTTGCAATGGTAAGACAACTTATCCTTTTACAAGCATAATCATTGAGCCATACTATATTCTAACTCATGTTATTTTGTGATTTTTGGGTAGATTACTCAGCAGGTTTTTGTGGCCGAGGAGTGGTGTCACGACGCCCGCAAGATGGCTGACACTGAAGCCATCTCTCGTGTCGAGGTAGAGAAGACCCTAGGGGCCCTCAAGCAAGAGCAGCATGAACTGGTTGAGAAGTTCAAAGAGGCAAAGAAAGGCTGTAGGAGCACTGAGACTGGCCTGAAAAACGCTAAGAAACAAGCTGAAGACCAATTCTAGCTACCGTATGTGACTGAGACCAAACTTGCCACTGAAAAGCAAGCCATTCTGGATCTCAAAACCGCGTTGCAGAAAGCTAAGGAAGAGGTCCAGCTAGCCAAGGAAGCAGCCAAGGCTGAGAAGAGGGCTGCTTACTAGCTTGGAGTGGAGGAGACGGAAGCAAGGCTCACCGAGGAATTGTCAGAAGTATGTAGGGACTACTGCAGCATGACATGGAGTCAGGCTCTCAATGCTGCAGGTGTCCCTGCAGATTCTGCCTGGAGGCTGCCCGAAAAGATCTTCTACCCTCCAGAGATTCGGGAGGTCCCTGCCGATGCCCTTGAAGCTTCTGAGCAACCTGTAGCTATTCCCGATGCCATCCCCATAGCCGAAGTTACTAAGGGCTTTGGCCAGGTCGCCGTCCAAAGTGAGGATGCTGAGGGGGAGAAGGGCAAAGGGAAGAAGCCCTCCTCCAAGTCTCAGGATCCTTCTAAGGAGACAATCACTGAGGTCGAGGGTCATGGGGTTGACCTAAAAGCCAATGATATTCCTCCTCCTCAGCCAGAGCAAAAAGAAGATCCCCCTACTGAGGCTTAGCACTTAGGGTTTTTCTCTTTCTTTCTTTTTATTTATCATTTTGAAGAGAAGTTGTATTATATTTTTGTTTTCAAAGACTTCTCATCCAACAGTATTGTATTATCTCCGTTTATTAATATAAAAGCTCTTTCTCTCGTTCTTTACTCTTCTATTTGATGTTGATGGGATTTTATTGTATTTCTGAGTAAATGTGATTGCTCCTTTAGTTGAAATTTACAACAATATTTTGCCAATATAATTGAGTGATAAGAGTAGGACAGTGTAATGAACTTTAGGTAGTAAAGGCTGTCGTGCAAGACTTAGGTTCTGTTTAAAACTTAGATAGAAGCCATAAGTTGTTAATTTCCCCTAAGCCTGTGGTTTGAGGAGCCATGTAGAACTTAGGTTCTGTTTAAAACTTGGATAGAAGTTATAAGTTGTTAATTTCCCCTAAGCTTGTGATCCGAAGAGCCATGCAGGACTTAGATTCTGTTTAAAACTTGGATAGAAGCCATAAGTTGTTAATTTCCTCTAAGCCTGTGGTCCGAGGAGCCATGCAGGACTTAGGTTCTGTTTAAAACTTGGATAGAAGCCATAAGTTGTTAATTTCCCCTAAGCTTGTGGTCCGAGGAGCCATGCAGGACTTAGATTCTGTTTAAAACTTGTATAGAAGCCATAAGTTATTAATTTCCCCTAAGCCTGTGGTCCAAGAAGTCATGCAGGACTTAGATTCTATTTAAAACTTGAATAGAAGCCATAAGTTGTTAATTTCCCCGAGGAGCCATGTAGGATTTAGGTTCTGTTTAAAATTTGTATAGAAGCCATAAGTTGTTAATTTCCCCTAAGTCTGTGGTCCGAGGAGCCATGCAGGACTTAAGTTCTGTTTTAAACTTGGATAGAAGCCATAAGTTGTTAATTTTCCCTAAGCTTGTGGTCCGAGAAGCCATGCAAGACTTAGGTTTAAATTGGTAATTTCTCCTAAGCCTGTGGTCCGAAGAGCCATACAGGACTTAGGTTCTGTTTAAAACTTGTATAGAAGTCATAAGTTGTTAATTTCCCCTAAGCCTATGATCTGAGGAGCCATGCAGGACTTAGGTTCTGTTTAAAATTTGGATAGAAGCCATAAGTTGTTAATTTTCCCTAAGGCTGTGGTCTGAGGAGCCATGCAAGACTTAAGCTCTATTTAAAACTTGGATAGAAGCCGTAAATTGTTAATTTCTCCTAAGCCTGTGGTCCGAGGAGCCATGCAGGACTTAGGTTCTGTTTAAAATTTGGATAGAAGCCAAAAAGTTGTTAATTTCCCCTAAGCCTGTGGTCCGAGGAGTCATGCAGGACTTAGGTTCTGTTTAAAACTTGGATAGAAGTGAGCCGGAAGACGTGCAGTTATCATGAAATATAGTGTAGGCAAAACTGCTTTTATTAATAATAATACCTTCTTAGGTTATTTACATTTCAAGGGCGGGGTACAGCTTTCTCATCTAAGTCTTCCAGATAATATGCATCTATTCCTGCCACTGAAGTGGTGCGGTATGGGCCTTCCCAGTTAGATCCCAACTTTCCTCAGGATGGGTTCTTGGCGCTACCCAAAATTTTTCTCAGCACTAGGTCTCTTGGTCCTAGTGGCCTCAGTTTTACATTGGCATCATACCCCTGCTTGAGCTTCTGGTGATAGTAGGCTAGTTGGATCATTGCCTTTTCTCTTCTTTCCTCGATTAAGTCTAAACTTCTTTCTAGCAATTCGTCGTTGTTACTTGGGGTAAAGGTGCCAATTTTCAACGTTGGAAAGCTAGTTTCCAAGGGGAGTACAACCTCAGCCCCGTAAGTCATAGAAAAAGGAGTTTCTCCCTTTGATCGTCGTGGCGTAGTTCGATAGGTCCATAGGACGTGTGGCAGTTCTTCCACCCATCTTCCCTTTGCATCATCCAATCTCTTCTTTATCCCATTAACTATGACCTTATTTACAGCCTCGGCTTGCCCGTTTCCTTGAGAATAGGCCAGAGTGGAATATCGGTTCGTAATTCCCAGGTCGTAGCAGTATTTCCTGAATGTCTTACTATCAAATTGAAGGCCGTTATCCGAGATGAGGGTACGAGGAATTCCGAAGCATGTAATGATTTTTCCAGATGAATTTCTTTGCATCCATGTCCCTGATGTTGGCTAAAGGCTCAGTTTTGACCCATTTGGTGAAGTAATATGTGGTGACCATTAAGTATCGCTTATTTCCTGCTGCTTTCGAGAAAGGGCCCACAATATCCAAACCCCATTGAGCGAACGGCCAAGGACTGGAGAAGGGATTAAGGACCCCTTTTGGTTGGTAGATATTTGGGGAAAACCTTTGGCATTGGTCGCACTTCTTGACATATTCTTGGGCCTCTTTCTGCATGCCCGGCCACTAGTACCCTTGAGTGAGGGCCCTGTGTGCCAGTGACCTTCCTCCTGTGTGGCTACCACAAATTCTCTCATGCAATTCCTCAAGTAACATCTCTGATGCTTTTGGGTGTACGCATAATAGATATGGCCCTAAATAGGAGCGCTTGTATAGCTTGTGATCCACTGACAGCCAGAATCGAGGAGCTTTTCTTCGTATTTTCTCGGATTCCAATTTCTCTTCGAGCAATACATCGTCCTTGAGAAAGCTCACTAGGGGATCCATCCAGCTCGGACTCACTCTGACTTGGTGGACTCGAACCATGTCCTTTTTTATTACATCTGCCTTGCACAAATCCTCGACGAGGATGATTCAGGGTAGACCTTGCTCCGAGGATGTGGCAAGAGTGGCTAATGAATCCACATGTGTGTTCCCGCTTCTAGAGGCATGCGTCAAGTTGAAAAATTCAAAGTCCGACTGTAAGCACTTAACTTGTCCAAGGTATTCCTGTATTCTTATATCCCTAGCTTCCAACTCGCCTTTCACCTGGGCTACAACCAGTCTGGAATTTGAGAACACTTCTAAGGCCTTCCCCCCATTTTCTGCACCATGGCCATCCTTGCAATAAAGCCTCATACTCGGCTTCGTTGTCTGTAGCCGAGAACTCTAGTCTCAATGACTTTTTGATGGTAATCCTCTCGGGGGATATTAGAACCAGCCCTACCGCGGATCCCCTTTGGTTTGCCTCTCCATTAACGAAGACTTTCCACCGTGAGACTCCTTGTGTAGAGATTGTGCCAACCGATTTTCCATCCATATTTTCCTCCTCTGCTACAACTTCTACTGGGGGTTCAGTAAATTTGGCTATTAAATTAACGAGAACTTGGCCTTTGACGGAGGTCCGAGGCATGTATTTAATATCGAAAGCCCCTAGGAGCATGCTCCACATGGCAATACTTCCTGTGTAATCAGCGCTTCGGAGTATCGACCTGAGGGGAAGTTGAGTTAGGACAACGACCATGTGTGCCTAGAAGTAGTGGGGGAGTTTCCGTGTAGCATGCAATACTGTAAGAATTGCCTTCTCCAATTATAAGTAATGCACCTCGGCCTCATGTAACGATTTACTCACATAGTAAACTGGCCATTTTATGCCGTTGTCAACTCGTATTAACACCAAGCTCACAGCGTGAGGGGCCACTGCTATGTAGGCGAACAGAACTTTGTCAGCCTCAAGCCTAGACATGATGGGCGGCCGCGACAGATACGCTTTAAGTTGCTGGAAGGCTAAGGCACAGTCCTCGGACCACTCAAATGCTTTCCACTTGTTCATCAGGAGGTAGAAAGGATGGCATCGGTCTGCAAATCGAGAAATAAATCGATTTAATGCCACGATCATTCCAGTGAGTTTCTGGACTTCTTTTGGGTTCCGACGAGCTTGCAAGTTATGAATTGCTTTGATTTGATCTGAGCTCACCTCTATTCCCCTATGAGTTACCATATAGCCTAAAAATTTGCTGGACCTGACACCAAATGAGCACTTAGAGGCATTGAAATGCAGTTTGTGTTTTCTTAAGATGCCAAAGATGACCTCAAGATCTCTCACATGCTCGGATACCACTTTACTCTTTACTACCATATCGTCTATGTAGACTTCAATACTCTTGCCTAGTTGTGGTTCAAACATTCTGGTCATCATCCTTTGGTAGATAAATCCTGATTCTTTAAACCGAAAGGCATTACTTTATAGTGGTAGTTTCCGACAGGGATCATGAATGTCATTTTCTCTTGATCTCTCGGGGCCAGTAGTATTTGATGATAACCCTAGAAGGCATCCAAGAAGCTCATTTGATGGTGGCCTACAGTTACGTCTACCAACTGGTCTATTCGAGGCATTGGGAATGGGTCTTTTGGGCACGCCTTGTTCAGGTATGTGAAATCTACGCAGACTCGCCACTTCCCAGTCTTCTTTTTTACCACCACTGTATTTGCCAACCACTTAGGGTAAAAGACTTATTTGATAGCCCCTGTTCTCTTAAATTTTGTCACTTTGTCCTTAACAGCGTCGGCATGCTCTTTTGACGGGCGTCGAGGTGGTTGCTTTTTAGGAATACGTTTAGGTAGTGGCAAATGAAATTCGGATCAACCCCTGGGGCCTCGTAGGTGTCCTATGCGAATACGTCAACATTTTCTCTCAGAAACCCAATCAATTCCTCTTTCTCTCGGAGGGGTAGTTCCGAATCGACTTGAAAGAATCTTTATGGGTTGTCAACAGTAACCCTTTCTAAACTCTCGCATTTTATCTCCTCAACTAGCTCATCGACGAGTATTGCTGAGGTGGCTGATTGCTATAAGTCTTTTCTTACAGGAGTCGAGGGTTCTGCATTGGATTGGCGTGAGATGACAGCCACCATGCATTGTCTAGCTATGGCTTGATTTCCTATAATCTGCTCTACTCGACCCTCTGATGGGTATTTTACCTTCTGATGAAGTGTAGAAGAAACGGCTCCCAATGAGTGGAGCCAACACTATGGCCGTGTATGGTGAGTAGGCGTTGACCATGATAAAATCCACCTCCACCACGTCTGAACCAGTCTGTATAAGCAGTTTGATTTGTCCCCTTGGTGTAACAGTCTTCCCTTCGAAACTTACCAAAGGAGAGTCATATGCTATTAGGTCCTCGGGCTTTAGATTCAGCCCCTTGTACAAATCAGGGTACATTACTTCCACAGCACTGCCCTGGTCTACCAATACTCTCTTCACATCAAACCCCCTAATCCTAAGTGTAACTACCAAAGCATCATCATAGGGTTGGATGGTTTCGATCTTATCCTCGTCCGAGAATCCCAACACAGGTAAGCCTCCCTTCCTAGGCCTTTTGGATTCCCGATCATTGTCCTCGGTGGAGAGCCGAGCCACAGACATTACCCTGGAGGGAAAAGAGCCGGTTCTTCCCAGAGTGGCAAGGATGACATTTATTGTACCCATGAGAGGTCTTAGAGATATGTCTCTACGGGATTTTTGGTTTGCCTAACCCGGATGACCGCTAGAAGGATGTAATAGGTGCCGCAATTTTCCTTCTCGGACCAACTGATCCAGGTGGTTCCATAGGTTCCTGCAGTCTTCGGTGGTATGTCCGTGGTCTTGGTGGTACTGACAATATAGACTTTGATTGCGCTTTGAGGAGTCTCCGGCCATTTTGTTCGGCCATTTGAAGAACGGCTCATTCTTGACCTTCTCCAAAACCTATTGTACCAGTTCTCTGAATACGGCGTTAACCACTTGCATGTTGGTTGACCCAGATTGCCCCGCAAAATCTCTTCTCGGATGGTTATTGCTGTATCGTTCCAACCTAAAATCATTCCTCTTGTAAGGGATGATCTTTTCCTTTCCTTTCCCTTGTAGTTGGTCCTCTTCCACCCTTTTGTATTTGTCAATCCAGTCCATAAGTTGACGAACACTAGTAATAGGTTTACCAGTTAGGGATTTCCTTAAACAATGTTTGGTGGGGAGACCGCTTTTAAACATACTGATGGTGACGTCGTCGTAGTTACCATCCATCTCGTTGTACATTTCCCAATATCTGTCTGAGTACGCTTTTAAAGTTTCCCCTTCATGCATGGACAATGACAATAATGAACTCAGAGGCCGAGGAACCCTGCTGTTCGTAATGAAACAAGAGCCAAAGGCTTGGGTGAGCTGCTTGTAGGAATCTATGGAGTTCGTTTTCAAGATGTTGAACCACCTCATCGCCAAGGGTCCTAGACTGGATGGAAAAACTTTGCACATCAAAGCCTCGTTTCGAGAATGGGTGGCCATTCTTTGGTTAAACTGGCTCACATACTCCACAGGGTTCGTTCGGCCATTATAAATGATGAACGTAGGTTGGTGGAAACCTCGGGGTAGTCTAGCCCCTTCTATCTTGTGCATGAAGGGTGACTTAGAGATCTGATCTAGAGCTTTATTCATGGCATCATTACCCAAGCCCTTACCAGATGGGCTTTTATGTCTCCGTCCATGACGCTGCTCTGTCTCATAAGAGAAGGTTTCGCTTGGGGGAGTTCTTGATCTCTACCTGTAACTGACATCCTCCTCCTCATTAGAGGATACGTCGGAACTAGTAGGGGACCGCCTTTGCTATGCATGGCGCAATTTCCTTTTCAAGTCATCGATCTCTCGCTGCATGGCCCGACGATTGTTTTGTCTTTGGGATATACGACTACCTATTTAGGAATGGCTTTGGCTCGTCTAGGTAGTATGTACATTCCCCTCTCAATTCCTTTCATTGCCCTGATTTTGCTCAGGGTCAAGAGGATTACTTTGCCGCTGAGGCCCAATGGGTTCTGTCCGCTAGGGATCGGTTTGTCGTGGGTTTTCTTAGTGTGGACCCGACCCTATCATGTTTAACTGTTACACTCACTAACACCTAAGTTATTCCCCACAAACGACGCCAATTGTAAGGACAAAGTTTGGAGCCCAAGCCCGAACTGCATGGGACCCTGGTCCAAAAAGCCCAATATAATGAATTTTGTTGAGTATGGGTCAAAGAATTAGGATTAGATGAGTAGAGCAATGGCTTGCATGGAGGTGAGGAACAAACAGACAAGAATAAAGCTATTATAGTCAAAAAACCTCTATCCAGGAGACTTGGGATTTTATTTATGATTACAGATCACTAACTTAGAGTTCTTTTGGATGCTACCGTATTATCATCTTTCTTTTTCCTTCCTTACTTCATGGGGGCTTCTTTGCATTATATAGGCTCTTTTTGATCATCTGGGCCTTACACTTGTTGATCATCTGGACCTCCACTTGAGCACCCATCCCATCAGACACCCCTTTCAGTCTTTTGTGAGTTGCAGCAGCCAAGGCAACACTGTTCAAGGGTCTTCTCCACATTAATGCGGCCAGAGAAGCAGCTGTAATGCATTTAATGTGGTGGTTGCAGCATTTCTTTAGATATTTTGAGCTTTCTTCCCTTTCACATGTTCAAGGGACGTACTTCAACCACTTAACTATACACTTAGTCTGGGTTTACCGTGTCCGAGGAGAAGTTCCTCCTCGGATCTTCTTCCCTTTGTCTCTCAATGATGAGACTTGTAAAGTAGATCACCTAAGAGCATCCACATCAGTCCTTCTAAATTTTCTGTCTATTTTACACGAATAAACCTACTCTTTCTATTTTACACTATCACTTTTATAAAACACCCACATCAGTTTATCTATTTTACAAGATATTTCAATAAAATATTTATTCTTTCTCTATTTTTTTATTATTTCTCTCCACTCTTACCTATATACCGCGCGCTCTCTCTCTCTTTTCAGAACAGATCACCACTCTCTCTCTCTCTCTTTCTCTTTTCCACCTTCTCTCGTTCTTTCTCAAAAACCAAGCTCCGGCGATCCACGAACCAAGCTTCACGACCGGCCAATCCACAAGCACCGATCTATCTTTCCGATCCACAAGCACCGATCTATCTTTCCGGTGACCCAGATCCTTTCTTCACCGGCCGATCCACGCTCCACAAGCACCGATCTATCTTTCCGATCCACAAGCACCGATCTATCTCTCCGATCCACAAGCACCGATCTATCTCTCCGATCCACAAGCCAGTTAGTAACTCCGATCAGGCTCCGATCAGGCAAGACCCATACCCATGAGCTCCGATCAAGCGAGACCCACGAGCTCCGGTCATTCCAGTCAAGCACTGAACGTTCCGATGAGCATCGATCTCTCTTTGTTGTTTGTCCGTTTGGGTTTGTTTGTGTATTTCTGTGGCTTTTTTTTTTTTTTTTTTTTTGAGCAAGTGTATCTGTGTTGATTTGTCTGTGTGGATGTGTTTGGGTTAATTTTCAGTTGATTTTGGGAAATTTTTTTTGTTGATTTTGGTTTAATTTTCAGTTGATTTTGGTTAATACTCTGTGCTAGGGTGGTTATTCTGGCGCGCTGGTTGTTGTAATGGTTGAGAGAAGTAGTTTGATGGAGAGAGAAAATAAAATAAAAAAATCATTTACACGTGAACAGTAACCGTGTATATTTACACGGTTACTGTTGATTTGCACATCCGGGTGTATATTTTACACGATTTTACACCCACTGATGTGGGTGTTTTTTTGGCCAAAATGTGTAAAAAGACCTACTTTATGTATTTTACAAGAGTATCCATGGACTGATGTGGATGCTCTAAGTCATGTTTCTCTCCTCGGACTTGTTAGTGTCCTCGGACAAGACTCAAGGCCCAATACATTATTTTTGGGCCATAGCCCCCACAAAAGTAGTGTTAAATTTTTCTATTATGATTTATTAACAATTACTCTAATAGTATCCGTTAATATGAGCTTACTTTTAATTAATAATATGTTTCTCTTGTTAACTTTCTCGTCAACTTTACACTTTACTCATGCATTATATGATTTTATTTCTGATTTTTTATTAAATTTTTAACATATTATAGTATACAACAATAATATTAAAAATATATATTATAATTTTTGCAATAATTCCAAAACAATATGCCAAAATAAGTTAATACCAAAATATTTGGTTTAAATAAAAAAATCGAATCAGGTCCAAAATAGTATATTTAAAAAATTGATCTTACTTATAATGGCATTTTGCAAGCGTACAAACGATCAATAGCAAAACAATGTTCAAATTAATAATAATAATAATAATAATAATAATGCATAACAACCAGTTGTGTGTTAGAAATGACTTAAACAAAAGTCTCCAATCTGCACATGCCAACTTTTCTTGTTATTTTGTTCTCTCTCTTTTTGGCCGCGATATGGCGAATTTTTTAGGAAAGATTCCTAGTTTATTGACTATAAAAAATTAATTATATTGCAATGCTTCACTAGTTTTATGTAGACTTGCAGGAAAAATTCCTGGTACTTTTGTTAACTTCCCAACAAGCTGACCAAATGAATTAGGAACCGAAAGTTGTATCGGTTTGACCAGTAGAACGATATATTTCGGTACTAGTCAATATCGGTGTAACGTTTTGGGTTTACCGTTATTTTTTATATTTATATATATATATATATATATATTATAATAAATATAAAAGTTTAACATAAAACATTACCTCTATTTAGAACAAATTATTCAAGGTTTTAGACTTTAACATCAATTAAAAGAGAAAAAAACAATATAAAAAATAGAAAGCTTAATTGTTTATTGCATACTAAGAAAATAAATAATATTAATAAGTTATCATTTTGCCCTTAAAAAAATTCAAAAACTACAAAAAAAAAAAAAAGTTTTTTTTTTCTATACCGGTTGGTAATGCCCGAAATCGGCCAGTTTGGCTGGTACCGCTAGTATTTAAATCGATACAAAGCGTTGGCGTTTGGATACCAGTATATGTACCGATACGGCACATATCGGCCGGTACCAATACGGTATCGACCACCTTGCCAGGCATACCTACACTATACATAATGAAAGAAAAAAGACACGTAAAAAAACTTTTTGCAATATTTAAATTTTAAGTGGTAAGTTGTTATTAATTGTTATGGGTAGGCAAAAAAACTAATTTAAGTTGTGGATTCAATTAAGGTTTTCAGACCCGGACCGTTCATTAAACCATAAAAGGGAGAGGTTCAAGATTTTTGAGGTCGAACCGGGGTCGAACTGTGATAACGTCATAATTAATTTAATAATTAATTAAAACCTAAATATAGATATTAAATTTATAAAACTAGCAAAATTGACAATATATCTATATATGTGAGGGAAATTTAATGATTTTCAAGCATATATTTAATAATTAAATAAGAAAGTTAATAAAATAAAATAATAACCATGAAAACATTAAAATTTATGATTAATTTTTGAAGTAAAGTTGAATATTTTTGAAAGATTTTAATTATAATTTTTTTTATTCCTTGTAAGAGATGGATAATTTAATTAACTAGAATAAAATTGTGTTAAGTTGTTTTTTTTTTTTTTAAAAAAAATTGCTAAGGGGTTGGACCTCACGGTTCTCACCGGTTCGTGCGGTCCAACCCTGGTTTTAGCGGTTCATAGAATTAACAAAAAATCCGGTTCTTTATGCTTAAAAAACCGGTTTTCATCCCGGTTCCCAATTTTCACGGTCCTACCTCCCCGGGCCGGTCTAGTTTTGAAAACTATGGAATCAATTAGAATCAATAACAACTTAGTACCTACGTTATGAAAATATTGTAGACGTAGCATTTCTCTAATAAAAAAACAATAAATAAATGTTTTGACAAGTGAATAGTATACTTAAAATGATAAAGTTTAACTATAAAATTAGTTGTAATCTAAGGCTGCAACCTTACTCAATATCTTTTTATTAGAGGTGGATTTTGAAAATTCTACCATTGGATTACATCTTTTTCTTTTATCCTCTATACTTGCAAAATTTCTAGAAAATTAAAGATTAATAGTTATGTTATCAATAAATTATTTAAATTACTAATTTTTGTAGTTTAAAATTATGCATAAAATATAAGATTATAGATCATAAAGTATATAATATCCAATTGATATAAAATTTGACATGTATATTAAGAGTGTAAAGAACATACAATTCATTAGTTAGATTTTCAAAATATATAGTAATGTTTATTTTATTGAGTAAGGTTGTAGCGTTAGGTTATAGCAAATTTTGTAGCTAAATTTTATCATTTTTTAAAAAGTGAATATAAATCTTCCGTCATACTTTTTGTGTTTTACTTTTATTTAGAAATTTGTGTTTCATTATATATTCTATCAAATACAACTTATATATTTATTTGACTTTTCTTAAAAAATAACCAATCTTTAATATGAAAAAAATATTAAAAATATACACTTGGCATATTATAATTGAAAGTAAAATATAAAAAATGAAATACAAAAACTGAGGTAGAGGATTTGTATTGTCCTGATATTAGGGGAGCCAATACTGGCAGTGTAAAGAATAGGCCCCACTTGCAACTTATTTATACAATAAGACTCACCATACGAATCTTTCATTAAAAAAAAAAAAAAAAAATTTGTTCAATCAGGTACTTATATAAACAACAAAAGGCAATTACAAACTAGTCACAGAGGCCAAAGTATTGGCAACACGCTTATAATAATACAACCCATTCCTATCAACTTCAAGCAAAATATTTAAATCATCAGAGGGAGAGGTATCAAACACGACAAAATTCTCCATCAAGGAACAGTCCCTCTTAGCCAAAAAGTCGGTGTATTTATTCGTCACTCTAAACACATGCCCCACTTGATAAACAACTAGTAGCAAAACTTCTGTTAGGACAGTTTGTACTTTCATTAAAAAAAAAAAAAAAAAAAAAGACTCACCATTCGAATCAATAGTAAATAAGTGTTATTTTCGATAAACAACTAGCCACTTCAGTCCTAAGAAAATAAATAAAAAAAAAAACTAACCACTTGATAAAATGTATGAAGCGATAATCAGGATAATAAAGGCCTATTTGTTACCATTGTTTAGATAATAGTTTTCATTGTTTAAATATCATTATACGTCTTTTCATATATTACTACACGTCTCTTCATACACTTTTACACCTACACATAATTTCAAAAAATATAGACAACGTTACAGGAAGTCTCTTACCAAATTGACCTTAAAACTTTGTATACTTGTTTTATAACTATGTAAGACGCAGAATTTTGAAAGCCATCTGGGGTAGGCTAATTCATATAATTTAATTTTACGTGATTATCTTATGATGATGAAGGCAGACTAACCTAAAAAAAAGCTGTATATTAACACAGTCACATAGCATAAGTTTACTGATAATTGTGTTTGAGCAAAAACCGATTTTTCTTAAGCGTGGTCTCTTTTAATGTTAACGGTAGATAATTCGAAGTGAATGGTTTGAACTTTAAAGTAAAGTCTTGATTCGAAGTAGAATTTGATTTCGTAGATTAGGGGAGGGATTTAAAAATGCATCAATTAGAAATTTTTTTTGTTGAAAACTAAAAATGCATGTAACAATGAAAAATGAAAAACGTAAAGATTTGCAATTACTAGGTAACTAAGTGCTAAGATCTAGGTATAAGTTATTTCTAATGTTGTTGATTTGAAGTAAACTAATTCAAAGCTAGTCAATTCGGAGAAAACAAAAACGGATCAAAACTTTAACTTGATAATAAAGAATAATTATCATGAGTTAAATATAATAAGTTCAAATATATTATATCTTTATAAAATTTAAATAATAAAAAAAAAAATCATGGATCCAGTTCAATCCATACCACAAAAATATGATAAATATAAACCTTAGGTAATTTCAACCAACAGCGACACTTCCAAATCCAATTTCATTGAAAGTTAAAAACCCTCTTAAATTAAGGTTTTAAATTTTTTTTAAACTTAGATTAAAATTTTGTAAGTGTTGTTCTTAAGATTTTCCAATCAAATTCTACCATGTGGTGCATTGATCAATACAACCACAAGGTTAAATTTATTAAATTCTCAAAAAATAAAAAATAAAGTTAAATTTATTAAGGGAGACTAAGCTACTACATCTAAGTAACTGCATTTAAATTTTACGTTTAGAGGTTTACAAAATTAGTAGTAAACTAAAGGTACTTTTATGTGACCACGCAACCCACAGCCTCTTCTTTTGTAGTCCTCTTTCTACCTTCTTGCATCCATTTTTTCTACTTTAGTTCTTTTCTTGTCACAGAAAATTATGAAATGTACATTTATATTATGGATTGCAAAATGCAAATACATATGTATGCAACAAAAATGTATTTACAGCTTAATACAAAAGCAACGTGTGGCAAGAATTCAAATGTACAGTATCAATGCATTGAAGAAACAATGGATCATATGTGAGAGGACTCGACATGATTTAAAATAGATCTTGTAACAATACCATCCTTTTACAAACTTTTGTTTTACAAAAATTTCTACAATGTTCTTATTTCCGACTTTCTTTGATTTTTTGGAAGGAATATAATACTTCTATGACACAAAAACTTTAGAAACAATTTATTAAAATAATTTGGAGCCCAACCCATGCATGCATTTAACATGCTTTCTACATTCTAAAGCTTTATTATAAATTATATAATAAGATGTCTTTATCTTCAAAAAAATTTAAGGTATAAAAGAAATCTATTGCATTTCCTTCAAATTTTGGGGTCAAAGTCAAAGATGGTGGTGAATGGTGATGAGTCTTAAAAAAGCCATGGTTGTCTGTCACTAAAATGGTTATATGGGTTTTGATTGGAAGAAAGTTTGGTGGTGAAGAATGGAGGTGAATTTGGTTATGGTTGTCGGCAAACATGAATTGTGATTATCTATAAGGACGTGAAAGATGGTGATGGTTGGTGACAAGCAAAAACCCAAATTATTATTACTTTATGTACAAAGTAAGTCTATTTCCTGGCATGAATGTTTCTAACAGTTTCTGACATGACAAACACCAACATAGATTATTTACTAACTATAATGCTAAAAAGACATGACCACTCCACTCTAACAAGAACTTATATATGACAATGCACATCAATGTTTGATTTATTATGAACTGTGTTCTACTGTTTTGTGGTCTGATGAGCTAGCTGTGCTCCCCCTTCATCAGAAATGAGGATGAAAATAACTCTACTAGAAGTTCTTACTTCTATTTTTTTTTTCTTTTTTTACCGGAAAAGTTCTTACTTCTTCGGACAACTCCAATATTAAATTACTAAAATGTTGATGTTATGATAAAATCTAGATCAAAATTCACTATCAGTCCCTAAATTTTAGAGCATGAGTGATTTTAGTCTATAAAGTTTAAAGTGATTGCTTTTAGTTCCTTACAATAATAGTGTGGTCAAATTTAAAACTAACATGTTATCACTCCGCTACACATATTAGGTACTAAATATGATCATTTTCAATTTGGTAGTTACTAAAAATATCACTTTATCTTTGTTAAGGACTCAAAACGATCACTCTAAATTGTTAAGTACTAAATGTAATCACTTTTAATTTTAAGGACTAAAATTGCTAATGGGCTAGAATTTATAAACCGGCAGCGTGTTTTGCACTAAAATAGAAATATGTGAATGGATATGATTATAAAAATTCTATGGAGATTTTAAGATCTTAATCCTCTTCTTTTTCTTTTTCTTTTTTTCCTTCTAATTTTTGGTGCAAGGGAAAAGCTCATTAGACAACAAAAACACAGTTCATGAAACATAATTAGCTCAGTTGCTGGAAGTCAATAATTATATATTACCATCTTAATTGAATGCAAGTACGAGGTTGGAGTTTCTCAGCACAACACTGGTAAGCCAAAAGTCATGGCACATGAAAAAGAAGAAAAAGAAGGGAGAGAAAAATTTACCATGAAACCAGTTAATTGAGACCAGAATTTATAAATAAGACAAATTGTAATTTTTTAACTTTACAAATTTGTATTTGAAACATAGATAACAAGAAGATGGTTCGTAGTGAACATATATTGCACAACATCATACCAGGTAGAAATAAATGGACCTCAAAATCTACACATTACAGCAATAACGAAGGGCACCGACAAATAACTCCACACATTATAATTGTGGCCTGAGTATAATATCATCATTGCCAACTCTTATTAACACTTCCCTCTTGGAGAGGATCAATCCAACAATAAAATAGGCTACCTAGTAATCATCTTGTAGAGCTCAAGAAGTTGCGGTGTTGGCAGTGGTGACAGGGTTAAATGCAACCTGCTCTGCACAAGAGAGCACTTCACTGGGCCCTGCCTGCTCTCGGCCAACACCGAGAAGGTCAAGGTAATATAGGTAATGGGAAATGATGGTGTTCATAGGATCAATATCACCTTGGCCGCAAGTACGTTCCCCATAAAGGATGTTCATTGTGGCACCAAAACCAGGAACACGCTTAGATAGAGTGTCATTCTTGGTAGGCTTCCAGTTGCCAACAAAGGCATCATGGGCTGAAGGCTGTGACTTCTTGATTGGGGTCATCCACCTCCAAATTGCGGCCTGGAAAGCAATGGTAGCATTCTGCTCAACGTATTCTGGATGGTTCAACAGGTCTGCTTTAATACCATCACCAGCTGCACCATAGTTGTAGTTCCTACAGATAACAACACAGATAAAAACACCACCAAAAAAAAAGAATCTAAGAATCAAGTTGGCAAGAAGTTTAATAATACAAACAGGAGCAAATAAACAAGTTAAGAACTACTAGTGACATGGCGCATCATCTTTGATTTATAAAATGATTCTTAAGTGTATGGGTCAGTTATCTAGTGAAGATGCTTATTATAATGACCATCTTAGAACTTATGTACAAGTAGTATATCATCATCGTCATCAAATTATATTTCATATTTGGCATTTCTTCTTTTTTTTGATAGGTAACAAAAGTTTTATTGATATCAAAAGTGCAATGTGTTTACGATTGTAAACTCACAGCAATGAAAAGACTACAAACAAATCAAATGGAAAAACTAACAGAAATAATGAAATCAGACCAGTAGATTGGTTGAAGATAGATAGATTTGGTAACAAAACAAAGGCAACACCATGAAATTGAGAAAAAGAAATTAAACAGTTGGTTCTGAAATATATACAGACCAGTAGATAGGCAAGGCACCACGGCCATAGTATTCAGCTCCAGGAGCACAAGGGTAGGTGTATTTGTAGAAGTCGTCACAGTATGACTGGCTGGGACTCATTTCTCTGTTGAAGCAAAGCCCCCAAGCTAACGGTCCTCCAGTTGCCACTCCATAACCACCTGGTTAGAACCCAATTATAATCACCATTTACCATCAACAATTATGTGAACAAACAAAAAGTTTTCAGTAACTAAATAGTAAATACCATTTCCTCCAATCACTGCAAACACACACACAACCAGGTAATCAATCCAATCCACCCAAAAGACACACTCAATCTTATCAAACACACTGGTAAAAGAATCCCCCCAAAACCCACTCTCTAAAATTTCTATATGTTAAGTAAATTCAAAAGTTCATCAAATTAAGAAAGATACGAAAACACACACTATCTCAAAATATCAAATTAAACACCCAGATAATCGAATACCCTCACAACAAGAAGCCTTATCCACCAAAATCTCAAGGTCAGCTATGAATTCTCACAAACTAGCAGTGGTCAACAACATATATTCTTTTCCGCCATTCTATTATATCTAAAACCATACTCTTTGTTACCTCCTTAATTGACGTGTCCTTTTTCACTAATTCAACTAATTTTATTTGAGGTCTTTCTCTACGCTTTTTTTCCCTCAACTTGAATCAACTCACACGGTTAATCTTTCTCGCTTGTACATGAATCACACTCCTTTATACATGACCAAGCATTAATCAAATTCCCTCAAAACCCACTCCGAATTCTAATCTATTAACTAAATACAATTACCACCAATTAACTCAAAAACAGAAACACAAACACAGTGATAGACAATCAAATCAAACACCCAGCTAAAAGAAACACACAATCTCATTCAACTAACATAACAAACACACACCCAAGTATAAAAATCCACTCAAAACTCACCCTCAAATAAAATTTCCGTTTATCAAGTAAACAAAATCTCTATCCAACTAACAAACTTAAGAAACACACACACGCACGTAATCAAATGCCCTTAAAACCCACTCTAAAATTCCAATTTAGTCAACTAAACACATTTTCCTACAACAAATCAAAAGACACACACACACACCCACAAAATAGAAACAACCAAATCAAACACCCAACAAACACAAACACAACAAATCTCAAAAACCCATCACACATTTTCCACAAAAAATACCACATACAAGAAGTCTGACTCCCAACATGGCCAAGAAAAGCAGCGATCTCCTTCATCTTCTCAGTCTTGTTACCAGTGGTCCCAAACCCAAGTGGCTCGTACTGCGCAGCAGCAAGAATGAACGACTGGAAGTCCCAGAACCCAACGGCATGAGCCACAGGCGTGTTCCTCTTGGAAAACCATTCCTCAAATTGATACACTTGGAAGTAATCAGTGATTGTCTCATTACAGCAAAACTGTGACCACTGATTACACTCCCAACCTTTGGTACACACCTTCTTGCCACGCACCGTCTTCACCTTAGTCACCGTGTCCGGGTCAGACTCCACCGCCACTGCCAGCACCACCAGTGCCAAAATTACCAAAATGCCCTTCGCTTTCATTTTCATTTTCTTTGGTGGTGTTTAGGACAAAGAAGCAAGTTTGAGCTTCTGGGTTTTTCTGGGATGTGTGCTTTCTTTTTTGTTATGCTTTGGTTGTGATGTGAAGGAAGAAGTAAGAGGAAGAAGAGAGGGTTGGATCGAAGGTCTTTTTCTTTTGAGAAAGAGTGGGGTCAGAGAGTGGTTAAGTGGGGTGCAAGTTTGAGGAATGGACGGTGGATTGGAAGGGAAGGTGTTCGGGGTTTAAGTGGGAACAGGCTGGATTTGTGGGGATAGAATATAGGCTCTTACACTGCTGAGATCTCTCACCGACACTCAACAAATGAAGCCAGTTCAATTCTACAGTCTATGGAGTTTTTTTTACTCTGTTCTAAGCCTTTGGGCTGGCTGGGTAAATAAGGCCCAGCAATCCCAGCCAGCCTAATGTGCCACTATTTTTTTTATTAAAAAATAATAATAATAAATTCAAATACTAATTTTTATTTTTATTTTTATGGAGGTATTTAAAACCTCATATTTTGTATCCAATAGCAAAAGACTTTATTCAAAATCACAATAAATCTCTTAAAAGCTTAAAAAACTATTTTTTATTAACTCATTCCACATAAGACATACTGCAACAATGGTGATATTCTTAAAAATTTTGGCAAATAGCTCATAATTTATAATAAAAAAAATATTTTTATATTCATTAAATTAAGTGGCTGATTGCTTTTGGTGTTTATGGATGTTGTTTTCTTTATTATTATTTTAAATGAAGTGGTAAAAAAATAGATATTTTATGTAGGATATATAGTAAAGTAACATGTTTAAAACAAATAAAAGTAAGTTTTTGAGTTACAAGAAACTTAAATTTTTTGTGCAAGTTGGGCACATAGTTATATGAATGAAAGTTTTATGTTAACAAGAGCACATGTAAAAGTGATGATGGATGATTGCAACTTATTATTTTTGTGAAGTTGTGAAAAACAAAAATGTGTTTGTTGCATGACTAAACAATCCAATAATATTTTTATTGGTTTATCAAAAAGAAATTTTTATGCCACGTTGGATTCTCAAGACAAATATCATTTTTTATATTTTGGTCTTTTGGGTAGGTTTAAACTTTTCCCGCCTTATTTAATTGATGGAAGGCCACACTATCCCACCGACAAACAAAACTACAAAAACCAATTCTATACAATATAGTATAGAAAACATTTAAATATTTAAAAAAAAAAAAAAAAATCTATAGTCTATATGGAGTCTTGTCTCTCTTCTTCACCTTTGGGCTACTCAAATTAGGACTAGCAATAACTTTTTTTTTTTTTTTTTTTAATATAGAGAGGCCTAGCAATACCTGCTGGGCGCATTCTTATTAAAATAGAAATATTTATAGTTATTTGGAAAATCTAACATCTTTTTATTTATACTTTGTTTTTCATAGTTAAAATCATGTCTTCAAAATATTATTTTACAATGTTTTATTATGACTTAATGAAACCTACAAAAGTAATTTGTCCGAATTGAAATTGTGTTTTCAAACACACAGTTATAATAAAATATCAAAATCATATTTCTAACACACAATTTTAATTTTTTCAATTCATGTCTCAGAAACATGATTTACAACAAAAATACATGTAACATAGTGCCAAGAGCAACAGTTGTTGTTTATCTATATATATAATAATAGGTAAAACTGAGAGAAAATTCAATTAGAGTCTAATTTTGTGCCACATGTCTCAGCTAATCTAAATTTTAAATTTTTGTGCCAATTGAGTTAATTCAATGTAAGAATCAGATTTAATTAGAGTTTAATTTTGTGCCACGTGTTCCATCTAATCTAATTTTTTTAATTTTTGTGCTAAATGAGTTAATTTAGTATAGAAAATGAAGAGTCCAATATAAATAAACCATAAAAAACCTAATCATATAATTAAAAACAATTCAAATTTATAAGTCATTTATGTAATACACCATGACTATGTAATATACATACATACATACATATATATATATATATATATACGTCTATATTAAAGTTTAGAGAAAATTCAATTAGAATCAAAATTCAATTTTGGTTTTGTTAGTGTTCCATATTAAATTGTTTAGATTTTTGCTATTTTTTTTTTTTTACTAAACTAATGAGCATATTTTTTATACTGTTTTTATTCAGGTATTTTGTATATGAAGATATTGAACGTAACAAACTATAATTGTGCTTAACGATTCCATACACACATACCTTTTCAATTTAGGAGATACTATTTGACTAGTTTATTGTTTTATTTTGTGTTGTATTTACTAAATTTCACAGACAATAATTATGAATTGATATTGTATATGTAATATTCAATAGCAATTTTCAAAATCATATACGTAATAGCAATGTAACGAGAAAATTGGTGTAACCAATATCATGAAAATTGTAAGGAAAAACTATTTCAATACCGCTAGATGTCCTGATCAAACTATGTCCTATATGTTTAATAACTCAACCTAACATCAACAGCACAACTATAATTCATCATTCCCGTGCATAAGCACAGGTTACATACTAGTAATACATAATGTGGTTGCTAATGTTTGAATATTCCATACATTGATATATAGCTTAAATTTGCAAATCTTCAAATCCTTGATTGTGCAAAAATTAGGAGAAATTTCCTATATATTAGCTCAGTCAAGGATCTCCCTAGGCCAAGATCAAAGTTTACACATTCATAAGCTCAGTCAATGATCTCTCTAGGTCTCATCATGTATTTCAACATATAGAAGACACAAATAATATACAAATTACACAATTTATTTCATCAATTTATTTCATTCGTTTTTTTTTTCTTGTTATCTCAACATGGTATTAGAGTCACATTCTTGTAACCTTCAATAGTTTATGTCCATCACTATGCAACCTTGCACATTACTGTTCAATAGCATCATTCACAAAGGAGCTTGCTCGACATCACAGATCTTCTCTTGTCTTGAAATTGATTCCAAGAATCAGTTACATGTTCAAAAATCAGCCAAAAGAATTAAATTGAAGTTCATTCCAAGCTCACACGTGCTTGCTCAACAATCAACATCACATCTTTTTGGCCATTGCTCATTATAATAAAAAAAAGAAAAAGAAAAAAGACAACTTCATATCAACAACTACTTATTTCTCTTGATCCCTTTAAATGATCAAACCAGACCAGACCAAATAAGTCATTTTTTCCCTCCAAAAATCCATTATCACATTCAGTTGCTTCAAAAACCCACTACCACTTTTAGAAATCATAGCCTAAGGCTGGAAATCATTGCCTAAAGGCTGCATTCCACTACACAACACCTGGAAATTTACCTCACAAGTCACGAGGTTACTTATTCTTACAAGTCACAACTTATCTTTTTGGCTTTGATGAGGGCAAAGGAATTATGAGGAGAAGAAAGCAAAAAATTGAAGTTGTTGAAGTAAAAAACTTAATGCGCCCACTTAAAGAAGGATAGAAAATAAAGGAGAGAAAATTTATTTTTTAGGTGTTTTGTTGGAGAGAAGGAGAGGATGAAAATTTAGTGAGATTCAAGTCTTTCTTCCCCTGGCCCTTAAGCGTGGACTAGCTGGTTTTTTTTTTTTTTTTTTTTTTTTTTTTTTTTTTTTTTTTGGGCGTGATACAGGTTGTGGGTTTTTTTTTTTTTTTGGCTCTTCTTCTTTTCTTTTTTTGGGTTTAACGAGATTTGATTTTTTTTTAGCTTTTTTTTTTCTAGGCATGATTTTTATTAATAAATTTGGGCGATTGCTTTTTTCTTTTTTTCTTTTTTTCTTTTTTTTGGGTTCTTTAACACTTTTTTGTTTTGATTAGGCATCATTTTTTAATAAAGCTGTATGAATAAATTTATACAAACTCCCTTTTTTCTATCCTCCACTTTTCCACCTCCAACCAAACACAAAATGATGGAAACTAATTTTTTTTTTATCCTCCCACTTTTTCACCCCTTCAATCAAACGGACCCTAAAATTAGCCTTAAAAGTCGTAATTAGGCCAAGTGCCAACCTTTTTTTCTATGCCAAGTAGATATACTCTTTTTGTGCCAAGTGACTATCATTTATTAAAAACTTTGACAAACTTCACAATTCCTCAATATTTTTGGGTGATTTCAAATTAAACCCTTAAATTTTTAAAAAGTTTAATAAGTGTTAGGTTCTAAAGTCTTAGGATTTTATGTATTTAGAACTCTAATTTGTATTGTTGACAAACCATGATCAAAACAATGTGTTTAGAAGTGTTTTAGTCTAGCTCAAAGTTGTGCTTTTATGTAAAGTTGGAATCGAGTTAAAGCAGGAAAGCATTGTGCCTTTTGACCTGGCTCGATCAATCGAAAGACAGGCTCGATCGATCGAAGCTCGGGCAGAATGATTTTCTGCAGATTTGTCCAACTCAGCCCTAAGTGTTTTAAAACATTTTTAGGGTTTCTTATTTGTCCTAAGTATAAAAGGCAAACTCTAGCTACGTTTTAGTGTTGCTCATAATTGCGGTTTGTGTAAATCTCTTGTGAAATCTAGAGGAGCTTTCCTTTACACAAACTTAGGGTTTTCAAGGAGAAGATTTATCTACACCTTGATAATCAATTCAGTTGCTGCCATTGAAACTTAAAGAAAACACAAGCGGGTGTGCTTGTATCTGGTGGTGAATCCAAGAAAGAAGGAGTCCGTAGATTCGGAGCTTTCACGTGGTCGTGTCAGTAAGTTCTACTGGTTGGTAGCAATAAGAAGTCGAGCGTGTGGGCTTGTAAGTCTTATTGTATGAACTTCGATTCTTTCAAGATAGTGGATTCAAGTTTACCTTGAGGATAGCTAGGTCAAATCCTCCCCAGGTTTTTACCGATTTGGTTTTCCGGGTGATCATATCTTGTGTTATTTATTTTCCGCTGCTTTGCATGATTTGATCTTTGTTATTGTGATAACCTAGACTTGTTTAATTGGACTAAGTAACAACTTGGCTAATTACCTAAGTTAAATCCAATTGTGTTTTAAGGGGTCTAAAAACTGTCAATTAGAATATGATTTCTAAATTGTTTCCTTTCATGCCCTTAACAAGTTACTATTAACTTTAATAACAAGTAGATAGTGGGAAAGGACCATAGGCAGAGCACATTATACATGATGTCATTATTAATAATAACTTGAACCCCAAAGTTAATCTTAACTAAAATAATAGAAATTCACATAAGTTACTACTAAAACCTTTTTGAATGCTGAAAATCATTTTATGTGAAAATATTTGACCTCTAGTACATTATAAGAGAATTATTAAATCATATAATAATTAGTTATTTAATTAATGTCATCAAAAAGTTATTTCGTGAATGTTATCTAATTTCTTGTCCGAATCATATCATATTCTATATAATAAAGTAGTGTCCAAGATATTATAGTTGTGTCAAGTAAGTACTCTCTTTTTTCTATTATTAATTTTCCATTTTTTCTCCATAATCATGTGGCGCACTACAAATACGTTAAAGTAATTAATTTAATTACCATAATTGAAGACTCTATTTCTTTTTCTTTTTTTGATAAAACAAAGGATTTATTTTTTAACTAAGGAGCACTATTACATGTATTATCCATTAGGCACTCGCGAGGAGTGCCTAGTTGCAAAATATTACACACATATTTTACATTAAAAAAAAAAATTGGACATTTGTTGTATTCTCTAGCACTGCATTGGTGCTCCCATCCCCTCTTTGCTAGTTCATTTGCCACACCATTAATTTGCTTCACGAAAGACATGACGTGGAAGGACATTTCTTTCTTGGCCGAGCAACATCCTACAATCCAAAATCAAAACAGAATGTTCCGGTGCTAGAACACCATATGTTGTTAGCCAATTGAGGAGAATTTGAGAATCAATTTCTAGATTTATATGTTTATACCCTAATTCCAAGGCCATTTTTAAACCATATCTAATAGCCCATATTTTTGCAATATTATTTGAGGCAATGTCAATTTGAATTGAGAAACCTTTTATCCATCTTCCCTTACTATCTCTTAATACACCGCTACCTCCTGCTTTACCAGGATTATATTTATAACTACCATCTATATTTAAAGTAACAAAAGGGGGTTGTGGAGGATGCCAATATATTATTTTAGTGACTTTTGTACCTTTTTATTTTTCTATGTTATGCAAGATGATAAAATTCTACAGTTAAATGCAAAGCTTTATGCATAAGCTGGTTAAGTGTTTCAGAAGGAGGATTGAATATCCTATTATTTCTAGAAAGCCAAAGTTGCCAAATTCCATAAGCAAATAAAATATTCCAAGGCATCATTTGAAAAGAGCTGGGAGATATATTAGTCAAATTTTCATGTAACCATTCTACCAATGATTTATGAAACAAAAGATATTTCTCATTGTCCAGGAAGAGCAATCTAGAATTCCTTTACCCAAGAGCAATCTTGAATGACATTGTAAAGTACTTTCAAGATTTAGACATCGAAGACACCAAGGCCAATACCAAAGAAGACTCTATTTCTAACCTTTCAAAAAGTTTAAAGGGTAAATTGCAAAGAAGACTCTATTTGAATTTTACCCCTAAAATTTGGGAGTGATTGGATTTTACATCTTGAAGTTTCAGAATTTAAAATTTACTCCCTGAAATATCAGGGTGTAAAATCTAAACATCACCAAACTTTAGGGAGTAAAATCCAAATTTTGAAATTTCAGGATGTAAAATCCAATCACCCCTAAGTTTAAAATTTTACTACCATGAACTCATAAAAATATAAAATAACAACATGCCATAATGTAACTCAATGTGAATATCGTAAGTTGCATGACACAAGTATTTATAATGTTTAAAACTTTACTGCCATGAGTTCATTAAAATATAAAATAACAACATGCCATAATGTAACCCAATGTGAATATCATAAGTTGTATGACACGATTATTTATAATGGATCACATTATAAGTTGTATGACACAAACATAATTTTTTTAATATGATTTATTATAAATACATCAAAATTATGAACAATTTTTTTTTTTTTGATAGTGAAAACTCCACAGCATTCTCATTACTTAGGACAAAAAGTCCTCACAAATTACATCCAGGCTAATTTGGTTTGCTATTACAGGGGGGTGTCTTCCACCCAAATATGACATTCATTACTACTGCTAGCTATCCTAGCCATAAGATGTGCAGCATTGTTACTCTGTCTGCAGATATGGCTTATCGACCAAAATTTAAAGGAACTCAGCCCCATTCTTATACCTTCCACCACCTTCATGATTGAACTTGGCCCCGGTTCTGCCCCTGTGACTGCTTTGACTACCACCTGAGCATCACTCTCCAACTCCACTTCCCACAAACCCAGGTCCCTAGCCAACTCAATCCCCCCTTCCAAAGCCTTAGCTTCCACCTCCAAGGCTCCAAAACGGAGAGGCAAATTTTTGCTCATAGCTCCCATAATCTAACCATCCTCATTCCTGATGACCACCCTGATCCCACTGCTTTTCAGGTTTGTGAACACTGCCCCATCAACATTAACTTTGTACCTCCCATGTTGAGGTGGGTGCCATTTGGTTCTAACAGTGGCAATACCGCGGCTAGGAGGCAGTGACTCATCTGCCACTTCTTTTTTTTTTTTTTTTTTTTTTTTTTTGGTTAAAGAGGAGCTGCATTAAGATTAACTAGCCATAAATGGCGATGTTCTGGCTGAAAGCCTTAAAGTATACAAACCATTAGCATCCGCATTTAAAATACTACAAAGGTCATCACTAGGCGGTGCATTAAGTACAACAAAATTTCCAGAGAAGGAGCAGCCAGCTCTAGCGAGGTAGTCGGCGCATCTATTCGCCTCTCTAAATACATGGGTGATCTTGACATGCTGGATTTGCTTCAGGAGGTACCTGCAGTCATTGAGCAGAGCAGCACAAGAGTTGTTAATATCTTTCTTAGACTGCACAAGGTTGACAACAATTTGGGCATCTAATTCAACATATAGGTGGTTAATACCAAGTTGGGCTGCAAGCAACAGCCCATCCCTCAAGGCCCAAAATTCAGCAGCCACACTTGTAGCCAGCCCAATATTTCTCATGTAGCCCATAACCCACTTCCCTTCATGGTCACGGATAAGACCACCCCCACCAGCACTTCCCGGATTCCCCTGTGATGCCCCATCAGAGTTGAGCTTAAACCACCCTTGGTCTGGTTTGTACCAGCAAATCTGATTTACAATGCCATGCCTTAAATTACGCCTCCTGCTCACGCAAAAGAAGAATTCACGTGCAATCTGGATGCACGTCAGGTGGAGGTTGGGATTGATAGGAGCATTTTCAAATGTAACATTATTTCTATGCCTCCATAAGCACCAAATAGCAAATGGAAATTGTATATTCCAGGGAAAGCCATTAGCTAGGATATGGTTGCTGCCAACACAGCTCTGCTTGATCCAGTCCAAAGGATTTAACTGCAGAAAGTTAGGGAAAATCTGGGGCGTACCCAATTTCTTCCAAAATGTAAGAGCAAAGGAGCAGTCTCTTAAAAGATGGATGATGGACTCCTCATGGCGATGACAAATGGGGCATTCCGTGTGGCAGTTAATGCCTCTGTCAGCAAGAGTTTTTCGCACCGGTAAACTATTATGAAAGCAAAGCCAAATGAAATGCTGAATTTTTGGTAAGGTATCAATTTTCCACAGCCAGCCTCCGGAAAAGGCAATGCTGTTTGCTTCATCCTCACGCGCCAGATCATATGCCGAGGCTGCACTGAATTCTCCATTTTGTGAAAATTTCCATACAAGAGTGTCCTCTTTGTCACCAAACATTTGCATAGGTACAGCTAGGATTTTCTCCAACACTTCCTTTGGCAAAACAAATGAAAGGTTCTCCCAACACCATCTTCCTTCTTGAAAAACATTTGCTATTGTTAGCTGAAGGTCAGAATGGGTGAGCGGACCTTCAATTAGCTCTCTAACTGAATCTCCTTTTATCCAATTACTTCCCCAAAAGAGAAGCTTTGACTTAGTGCCAGCAATCCACCCAACCCCTTTTTCAAAAACAGGGAAGCCCGCCTTGATGGCAGACCATACAGAGGAGCACGGAAGCTTTTCAGGATCTTTGGAACTTCTTCTTGTCCGTGAGCAATATTTATTCAGAATAATTTTTGTCCATAGCGCATCCTTTTCATGGTAGAGTCTCCAGTTGAGCTTAGCGAGAAGGGCGATATTTTTTGCTCTCGCTTGTTGTATGCCAAGTCCACCTTTCTCCTTTGGCATGATAATCTTATTCCAGCCAACAAGATGAAGCTTTTTCTTTTCTACGGAAGAGCCCCATAGAAAGTCCCTGCTTATTTTATCAATTTTTTCACTTAAATGGACTGGCAGAACAGCCCCTTGCATCACATAATTGGGTATAGCTGTAAGAGTAGCCTTAACCAGCACACATCTTCCAGCAAATGAGAGAAATCTAGCTTTCCAGCCAGCGAGTTTAGAGATCATTCTTTCAGCAATATAGTTATACTGAGCTCTTGTTGCACCCTTATGCTTAAGGGGCATTCCCAAATATTTTCCTAGACAAGAGGTTGCTTGAATGCCCAAGGAATTACAAATCCTATCCTTAGTATCTTCCTGGATGTTTGGAGAGAAGTAAATCCGAGATTTTTCTGTGCTGATAGTTTGCCCTGATTCCAGACAAAATTTATCTAGGACCTCCTGAATGGTTTTAGCTCCTGCATCATTTGCTTTAGCAAAAAGCATTAGGTCATCGGCAAAAAATAAATGTGAGACCTCCACATTATCTTTAGAAGCTTTCATAGGAACCCAATTTTTCTCCATGCAGCTCTTATTAATAAGGAAGCCAAGATATTCCATGCACAAAATGAAAAGATATGGAGAAAGAGGATCCCCCTGCCGTAGCCCTCTAGAAGGTTTAAAGGAATTTAACTTCCCCCCATTAAACAAGATTGAGATGCTTGTAGAGGAGATGCATTCCATGATCAAGTCAATGAGCATATGAGGAAAATTGAAAGCTTTAAGGACTTTATGTATGAACGGCCATTCAAGGCGGTCATAAGCCTTAGCAAGATCAACTTTAATGGCCATGAAGCCCACTTTGCCTTTTTTCCTATCCAAGGAATGGATGAGCTCTTGAGCAATAGCAAAATTATCTAACCCCCTTCTCCCAGGAATAAAGGCTGCTTGGTTAGGGGCAATCAACTTTTCAAGAAGAGGCCTAATTCGCCCCACTATGATTTTAGTAATAACTTTATAGATGGTATTGCATAGGCTGATCGGCCTATAATTATTGAAACTCTCCGGATTTGGGCACTTCGGGATAAGAGCAATCAAAGTTTCATTTAGATAATCCGGAACCGCTTTAGACTCAAAAGCATCCTTAACTTCCTTACAAACTTGACCTTTAACATCCTCCCAAAAATATTGAAAAAATCCTGCATGGAGTCCGTCCACTCCTGGAGCTTTAAAGGGCTTCAAAGACCACAAGCCCTGTCTAATTTCCTCATCTGTAACAGGAGAACACAAGCTGCCCTTATCCTCTTCAGAGATGATACAGCAAGGAGAAAAGTCAAGGGCCGTAGAGGAAAAAGAACCATAAATGCCAGTCTCAAATAGCTTTTGATACTCCGATAGAATAAAAGCTTTAATTCCATTCTCATCAGTGATCCATTCTCCAACAGCATTTTTAATGTTACGTATCTTATTCCTGTGTCTGCGAACAAGAGTTGAGACATGGAAAAAGGACGTGTTGCGGTCACCACAAGCAGCCCAGTTGAGACGAGACTTGAGGGCCCAATATTCCTCCTCCTGTTGTATAATTGCAGTGTAATCCCTTATGAGATCCTTTTCAAGCTGGACAAGGAACTGATTTGGGTCATTAGACAGAGCTTTCTGAGCTCCATATAACCTTGCCAACACTCTTCGTTTACGGGCAAAAATGTTTCCAAATACATCTTTATTCCATATCTTAGCTTTCTCTGTGAATAGTTTTATGGCCTGCCCTAGATTTAGGTGCAACCCCCAAGATCCCTTCACGACCTCAGGGAACTCAGGATGGTGCAACCACATGGTTTGGAACCTGAATGGCTT
Source organism: Quercus robur (assembly GCF_932294415.1). Classification (NCBI taxonomy): domain Eukaryota; kingdom Viridiplantae; phylum Streptophyta; class Magnoliopsida; order Fagales; family Fagaceae; genus Quercus; species Quercus robur. The sequence goes on along the minus strand of NC_065543.1, from coordinate 3,121,492 downwards.
ATCAAGCTCAGAAGGGGGGGGCCTGTATACCTCAAGGAGAACCGGGCAATGGTCCGAAAACACCCTAGGCAAGTGGGTAACAGAAGCTTCAGGAAAAAGAACCCTCCACTCAGAATTTGCAAAGCATCTGTCTATGCGTTCCAGAACCAGGTCAGTGACTTGTCTTAAATTTGACCAAGTGTATTTAGGCCCAGAAAACCCAAGGTCCAGAAGATTGCAATCATCTAGACAATCTTTAAAATCAAGGGCACGATTTAGATTAACCCTCCTACCCCCAAACTTATCCTCACCACAGAGGACCTCATTAAAGTCACCAAGTAATAACCAGGGCAAATTATGAAGTTGTGCAACCTTAGATAAATTTGACCACAAAATTTTTCTCTCAGCCAAACGGGGACTAGCATAAATAGGAGAAATAAGCCAGGTAAGGTTAGAATTGTGTACCTGTACAGTAGCATGAATCTCTTGTTCAGTTGCTGAGAGCACAACTATATCAACCTCTTCTTTCTTCCACAAGAGCCAAAGGCCACCCGCATAACCAATGGTCTCTGTAGTGAAGAACCCATCAAAAGGAAGATCCTCTATGATTCTAGCTGCACGGTCACCACTAACTCTGGTCTCAGTGATGATCAAGATAGATGGAAAGTGATTCACCATCATTTCTAACACACGCCTCTTGAAATCCAACCCTAGAGCACCTCTACAATTCCACAGCAATATATTCATCTTTGCACAGTGGTTGTTAGGAATTTCCACTGGTTCAGTTCCCATTCTGGCTGTGGCAATCATGCTCCATCCCAACCTCCTCAGCAGGTCCTTGGATGCCACCCATTCCGGCTTCCACACCGTCATATAAGTCAGGATTCCCTGTATGTCCTCTCTGTAACACAAGAGCAGATCGCACTTCTTGGCTTGGTTGAGAGTTTGGAACAACTTCAATGTGGGAAAATTCCCCAGGTGGGATACAGCCAAGCCCCTGAAGTCTATCACTTTCCTCTCCTGTATCAACCATCCGAATTCGTCCAAGTGAGGCATTACCAATGGCCTTCTGAGCTCGTTCAACTCTTGTGCTTCCTTCATCGTGATTAGAGGCGCATCCGTGAGAAACTTCCACCATGGATTCGGGGTTGTTTCCCATGCCGGATGGTCCAACCGCAAGGTCCCAGTTCTTACACTTGTTGGAGTTATCGGAAGAATGTGCTTCCAGGCTGCAGACAACTCCTCGTCGAACCACCCCAGTGTGTCCGTCGGAGCAGCTCTGATCTGAGCTATTACCTCGTCTGGGATGACTATGGCCCTGTTCCTGTGCCATATCACCCACCCCGTTGAAGGAAAAGGGGGAAAGGGGTGCTCGGAATGAGACATTAGAAACGTTAAAACTACCCTTGGGCAAGAGAGTTTTTTGGCTGGAGGATGGTTCTGGATTCGGTCTCTTCAAGGATTTGAATCCTTTTGCATTTAGCTTCTTTTTGTCCTGAGAAGACACGGAGGCTTTCCCTTTCCTTATCACGTGTTCTGTCCTTTTCTCCAAATGTCCATCATGCTCATGGCTCAAAGCAATCCGACTGACAATACCACTGCCTTTGGCACCCTCAGCACGTCTATATGGCGTGTAGGAACTTACAAGATCACGTGGCTCAGTTGAATTGCCCACAGTTTCAACGGCTCCAAAGTCCTGACCAGCCTTGAATTGAAATGTCAACTCAGGGTTAAAAGGCGTCTGACCACTGCTGGAAAAGCCTTTTTTGCCCTTAGTTGGTCTGGAGTTAGTCTCAGGTTGCTGACTAGGACTTTTATTTCCAACACCTCGTCCTGTCTGAACTGACCTTTTCTTTTTTGTGACTAGCATCCATTCTCCATAGTTAGAATCTTTAGCTTGATCCATACACTTCCCCTCAACATGAGAGGCCGCATGGGACTCCACATGGGACTCCGGATCAACCTCCCCAGTCTTCGTCGTTGGCTGGACTCTATAACTACAATTTTCCAGCTTATGTCCCAAACGGCCACAGCAGAAGCAAAGAGATGCAATTCCTTCATACAACACCCTTTGCCGTAGCTTCCCTAGTCTGACAGCCGTTATCAATGGTTTTGTGAGATCAACCTGAATACAAAGGCGTGCATAGCTTGCTCTCGTACCCATAGCAGTGTAGGAATCAATCCTAAGAACAGGCCCAATGGCACTACCAATTTCTTTAAGGACAGAGGAGTCATAGAATTCTATGGGAAGCTCAGGAAAACGAATCCACACAGCCACAGCAGAAAACGTAGCTTCTGAAGCTTTGAAGTAAGGCTCCCAAGGCTTAATGGCAAGAAAATGCTCACCAATAAACCAAGGACCACCACGGAGCACTTTGTCATAGTCTGAGTCATCACTGAATTTGATCAGGAAAAAATCATGCCCAAGGTTAACACAGTCCATCCTAGCACTAGGTTTCCATAAGGTGTTGATTTTAAAAGTGAGATAACTGTATCCAACAGATTTACCATACACTTTCACAATCAACGCCTTTGTCCATGGAGCTCTAATACGAGCTTTAGTTTCCTTTGAGAGCTTGATATCAACCATACCCTCAACAAGCTCATCTAGTTCTGAGTCAGAATCTTCCTCTGTTCCTTCAGCTGTATCAAAGCTAAAGGCCTGGGCATAAGCACCAGGAATGTCACCGATTAAACTCTCTTTGTAGCTTACCTGTTTGCGAGGAGGAACAAACGATTCATTTCGTGAGTCATCCTTAAATTTCTTCACACTCCGTACCAGCTCTGCTTCTTCTTCACTTGAACTCTGCGCTTGTTGCTGAAACTCTGGTTCCATGTCTCTCAGGACCTTCAATCTAATTAACTTTGTTATTGCGACTCATCTGCCACTTCTTTCGCATACTCCCTGGCTTCCATTGCAATTTTCTTTGGGTCTTTGCACCTACCTTCATGCTTGAACGCGTTCCTATTATTCCATACCATCCACGCCATGATGGTAAATAGCTCCCAATCCGAGACACTTTCCCTCTCTTTTAGCATCCACACCACATCAATGAATTCCTTCGTGGGCTAATTCAGTTTAAGGAGGTTGAGGCCTACTTCCTTCCATACCTCAGCAACTATAGCGCAGTCCCATAAGGCATGGCTCGAAGATTCATAGACACCACAGAAGCCGCAGCTACTATCTGACGCCACTCTCCTTGATGTTAGGCAGAAATTTGTCGGTAAAATATTCTTACATGCCCTCCATAGAAAGTGCTTTATCTTGTTTGGGCAATTGAGCTTCCAAACCAACTTCCACAAACCTTCACTCTTTCCCTTATCTGAACAAGCACCACTCTCTTTAGCTGAATTTACTGTTTTAAGCATCTTGAAGGCCACCCCATACGCACTCCTCACTGTGAAGTTGTCGTTCTTTGATCAAGCCCAAATAAGGGAATCCTCTAGCATTCTAGGACTCAATGGTACTCCCAGTATAATATCAACTTCATGGGGAAGAAAATTCTTCTTGATAAGGTCCATCTTCCACATTCTGGTATCCTAATCTATAAGTTGTGCCACCTTAACCAACTCCTCATCCGAACCTTTGGGACTGATTACCTTAAAGTTGTCCGGGGTTGGAATCCACCTATCGCGCCAAATCTACACTGATCCGCCATTACTAATACACCACCTTGATCCCATTTCAACCGTCTCCCTTGCTACCATTATACTTCACCACACATAAGAAGGCTTTTTCCCTACTTGTGCTTCCATAAAAGAGCAGCCCGCAAAGTACTTTGCCTTAAACACTCTATGGGTGAGTGAAGTCGGATTTTTGCTCAGCCGCCAACCTTGCTTTGCTAGAAGAGCCAAGTTGAACGCTTTCAAGTCTTTATACCCCATTCCCCCCCTTCGCTTTGGGTCTGCATAGATTGTCCCACGATGTCCACACCATCTTCCGCTCTTTATCTTTCTGCCCCCACCAAAATTGGCTCACCATTGAATTAAAATCATGACAAAGGGAATCCGGGAGCTTGAAACAACTCATAGTATAGGTTGTAGTCGCTTGTGCTACTGCTTTAATCAGAATTTCACGTCCCACATTCGACAAAAGCTTGCCTTTCCATCCCGCAATTTTCCTCCCAACTTGGTCTTTAATGCGGCTAAAGGCCTTTATTTTCCCTTTCCCCACTAAGGTAAGCAGCCCCAAGTACCTCTCATGTTTGTGGATAATTTGTACCCCAAAAATCTCTTTGATTTCCTCTTGTATCTCCCTGCTAGTATTCCTACTAAAGAAAAGAGATGTCTTCTCCTTGTTCAGTTTTTGACCTGATTCTTTCTCATAGTTGGCCAACACCTTTAGCACTCTATTGCCTTCGTCAACACTCGCCTTTCCAAAAATGATGCAGTCATCGGCAAACAAGAGATGAGAAATCCTTGGCGCCTCTCTACAAACCGAAACTCCACTGATCAGTCCCTCACTCTCCTCCCTTCTAAGCATGGTTGTCAACCCCTCCGCACATAAAAGAAAGAGGTAGGGCGATATAGGATCGCCTTGACGTAAACCCTTCGTTGGTGTGATCTTTCCTTTAGGCTCCCCATTTATAAGCACCGAATAGGATACCGTCTTCACACACATCAACATCAACCCAATCCATCTCTCCCTGAAGCCCAATTTCCTCATCATCACCTCCAAGAAAGCCCACTCTACTTTATCGTATGCTTTACTCATGTCGAGTTTTATTGCCATCAGCTCGTTCTTTCCCTTCCTCCTTTGATCTATGCAATGCATTTTCTCAAACGCCACTAATACATTGTTCGTAATTTGCCTACTGGGAACAAAAGCACTCTGGGACTCACTAATCACCTTCGGCAGAATCTTCTTCAACCTATTTGCTAGTACTTTTGATATTAGCTTGTATACTACATTGCATAGACTAATTGGGCGGAACTCCGTAATCTTTTGTGGGCAATTCACCTTAGGAATAAGGCATATGAAAGTCTCATTTAATCCATTTGGCATCACCCCCATTCTAAGGGTTTGGAGCACACTGTTTACTACACTCGGGCCAACAACATCCCAATATTTTTGGAAGAAAATAGGAGACATACCATCCGGACCAGGGGCTTTGGTAGGGTGCATCTGATTCAAAGCAATCTTGACTTCCTCCGCTCTGAACTCACCTAGCAACGCTTCATTCATCTCTGGAGTCACCCTCTGTCTCACTGCCCCAAAACTTGCTTCAAAAGAAGCTGGATGGTCTGAGCTATATATATTAGTGAAGTAATCTAGTATCACCCTCTCAATTTCCTCTTGGCTGTCCACCCACACCCCCTCATCCTTAAGCCCCTCAATTTTGTTTGTTCTCTGCCTTTGAGATGACGTCACATGAAAAAATTTTGTATTTCTATCCCCACACTTGAGCCACAATGCCCTTGATCTTTGCTTCCACATTACCTCTTCTCTAGTCAACATCTCATTGAGCTCCTTCCTTACTTCATAAATTTACGAAGCTGTTTCATGTAATCTATTTTGTACCTCAAGCTAGTGGAGCCACTCCTTCAAGAATTTCAGCCTTTTGTTGACATTCCCAAACACCCCCTGATTCCAATCTTGCAGAAGCTCTTGACAGCATCAAATTCTTTCTACAATGCTAAGATCATAGCTAGTCCAAAGGGGATCCCATGCCCTTTCAATCACTTCCTTGCATCTGTCATCTCTAGCCCACATCGCCTCAAAAACAAATCTCCTTTTCTTAGGTTTTGGGGGCTTTATCTTTGTCAGAAACAGAGCTAACATGCAATGGTCAGACGCTGACATAGAGATATGATGAACCCGAGTTTCAGGGAATTGTTCCACCCATTTCTCATTTACCACCATTCTATCTAATCTAACGAGAGTCCTCTGTTTCCCTCGTCTCCCATTGCACCAAGTAAATCTCTGCCCCACAAAACCCAAATAAAAAAGCCCACGGGCATTTAAGCACTCCCTAAAACTACCCATCTGATTTGCATCACGCTCCAACCAACCCAACTTCTTGTCTAGATGGGTGATTTCGTTGAAATCCCCAACTACTATCCAAGGCATATCACACTGATTTTTTAAAGAATTTAACAATTCCCAGGAGACATACCTTTTCCTTGCATCTGGATGCCCATAAAAGCCCGATGCCCTCCACAGCTTCGCCCCACCACCATAGACCACCACGTCAATGTGAGAGTGAAAGCAGCTTTTGAACCTCACGTCCACCCCTTCTCACCACAACATTGCCAGTCCTCCACTCCGACCATCACACGGCACCGTAATCCCTTGAGTGAACTCCAATTTCCTCTGCAAATCTTTGATTCTACTCGAACTCGCTTTAGTCTCCACTAGGAAAACCAAAACTGGGTTTTTGGATTTCACCTTGATGGTGAGGATCCGGACCGCTGGGGGTGACCCTAAACCCCGGCAGTTCCATGCAGGCACACTCATGAGGCTTGGCGGTGCTGCTCCGTAGCCACCGCCTCTCCATTATCCCTCACTGCATTGTGTTCTTGTGCCTTGCTACTCTCCTGGCGTTTTCTTTGCTTCTGAGTAGCAATATTAGGTTCTAATTCTTGTAATGGACTCATGCCAGGTCTTTTTCCCAAATGTATCTCCTCCTTTGTCTCTTTTGTTGGGCTTGTGTCACAGACCTTTCTGGCCATACATTTCCAATGGTCACTTTGTGGTCCAAATGTTTCCGCAACCCAGCCCAAATTTACATCGAAGCTCTTTGCCATTGGGCCATTTTCCTTATCCACACTCACTTGGCCCACTACATCTCTACTGCCTTCTACCTTTGGCGCCACATGAAATTCAAACGGTTTCTCTGCCTCAGGGTCGGTCCCTTTCACCCATTGCATCACTTCCACCATTTGTTTTTTAGCCCAGAGCCCTTCCCTGTTTTCTTCATCCAAATTGGCAATGATTCCATTAGGTTGCTTACCGAGGTTGGTCTCCTTTCCTTTTTCATGATCCCCCTTTTGTTTTCTGCTTTCCTAACCTCCCTCTGTAGTCTCATCCCCTCTGTCACTAGCTCTTATGCGTGGCAGCGATGAATCCGTGACTTTTCCTTGCACCAAATTCTGCCTCGGCACGTGTAGGGCCTTTTCTTTCCACCCCCCCCCCCCCCCTCATCACGTCCCTCATCGGACCTCCCTTTGCATACCACCCTTCCTCTGTTCCGAACTTTATAAGATCTCCATCGCCTCTCCTCGGCACCTCACCCCTCAGCCACACCCCATACTATAATGTTGGTAGTTCCGACAAAACTTCCACCTTCCCCTCCGGACAGTCCTGTAGCCCATGACTGAGTATACCACACTTGTAACAAAATTTTGGAAGACGTTCATATTTGAACGTTATCCAATGTTGTTCCCCACCCTCAGTGGCTATCTTTTTCCCCTGTATCAGCTTCTTCGTGACATCAAGCTGCACCCTTACTCTGAGATATTTTCCCCATTAGACACCCGATTCCGCGACATCAACTTCCACAACCTCTCCCAACTTTGTTTCGATTGCCCAACCTGTCTCTCTAGTCCTACTGTACAGAGGTGGATTGTGTATTTGCACCCAGATCGGTGATTGCCACAGTTGGATATCTTTTGGCGCTTGTTCACCCTCAAATTCCTTCAAAAGAATCCGTTGTTTCTTGTAAGTCCACGGGCTCATATCCATCATCCTCTTCTTATCTCTTCCATCTCCAAACTTCGCCAGGAACAGCTCTTCCCCAATCTCGTTTATCTGCACCCCTTTGTTCGGTTTCCATAGCATCCACATGGGCTTTCTAAGAGCCTCAATGTTCATGTATTTATGTGACAGAACCTTTATCACAAGACAGTTCTTTCCAACCATCTTCGCTGCATCCGTAGTACCACTCCCTAATGATATACTCTCATCTTCTTCCTCTGTAAAGGAAAGCTTCTTCCACAGTTCCTCCAGTTCGTCCTCCATCTCACCCCCACCTCTGTTGGTCTTATAGAACGAAGACCACAACACTCTTGCAAGGACACGGCTTGCAAGACTCTAACTGCTACCACATGCAACACAAGGCACCCGAGAGCACCCTAAGCAGCATGAGAGCACATGCTTTTTTTTCCTCTTTTCCAAGTTGGTCTGGTGCATGTAGTGCACATGAACAATTTTACTTCAAGCAATATTATAGAAATCGAACCGATATATCAAATAATCAAAGAAGGGTTTGGATCTCAATTCTATAGCCCGATTGAGATTGAACCAACGGTTGAACCACTTAACGTCATAAATAAATTAATTTATACTTTTATATAATTAATTAAAATAAATTTGTTAATCATAATAAAGATAGAAAACTATTTTTTAAAAAAAAATTTAAAAGTAAAATGGTATAAATTTATGAAATTCCACCCACTTAAAACGTTTTTAGGAGGCTACGTGCCACCCATGCATGACTTTTTGTCCATGAGCTACACCTGTCGCCACGAGGCCCACGACAGGCCTATTCTAGCCTCAACTCAACCCCAAATCTCCGATCAGTCTCGGGTGCAACTGGGATCCCTCAACACAAGAATTCCTGGCATTTCCGATGGACCAAGCTTCAAGCTCTTTCTTCTACCAGTGACTAAGTAGGTTGAGCAAAATATATATAACCAATTATAATGTTTGTTGATTGGTTTTTCCTTTGTTGGTATGTTCTCTGAAAAAGCTTTGGTGTTGTTTACTACAATTGTTTATTTACATATTAGAAAATACTATCTTTCATAATATACAAGAATATGTTATTAATAGATACAATGAATCGAAAATGGGCAATTAGATATGGTCCAAAAAATTGATAGAAATCAGATTACAATGAGTAATGGGTATAGTACTCCTATTTTCTTAGATGCATGTTTATAATCCTTCATAAAAAGTAAAACAGCAAGAATTATAAATACAAAACTCATTAATCCTCAGTGGCAACAGAGTATGCGTACAATTTGGACAAAAAATCAGATTACAATGAAACCAACCAGAATTGAATAAAATGATTAATGGGTATATATACTTTTCCAAATCAAAACCAAATCCTATTCAAGAGTTGTATAAATCTTGGTCACAAAGGATTTGTGAGCTAGAATGCACAAATACGGGTATGATACATAAGGCGATAACTTGAAAAATTAGGATAAGGGGAATACATATATTAATAACTTCTTAATTATATTTTTATTTTTAATTTTAAATATATTAATGTTAGGCATTTATTTTTTATATTTTGTTAATGATATATCATTTTAAAAGCAATAATGAATAATAGAGTGAATAATTTTTTAGAGAGTTTCAACTTATGGCGTCCGCTCCTAATGATAGTTTTTTATCATCAGACCAAGACACCAATCAGTTTTTGGTGTAGGCGGAGATTGAACCCCAGATCTCTTATACAACCATCAGAGACTTTACCAGTTGAGCTAACTGGAACCCACAATAAAGTGAATATTTTTTAAAGATAGTTTCTACCGATATGGTAAGAAATTTTACCAGTTGAGTTAATTAGAACTCATAATAATAAACTGAATCTATAGCCATTATATGATCTTTAAAATACAAACCAAGATTCAAAAGTGTAAATAAAAGATAATTAGACAATTAATTAGTGTTCAACATTGAAAATAATATGTAAGAAAAAAAAATCCTTATAAGTTTGGACTATGTCTCACTGTCAAGAGGTTGGATTACAATCTTATCCAAGTTGTATCAAGGGCATATCTTCGACATATCAACACTTTTTTATTAAAAAAAATTTACGAATATCACACACATCTCACACACATGCAAAGAAATCTAGTTTGATATGTATCAAATACGGATATTTAGAAAGAAAAAAAATAGTGTATCTGTGTATCCTAGTTAATTTGTGAGTCAAAAATAGAGTATCCATGTATCCTAGTTAATTTGTGAGTCATTGACGTTGTAATTGTTTCTCTTCAATGAATTTTCATTGAGACTTCTTTTGTCCTGTAATGATTTTTCCATTAGAAATGTTTTCCTTTAATTTTCTACTTTGTGACCATTATCTGTGTAACCAATTTTTTTTTTATCTGTGTAATATCAGAGTTCCATTGGGGATGGCCCCCAAAAATTTTATAAAAAAAAATATTTTGTATACTGATAAAAAAATCTTTTTATATAAAATATAAAAATATCAAACATGCGTAATTTTAAAAGAAAATCTTATTCATTTTACATGGAAATTAAATTTATATATATATATATATATAAATTAATTAATTTTTAAAATTTTTTTAAGGTTTATAAAAATGTTGAAGATTATTTATATTTAAACAGAGTCACATTTTTTTTTCAACAAATGATAGAGACACAATTCATTGGTGATTAGTGTGTTATACATACATATATATATATATATATATATATTGTAGGGTCACAATTTGTGACCCAAGCCCAAAATGTATGGAGTCTTGGTCCAATAAGCCCAATACAATGAATTTGTAGAGAATGGGTCAAAGAACTAGGTCCTAATGAGTTGGATAACGGCTAGTATTGGATTAAAAGACAATCAAGCACAAATAAGAAATATTGATGACAATGGACTTTCAGTCCGAGGAGGTCACAATTATTGTATATTGATCACAGTTGGACACTAAGATAGTTTGGATTGCTACAGTGTTTTCTCCCCCTTTTTTTCGATCTCCATCTCATGGGGATCTCTCACATTATATAGCCCTATTTGAGCCATCTTGATCCTACACTTGTTGATCATCTGAATTCCCACTTGAGTGTCTGTCCCATCAAACACCCCCCCTTCAGCCTTCTATGAGTTGTGGTAGCCAAGGCAGCACTGTTCAGAGGTCCTCTCCACATAAATACGACCAGAAAAGTAGCTGCAATGCATTTAATACGGGCGTAGCAACTTTTCCTTAGATATTTTGTGTTTCCTTCTTCCCCGTATGTTTATATGACACATTCCTATCACTAGGGCCTTTCGGAGGGGCCCTCTAATTGCTAGAGTTATGCATTTGAGCTACATCCATCGTATCCGAGGAGGTATTCCTCCTCGGATCATCTTTCATGTATTCCCTGTTTATGAGACTTTAATCGAGAGTCCCTTTAACAACCTTTTTCCTCTCCTCGGACTTGTCAATTGTCCTGGGTGAAGCCCAAAACCCAATATATGATTTTGGGCCTTTACCGCCCCCCCCCCCCCCCACACACACACACACACATATATATCCTATTGGGTTATGTTTTGACTTTATTGTGTGATTAATTGTTAAATTTTTCATTTTGTGTTGTTAATCATTGTAGGAACATATAAAATTTGTTTGAGTTTGATTTCTTTATATATGAGTTTTGATTAGGTCATGTATAGCATGGAATGATACTATTAGTTTTTTGTTATAGGTGAAATGATATTTTATTTTATTTTTCCAATTATTGTTATGATTAGTATGTACGAAAAGTATTTTCAGTGGTAGATTCAGATTTTTATCAATTTTAAAAAAGGAAATAATAAGTTTTTAAGATATAATAAATGAGCCTTTTTAACTAGTGAGCACATTGGTGCCCATCTTCCTCCTTGTTGCCCTGGACATGTAGGGGTAACCTTCCCCTCCTATACATTAACACTCCTAAAGTTTAGGCTAATACCAGCTAGGTTGAAGACATTCCAAACTGACTAACTTGGTCTTTAAATCCAACTTGTTCCATAAATCGTTACTTTTTTTTCTCTCTCTTACAATGATTAGTGACTAAGGTGGTCAATTTTGAAGTGTCTTGAACCGTCTTGAACTGGCATTAGCCTAAGCTTACTTTTGGGCATTAACTATATTATACCCTTTTTTATTAACCAAAAAAAAAAAAAAAAAAATTTCTAACTTTATACATGGTTAAAAATCTTTAGGAGAATTCGGGGCTTTTTGGTTTTTAAAAAACCATTACTCATCACTCCTCACTCAAATATCATCACTCATCACTCTATAACTCATTTCCTATCACTCAATAATCCCTAAATATCTCCAAAACCTGGTTTTGCACCTAACTCAGTTCTGTTTTTTAACTTCAAAAACTTAAAAATGTGGGACCCATTTTTAAAACTTAAAAGTCAAAAGTTGCGGCCGGACCCATTCCAAAACATAAAAAAATTAGTTCAGTTTGTCAAAAGTCGCGGCTGGACTTGAGAAGTGCTTTGACCGTGGGTCCCTCAATGTGTGTGTATTTACAAAAATGCCATCATAACTCAATTTTCATAACTCAAAAACACCCAAAACTTGTTTTCAGTTTTGCTAACTCATTACTCAAAAATTAGAGAATTGAGTAATGGAAACAAAACTTGAAAACAAATCCAAACAGCCTTTCTCTACGTGGGTCCCATCATTTTTGAGTGATGAGTGATGAAAACAGAATGATGGGTGATAGAAACACCAAAATCCAAACAGCCCCTTACACTCCAATTCCTTGAAATTTGAAATTTGGGGAAATGACACTCCACCCCAAACCTTCAAACCTAAAGGAAAAAAAAAAAAAAAAAAACACTTCACTCTCTTGAGGTTTGAAGAAATTAACAATATCCCATTTTGTTTATATTAGTAATGAAATATTCTAAACTTTTATACGAACCTCTTTACAAATGTTTAATCAAGTTAATTAAATAAAAATTGATAAGTTTAGAATAAAAATGCAAAATTTATCAAGTACCAAAACACTTGCAATGGTAAATCTCCTCATAACCTATTTAAAAAAAATAATAAGCAAAATGCATACTTAATATTTTTTAAATACTCTTTAATTAAAAATTTAAAGGTCAAAATTTAGCTATAAAATTGATTGTACTCTGAGGTTATAACCTTACTCAATATCTTTTTATTGGTAGTGAATTTTGACAAATTCAGCATTGGATTACATCTTTTTCTTATATCTTCTTCTTATCCTCCATGCTTACAAAATTTCTAGAAAATTATAGATCAATAGTTATGTCATCAATATATTGTTTAAATTGTAAGTTTTTATAGTTTAAAATTATGCATAAAATATAAGTTTATAGATCATATAGTAAATAATATCTTATTGACACAAAATTTGACATATGCATTAAGAGTGTAAAAAATATGCAATTCAATGGTTATATTTTCAAAATATGAAGTAATTTTTGTTTTATTAAGTACAGTTGTAGCCTTAGGCTACAACTAATTTTGTAACTAAATTTTGTCCAAATTTAAAATAATGAATTTTAATTTTAAATTGAAGAATAAATTTTGAAGACAAAGGGCAAGTTAGCACACAACATTTTTAATGATATTAATATAAAAAATTTTGGTCAATCGGGGAAAGGTGTTCTTTTCCCTTTTAAATTTGTGGGTGGTGTGTCATTTTCCCAACTTTAAGTGAGGGGAGGGAAGTAAAGTGTAATTACATCCAAAATAATTTTTGCCAAATATACGCAGAGTCTCGTCAATCCAAATAAAATTGTGTTGAGGTTCTCAGTAGGGGGTAGTGGTTACACTCTCTCCACTGTAGAATAGATTTTCCCTTCCTTTGCGAAGGACGTTGAGTCCCTCTAGTAACTTTGTTGCTAGTAGGGTTTGTTTTGTTTCAAGCTTATTGTTTGCTCGGTACGGTGGACAGAGTGTATGATAGAATGGATGACTTAATGCTAAGATGGAAGAGTCTTTCATTGGCGGAGATGGAGGATTCGAAGGTAGACTTAACGAGGGATAAGAAGAAAACGGGTACTATGTTGGCTGCGGAATTCTTTACACGCAGAAATGTGAACATGGAGGCGGTGGCGAGGACTTTCCGTCCAATATGGCGAACCAAGGGAAACTTCGAGGTGAGTGACAGGAAGGATAATGTGGTACTGGTGTCCTTTGAGTTGGACGTAGTCGCTTAGAAAGTCTTTCAAGGACAGTCGTGGGCGTTTGATCGTCATCTGGTAGCATTACAGAGGTATGATGGATCAATGCCAATTCAAAATTTGGTGTTTAAGAAGACTATGTTCTGGGTTCAGATTCATAATCTTCCCTTCTCTCTATTAACGATGGAGGCGGCGTTAAGTATTGGAGAAACCATAGGGGAAGTACATCAGCCAAAGGATACTGGCGAGATGAAAGGTGGAAGTTTCATGAGAGTTAGAGTTGAAGTAGATATCACGAAGCCTTTATGCAGAGGATGGAAAATATCTTGGGATCAATCATATGAAGACTGGGCAGCTTTTATGTATGAACGTTTACCAAATTATTGCTACTGGTGTGGGCTTGTCCCGCACGATGATAAAGACTGTGTGTTATGGCTGAACAGCAGAGGCATATTACGAGTTGAGGATCAACAATTTGGACCTTGGCTCAAGGAACCTCAGTTTAACTAGGCAAGGAAGACAGTTGTGGAGGTACAGGGCTACGACCAACCAAGGAGAGAAGTGGCTCAATCAAAGGTCTCCGACGTCGTGCAAACCGGAGAGATAAGGAAGGAAGGTTCACGATGGCCTGTTGAAACAACCACAGATATAGGGACGTCGGCGATGGAGGAAAACGGTGAAAGTATGGTGCCAGGCGAGGATGGAGTAACGTACGGGACCATATCTCGGATTTTGAGGAGACATTAAAAGACATTGATAATGCTATCCACAATTACTCTTAGATTTCAAACTCAAATGTCGTTGATCCTGTAACGGCTGGAAATCAAGCTGTCAGTAGTTGTAATTTCGTAAACATCGAAATAATGAAGGAGGATCATACTTAGGATAATCAATTAACGGTTTCAAAAGGAGATACATTGGATAGTAATATTGGCGCCAAGATATCTAAAGCTGATTTTAATATGGGCTGGGTGGACACGAGCCTGAAAGGAGGAAGTAATAAAGTTAAGCCCATTCTCAGTGGAAATAAAGAGAATCATAAGTTGAAGCCCAATAGTGGGTCAATGCTACAAAAAGGAAAAGAACCATTTAATGGGGATAAATGACCAAAAAAAGGAACGTGGACCAGAGAGGTGACACAAAGGCCAAATTGTAATGAAAGCCCAACTCTGAATGTTGAGATTGGTGTGAAACGAAAAGTAGAGGCTTCAAACAGAGGCGTGCCAGAGGGGGTGGTTCAGGAAAAAAAGAAGAAGGTAACTGAGAAGAATGAAGACACAGAAGCGGCAGAGGTTGCTGGGCAACCCCGTTGAGACCAATGATTCTCTTAAGTTGGAACTGCCGGGGGCTTGGGAACCTCCGGACAGTTAAAGCCTTGGAAAAGGTGGTGAAGAAAGAAGATCCCAATATCGTTTTCTTGATGGAGACGAAGTCTAACAGAAAGTGGATGGAACAAGTTAAGGACAGGTGCAAGACGAAACATGGGCTCATTGTCCCTAGCAATGGCAGCAAGGATGGTTTGGCTATGTTATGGAAGGAAGGAATTAAGGTGGATGTGAAGACATTTTCTTAGGATCATATAGATGCTTGGGTTGAAGGAGGGTGGGATGTGGGTTGCTGGCATCTCACGGGGTTCTATGGCAACCCGGATACAGCAAAAAGACCAAAGTCCTGGGCTAAACTAAAACACCTTCAAGGTACGTCATCACTACCATGGCTTGCAATTGGTGATTTTAATGAAATTATTAGTCTCACAGAGAAGGAAGGAGGCAGAACAAGGCCAAGAAGACAAATGGAAAATTTTATTGATGCTATTAATTATTGTGGATTTAGAGATATAGGCTTCATAGGGCCGAAGTATACTTGGTTGTATCAGAAGTCAAAAGGAACACAAATCCAGGAAAGACTTGACAGGGCGTTGGCTACTAAGGAGTGGCTGGACTTGTTTCCCACAGCAAAACTTTTTCACCTATCTTCATCGGCTTCAGATCACTCACCTCTCTCATTCCATTTGGTGCAGAAAAAGAAGAGGAAGAAAATGAAGAAAACTTTTAAATTTGAGTCAATGTGGTTGAAGGATGATAGGTGTGAGGAAATTGTAAGGGTTGCATGGGAAGAGGGAGTACAATCAAGCATAGATGGGGTTTTGAGGAGTTTCTTAGAACGGTGCAGGTCTGATCTCGATGCATGGAATAAAAGGGAATTTGGTCACGTGGGGAGGAAAATATCTGAACTTCAAAGTAGGTTGGAGTGGTTGGAATCACAGCCAGCAAATTCAGATAACATTCATGCTTTGAGGAATGCAATCGTGGATCTGAATTGTTGGTTGGAGACAGAGGATGAGATGTGGCGCCAAAGATCAAGACTTAATTGGTTTCAAGAAGGTGACAGGAATACTAGTTTCTTTCATGCCAAAGCCTCAGCAAGATATACGAAGAATTACATGGAAGGTTTATTTGATGAGCATGGGCATTGGCAAGAAGATGAAACCAAGATTGGAGAAGTGGTGGTGGATTGTTACAGCAAGCTTTTCACTTCAAACAGGCCAGACAACTTTGATGAACTTCTAGAAGCCATCCAGCCAAAAGTGTCTACTAGCATGAATGAAAAGCTTACCCGAACCTTCACAGCTCAGGAAGTTAGAGTGGCTTTGAAGCAGATGTACCCCCTTAAGGCTCCTGGTCCAGATGGCATGCCTCCTATTTTTTTCCAGCACTTTTGGAACACATGTGGTGCGGTAGTCACAGCTATGGTTCTGGATTTCCTCAATCATGGTATGTCCCTTCCCAATTTCAATGAAACTCATATTGTACTTATCCTAAAAATAAAGGAACCAAAAACAGTATCTGATTATAGGCCAATTAGCCTCTGCAATGTGACTTATAAGATTGCCTCAAAAGCAATAGCAAATAGACTAAAAAAGGTTCTTCCATCCATTATCAGTGAAACCCAAAGTGCTTTTGTGCACGGAAGGTTAATCACTGACAATGTTCTAGTTACTTTTGAGACCATGCATCACATTAGTCAGAAAAATAGGGGTAGGGTAGGTAAGATGGCTGTAAAACTAGATATGAGTAAAGCCTATGATAGGGTGAAGTGGACATGTTTGGAAAAAATTATGGACAGACTGGGTTTTGTGGATAAATGGAGGAAGTTGATTATGCAATGTATTACTACTGTTACCTATGCCATAAGGATCAACAGTTGTCCTAAGGGGCACATTATTCCCTCTAGGGGTATCCGACAAGGAGACCCCCTATCTCCTTATTTGTTTCTCTTGTGTGCAGAAGGTTTGTCAGCAATGATTAAAGTTTCGGTATGCAAAGGAAAAATGGAGGGGATTAGCATTTACCGTGGTGGACCAAAGCTCTCCCATTTATTTTTTGCAGAGGACAGCCTCATTTTCTGCAGAGCATCAATAGCTGAATGTGATGCGTTGCAAGGAGTACTGGAAGCATATGAAAAAGCCTCAGGACAACAACTAAATAGAGCCAAAACATCTCTATTCTTTAGCAACAACACCCCTAAGGAGATTCAGGAAGTGATAAAAGGAAGATTTGGCGCACAAGTTATTAAGCAGCATGAAAAGTATCTTGGCTTGCCGTCCCTGGTGGGAAGAAATAAACGGAATATGTTTAATGATATAAAGGAGAAAATTGGTAGAACACTGGCTGGATGGAAGGAAAAGATGTTGTCTAAAGCTGGAAAAGAGATCTTGATAAAAGCAGTAGCACAAGCTATACCAACCTACACTATGAGCTGCTTCAAAATACTTGACTCCCTTTGTGATGAGTTGACAACTATGATTAGAAAGTTTTGGTGGGAACAAAAGAAAGATGAAAACAAGATTTCGTAGTTAAGTTGGGAGAAGATGTGTGAACCGAAGTCGAATGGAGGTATGGGTTTCAAGAACTTAAAATTTTTTAATTTGGCTTTACTAGCAAAACAAGGATGGAGACTTCAAGTTGGCCACGACTCTCTTGTATATCGAGTCTTGAAAGCAAGATATTTCCTGAGATGTGATTTTATACATGCCTTAATGGGCACTAATCCCTCATACACTTGGCGGAGTTTAATGGCAGCCCAAAATCTAGTAAATGAGGGTTTGAGATGGAGAGTGGGTAATGGGGCAAGTATTCATGTATGGGAGTGTTAACGTATATTATGTTATGGGCTTTAGGCCCAGCTAGGTTACTTGTATAGCACACTTGTACTTGTACTACACTTTACTTGTACCGCACACATATGCCTCCTATATAAAGGCACCGATGTATATTTTTTGAATTGAGAAATACAATACTATTGCATTCAGTATTTCTAACATGGTATCAGAGTCATTGCTCTAATTTTCTTGTGTCTTGCAGTCTTGTTTTGTTGGTATTTTCCGCTGCCTCAACTTCTGTGGTCACTAAACCCTTTCACTGCCCTCTCCCAACAGCTCCGCCGCCGACAGAGGTCCTCAGGGTTGAATCTCCCCCACTAGAAGCTCCTCCTCCGCCGCCAAAACCACTGCCATCATCGGATCTGTCACCTTTGACCTCCGATTAGGACATAAGATATATCACCGTGTAGATTTTCCAACGCTCTACACATAGCCGTCGGAAAAATCCACCCCTGACCATCAACGCACCGCCACGCGCCGGTCAAAGTTTCGGCAAATTATTCCACTCGCTTCACGCGCCACCAGGGTAGCTTCGATCTTGTTGCCGCTGACACCATCAGAATCGTCTTTTCCGATCTGCATTTTCGAGAAAGAATCGGCTTCATCGGACGGTCCACGCGCCCTCACGCGCCGCCCTAAGCTTCAGTGAATTTTATCCACGCGCCCCACACGCCGCTGGGGTTACCTGCTGACATCATCGCTAACGTCATAACTGCCACGTCAACCCTAGCTGACGTCACCTGCTTACGTCATCGCCCGTCTGCCTGCTGACATCATCCGTTGACTTTTCTTTGACGGTTGACTTTGACTAGGTTTGACCGTTGACTTTTTCACAGAGTTGACTTTTTGCAGTCCAGGTGCTCCTTACCCAGTTTTTCGGGTAGATTTCATTTTTGCAGTCCATTTTTGCATATTTTGCTTCTAAATGAAGAATAAGGACAGGTCTTCTTCTTGTTGCAATAATCGTCGCCGACAATCCAACAAACGTTTTTGCAATTTTTGCGAACATTTTGGCCACAATATTGAGACTTGCTATCATCGCAACAAATCAGCTGTTTCAATTTTTGCTGCTACTATTGCTAACACTGAGAGTGTCCAACCAATGGCTCCCGTCTCTGCACAGTCTAAGTCTTCAGAACGCACTTTCACCATGTCCACAGATGATCTTAAAAACATAATCGCCAATGTCATTCGTATGGTTGGTAATGCATCTTATTCCTCTTCTCTCTCAGTTTTATCTGGTATGTCTCCTTCCTCTTGGCTTATGGATTCCGCTTGTTGCAATCACATGACACCTCACTCGTCCTTATTTTCTGAACTTAAACCTGCACCACACCCTCTTAATATTCGCATAGCAAATGGTTCCACAATGTCTGGTCATACTATAGGTTCTGTTTCAACCTCTAACCTTTCGATTCCTGGGGTCTTTAATGTTCCTAACCTTTCTTACAATTTATTTTCTGTGGAACAATTAGCTGAGTTGGGTTATCGCATTATATTTGATTATTCTGGGTGTATTGTGCAGGATCCGAGGACGGGACAGGAGCTTGGGACCGGTCCTAGAGTTGGGCGTATGTTTCCCGTGGACAACCTTCATCTTCCACTTGTTACTCCTGTTTATGTTGCTGCAGCTGCTACAGTTTCTTCAATTCCTTCCCTTGCACTTTGGCATGCTCGACTTGGCCATGCATCTTCCTCTCGGGTACAATAATTAGCTACTAGTGGTTTGTTAGGTTCAGTGTCTACAAAAAATTTTGATTGTGTTTCGTGCCAATTAGGAAAACAACCAGATTTGCCTTTCAATACTAGTGAATCAATATCCACTGATATCTTTGACCTTATTCATTCTGATATTTGGGGGCCTTCCTCTGTCTCTAGTATTGGTGGGTCTCGATATTTTGTTGTCTTTGTTAATGATTACTCTCGCTATAGCTGGATTTTTAATATGAAACATCGTTCTGAATTATTGCAAGTATACTCTAATTTTGCAAAAATGGTTGAAACTCAGTTTTCTAAACGCATCAAAATTTTTCGATCTGATAATGCTCTTGAATACACTCAATATGCTTTCCAAGCTGTTTTGCATTCCTATGGCACTGTTCATCAACTAACTTGTCCAGGTACCTCTCAGCAAAATGATAGAGCCGAACGGAAACTTCGTCATATTCTTGACACTGTTCGTGCTTTCCTTCTCTTTGCCAAAGTTCCTGCTCCTTTTTGGGGCGAAGCTGCTCTTCATGCTGTTCATGCTATTAATCATATTCCGAGTCCTGTTATCCAAAATCAAACTCCATATGAGCGCCTTTTTGGGTTACCTCCAGACTATCACCACTTTCGCTCCTTTGGTTCTGCTTGTTTCGTTCTTCTTCAGCCACATGAGCATAACAAACTTGAGCCTCGGTCAAGGCTTTGTTGTTTTCTTGGCTATGGCGAAACTCAAAAGGGGTATCGGTGTTATGATCCTGTCTCTCATCATCTTCGTATTTCCCGCAATGTTGTCTTTTGGGAACATCGCCTCTTTGTCGAGCTCTCTCACTTCCGTGCCTTCCTATCTTCCTCCTCTGTTTTAGATCTTTTTCTAGATGAGACACATGTTCCTTCTGTAGCTGCTCCTGATCCTCATGTGGTTGCTCCTGATTCTCTTGTAGACTTCTCTGTCCAACCACCAGATATCACTGATCCCTTTCCTAATTCACCCTTTAATGAACAGGTGGAAGATGAACAGGTTGAAGATGAGCTACCCAACCCCAACCCTGGGCTTGGGTCCCCTACTCCTGCTCCGCCTGAAGATCTTGCACAAGACATTCCTGCTCGTCACTCAACTCAGGTAAGATCTATTCCTGCACATTTACTTAACTATCATTACACTGCTCTTACTACACTACACGAGCCTCACACCTATCGTGAGGCTTCCACTGACCCTTTATGGCAGATTGCAATGAAAGAGGAACTTGATGCATTATCTAAAAACCATACTTGGGATTTGGTGACACTCCCCCCCCGGGAAATCTGTGGTTGGTTGTAAGTGGATCTACAAGATTAAGACTCGCTCTGATGGGTCCATTGAGCGCTACAAAGCTCGTCTTGTTGCAAAAAGTTTTACACAAGAGTATGGGATTGATTATGAAGAGACATTTGCACCGGTTGCTCGTATCTCATCTATCCGTACCCTCTTAGCTGTTGCTGCTGCCAGTAAATGGGATCTTTTTCAGATGGATGTCAAAAATGCATTCCTTAATGGGGATTTAAGTGAAGAAGTTTATATGCAACTTCCTTCTGGTCTCTCTGTTGACTCAAACAAGGTTTGTTACCTTCGACGTGCACTCTATGGCCTTAAACAAGCTCCACGAGCTTGGTTTGCCAAATTCAGCTCTACCATCTCTCGCTTGGTTTACATGGCCAGTCATTATGATTCTGCCTTATTTCTTCGTCGCACTGACAAAGCCACTATTTTACTTTTCCTGTACGTGAATGATATGATCATAACTGGTGATAACCTCAGTGGCATTCAAGAACTCAAGGATTTTCTTAGTCAGTAATTTGAGATGAAAGATCTTAGACATCTCAGCTACTTCTTGGGTCTTGAAATCACTTATTCTACAGATGGACTTTATATTACTCAAGTCAAGTATGATTCTGAACTCTTGTCTCAGGCTGGACTCACTGATAGCAAGACTATTGATACTCCAGTTGAGCTTAATGCGCATCTGACTCCCTCAGGGGGGAAACCATTGTCTAATCCCTCTCTTTACAGACGATTGGTTGGCAGCTTAGTTTATCTCACAGTTACTCGTCCAGACATCTCCTATGCTATTCATCAAGTGAGCCAGTATCTGTCTGCTCCACGATCAACTAACTATGCTGCTGTTCTGCGCATTCTTCAATACCTAAAGGGCACCCTCTTCCATGGCCTTTTCTACTCAACTCAGTCTCCTCTTGTACTTCGTGCATTCTCTGATGCTGATTGGGCAGGAGATCCCACTGATCGCAGGTCCGCTACAGGTTATTGCTTTCTCCTTGGTTCTTCTTTGATTTCTTGGCGAAGTAAGAAACAAACTTTTATGGCCCGCTCCAGTACTGAAGCAGAATATCGTGCCCTTGCTGATACCACATCTGAGCTCCTTTGGCTACGATGGCTTCTTAAGGATTTGGGTGTGTCCACATCCTCTGCTACTCCCCTTTATTGTGACAACTAGAGTGCCATTCATATTGCTCACAATGATGTCTTCCATGAACGGACTAAACATATCGAGATTGATTGTCATTTTATCTGTTATCATCTTGTCCATGGTGCTCTCCAGCTTTTCTCCGTCTCCTCCAAAGATCAACTTGCAGATATCTTCACCAAGTCACTTCCTAAGGGATGCACTCGTGATTTAGTTGACAACCTCAAGCTGGTCTCATATCCACCTTGAGTTTGAGGGGGGCTGTTAACGTATATTATGTTATGGGCTTTAGGCCCAGTTAGGTTACTTGTATAGTACACTTATACTTGTACTACACTTTACTTGTACCGCACACATATGCCTCCTATATAAAGGCACTGATGTATATTCTTTGAATTGAGAAATACAATACTATTGCATTCAGTATTTCTAACAGGGAGGATAGGTGGTTGCCGGTTCCTTCCAAATATAAGGTTACATCTCCAAGGCTGTTCTTACAAGCTGGTACTTGGGTACAAGAGCTGATAAATGAGGATACTGCTGAATGGAAATCCTCAGTCATTGATGCATTATTTTTGCCCCATGAAGCTGATATCATCAAGAGCATACCCATCAGTTCTAGGCTTCCACCGGATAAGCTTATTTGGACAGAGACCAGGAATGGTTTGTTCCGGTGCGCAGCGCCTATCACTTGGCAATAACACGGTCAATTTCAAGCAGTATAGGCACGAGCTCTGATCACAGTACCCTAAAATGTTTCTGGAAGAAGATTTGGAGTATTCCCGTTCCACATAAAATTCGACACTTTGTTTGGAGAGCTTGCCATGATGCTCTGCCAACAAAGTCAAACTTGCTGAGGAGAAAGGTTATCCAAGAGGATATTTGTGAAAGCTGTAGGGAGGCATCGAAGACTGTGGGTCATGTGTTGTGGAGTTGTCCGAAAGCCAAAGAAGTTTGGGAATGTTCAAAGTTGGTAACCGGGTGGAATGAAGGGGCAAACCAGACTTTCCAAGATCTCATGTGGATGTTGCTATTAAATGGAGATGCAGGGGAGGACAAGGTGGCTCACGCTGTCACTACTGCATGGGCAATATGGCAAAGCCGGAACGAAGTCAGATATGGAGGTGTGAGGAAATCGGGGCAACAAATAAGTAGTTGGGTGTCGGACTACCTTAGGGAGTACAGGGTAGCAGTCGCACAAACCGCTCCAGGTGCGCCTGTACCACAACAGCTTATATCTTGGTCTCCACTGCAAAATGGCCACTTTAAAATTAATGTTGATGAAGCTGTTTTTTCAAAACTGAAGGCTGTGGGAGTTGGGGTGGTTATTAGAGATGATAAAGGGAGGCTTGAGGCAGCTTTATGTAGAAAAATCACAGCTCCAATGGGTGCAATTGAAGCAGAGGCAAAAGCTTTCGAAGCTGGTCTTTTGTTTGCTAAAGATGTTGGGGTTCGGGATATAATTCTGGAAGGCGACTCCTTGGTAGTTTATAATGCTCTCTGTAATATTTCCCCTCCCCCTTCTTCAATAGCTTCAGTTGTCCAAGGTATGTTAGATATCAGTGAGGACTTTAGGAGTGTGAGATACTCTCATATTCGAAGACAGGGCAATGTACCAGTCCACATTTTAGCAAAGCATGCATATGGCATTGTAGATTATCTTGCTTGGATTGAAGAGGACCCTTGTTGTATAATGCAAGCTCTTATCCATGATATAACATCTATTTCTATTGAGTAATAAAAGTTTCAGATTTCCCATCAATAAATAAATAAATAAATAAAATTGTGTTGCTCTAATTTTTGCTAAATATACACAGAGTCTCGTCAATCCAAATAAAATTTTTGTTCCATGTCATAAAAATTTCCCCTAATTTTTGTTGCCTCTTTTTCTCTCCCAAAAAAAAAGAAGAAAAAGATAAAGATAGCCTTCTTTTATTTTTATTTATTTATTTTAAGAATAGAAAACCGTGTAGCCTAGGTTTTTTGGTTTTTTATTTTTTGGGGTGTCACCACCCGAAAAGAACAGAACTTTCTGAAGAATCTGAACAAGAAACTTGAATTGTTAGAGCCCAAGAAAGAGTTAATACTGATCTCATCGTGAGAGATGATATAAGTAACGTTCCCCTTGACATCCACTGCTGGTAAGCTTGACACCTTGCAACGTTATCTCTTTTGGGTTTCAATATAAGAAATATGCACTGTGCTAATGTGTTTTGAATGTAAATTGCTTTTCATATTTGTACAATTGTGGGGTTTAAGTGAACATATTAGTGGGTGTCAACAAATTCGTGGAATTTTTGTGTTACTGGCAGGAATCTTTTTCTTGAAGAGAGTCTTTTAAGCACAACTTGGTCTTTAACTTGTGTACTGGTGGGGCCTTAGTCAGCTGAATAAATGAGTAGGTGTGAAAAACGTGGGGAAATTTTTCTGTCCCTTAGCATGGGTTATGCCCAGTGTAGCCAAAGGCGAAAGGCGATTTTAAAGCCCCAAGAAGGCACCAGCCCGAAGCAAGACGCCAAATTCTAAATATAAATATTTTAGATTTAGAGTTCAAATCTAATGTATTAGATGTATAAGAATATTATAAACAAATTTCTAAAACTCTGTTCCTAATGGATAGGAGCTGATCTATAAAACTAGTTTTTGGGTTCGAATCGGGAGAGAGCCTATGTTTGTGACAAACAGTTAATACTCATATATTACCATTCAAAAATTAGTCTATCCAAACACCAACTAAGTATTAAACCAAATACTGTTCATAAATTCATATTAGGAAGAAGAAAACTCCTAGACAAAACATTGAACTTCATGACTATCCATGAAAAAACAAATGCATTTGAAGATTGAACATTGTAATAGCTTGAATGTGGTTGTAAGTACTCGGGTTGGCTTTGATTTTTAATAATATTTTACATTACCTATCAAAAATAATAAAATAAAGCTTGAATGCAGTTGTAAGTTTTAATCTAAAGGTCATCATTAGACTCTTCATTCAGGTTGCCATCACTTTCAAAGCCACTTGAACCAGATTTATAACCATTAACATTCTCTTCCTCGGTCTCATCAGAATCAACATCTTCCTCTTAAATATTTGGTTGTGATGTTGAGGCCTTTGAGTTTGCCCTTGATTGTGTTTGGAATCTAGTATTCTTCCTTGCTTCTCCAACAGTGGCAGCTCTTGCCACTGCACCCCATATCAAACCATCATCATCATCATCATCAACCAACTCGTCTTCAGCATCCATAGATGGCTCAATACCAATTTTCCCCAACAGCCATTCATTACTTTCATCTATATCATCCAAGGAGATGGGATCAATAACATCACACTTATCATATTATGCCTTCATTTTTTTATCATACGTCACAAAGAACAAATCATTTAGTCCTTTTTGTGCAAGTCTATTTCTTATTTTTGTGCGAATCTACAAGTACTTGTGAAAACTAAGTATTAGTGATTAATTACACCTTTGGAATTTTCTATGGAATAATGCTGCTCATCAAATGATAAAATCTACTTATTATACTTAAAATCTCACCTGCCAAAACACACAACAATTATGCTCACAACCACATGCACTACAAGTCAAGCTCAAGATTTTAATAGCTAACTATTGCAAATTTGGAGTTGAGCTCCCATTCAAACTCCACCATTCAGCTATGTTAATAAAAATTAGTATGAGTAATGATATATCATAACAGTTAGATTTTAATTTGTAAAAAGTGCTTGTCATTTTAATTTAGATATATTTTTATTCTTGCATAAAGTTATCATTTAGAGAATGCCTTTGATGGAAAGGTTTGGTCGGCATAAAGTAAGTATTTAATATTTGAAAGAGGTAGGATAAATTTATTTTTATTCATTTTTAGAATCTTTGTTTAGATTAATTAATTTTTTTCAATTTTCTTTTCTTTTTTTAAGGGAAAATAAATATGGTTAGAAAGAAAGATCGATTTTGGAGCTATGTTGAAGACCTAGATGGCCGTTTCAAATGTAACTTTTGTCAGCATAATTTTGCTGGGGGTGCTTCTAGGATTAAATATCACTTGGCTGGAGTTAAAGGTAATGATGTAGATATTTGTACAAGTGTGCCTGAAGATGTTCAAAAAGAAGCTTATCTAGCAGTTGGAGGGACTAACAAAAAACTGAAGAGTGCATCAAGTTCTAGCAATGCTAAAGAGAGTAAAACCACATTGTGTTCAATATCGAAAGATATGTGCCACGCTACCAATTCAGAGATGTGTGGTAAAAAAGATAAGAATGCAGTGGACAAATTGCTTGCACAACTTGTTACAGTAAATAACATATCATTTGATGTTGTTCAAACGACATCCTTTATTCGCTTTGTGCAAGGTGTTGCTGAATATGGTCCTGACTATAAGTTACCCTCTTACTTGACTTTCCAAAGGAAGCTAATTCCAGACTTGAAGGTAGAAGTGGAAGAGTATATTAGAAACGTTAAGAAATCATGGTTGGTATCTGGTTGTACACTTATGTCAAACATATGGAGTGACGTAGAGCATAGAGCATATATCAATATTATTGCATATTCTCCTAGTGGAGTAATATTTTTGAAGTCACTTGAAGTTTCAAGAGATAAAATAACAACACTATATATTAAAGATATCATCTCTTCAATAATTGAAGAAATTGGGTCAGATAATGTTGTTCAGTTGATCACTGATAATACTACTAATTTTGAGTCTGCTGGAGATTTGCTTATTAGCAAGTACCCTTGGTTGTACAAAACTCAATGTGCTGCTTACAGCATTAGTTTGCTTTTGAAGGAAATATGCAAGGAAGTTGATTGGGTTCAAAAGACAATTATTGATGCAAAATCAATTGTTTCATACATGTATAAGGATGGTATCATTTCGTCCCTTATGAGAGAGTACACAAACCATAAGGAATTGAAACATCCTTGTAAAAGGAGGTTTTCTTCTAATTTCTTGATGCTTCGATCTATTTTGAATGTTCAAGATGAATTGCAGTTACTTGTTGTATCTTCTAAGTGGAAAAATTTGAATCATAATGAGAAGGACATTGCTAAAGTTGCTAGTATCATTCAAAGTGCAGAATTTTGGAGTCAAGTGAAAGAGGTGTTACTAGTGTTGGAGCCTTTGGTTCGAGTTCTCCGATTAGTTGATAATGATTTGTCAACTGCAGGATACTTATATGAAGCAATGGAAATGGCAAAAGAAACAATTAAGCAACAGTATGATAGCAATCAAGACAAATATATGCAGATATGGAAGTTATTTAGTTGTAGGTATACTGAAAATATAATGCACCCAATTCATGCTGCTGCGACATTTCTGAATCCTGCTTACTTGTGCAGTGAGAAATTTATAGAGAGTCACGAGATGAAAGATGGTGTAAGTTTCATTTTGGAGAATTTGGTGGCTATTGAAGAAAGGGAAGATTTCATGAAAGAGGTGCAACTTTATCGCAATAAAGTACCGAGCTTGTTTACAATTATGGCAAAGACAATGTTGAAAACATCTCATCCTAGTAAGTTCAATAGCTTTGATATAATTTTAATATTTAACTATATTATTTCTTGATAAATTTTATGAGCATATAAATTGTAATTTTATTTGTAGGAATATGGTGGGATTTCTGCGGAGATCGTCTTCCTATCTTACAAAAGTATGCCATTCGAATTTTGAGTCAACCATGTAGTTCTACCTTGTCCAAGGGTTATTGGAATGCATCTGAGCTAGCACAAACAAAGAAGACAAACATGTTGACATCTGAGATGTTGGATAATATGGTGAATGTAAGATTGAACTCAGTGATGATGGAGAAATTCAACACAGGTGAATCTCGAAACTTGGAGCCAATTGATCTTTACAAACCATATGAGCTTCCTGAATATGTTGATCATGAACAATTTTTTGTGGATGATGCATTGAGCAGAGTAGTAGAAAAGGGTATTGATGACTGATTACTTAGGATCAATTATTTGAGACATTTTAATTAATCAAAACATTATAATGGTCCTAAATTTGTTTATCATGGTTATTGTAGTAATTTTCTTTACTAGTTTAGATTATTTAAAATTGAATTGTTAAGGTTCTGCCATGTGCCTGTTATACAAATCTCATTGTATTTATCAAAAGAAAATATGAAAAATAAAATTCCATATATATTAAATTTAACCATGTTATGCCCATATACTATTTATGAATTGTTGCTCCAAATTCTTGAAACATACTTTTCTTAAAAGAGGCTGAATCGTACCTGTCCTATATTGAGTGTACTTACTAACTGTTATATTTTAGGAAAAGATGTCATACAAGTATTTATCTAGCTCCAGTTCTACATGGTTTTTTATTTCTACTAGAAGCATATACTCAGTTCTTTGCAAAGCTTTCCATACTAGTTTCTTTTGTGTAAGGTAAGGAAGAATTTATGGCTGAAATTTTCCTGTGTTGTCGTGGAGGGTGCTAGCTAGCCAACTACTAAACATATTGGTTCTGATTGGGGTTTCATGAAGCGAACTAAGTTTCTTGTCTCGGTAACCAAGAATCAAGTCATATTGCATGATGCAAGTGATGAATTTATGGGGATCTGGTTAGTGGAGGCAAGTTTGGTTATGAGATCTTTTGGCTAAAGGTAAAGTTTAAAGCCTAATGAAGGAAAAGGTATGCAACTTCTTTTCATTCTCCAATCCTGTTGTATTCTACTGCAATATGACAAACAAACTTAAGCCATTTGTCAATAGTTGGATAGAATTCAAGATAATATTATTGGCTTTGGACAGTGGAGTTTGTGAATTTAATCGTTGAGATTAGTCTAGATAGGGAGATAATCTCCTCTATGATTCGGAAGTTGTATAAAAGGAAGATGATGTTTTAAAACTGTAAACTTGCTAATTAGTGTAAGCAGCATGGTTTTATAAATCAGTACGATCAAAGAACCTTTTTTTGCTCCCGGTTCTTGATTTTGACCAGTTTTGGGGGTTTTTACTAAATTGAATTGGTGCTTTTGGTTCACGGTTGTACCAGTGGGTCAGTTTCGGTCCAGTTTTTAAAACTATTCTAAGCAGTCAACAATTTTTGGAAAGACTTAAATAAATCTAGTGTATAAATATAATCATTGACAAGTAAAGATGCATTTTTATGTACTGTACTGACATGGCTACAATCACTAAATATTTTTATGTACTGTAAAAATCTACAATCACTAAATATTTTGGTACTAAAAGGACTTTAATTCCCATGCTGTCATTTCCCCTTATCTAAGTGCTGTTTCTCTCCTTGTAATTATCATGGTTCTAATGTTCGGTATAAAAAAAATTGTTATATTTGTGGTATTTAATCATATTTGGATTTTTGTGGATTGTTTTTACAGCATATAGTGCATCAGTGCACGTGACTGATCTGTGATTAAGTGCTATATCTAATAGTTTTCTAGAGTGTTGTTGGCAATGGAAGTACTTCTGTTCGTGTCCTGGTTAACATAGGGTGCCATTTTAGATTTGCTTTTGAGATTGAAACAATTTATATTATACACTTTTTATCATTTTGCATCACGGATTGATGCGCGACTCTAGTCATTCCATGTTGCTGCAACAAATTTTCATTTTGATGATTGATCTTCCATCTAGGTGTGGTACGGTGGCTGTTGGAATTTGTGGGGCAGCATAAGACTCTGTAGTAGCCACAATATCGAGTGTGCATCTGGTAGTTTTGAATCTGCAACTCTGTAGACATCCCATAAAACTTGTTAATAAACTCAACTCTAAAATCTTCAAGAAAATACAGAACATAAACCTTTATTAAAACCTTAGGTGAATACAACAAAATTGCTGAAAAAGGTTTTTATTTATTTATTTATTTATTATTAAATAAGGCCATTATTAAGTCCAAAACCCAAGCCCATGAGTCAATGACACAGATTCTTACCATGGTTTACCTTTGAGAAAAGGCAATGGTTTACTAAGTTAGGAGTTGGTCTTTAGCTTGATTGCTCAGAAAAAGGGAGTGTTTCTGTTTGGACAAGCTAAAGTGTAACTTGGGCCGTTTGATTTGGGTTTGGCTCAATATGATCCTTCAAACAAAGGTGTATAAGGCCCTTGTTAATTCATGTAAACATTTAATTTGAGAAACAGCATCAAATAGACAGATACACACTTGAGCAGGCTTGAGAAAGACAGATTCAGCTATTAAAAAAAAAAAAAAGGCTTGAGAAAGACAGTATGCAAGATTAGCATCCACCTTATATGTGTTCATTTCATGGACTTTGCTTGGCTGACTGAGTAGTACCATTGTCTTAGAGCATTTACAGCAAAACATCTAAAAAATATAGTTTTTAAGAACTGAAAAGGCCATTTTATCTATTTTAACAACTCACTTTAAAATATACCCAACATTAAAGGTTCTAGTTTAGCATACAACACATTAAAATAATATAAACAACATGATAACATAATATATCCTACACAATAAACACTACAAAATCTAAAAAAAGAAAAAAAGACAGCAATGTACCATGCTATCTTTGGCAGCTCACTGTAGCTAAGAGTTAAAAATTTATAGGTATGACAACTTTGATGTTGAGGATATTTTTAGTATGTTGATGCTAAACTAGCTTTTTAGTTATTATGACTACTTTATTCAGAATGCTCTCTCATTCTGTTTAGGTTGGGTTGCCATTAAAATGTTCAGTCAGGTGCTAATTGGTTTTTCTCTTACTGTGTTGGGTTGCTGTCAAAATGTTCAGTCAGGTGCTAATTGGTATTTCCGTTTTGCTGTTTTCTAATGTAACCAAAAAAAAAAAAAAAAAAATTTCATTGACAAGATGGGCTAGTTATGCTGGGCTTTTTCCCCCATTGTCTAAGTTGATCTCTTTCCTGCTTCCATGCATTATTGGGGGCTGTAAATTACTTTTTTTTTTTTTTTTTGGTGTGGATAAATGTGAATATTTCATTGAAGGAGCAAAAGGAAGGGATATCTACATTACTTTCCCAAGCCTCCATGACAGCAAGAGGAAGGGATACACATTTACAAAAATATGATATATTTGAGTATAACACATTCTTTCTTAGTTCATGAACTATGGGGTCAGCATCCCTTTTGATCCAACAAAAATAACAACACAAAAGAATTAGCCAAGACTGATGCATCATTCAGCAGTGGCCGAATCTCCTAACATGCTTCCTTCAAATTCTTATTTAAGACATCACATGAATCTTAGAATCACCCTTAACAATTATACTTTGGAACTTTTCATCTCTGGCCAAATGTAAAGCCCAAATTATGGCAAAAGCTTCAACAAAACTAGGACCATATGGTTGTAAGATGTAACATTGATTTTTTTTTTTTTTTTGATAATGTTGTAACATTGATATTATTCTTAGCAATAATCTGATTCTAATTTTCTTAATGATTTGTTATTTCTAGCTGGGTATTTGTTGTGATCCTGGGTACTGAACTATTACTTTATTCAAGTTTGGTAGATATGCACTTCAATATTCAAACATTTGCAATGTTGTTTGACCTTTGACATTGACACAATTAACCATTGTAGATTAAATGATCATATTGAATAAATCCAAACCAAAAGGTAGAATTGTTTAAATTTAGGGTCTGTTTGGATACAGCTGAAAACTAAAAACTGAAACTGAAAACTGAAAAATACTGTAACAAAATAATTTTTAAATGTGTGAATAGTACCGTGAGACCCATTTTTAATGAAAAAGTTACAGAAAAGTGATAAACAGTACATGATGTGCATTGATTGGCTGAAAAAAGTGGGAAAAGTCAAACTTTGCGGCTACTGTTTATTAAACAGTGCATGAACAGTAACCACAAGTATCACAAACGCGTGGAAAAAAAAAAAAAAAAAAAAAAACCACAGACACAGACGTGCTGTTTTCAGTCCAATCCAAACGTAGCCTTAAGCCATCAATGCAAAATTAATAAAGAATCTAAATTTTGCGGAACCAAATTGTTTTTTTTTTTTTTTTTTAAGTCCAAATATGCGCTAACAGGAAATAAAATTCTAAAATAGATAAAAGTAATTACAAGTAAATATACAAAGAATGAAATCAAGGACTTAATTTTGTTATGTTTGCAAAAAAAAAAAAAAAAAAAATGTTATCTTGGAATAAAAAAGAAAATTAGCAAAAAGAGATGCTTTAATGTTTTTATTTTTTCTTAAACTGGAACAAAATAAAAATCAGCTCTGAAGTTGAGAGTATCACTTACTCTAAGTTTGAGATTGATTTAGGCTTTAAACATTTGTGATGTTGGTTAACATTTTTTTGCTGAATGTGATGTTGGTTAACATTTAATAGCAATAGTAGTAACAAGTAACAATCATTGATAAAAGGACAAAATTGAACAACTTTTAAACAATTGTTTATAAATACAAAGTGTGTGTAATATACAACACCGGTGGAAAGGATGAAATATGATTAATAAAACTACGTAAGAATTGAGGTAGAATATGTGTGCATTGGGGTAGAATATGTGTGCATTTGACAACTGATTAAAAGCTAGCATTTTACTTAAATTATCTATTATTTATAAGTGTCACACTACTTTTTGTTTAAGTTTATTTCAAATAATTTAAATTTTAGTTTTTTAAGAATAAGCTATCTCTTAACTTTTTTATTTCATATTATGTATATATAAATTACAAAAAAAAAAAAAAAAGGCAATTCCAAATGGACACTTAAAAGAAAGAAAAAACAAATTATGTAGACAAGTGTAGGTGTATTGCCTAAAAGGAAGTTTTTTTTGCTACTAAACCTTGTAGTCTAGTGGCACCCGGTTAAATTATAACCTTAGAGCTCGGGGTTCTATCCCCCTTAATTACCCAGGAAAAAAAAAAAGGGTTTTTTTTTTAATGATTTTTAGAAAGGCATTTTTTTAATCCAAAAAAAAAAAAGTTAAAGTATAAAGTTAAAGTTGATTAGAAAGGCCTAAAAAGAAGTTAAAAGTATAAATTAGAAAAACTGAAAAAAAAAAAAATGTTGATTAGATAATGACAAAAATAGTTAAAAGTTACTGTAAGAGTTCGTTTGGAATCTGTTTATTTTATTGAAATTGAAATTTTTTTTACTGAAAATACTGTAAATAAAGGTAAAAGTTAGTTGGAATAGTGCAGTGAAATTCATAAATAGTATTAAAAATGTAGTGAGACTCATGAATAGTAGTAAAAATAAGCTGAATAGTAAAATAAATTGGCAAAATTTGTTTACACGATTGAATTTGGGTTTGACATGGTGAAGAGGACCAAAATTTTGACATTAGGTAAGATTTTTTTTTTTTTTTTTTCCTTCTTACATGATTGAATTTATGTTTCACTTAAAATTGATTAGGGTGAAGATTAGATTGAATTAAAAAAATTTAAGACTGCCTCAATTAAAAGGAGTCACTACTTTTAAACATGTATAACAGGAGTTTAGTTTAGATCAAAATTAATCCATAGTTTTTTTTTTTTTTTTTTTTTTTTTTTTTTTTTTTCTATTAAACATTAAAGAGAAGTTAATCAAAATTTTAAAAATATTTCAAAAATCAATATTTTTAGAGAAATTTCCAAAGAGTGGCATTCTAAGGAGTCTTCTAAACGAGCAATTTCTTTGAAGACAAGAATAAAAAAAGCAGAATGTGACACATGCACAGTGAAATATTAAAGAGACTAACGACTAATTTCTTTGAAGATGAGAAGAAATAAAGTAGACAGTGACTCATGCACAGTAACGTGTTAAAGAGCAAGGTTTTGAGACCCGGATCGTCCATTGAACCGTAAAAGGGAGAGGTTCAAGATTTTTGAGGTCGAACTGAGGTCGAACCGGGGTCAAACCGTGATGACGTTATAATTAATTTAATAATTAATTAAAGCCTAAATATAGATATTAAATTTATAAAACTAGCAAAATTGACAATATATCTATATATGTGAGGGAAATATAATGATTTTCAAGCATATATTTAATAATTAAATAAGAAAGTTAATAAAATAAAATAATAACCATGAAAACATTAAAATTTATGATTAATTTTTGAAGTAAATTTGAATATCTTTGAAGGATTTTAATTATAATTTTTTTTATTCCTTGTAAGAGATGGATAATTTAATTAAGTAGAATAAAATTGTAAAAAAAAAAAAAAAAATTGCTAGGGGTTGGACCGCACGGTTCTCACCGGTGGAAGACAATTTGTAATAATGAAGATGACATTTTTTCTATCTAAATCGTGAGAAAATTCTTAGGTACTTTCGAAGTACAAAGAAATGGTGCTTTTTCTTTTCATATTTATAGTAGACTCTATCATAAATTTAATAAACGGACTCCATCATGAATGTGAGAGGAAGGAATATTATTCTCTATACTTTAGGAGTACCTAAGAATTACTCCTAAAATGTGAACATGAGAAAAAAAGAAGTTAAAAATTTTCAAGCGTGAATGTGAACCTAAGAATGTTGTTTGAGTGTTTTTGATATACTTGTGAATAAAAAAGTATATAAAAATGTATATAAGTATGTTTAAAATGTAAAAAAAGTTGTTTGACAAGAGTTACCAAACGGGCCCTAAAGAAGACAGTGATGGCTTCGGCCCTACAAGGTTCCATTTACATTAATAAAAAAAAAAACAAAAAAAAAAAACAGACTTAATAATAGACGTGAAGCTCCCCTCTTCTAAACAACAGTTGTGTCGTCTCTGCTTTCCAAATACTTACAGCATATATGTGACTTGCTAGACCACCAAAGTAAATAGAAGAGGTCATGTGTTATGGTTAGCATTTTTCACTTTTGAGAAGGAAGTGTCCTTTTTGGATTGAAAATTCACTGATGAAGAATGGAGAACAATGGTTTAGACCATATGATTGGATGTAATTTTTCTTTTCAATTTTTAATATTTGTGATTAGTTTTGAAATTCGAATATACATATGCGTAAACATAAAAAAAATGACCACTTATTTATGCCTCTCTCTCTAATATGGATTTTTTATCGACAATTTAATGTGATTTTGTCTTAAAATAAATGAATTGCCTTTATTTTTCTATAATATTAATTAAAGTAATGGTACAATTACAAACTATTTTACAACTTTTTATAAACTGTTAATAAGTATGTGTAATATACAACATCTCATTGTTTGCCTAGCTTTTACTTAAAGGTGGAAAGGATAAAATATGATTAACAAACTACTTAAGATTTGATGTAGAATTTTAGTAAATCTATATGTAAGATTTGATGTAGAATTTGTGTGCATTTGACAATTGATTAAGCATTTCATTCTTTTTTCTTAAAAAAAAAGCTAGCATTTTACTTAAATTACCTATTTATTTGTAAGTCTTACACTACTTTTTGTTCAAGTTTTCTTTCAAAAAATTTAAATTTTAGTTTTTTAAAAATAAGTTAACTCTTAACTTTTTTTTTATTTTATATTATATATATATATATATATATTACAATTAAAAAAAAAAAAGCAATTTCAAAATGGATACTTAAAAGAAAATGAAAAAGAAATTATGTAGACAAGCGTAGGAATATTGCCTAAAAAGATTTTTTTTTTCAATGATTTTGAGAAAGTTTTTTTTTTTTTAATGAAAAAAAAAGTTAAAGTATAAAGTTAAAGTTTTTTTTTTTTTGATGGGGAAGTATAAAGTTAAAGTTGATTAGAAAGGAAAGGCCTAAAAAGAAGTTAAAGTATAAATTAGAAAAACTGAAAAAAGGTGAAGTAATAAGTGTTGATTGGATAATGACAAAAATGGTCAAACGTTATTGTAAAGGATGAAACTTATTCAAGTGGATGGTGACTATGGCCAGCTGTTGTTGTCGTTTTGTTTTTTTTTGTTTTTTTGTTTTTTTTTTTTTTTTTAACAAACACACACCAAAGAGAGGGAAGATAATGGCCAAAATTTAGATAGACTTTAGGTAAGATTTTTTATTTTGGTTTTGCTATTTTATTTTATTTGTTTACACCATTAGACATTAGGTAAGATTTGATTTTTTTTTTCTTCTTACGTGATTGAGTTTGTGCTTCACCTAAATTGATTAGGGTAAATCTTAATCGAATTAAAACTACCTCAATGAAAAGGAGTCACAACTTTTTATTTTATTTTTTGATACAAGATAGAATTCTACTCTAGTCTAAACTAAGTGTATATGTGTGTGAAGTTTTCTTCTGGAGACTTGAATCATGTCCCTTACCCCCCATATCTCATAAGTACTTATACTTATGGAGTGACCATCGTACCAAAAGTGTACGGTAGAAATCAGTCACTACTTTTAAATACATATGATAGGAGTTTAGTTTAGATCAAAATTAACTCGTAAGTTTTCATTTTTCTATTAAAAATTAAAGAGAAATTAATCAAAATTTTAAAAATATTTCAAAAATAAATATTTGTAGAGAATTCATTAATTTTTTCCATTTAAAAATGTTTTAAGGTGAAATATTATTCCAAAGAGGAGCATTCAGAGGAGTCTTCCAAACGAGCAAAATTTCTTTGAAGATAAGAATAAATAAAGCAGAAAGTGACTCATGCAAAGTAAAGTATTAAAGACTAAAGAGACTTTGAAATCGGTGAAGGGCAATTTGTAATAATAAATGTGACATTTTTTCCATCTAAAAATGTGAACATGAGAAGAAAAAAAAAAGTTAAAATTTTCAAGCATGAATGTGAACATGAGAAATTAAAGAAGATGGTGAATGGGAATTAGTGAAGGCTTCGGTCCTACAAGGTTCCATTTATATTAATTAAAAAAAAAAAAGACTTAATAGACGTGAAGTTCCCCTCTTCTAATGGTTGTTTCTTCTCTGCTTTCCAAATACTTGCAACATATTTATCTGTGACATACTGGAGTACCAAAGTAAAAATGGCTGAGACTATCCTTAATGTTGCTGCTGAGGAAATACTAGGCAAGCTGATTTCACTTCCTACTGACCTAATTGGCCTTGCCTGGGGTTTCAAGGAACATATAGAAGAGGCCATGTGTTATGGTTAGCATTTTTCACTTTTGAGAAGGAAGGGTCTTTTTTGGATTGAAAATTCACTGATGAAGAATGGAGAACAATAGTTTAGACCAAGCGATTGGATGTAATTTTCTTTTCAATTTTTAATATTTGTGATTAGTTTTGGAATTTGAATGTACAGATGCATAAACATTAAAAAAAAAAAAAAAAAAAAAAAAGACCTCTAACTTATGCCTTTCTCTCTAATATGGATTTTTATTGACAATTTAATGTGATTTTGTCTTAATTAAATGAATTACCTTTATTTTTCTATAGTATTAATAAATGTAATGGTATAGCCATAAACTATTTTATAACATTTTTACAAACTGTTGATATGACCAACTTCTTATTGGTTTTCATCTAGACTTCCCATTAATATCACATTTTCATTTACAAATAATTACTTACCACATCAACAATTTGTAAATTTTTTGTAAAAAAATTGGTATCTCTAACATTTCTCTATTAATAACAGAAACTAGGCTAATTGTGTGCACTATATTTGTTTAGAGGTTTTTTAGTCAAAATTTTCATTCCTATCTCATAATCCAATGAAATTTATGCATTTGCCATATCCAAATAGTGCAGAGTGCAGACTCCATTGAATGGGATGAGACAAATAGTCCAAAAAAAATGAATAAATCCACACGCACACACTGATAATACCTTCAATACTATTTTGTTGTTCATTAACTTTTTTTCCAAAAAAAAAAAAAATTCATTTTTTTAAATTATGACTCATCCCACACTTCACTATTTTTGGTGATCAACAAATACATAAATCTCATTAAACTAAGGCATAAACCTCAAATTAAAATAAATGAAAATTTTTGACTTAAAACAAAAGTCTTTAAGCTGGTTTTTGACAAGGTCAATCTAGTATGTAACTATGTATTTGCATTTCTTAAGGAGGCGTTTGGTTTGTCGTGATATTACAACACACTGTAATATTACTTTTTTATAATCTTACATTAATGTAATATCAATATAAAAATACAATATTACATTATTGAGGAAAGTAATGAGATTAAGGTGGTGTTATATATTTTGTAATTTTAGATTATGGTAATGTTAGAAAAAATAAAATAAACCAAAAACCTTTGGGTATTGTAAGGACTCAATTTGTAACGATCCCAAATTTGTATTGGGTTCGAAATGCTAAAGGTCCAAACAATAAATTTGTAGAGCGTGAATATAAAATAACTAGATTAACTTTGGAGGAAAAACGGTTAAACCTATCGTTTCTCGATGGATCAATATAAATATTACGATCAATTTATCCTTGAAACAAGCTCAGTTATTTATTTCATAAGATTTTCTTCTTAGCGTCACTTGTTCAGAAGTTCCGATCCTTTTTCTCAATGTATTCTTCCATGTTATATACTGTCCTTTTGGTGTTATCTTCACCACACACGTGTAGGTTGGATTCAGAAGATCCTTTCCTGACCCATCCAACGCCTCTTGGAACCTTCAACCAGCAGCTGTAAGGCTGCTTCATCATTGTTCAGGCATCACCTCTACATTAATGTGGCCAGAGAGTTGGTTGAGAGACAATTAATGCAGAGGTAGCAGTTGTTAAAGATATTTATTTATCTTTTCTTTCTTACCCTTGGCCCCATGTCCCACCTTTAGTGGTAATGCAACTTTGAAATGTGTTTGTGACAATACGGCATTCAAATCGTCCTCAGACACATATTGCCGAGGATGATTTTGTCCTCGGATGAATATTCGACCCATCTCATATGATATCTACTCCTCTTTTCATTTGGTTTCCCTTATAACCTTATGTAGGCCTCCTCGGATAGTTTAACGTCCTCGGATAGGCCACAGGCCCAGTTAACACGGCTTTAATAATTATTGATTAACTGGCCCCCACAGGTATGTTTGGTAGATTGTAATAAGCATTGTAATGTAATTCTTAAACCTATGGTTTAGTTATTCAGTAGTTTGGTTGTATTTTTATTATAGAGAATAAATCATTTCTTATAAATAGCTATTCTTTAAAATGAGGAATAATTATTCATTTCAAAAAGAGTTGTAATAACTATTCCTTAATAGGTGTATTTAATTTCTAAAATTAATATATTTTCAAATAAACAAACTTTCCATATGCACATAACAATTATAAAAATTATAAATCATAAAAAAATAACTAATCTATCTTTCAAATTTTTTTAAAAAAAAATTATTTTTTAGGAAATATAATTATATTAGTAAGATATTTCCTAAAATATATCCTAAGTTTGATTTAAATTGTTTTTATTTCATTGTTTTCAGAGTTTTATTATTGTGTTGTCACCAAATAAATGGATAGCAATAAGTATTGTATTAAAACATCTTGTATTCCTTGTAATACTAATCCCTATGTAATTACTGTTATAGTTTACCAAACATGTCCTTAATGTCACATCAAAGCACTTCACAACGAATTAAATGCCCCTTAAGAGTACTGATTATCTTATACTTAGGGAAAAATATTTTGTATCAAATACTTACTCTTGTATATATTTTATACACAGTTTTTTAAAATTGTGAACACAATTTTAACTAAAATTTATTGATTCGCATTTTGAATTGAATTTTTGGCTGGGTTTGGTTTAATGTAAATCGAATTCCGAGTGTAAAATGAATGCAGGGAAAAGTGAATTCCTATAAGGAAAATGAAATTCGGGTGTTTGATTCTGTTGATGTCTAAAAAAAAAAGAGATCATGGTAAAATAAGCCCAAAAAGAATGAGTTAAAGCCCAGAAGGAAAAAACCAAACCAAGTCCAAAAGGATTATACGAAAGGCCCAGAGGATCCCGAAGCCCAGAAAAGAAAAACATCCAAAAAAAAGATCACGGCAAAATATAAGAAGCAAGGATCCTCATGCACCATCAATAGACGCGGATCCTTTCAGGCACAAAGAAGAAGGAAGATCGGGACAGCTCGATAGAAAGAAGACAGAGAAAAGAAAAGAAGAAAACAAGAAAAACAAAAAGCGCGAGCGACTTCTCACGGCACAGACAGAAGAATCCTCGGGGAACCAAAACAGGGAAGAAGGATGACAACAAACGACCTTTAAAAAAGCAGGACGAGATTCCGCCTAAATAGGAAAGGAAAGGAAAAGCAGAAGGCGCCAGAAGTGGGGATGCCGAGAAGGGCATACCTCAGCACTCCCGAAGAAGATAGCCAACCAGAAACTTTCAAAAGGATCAGAACTGAGAGAGGGAAAGAATGAGAAGAAACGGAAAAGGGACTTACCAAGACAACAGGGACAAGACGTGCTCTGTTCGCAGAAAA
Organism: Quercus robur; assembly: GCF_932294415.1. Taxonomy (NCBI): domain Eukaryota; kingdom Viridiplantae; phylum Streptophyta; class Magnoliopsida; order Fagales; family Fagaceae; genus Quercus; species Quercus robur. The sequence continues at coordinate 3,081,085 of NC_065543.1, read as the reverse complement.
GCAAAACAGGGGAACCAATGGTTCCCCGGGACGCCCAGAAAACTCCATTATAAAAGAAGGGGATGGGTTGTGAAGAAGGCAGCGAGAAAAAAAGAAAGGAACACAAGAAAGAAGAGATTCTTTAGGAAAAAACTATCAGAAAATTTATGCAGAAAGAAAAATACTAAGGGAAAACAAATACTGCTTCCCGATATCCTGTAAAAGCAACTATGGCACATACTCGGATCCAACGAGAATCAAACTTCGCAAGTTTTGAAGGCTGAAATAGCCATTCAAGGCTGCAATTTTTGAGCTTGATTGGACCTTGTATCACGTCCTAGTAAGCTTGCTGTAATCAAACAGATAATGCCTTAATGAAATACTGTTTCATAATTCCCAGGATCCCCACAGTACTTTTTTTTTATCGTCGTGCTAATCCTGCTTTTCTTTCTTTCTGAACTTACGTTGTTAATTTTGGCACTCCTCGATATCCTTGTTTGTCATTTTTTGTATGTTGTCAGGAGCATTTTTTGCATCCACTTGATTCTTAAACAGCCATTTAGCTGCGGTGAGTCAAGGCCCAGTCCACCAAATCCTTTTCTTTTTCATTCAGGCTCGGGATCCTTGGGCCTGAGTATCCCGAAAAAGACACTCTCACAGATTCTGCAATGAAAAATAGTCCAAAAAACAATTTATGGTGTTCGGTAACATTATGAAAATGCTATTTTCCTACAATTTTTTCACATTTTCTCAGCTCCCAAACAAATTTATAATAGAAAAATTCAAAATATACACTTAACACAACCAAAATAAAAATAAAAACATCTTTTATTCACAAACTCAGTGAGAGGAGGAAGAAAGAGTGAGAGATTTAGGGAAAGAGAGATACATCAGGAAAGAGAGGATCGGAGTGGATGAAGGCGGCGGCGGTGGCTTGTGTGGGTTTGAGAAATGGGTTTGCGGAATGGGTTCGTCGAAGTGGTGGGTTCGTCAGAGTGGGTTTGAGGAATGAGTTTTCTGGGTTTCAAGGATGGGTGTGGTGGGATGCAACCAAATCGGGTTGAGTTTGAACAAGAAAAAATGGAGGGGACGATGAAGCTGGAGGGGACTTCAGACAACGCCTTGTGGTTTGGGCATTGCTTGACGAACGAGCTCGGTCTTGGGTGGGTTAAGGACGAGATCGATTTTGGGTGGATCGGTCTTGGGTGGTGACGATTTAGATGGCGGCGCCAATGAGTTTCCAATGGCGACTATGGGTGCGATCTCGCCAGTGTTAGGTGCGACGAGACCGGTGCTTCTAGTGCGATCTCCTTGCTATTTTTCTCTCTCTCTCCTATTTTCCCGGGGGTGTAATTCATTTGAAGTTAAAATAAAACCTGAAATGGTTTTATACCCTTCAAATCTTATTTTATAGTTAACACAGAAAACCAATTTCGTTTGATCCAATTTTCTGTACCTATCAAACACACACACCAGCCTAAAAGCATTTTCAAAAATGGTTTGAAGACAAATCAAACACCGCCTTTGTTTTCAATTTTTTTTTTCAAAGAAATGAGTAAAGCGAGTGTGTGCAAGTCTTTATCAAGATCTAACAAAATCTTTAATGATGATCTATCAAGCTCCAGCACATGGGAATGTCCCATCCCGTAAGGCTCCTTTTAGAAAAGAGACGCGGACCTGATAAACGTGTGGAAAAGATGTTCCCCACTAAATAAATAAAAGAAAAAAAAATTGTAGTTGCTTTTTATCTTTTTTTTTTTGGCTTATAAGTTAGAATTGTTTAAATTTAAGCAATCAAGCAAAATTAATAAAGAATCTAAATTTTGAGGAACCAAATTGGTTTTCTTTTTTAAAATCCAAATATGCGCTAACAAGAAATAAAATTATAAAAATAAATAAAAGTAATTACAAGTTGGGATACAAAGAATAAAATAAAGGACTTATTTTTGTTATGTTTGCAAAAAAAAAAAAAAAAAAAAAAACTGTTATCTTGGAATAAAAAAGAAATTAGCAAAAAGAGATGCTTTAATGTTTTTATTTTTTCTTAAACTGGAACAAAATAAAAATTAGTTTTGAAGTTGAGAGTACCACTTTCTCTAATTTTTAGATTGATTTATGCTTTAAAACATTTGCGATGTTGTTTAACATTTAATAGCAACAGTAATAACGTGTAATGATCATTGATATATAGGACAAAATTAAACAACTCTTATTCTTATACAACAAGATTGAAATTGTTTAAATTTAAACATGGCAAAACAAGTTCTTAGTTTTGTGTTTTGGTTCTCGTTAACTTGTAATTTTTATTTCTCATTAATTCATATTTGTCAAATTTATATTTGTTATCAATTTGATCTTTAAAAATTAGAATAAGAAACTGTTTGGTACAAGATTTTTAACAACAACTTTTAGTGTTTTAACACTAAAAAATTGTTATTAAAAAAAAAATGTTTAGTAAAATATTTTAAACATATTTTTTATACTATAAATACTTTAAACACATATTTTTTTATAATACTTTTTAAATTACAATTTTCGAATCATTTTAATCAGAGCTGTATTTAAAGGCCTGCGGTTAATGCTTTCCGTGCTTTGACGCATAGTAAAAGTAAAACAACTGTGATGTTTGCACTAGAGATTCCCTGTAGACTGGCAGATGGAGATGATTATATTTGCACAGGAATTCCATCTACCGACACATCGGATCCATTTTCTCTTCAATAATTGAGATACGAAGGAAACTTAAGCAAAGGTTCACAAACGCGTTTTACACGTTGCCAGACCATTACGGCTTTGTTTGGTTTAGTTTATTAAAATCGAAATTTTTTTAATAAATGATAAATAAAAATAAAAATTAACTAAAATAATATAATAAAATCTATAAATAGTTTCATAAAATAAAGTAAACCCTATAAATAATAATAAAAATAAACTCAACAATAAAATAACCTGACTTTTTAAAACACACCCTACGTCTCTCTCTTCTCTTCCTCTTTATTCTTCTCAGACTATTTCTATTACCTTCTCTCTTTCTCTTCTTCTGATCAGCTCCTTCTCTCTTTCTCTCACTCTTCCTGGCGTCCAGTGACTGCATCTACCTCTTGCAAGATACTACAGTAAGTGCACCCTTACATGTCTTTCATGCTATTCAATTTTATTATTATTTTAAACTGGCTGAATATATAGTTTTACTAATCATTAATCATTTCAATTCATATATTAAATCGGAAAAAAAAAAATCAGATCTACTTTATTCAAGTTATTTAAACTAGAAGATAAAATCCAAATCTTTATTATTATTTTTTTGAGGTAAATTGCATATAACCGGTATATTCTTAATATATGCAACTATTACGTGGTTCATTTTTTATGACACTTACGGACTTATCTCTTATATGATTTTTTTTTGGTTAAACGTCTCTCTTGCTATTTGTTTCATGAGATATTCGGACCATTTTTATCTTAAGTCATGTTCATTTGTTTTGATGGAAAGAATTGTGTAAATATAGTTTTTTATATTGTAGTATAAGAAAAAATAATTCAAAGAAAAACTAATTGGGGCCAACAGAAAAGTATAGTTTATTTTTAGAAATTATTTTCAATTAAATGTTTTTAGAAAACAGTTCTATCTTACAGCAAGCTACATAAAAGAAGTTTGAAAATTATTTTTCAACTTATTTCAGGTTGCTATCAACGTTAAAAAATGAGATAATTTTATAAAAAATACTTTTTGAAAAATAACTAATTTTTAAGAAAATATTATCGCCAAAACTCAAAACAAACAGAGCGAATTGAAATTAGAAAACCTCGAATCTAAACTTGCTTTTTAATATATCAACCTTGTTCAATCAAGAGCAAGACTAGCGGTGAAGCCAAAGCGACTCTCATATGCATACACATGCATACGAGTACTTGAGTCTAATCTAAATAAAAAAATAAAAAAATTCATATTGTATTTATTTGTTTGAGGGTTTTATTTTTTATTTTAATGAATGTGTTACACATGAATAATTTATTTTGTTTTTTTCTTTTAAAGAAAATTTCCACTTCTCTCATGAAAGGAATTTTAGAAACTTGACATATCTCATATAAAACTTGTGTCAATTCTGAAATTTAGGTTAATATACTCATAGAATGATTAAGTTACAATAATTTAACAACTAATGTGAATATATATACTTGACACATCGAATCCAAAATCATCTTCTTTCGGCAGTGTTAGTCCTACCACTTGTTCTAATCGTTTGAGTCTTTCCGCGAGTGGTATAAACACGTTATAATAAGGGACCGTTTGGTACATGTGTTTAAAAATTGAAAATTATTGTTTAAAAACTTCCGTGGAAATACGTGTGGGTGAAAAAGTGTGGAAATACATTAAACGTTGTTTAAAAACTGAAAATTGTAGTTTGGAAACACTCACCAAACACCCCCTAAATTGCTATAAGATTACTTTTTTTTCTTCATTCTATTGTTCTCAGACTTTAGAGTAAGTGCACTAGTGCAGAGTAAGGCAGTAAACAAAATAAGATGAAAAGTTTTTATATTTTCTGACATGTCTTTCATGCTATGGATTTTATATTTTCTTGGCTAAATATTACAGTTTATTAACGCAGTAAACAAAATAAGATGAAAAGTTTGATGGAAGTGTTTCAAGGATTAGATTTATTGATCTTGATATTGCTATTTGTAGAAAGGTTGCTAAAAATACACGAAGCTTATCCAGCCATTAGAGGGCTTAGCAAAAAACTACTTGAAGGTGATTTTGATAGACATAAAATAATTATATAATATTTTTAAAGAAATATAACTAGCTTATTTTTATTATTCTATAGATCTATATTATTTAAATTAATTTTATTACTTTACAGATCCATTTTTACTATCATTTTTTTTATATTCTAATATTAAACTCTTTATATATCTGTTGTAAGGGAAAAGAAATATGGTTCGAAAGAAAGATCGATTTTGGGATCATGTTGAAGAACAGAATAATCGTCGTTTCAAATGTAAGTTTTGTGGAAGTATTTTTACTGGGGGTGCTACGAGGATTAAATATCACTTGGCTGGAGTTAAAGGTCACGATATTAATATTTGTACAAAAGTGACTAAAGAGGTCCAAGAGGAAGCTTCTCTAACAATTGGTGAACCTACCAAAAAACTTAAGGGTGCATCAACTTCAAACAAGGATAAGGAGAGGGAAATCAGCTCAACTTCAATATCAAAGGATGACATGTTAAGCAAAGTGTTTGAAAAGGTGAGTAAAGATGTAAATATTTTATATTTAGATTATATTTCATCATAATTTTAGCGGTGAACTTGTGATAGCATTTTCAGTTATTGATTTTAATTTTTTGAATCAAGTAATTAAAACATTATAATAAATTTCTATACTTTTTATTTATTTATATAATTTGATAGTTATAACATAGGGAAGAGGGGATAAGTGTGTTTGTTTATGAAATTTAACGGGGGAAAAGAGGGGGTGGGGGGGGGGGGGGGGGAGAGAGAAGGTGGAGAATAATGTGGAACACAAAAAATGGGACAAAAGATTTGTATTCAATACTAATTTATACAATATCTAAAAGTTAAAGTGTAGTATTTATTATTGTTATGTTTTTGTTGAACCATGTCGGCGGCTAAGTCTTCATTTTCTTTCCATCATTTCTTCAAAAAATATGTATATAAATATTAATGTATGCACTAATACATTATGCCTTTACTCAATTTCAAAACTAATTATAACTTATCAATCATAATATGACCATCACTTTACATATTCTTGAACCTAAATGTAACTTATAATAGAAAATACATGTAATACAAACATCTTGGGTGGAGATATCATTTATTTATTTTTAGTTTAAACTCACTTGAAAAAAATCTCATTCCAAAATCTTATAAGTGGTTTTTCTTTTATTTTTTTTATTTTTTTTTATGGTGTACATAGTACCGAATTTAATTTGAATAAAACTTTCACTAGGCACGTATAATCACAAGTGCATGCATAATAATTCAATTAAAAATATTAATGTGATAACAAATTTTATTGATATTACTTTTAATACAAACCACTTCCATCACATTGGAATACATTACTTATCATGGATAATGGTTTTACATCACTTTATTATTATAATTATTATTAATTTTTTGAGTTATGTTTACTAATTAAGATTCGGCATTCGGTCCATTGCAGTCCAATTTGATCTATTACCTTCCAGTTTGGTCCAATTCAGTCCATAATGGTCCACTTCAATCTATCTTGTTCTACTTACCTAACAATAGGGGAAAAAAAAAGGTTTGGGTTGGGAGTACTATATTGCTATCAATTATTTGAGTAATATTCATTGTAACTATATGATCAGTTTTAATTATCATGACAATCTTCTTAAGAGAATAAAAAATTTGATAATATATTTGAAAGTTAAAAATTTTAGTTATACAAAAAAAAAAAATAAGGAAAATATAATGCATAATAAAAATAGTTAGAAAAATATGGACAACTTAAAAAAATAATATCAATCTAAAACACCATAAATGATAAAATTATATATTTGTAAAAATAGAGAAATATAAATTACTTTTAGAGTTTATTTAATTTTTGGGGAGAACAAATTATCTACAATAAAATTTTGATAATAAGTTATATATTATACCGCATTTAAAAATAATTATATATTTCCATGTATCGCGTGTGTTGGTGACTAATTATTATAAAACTCCAAAAGAAAAAAAAAACTATTAATTATTGTATAAAAATTAAGAAGGTGAAAATTGTAATATAAGTTTTTATATTTCCAATATATAAATATATTTGGACCCACCTTGTTTATTTTTAATGGAATTGTACTCTACACTCCTCAAATATTTTCATACTATTGTCTCTTATGCAGAGTAAGGCAGAATACATAGATGAAATTTTACTTGGTGTTTTTGTGGAGGGACTTCTAGCCAAGTTGAGATCAATTGTTATAGAGCAACATATTAGTTTTGAGTTGGGTTTCAAGGAAGGGCTAACAGACCTCTTTAGCTTCTTAACCCAAATTCAACTTGTGTTAACTGATGTGGAGAAAAGACAAGCAAGTGATGAGTTTCTGAGGATTTGGTTAGCAAAGCTTAGATATGTTGCTTATGACATTGATGATGTTCTAGACGAGTTTGGCTATAACATTCTTCAGCAAAAGGTAATAAACTACTCTTCACCCTCTAATGACATTATCAATATGGCAAACAAAATTAAGATCATCAACGACTCATTAAATAGACTTAAAGGTGACATTGCTAGTTATGAACTTCGAGCAGAGTTTGTGAATTCGATCCCTGAGATTAGCTTTAACATGGAGATAGACTCCTTCCTTGATGATTCAAAAGTTAGTCAAAATGTTGGAAATAACATTGGTCAAAATGTTGGAAATAACATTGTTGAAGCAACCTATTGTGATAGAGTGATAGAAATCATGGAGACTTTTACTCAATATGAATTAACAGAATATGATTGTTGGTTCATATTCAAGAAAAGAGCATCTGCAAATGAAAGACTTTTAACTCTAGATTTGGAGAAAATTGGAAAGGAGATTGTTAAGAAATGTAAAAGGGTTCCATGGGCTGCAGAATTTTTAGGGAGAATAATGTATTTTATACATGATAAAGGTGAATGGCTATCGATTCAAAATAATAAAAATTGGGATTTACTGGATGATAGAAATAATGGAGTGTTTCACATATTAAAGTTAGGCTATGATCATCTTCGAATACCATCTTTGAAACGATGTTTCGCATACTGTGCAATTTTTCCTAAAGATTGTAACATGAAAAAGGACGAAGTAATTCAGCATTGGATGGCTGAAGGGTTCCTTGAACCATCTAAAGAAGGTACTATGGCGATGGAAGATATTGGTAACACGTATTTCAATATTTTGTTGGCTACTTTATTTTTCCAAAATGCTAGAAAGGATGTCTGTGGTGACATTATTAGTTGCAAAATGAATAATTTGGTGCATGATTTTGCCATTTCAATATCAAAATCTGAAATTTTAATTTTGGAGGGAGATTTTGTGGATAATGTTCGTAAAGTACAACATTTATTTGTCCGATCTGATTGCAAAACAACACCAAGAACTTCATTGTGTGGAGACAGTTTCATAAAAGTGCGCACATTAATTTCAGAAAATCTAGACTTTGATGACATGTTATCAAATTTTAAATGCTTACGAGTTTTAAAATTATCCGGGCATAATATAATAAGGTTGCCAAATTCAATTGAGCAGTTGATACATTTGAGGCTTCTTCACATCTTGCACACTAAAATTGAGGAATTACCAAAATCCATTACCAAACTCTACAATTTGCAAACTTTAAGAATCGAAGAATGCCCTAAACTCATGGGTCTTCCGGAAGACCTAAGCAATTTGATTAACTTGAGACATATTAATATTTATGTTGGTTGTTGGACAAGGATACATTACAGAGATTGTTTACTCAAAAATATGGGACGGTTGACTTGCCTTCAAACATTGAATATTTTTATTGTGGGTCGAGAAGAAGGTTATTGGATTAAAGAAATGGGACCCTTAAAGAATCTCAGAGGAGAAATAAACATATACAATTTAGAGGAGGTGAAAGATGAGGAAGAAGCCAAAAGTGCAAAATTAAAAGAAAAGGAAATATTAAAGTTGGGATTATTTTGGAATCAGTTTTGTGGAGAATTGGACATGTATGATATAGATAAAGATGAAAAGGTGTTGGAAGGCCTCCATCCTCACCCAAATTTGAAAAGCTTAACAATCGAATGGTATAGAGGAAAGAAATTCCCATCTTGGGTTAATGATTTGTCGCAATTTCACAATCTGATTTGTATCAAATGGAATTTTTGTACGAAATGTGAAGAAGTTCCCACTCTTGGGCATTTACCCTGTCTTAGGGTTCTTGAAATAGAAGGAATGGGGAAGGTAAGAAGTATAGGAAGTGAGTTTTACAGTTACAGTGATGGGAGTTACAGAAATACTACTAAATTGTTTCCGGCATTGAGAATACTCAAATTGGAGAAGATGGAAACCCTAGAAGAGTGGAAGGATGCAAAGGAGTTGACAAGCGCAGGTGAGGTGTTGTTGGTGTTTCCTTGCCTTGAGGAGTTGATTATTATAGAGTGTAATAATCTGAGAGATTTGCCAAACTCACTGCACACCCACGTTTCCCTTCGAAAATTGGTAGTTAAGAGATGTCCGAACTTGAGTTCTTTGCCAGGTGTCCCATCACTTATTCGACACTTGGAGATAAGAGGCTGTGGCATTGATGAACCACCTAGTGGGCTACAATTCTGTACATCTCTTCAATATTTGGAGATTGGGGACTATATGAATTTGAAATCAATTCCAGAATCACTGCAGTCCTGCGTTTCCCTTCAGAAGTGCGTAGTATCCTGTTGTCCTGATTTGAGGTATTTGCCAGGTGTCCCATCAGTTATTCAACACTTGGAGATAATATGGTGTGGCATTGATGAACCACCCAGTGGGCTACAATTCTGTACATCTCTTCAATATTTGAGGATTTGGGGTTGTAGGAATCTGAAATCAATTCCAGAATCACTGCAGACCTGCGTTTCCCTTCAGAAATTCATAATAGGAGATTGTCCTCACCTGAGGTATTTGCCAGGTGTCCCGTCAGTTATTCAACACTTGGAGATAATAGGGTGTGGCATTGATGAACCACCCAGTGGGCTACAATTCTGTACATCTCTTCAATATTTGGAGATTTGGGACTGTACGAATCTGAAATCAATTCCAGAATCACTGCAGACCTGTGTTTCCCTTCAGAAGTTCATAATGCGAGATTGTCCTCACCTGAGGTATTTGCCAGGTGTCCCGTCACTTATTCAACACTTGGAGATAATAGGGTGTGGCATTGATGAACCACCCAGTGGGCTACAATTCTGTACATCTCTTCAATATTTGGAGATTGGGGACTGTACGAATCTGAAATCAATTCCAGAATCATTGCAGACCTGCGTTTCCCTTCAGAAGTTCATAATGCGAGATTGTCCTCACCTGAGGTATTTGCCAGGTGTCCCGTCACTTATTCAACACTTGGAGATAATAGGGTGTGGCATTGATGAACCACCCAGTGGGCTACAATTCTGTACATCTCTTCAATATTTGGAGATTGGGGACTGTACGAATCTGAAATCAATTCCAGAATCACTGCAGACCTGTGTTTCCCTTCAGAAGTTCATAATGCGAGATTGTCCTCACCTGAGGTATTTGCCAGGTGTCCCGTCAGTTATTCAACACTTGGAGATAATATGGTGTGGCATTGATGAACCACCCAGTGGGCTACAATTCTGTACATCTCTTCAATATTTGGAGATTGGGGACTGTACGAATCTGAAATCAATTCCAGAATCACTGCAGGCCTGCGTTTCCCTTCAGAAGTTCATAATGCGAGATTGTCCTCACCTGAGGTATTTGCCAGGTGTCCCGTCAGTTATTCAACACTTGGAGATAAGAGGGTGTGGCATTGATGAACCACCCAGTGGGCTACAATTTTGTACATCTCTTCAATATTTGGAGATTGGGGACTGTACGAATTTGAAATCAATTCCAGAATCACTGCAGGCCTGCGTTTCCCTTCAGAAGTTCATAATGCGAGATTGTCCTCACCTGAGGTATTTGCCAGGTGTCCCGTCAGTTGTTCAATATTTGGAGATCAGGGGCTGTACGATTCTGAAATCAATTCCAGAATCACTGCAGACCTGCTTTTCCCTTCAGAAGTTCATAATGCGAGATTGTCCTCACCTGAGGTATTTGCCAGGTGTCCCGTCAGTTATTCAACACTTGGAGATAAGAGGGTGTGGCATTGATGAACCACCCAGTGGGCTACAATTCTGTACATCTCTTCAATATTTGGAGATCAGGGGCTGTACGATTCTGAAATCAATTCCAGAATCACTGCAGACCTGTGTTTCCCTTCAGAAGTTCATAATGCGAGATTGTCCTCACCTGAGGTATTTGCCAGGTGTCCCGTCAGTTATTCAACACTTGGAGATAAGAGGGTGTGGCATTGATGAACCACCCAGTGGGCTACAATTCTGTACATCTCTTCAATATTTGGAGATCAGGGGCTGTACGATTCTGAAATCAATTCCAGAATCACTGCAGACCTGCGTTTCCCTTCAGAAGTTCATAATGCGAGATTGTCCTCACCTGAGGTATTTGCCAGGTGTCCCGTCAGTTATTCAACACTTGGAGATAAGAGGGTGTGGCATTGATGAACCACCCAGTGGGCTACAATTCTGTACATCTCTTCAATATTTGGAGATCAGGGGCTGTACGAATCTGAAATCAATTCCAGAATCACTGCAGACCTGCGTTTCCCTTCAGAAGTTCATAATGCGAGATTGTCCTCACCTGAGGTATTTGCCAGGTGTCCCGTCAGTTATTCAACACTTGGAGATAAGAGGGTGTGGCATTGATGAACCACCCAGTGGGCTACAATTCTGTACATCTCTTCAATATTTGGAGATTGGGGACTGTACGAATCTGAAATCAATTCCAGAATCACTGCAGACCTGCGTTTCCCTTCAGAAGTTCATAATGCGAGATTGTCCTCTCCTGAGGTATTTGCCAGGTGTCCCGTCAGTTATTCAACACTTGGAGATAAGAGGGTGTGGCATTGATGAACCACCCAGTGGGCTACAATTCTGTACATCTCTTCAATATTTGGAGATCAGGGGCTGTACGAATCTGAAATCAATTCCAGAATCACTGCAGACCTGCGTTTCCCTTCAGAAGTTCATAATGCGAGATTGTCCTCTCCTGAGGTATTTGCCAGGTGTCCCGTCAGTTATTCAACACTTGGAGATAAGAGGGTGTGGCATTGATGAACCACCCAGTGGGCTACAATTCTGTACATCTCTTCAATATTTGGAGATTGGGGACTGTACGAATCTGAAATCAATTCCAGAATCACTGCAGACTTGCGTTTCCCTTCAGAAGTTCATAATGCGAGATTGTCCTCACCTGAGGTATTTGCCAGGTGTCCCGTCAGTTATTCAACACTTGGAGATAATAGGGTGTGGCATTGTTGAACTACCCAGTGGGCTACAATTCTGTACATCTCTTCAATATTTGGAGATTGGGGACTGTACGAATCTGAAATCAATTCCAGAATCACTGTGGACCTGCGTTTCCCTTCAGAAGTTCATAATGCGAGATTGTCCTCACTTGAGGTATTTGCCAGGTGTCCCGTCAGTTATTCAACACTTGGAGATAATAGGGTGTGGCATTGATTAACTACCCGGTGGGCTACAATTCTGTACATCTCTTCAATTTTTGGGGATTAGGGGCTGTCTGAATCTGAAATCAATTCCAGATTTAGGAGAACGATTTCATTCTCTTATTAATTTAAAAATTGACTGTGATGCTCTGACTGAGGAATTTGACAACTCTGAAGATGAAGACTTCGACGACTTTTAAGGTGACTCTTACTATGACATCTTTGGTGACTTTTACAAGTATATTCCATTTCCTACTGGCCCCCAATTTATATATGTAATTTTTTTATTTTTAAAAGGGCTATTGTTAAGTTTCACATCTTAACATTTTAGATTAATTATAAAAAAAATAAATATATTTTAGGTTAATGCTTCGTGAATTAATTAATAGAAATTTAACTCACTAACCACTCTGATTACTGGAATGTTGCAAAAAATCTGATCTCAGCCGAGGCTTGTAAAATTTGTTTGATTAATCCATTCATAATAACATACATACTCATTCTGTTTCTCAGCGTTTCTTGTAACCTTCACTTATTGGTGTCAAATTGATTATGTCCATTGATGAAAACATACTCATTCTTTTCAATTTCACGAGTTGGAATTCTAATATAATACATGGAGCAGTTCTTGTTTCTAGAGCTTTGTGAAAGTTGGAAATAGATTTTGTTAATTTGGGCTGCAGGGTCATATTTCCTATGTTTATTTGAGTGAATTTATTGTTAGAAAATGGAGTTGGGTTGCACAAGAATGAGATGAGACATTGGGTGGGAGAAGGTCTTGTGGATTTTTGTTTTCATGTTTGGGATGGAAGGTCAGTTTTACTGGTCCATGAAGTTATGTGATCCCCAGTTCTACTAGTGGAAGCAAAGCTTAAATTTCTTATATTTATATATCGTTTTTAGCTTTTGAAGGTTGCTAACACATTTAATTTAATTTTTTTTTTAGATAACTCATCAAGCTTGCAAAAGGATTGCATCCAGTAAAATAACCAACTTGATGACAACTGATGGTGAGGTGCTTCAGGTCTGCTTTCTCTCTACCATTTCAGATACTTGTATGTAACTTAGTTCTTAATTAATTGGTGCTTTGCGAGATCCAATTCAATTTATATATATTTGTACAGTGACTGGGTTCTGTACCCATCGTGCATATATTAACAAAATTGTTAGTCTATGTAAAGGTTTGCATGTCAACTCCAAATATGTGTTCATGTGTCACCAAGACAATGTATAGAGTTAGATTGAGTTGACATGAAAGTCATTCTGTGCATCTGGTATTATTATAGCTTAACCTGGACAGATGTCCTTTGCTTTCACTCTTTTAATTGCTAACATGTATATATTAAACTAATTGCTAGGAGCATGGGATGTTAAAAAACTAACATGTGGACACTATGGACAGCATATCTATTGTGTTCAGCCAGAGGAAAAATTAATTTACTTATGGTGTTTTAATCTAGCCGCAAGCTAATGGAAGCTTATAAGATTTGGTAAGTTTTCTCAAATCATCTTTTATGTTTGAATAATTAGAGTACTAATTCAATATGATAAGTATTCATTCATGCCAAAAGAGTTTTAACAATTTTCAGATCTTAATGGTCAAAAGATTAAAATAATCTCTACTGTTTTGTGTGGTGAGTGAAGATGACACTCCATTAGCAGCAGCTGCAGTGGTTGAAGTTGCATGCTGCTTTTTCTATGATTTTCATGTCCCTTTACTGGTTGATTTACACCCGGGTATCAGCTGTGAGGTTTCTCTGTTAATTATTCAGTGGGTGATGCCGGATACTATTGTTTCTCTTCTTTTTGCTTGGAGGAATTGGTTGGGAACTTACTCTTCAAATGTTTGGAATATGGTACCAGCATGCCTTATGTGGTTAGTATGGAAGGAATGCAATGCCCAAACTTTTTGAGGACATTGAGGACATTGGGGTCTTACGCATTGTAGTTCCTTGTCTAATTTCCTTATCTCTATTAGACTTTCCTTATGATTTGATTGTATTTGTTCTTTTTCATCAATAAAACTCTTATTACTGATCAAAAAAAAATTATAAAAAAAAAATAAAATAAAAAATTGAGAGAAGAGAGAATGAGAGAGTGAATACAATATTTGCAACACTTTGAAACCTTGAGTATAAGACTATGAAGCCTTTTAACCCTCATGAAATTAGATTCAATTAAGGTTTTCCATCTATTTTGGTGTTTTCTTCCTGTAAGCTTAACATTATTTTCACACCCAAAAGGTGACCATTCTGATTGATCTAGATCATGCAATTGTTTGGAGGATAGATCCCACTCACTTGCATATGGTGATGGACCCGTATCTATAAACTGACCACGTTGTTGATACATTCTGACAACTTCCCTAGCAATTTAGAAAAGGCAAGATGCAATAAATGTTAATATCTCATTGAAGTGCATGGTTATGCATAACTTTGCTTGTTTCTTAATTATTTTATATTTATTTTATTTTAACAAATTTGTAAGTTGTGATTCTTGTGAATGAGTTGTATGTTATTGGTTATTGAGGATGCTAACCAAAAACAGATCACATAGATTCAGGTTCTACTTGGTTTAATATTTATTTTTTGAAACTATAGGCAATTAATGACCTCCTAAGTCCTGTGATGAAACCTTTGGTGCCATTCATCACAGATGAAACCTTTTGTTAATCTTAGTTAGTCCCCACAAGAGATAAAAGGAGCTTTGGAGATTGAGGACTCTATTTGGATCTTCCATGATTGTTTTGAGCATATTTTTGAAATAGGCAATCATAATTCTATTTGACTCCTATTTCTTCATTCCTCTATTCTGTTTTCCCAACACTCTTTACTTCAAGACATAACTGTATTCATGTCATGTGTAGGCAAATGCAATTGAGACAATAGGCCTGTTGTTTGTAGCTGGCGGAACAATTGATTATAATTGCAAGCTGATGAACAGAGGAGGAATGTATATACTTAATGTTGAGAGAGCAATCTTCAAGGACAAGGAGGAAGCTGGGGTTGGGCTGATAATCAGAGTTGCACAGGGACTACTTATAGCTGTGATGAGTAAGAGAAGTTTGTGTATGAATCCAATGAAATCGAGGTGATTGTTGCTGACGGCCATACATAACATAGAAATCACACTTGGAAAGGGTGGACAATTGGCTAGAACAACAGGTGCCTGCAGATAGAGTGCTGAGTTGGGGGCCATAGCTTTTTAAATGGTATATATTAGGAGATCATATTTTAAAGTTTTTGTTAAAAAACTTTAGACATGACCCCCTCCAAAATTAAAAATAGATCTTCAAATTGAAAGTTTGCCTAAAAAACCTAAAACTTTAAGTGATTATCTACCCCATATTTGTAGTTGGTGGCCCGTTCCAAAACAAAACAAAAATCTAAATCCATTTTTACTAAAAAAAGAAAAAATCCCTTGTGAAAAGAAAAATCTCCTATGAAAATAAAGAACATGACATGCATTTGACCATATGTTTAGTATGACACTTTTGATAAGTTGCTTTGTTGGGATCTAATTTAAAAGTTGAAAATTTTTATATAGGTGTTGTCATGCTATCTACCTCCACTTAATGAATTGTTAGGGTGCCATTTTTTTTTTCATCACTTTGATTGTTTGCTTTGTTTGGATCTAAAATTAAAAGTTGAGGAATTTATATGTAGCTGTTATCATGCTATCTACCTCCACCTAGTAAATTGATGCAATGGAAGCTTTTCTTGAATGGTTAGGTAACCTTTGAACTGTTCAACAGCTGAATCTTCACAATTTCTAGAACTGGATGTATCTTCCCACTGCAAAAGCCATGTGCTGCCTCACCTTGTTGAAAGAGCTGAATATTCGTCATTGCCCCAAATTAAAGGAAAGTTGTGAACAGGGGAGCAGGAGAAGTGCAGAGTGGTCCAGGATTGGCCATATTCCAAATTCTGAAGGTCATATACATTATGAAGACAGATGACCTGTCAAGTTTTCTCATAACTCATCCACTTCTGTTGTCTTGTACACTCCTTTACATCAACCTAAGAGTATTTTCATAATTGCTCCCAATTTATTCTTTTCTCTCTTCAGTTTCCCCAAATCATTTTGTCTTGTTTTTGGTTATTTTTTGTTTAATGAGTTAAATATATTGCCTCAATGTGCAGACACTAGGGACAGCATATTGATTAAGTTCATCTGGAGAAAAAGTTAATTAAGTCATGGAGTTTTAATATACTCACAAGCTACTGGAAGTTTATAAGAGTTTGTAAGTTTTCTCAGGTGTTCTCTACTCTTCTAATATATGAAGTATTAATTCAATCCAATAAGTATGTCATTCATGGCAATTTTCCCCTCTTCCCTTTCACTTTTCCTATGACATTTTCAATCTTGTTACTTATTATCTTTTCCATCTTGATGTTTTGATGTATGTAGTTTTCAAGTGTTGATGTCATTGTATCAATATTTGTTGGCTAACTTAGCACTCATATGTCCTTAGTTGGAGGCATTAAATTTTGACGATGTTGGACTTGGAGCCATTCCAGAGGTGTTGGGGTAACTTTTTATCTCTTCAAAAACTGAAGTTCAGGTTCAAGAACTGCTACTACCTACCAACAAAGCAAGAAGTTCTATGGAAATCTGATATAAGTCGGTGAGTGGGGTTATTTCTTGGACTTGGTCAAAGAGCCATGACCAACTTTGGGCGTATTATTTAAAGGCACACGTTGCTCATGTCAACAGAATCAAAATAGAGGGAATTTTAATTAATTCCAATGCAATTAAAGAAAACAAAATTTGTGAGTTCTCTCATTTCTCTCGTCTACTTCTCTTTTGATTTCTCTTGCAAAAAAAAAAAAAAAAAACTATTAATGTTCCTTCCTTCTTTTTTTCTACTTTGAATTCCTCGTTTTATATGCTAAATTTGTTAGGCATATACAATTTTCAGATGTTGATTATCCTTCAATTCCCAATTAGTGGTCATTTACTTCAGCATAGGGTGGTCCAAGAATGCCCTTGTTTCA
Organism: Quercus robur; assembly: GCF_932294415.1. Lineage (NCBI taxonomy): Eukaryota > Viridiplantae > Streptophyta > Magnoliopsida > Fagales > Fagaceae > Quercus > Quercus robur. Next base: position 3,063,839 of record NC_065543.1, on the reverse strand, counting down.
AATATCCAAATAAATTTTTTATTCCCATTGTAACCTCAATATAAATTGGAATTTTTTCTCCCATGTCCTTTTTTCTGACATTTCGCTTTCGAATAAACTAGCGATTTTTTTTTTATAGCAATATTCCTTCAATTTTTGTTTGAAACTTATATTTCCATTCGGTGCATCATATTCTACTGCACAGCATTTGTAGACATTCAAATTTTTGTTTCAATCAATTCCCTTCATGTTGTTTTGTTTAGTTTTGTATTTATATTCTGGTCTATTTGTTACTATTGAATTGTCTTTAGACTTCAGTATAAATTTTTGACTTGTCAGTTTTCAAATAATTAGGGCTCTTTAAGGGAAGAAATATTGAATTTATGACACTGGCTTATCATTAAGGAACCTGGAATTTTAAACTCCATCATAGTTTATTAGTTGTGAATTATTTTTAAGCTAATTTTCAATATTGAGAAATAATTGATGACATAAATTTTTTATTTTGTCCTAATTAGAATTGTGCATGAACTTAGAGTCCTATATTCTGTATCCCATAATCTTGAGATTGAACTCAAATTGAACTAGACCCTGATTGCATTTTTTACAGAGATCAAGTTATGACCATATTACTAGCAATTAGAATGCTTGAAGATTGCACTAAAACTATATTGATTTTATTGTCAGTCAACTTGAACCATATTATGTGTGTGTGTATATTTACATGTTTTGATCAGTGTATTATACCTGACAACACTTCCAGCAATGCATTAGGTGAGGCCAAGGATTTCCTGTGCCTAAGGAATAGTTGCTTCCATCCAGTGACTTCAACAGCTTTATTGGATCATGAGCATTTCATTAAAAATTGACTGAATCTTTCATAAGCATTTCATTAAAAGTTGATTGATGTCATCATAAGCATTTCATTAAAAATTGATTGAACCTATCACTATTAGGACATTTTAAAATACTAGACTCAATTAAGGTTTTCTATCTGTGTGGGGGCAAAAAGCAAACAAAAAGGCCCAGGCAGGGTAAACGGGCTTTGGATGTGAGGCCACTACAATTAATTTATAGAGATGGGAATAGCGGACCAACGCTTGGGCTTCTTATTTAGTGGGTTGAAGTTTAAGAAAGGGTCCAGATGGAAAGAGGTAAAAATTAGGCAAATAAACGTTTAAAATGAATATATTGATCTTTTCTCAATCAGCGGAGGAAGCTTGTTACACTTGGGTCCTCCCTCCTTTTATAATTGTTTCCTTTCCATCCTGACCCTCCACATGGAGGGTGGCTGATCTCCCTTAGATACTTATCCCATCCCACCTGTGGAGGAAGTGTTGACTGAACTACATGCTGTCTTGACATTGTTCAGGTGTCATTCAGCCATTAATGCAACTGACATAGTTGTTGCAAGACATTTAATGGGGAGGTGATGGATGCTTCCTTGGGAAGTTTCCCACCTCCCTCTCTTTGCCCATACTGGCTATTGTTGCTTCCTTCAGTTCGTGCTTCCCAGCCAGGGGCAAGGTTCCTCTGGTTCACTTCCTCGGGTTGATCAGGGTCCTCGTCCAAGCCCCTCCCTCTTCCTCTTCCAGGTTGTATCAGGTTTCCCAACTCAGGGCCCGACTGTTGGGCTTGCTACCCTCAGATCCCCTCCCACACCATCTATTGTGCTGTTTTCTTCTTGTAAGCTTTACATTATTTTCATATCCAGAAGGTGACCATTCTGATTGCTCTAGATCATGCAATTGTTCAGAGGATAGATCCCACTCATTTACATAGACCAGTCTCTATAAACTAACACCGTCTGTTATTACTAAAATTTAGTATAATTTTGTTTTGTACCTTATAAATAAAAGTGAAAAGTTAGTCTTTTTATGTGTTGGTTGTCATAATAAGCACATCACTGAATATCATTTGTACCTATCTCTATTAGGACATTTAGAAGTACTAGATTCAATTAAGGTTTTCCATCTATTGTGGTGTTTTCTTCTTGAAAGTTCTACATTATTTTCTTACGGAACTGGTAACCATTCTACCACTCTAGATTTAATTGTTTGGATGATATATCACAATCACTTGCATACAAGGAAATTTGCACCAATAATAATTATAAGTACAATTTGGTTTAGAATTTTGTGTTGTAACTTGTAAATAGGAGTGAAAAGTTCTTTAAGTTTATTCACTCATGATCAGAACTGATGTAAGTTGTTTAAGCTATCACTGTGTTGATGCATTCTGATGACTTCCATAACGATTTAGAACAGGCAAGACGTGACTCATGCTCCAATATTGTTGTTTCTTTTAACACAGCAAATTAGTACACAACTCAGCCTCTGAAGTGTTTGGATAATGCATGACTCTGCTGGTTTCTTAATGTTTTCGGATTTTATCAAATGGGTAAGTTGTGATTGCGGTGAGCTGGATGTCATTGGTTGTTGAGGATGCTAACAAAAACAGATCACATAGGTTCTACTTGGTGTAATGCCTTTTTAAAATATTAGACAATAATGACTAGGGGTGTTCGCGGTGCGATGCGGTGCGGTTTTGGGTCATTTTTAGCACCTCACTTTGCGGTGTAGTTTAGCTAAAATCATAACTGCACCTCACCTTATTTTTGTGGTCACATGTGCGGTGTGGTGCGATGTGTTTAGAGTTTAATCAAAATCATAACTGCACCGCACCTCATTTTTGCGGTCACATGTGCAGTGCTAATAATGACCAATCTGTCCTGCTATGACCTCACACAGTCTTTGCCTCTTTGGTGCTATTAATCATTAATGATACTTTTTGTCAATCATAGCTAGTCCCAGAGCGTGGAGAAGTTATACCCTGCATCGGGACCCGCCAGTTGTGAGAGAGAGGAAACATATACCCGGTGCAGGGTATTGTTTTCCCCAGCATGTGATAAAATGAGCTTTGGAGATTGAAGACTATTTGGATCTTCTCAAGATTGTTTTGAGCATACTTTCAAAACAGGCAATCATACTTCTAATTGGCTCCTATTTTCTTATTCCTCTATTCTGTTTTCCGTAGGCTTATTATTATCATTATATTTTTTCTTCCTTCATCACATAAATGTATTGTTGTCATGTGTAGGCAAATGCAATTGGGAAAATATGTCTATTGTTTTCAACTGGAGGAACTATTGATTATAAATTTGCAAGTCAACGAACAGAGGAGGAATATGTAAACTCAATATTGAGGGAGCAATCTTCAAGGACAAGAGGAAGCTGGAATGGGGACTTTAATCAGAGATGCACAAGGACTACTTGTAGCTATTATGAGTAAGAAATAGAAGTTTGTGAACGAGTCCAACAAAATCGAGGTGATTGCTACCGTGAGTGCAGAGTTTACAATGGATTTGGGAATTCGAAAAGTGGTCCTTCAAACTTCAAAGGGATTCCCTCATCATTGTGAATGCTTCAAGGTGGCACATTATCGAGTGGTAAAGCGAGCAACTACAGCAATTTAGAAGATGGGAAGTCAACCACCCAAGAAAAAAAAAAAAGAAACACGATAGCCCCACGTTTTAGCTAATGCATGTCATGTGATGCGACTGGAGTGCAATTTTTTTTTTTTTTTTTTGAAAATTGTTAAAGATGAGTGCAATTGTTAAAGTTTATTCAAATTGGATGTTAATTATAAGTTTTTATTATTAGGGGTACAAAGTGTAAGCAACCATGAGTTATAAATTTGTGCTATTAACCAAAAAAAAAAAAAAAAAAAACTATGAAACACTATTTTTTCCTAAATAATTCAATTTTTATAATAAGTGGAAAATGAGAATTTGAACCCTAATTCTCTATATAAAAGAGGCCAAATGATACCATTGAATTACTAAGCTATTCACAATAATTATAGGTAAAACACTCAAAAAAAAAAAATTATAGGTAGTAAATTGTTATTGGTTGTAATTAATTTGATCCATCACTAAAATTATTTTTTTACCCACCATTAATAGCGAGTAAGATCAAGTCACTTAAAATTTGTTGTGAAAACTAATGTTATGGACATAACGTATCCCTTCATAATTTATATACATGCACAAGAAGTAAACAACAAAGCCCATAAAAGGTTTTTGCTCAAGAAAGTGGCTAATTATCTCAAATCTTATTCTTACTATCCAAAATTTTTGTTTCTTTTGATCTATTAATTATCGTATGTTAGTACATTTTAAATTAAATATGTTGAAACTCAAAATAACTGAAGATAAATAAAGAGATGAGTTATAATTTGTTAAAGAAAGAGTTATTTGTATGTAAGTTAGATTAAATAAATTAAGAGAAGTTTTCTAAATTAATAAATAACATGTAGGTTATGTAAAGGGTTGGAAGACTATATATACGGTTATGCTATGGACTAATTTTATATAAGAGTGAATGAAGAAAATAGTTAAGAACAAAGTGTATTGTGTGAGAGAGTGAATTCAATAATATTCTAAAATACTTGAGAGATTTCAGACCAAAGAAAGGTGTTCTTTTGGTAGAGCTTTGGGATTAAACACTTTGTGCAAAAGTTGTTCTAGCCATACAACATTTGTTGGGCTATTGTATCTTAGGGGAGAGAAGTCAGAGAAGATCTGCACCAGTTACAAAGTTTAGCTAACCAAGGGCTTGAATCTCCTTAAAGAGAGCAAGTGCCGCGCCTCAGTCCAAATAATATTCTGTAATTTTTCTCTTTAAATTAATAATATTCAACGTATTATTCAGTTTCTCTTTGTGTTGTTTCCATTATTATTGTGTTTGAGCCAACATCGTACTTTTTTGCTTTTAATTAAAATTTTGGATTTTATTCAATGCTGTTGGCATCTTCCTTATAGATCCATAATTGGAGTGCCAAATATTTTTACATAGATTTCAAGTTTTCCCTGATAGAATCATATCAATTTGTTCCTTTATTTGCTTTGGCTATTGTTATATTATGGTTGAATATAATTTTTTAGTACTAAAATATCCCCATACAAATTCTTAAATTCTCTAAATACCCTCTTTTTAGTGAAATGATTTTAAATTTAAAAACACAAACAAGTTGAAAGAGTAATTTACTATTTTTTTAAAAATTCCTGAATTTTATTTTATTTTTCTTTTTTCACGTACAAATAATTAATTAGAAAAAAAAAACCCCATTTTCCAAGCCCACGCTCTACAAATTATATTGTTTGGGTCCCTAACGTGCGAACCCAACATTCTTTTGTGGGTCGTTATAAATTGTGTCCCTACAATTGGCGCTATCTGTGGGAATGACTTGTGCGGTGGCACAGACGGTGGGTTGAGCTCCTGTCAACCTAGGGCTTGCGAAAGCCCCTCCATTACTTCCAGCGGCCTAGTGTTGTTGCCCTAGTATAAAGTTCTACTAGGGGCTATGTTTCGAAGCACTAGTGAAAAGGACAGTTCTAGGGGCTTCCAAGTTTTGGACAGAATCAAGGTATTGTATGGTCCTCGGACTCAAGCCTATGGGGAAACCAACTACTTAAAAGAAAAATTATAAGTTTTGGACAGAACTAGGGCATTGTATGGTTCTCGGACTAAAGTTATGGGGAAACCAACTACTTAAAAGAAAAATTATAAGTTTTGGACAGAACCAAGGTATTGTATGGTCCTCGGACTCAAGCCTCTAGGGAAACCAACTACTGAAAAGAAAAATGATAAGTTTTGGACAGAATTAGGGCATTATATGGTCCTCGGACTTAACCCTATGGGGAAACCAACTACTGAAAAAAAAAATTATAAGTTTTGGACAGAACAAGGGCATTGTATGGTCCTCGGACTCAAACCTATGGGGAAAACAACTACTTAAAAGAAAAATTATAAGTTTTGGACAAAACTAAGGTATTATATGATCTTCGGACTCTGACCCATGGAGAGATTACCCATTAAAAATTGGGTTAAGTCCTAGATCGAATGGAAGTCCCGGTCTATCCTCGGATCCTCAATTTTAAGGGAACTAATGCAAACGAGTGTAGGCCCGGTATAGCCATACCTCGGTCCTCGGACTAGATGTAAAAAATGATTAAGGCCATGTGTTACTAAGAACGCGACCAAAGCCCCCTAGTACTCGGCAACCCTCTCGGATGGCTTATTTTGGGTTACTCATTCTCGGATGACTGCCTTACGCGTAATATAGAGCATTCAGCTATTATCTCAGTTAGTTTCGTATGTTTAATCTACTGTAAGTTGGTATTATTATGCTTGATAGTCTCAATGAGTTCAAAATAATAGTTTTTTGTTACAAGGGTTTCTGCCCTAAGTATTGTTAAAAAAAATACACATGAAATACATCCATTCACAAAGTAATTACTGCAGAAAAGAAAAAATATGTAGAATAAAATAGAATCATCTTTTATTAAGACAAAGAAATAGTACAACGTACAATAAGGGGCTTAAGTAAGCCTATACCAAAAGCTAACTACAGAAGCAAAAAGAAAAAGATACAAGGAAGAGATAAAACCTTCAAAACTCTGCTCTAGTAGAGATTATGCATGACAGGATGGCCCTGTTGATGGAAGAGAAGAAGAAGCAGAAGAAAAAGTAGAAACACCAGGGTGGCCCCGATGATGGGAAAGAAGAAGAAGTGGAGGCAGAAAGAGGCACCAGTGAAGGAAGAGAGGAGGAAGTAGGGATGCTTAATCCCCGCATCTACTCTGACTCCTAACATGCAGGTGTTATATTAGTAGCGCTTGAGAGAGAGCAGATGGTACTGACGACGAGAAACCCCACTGCTGTCGCACCAAAAATCTGACGCGACTAGCACCTGCTTTGGATTTTGACTGAAAGAGGTGGAGGTATCGCTCCCGTCTTGTGAAAGCGGAGAACTGTCTTGAGTCTCTGTCTCCCCTGCCCTGACCGCGCCATCTTGAGTCTCGGAAGGACCCAGTGCTTCTGGAGCGGGTGTGGTTCCATCACCCCCACTCGTGCCTCAAACATATCACTCTCTAAGGTTTAATTGCACTGGCAATGAAAACTTTGAGCACAGCTGAAAGATTAGGAATTTAAAAGGACTGAAGGGTTTGTACGTAAAGGGAGTAATCTCCTACCTTGCTTCTTATATGGAAGTCAAGTTGGCGGCATTTAATCTACGCAGATTTCCAAGAAGTGCTACAGACGTGACAGTTTTCACTCCACTCCCAACACCGTCTACAACCGTAGGATTTGGGTGGCCTTGTAAAGGGGACATATTAAAGACACGCCTCGAGCACTGAAATGGCGAGGATGTGGCGTGAGTAAATCTAAAGGAACATCTCATAATCTAGCGCACCTCCCAGGCAAACGAAAAGACACCAACATTAATGAAGGGCAAAGCTGGGCCAGCCATGATGTAGGCCTGACATCACCAAAACCCTCCTCCCTAACCAAGAGTTCGGGTAGTAGGATTTTGAGAGGTTATTGTGGAGCCAGAGAATTTGTGACTCTGGTCCACTTTACATTAGGGTCTAAGGCCTATGTCGAGGAGAACTATTGCTGAGGATGCATAATTAAAGTCCAAAAGAGGCCTAAGGATATGGCCGAGAACGATCTTATGCTCGGCACCCCATAGAACGCGTAAAGGAAAGGATGAGCTTAGTGCAAGAGCAGACTAAGTGAAAAAGCTGCCAATACTGTAATAAAGAACTCTGCGTCTGACAGGTCCATGCTCTTCACCATGCTATTCAACTTTTACAACCACCCCCACCACTCTAGGTATGGGCTGATAGGACAAGTCTCAATCCCAGAAAGTGGATCTTACACGTGGACACTGGAAGGAGGGTAAATGCCAATATAAAAGGGAAAAAGAACCAATTGAAAGGGGGACTGGTCACCCAGACCAAAAAGTCCTAAAAAAGGAGAATGAGAAGAACACTAAGCTCCTCGGACGAGGTCTAAAGACCGAAACCACTTAGGCCGCACCAGAAGAAGGTTTAGCTAGACAGGCCAAGTTCACTCTCGTATAAATTTCCATAGAAACCACGACTAACCGTTGTCCGGTGACAAAGACTTAGCTTTTCAAGCTCATGCTCTACAAATTATATTGTTTGGGTCCCTAACGTGCGAACCCAACATTATTTTGTGGGTCGTTACAAATTGTCCCTACAGTTGTTATTATTATTATTATTATTTTATGTGTCGTGTGTGTGTATGTTTTACTGTTTTTCTCGATTTCATTTTCGATATGAGTGTTGAGTATTCATCTTTTCATTCATTGCGTAGCACTCTTACTCTTTCGGACAAATATTGGCTACAATCTGCATCTACCTATCTGCAAGCTATTTTGTGGTAAGTATTCTCTGACAAACTCCTGAAGAAAAAGGATGATCTAGATCTATCACTTTTGAAGCATTTTCTTTTAGGAATAATATATTCAAACCCAATTCTCTTTGGCCTTTTATACAATAAAAAAAGCTTTAATTTCTATCCTTCTTTCAGATCTCTTGGAATCACCTTTGCTTAATTATTAATCATTTACACAATGGCGGCTTCAGTATATTTTGTATAAATTATACAAATATAAAACAAAAGAAAACTTGAATACAAAATAAATAAATAAATACAAAAAAGTTTACAATTGCCTTTTACAAAGTTTTATATTTTTAAATTGTTGTATAATTGTTTTATTATTAATTCTACAAGTTACATCTCTTTCAAATTTGTTAAGATCTAAATGAGGTTTTTTTTTTTTTTTTTTTGTTAGTTTAAGATCAACAAATTTCTACTTTTATTGTTAAGCTTACCTTTTTTTTTTTTTAGACTTTAGATCAAATTGGTTTGTTGTTAACTTGTTCGTTTTTTTTTTTTTTTTGGGTGTGTGTGTGTGTTTAAAAAGGCTAAAATATTGTTAAGATGATCATATTCAAAACTTATTTAAGGTTAGTTTAAAAAATATTTAGGGTCTGGATATTCAAAATTTTATTTGTGGAAGTCAAAAAAAAAAAAAAAATATATATATATATATATATATATAATTTTCTTTTGGACCAGGGATTCACGCAATGACCTTGGCGCCTCCCTCGCATATACATATTCAATTTTTAGTACGTTGTGATTGAATCCCACAAAAAAAAAAAAAAAAAAAAAAAAAAATCCTGAACAGTAATAATGGTTGAGATTCTTGAAATTGGTATGGAGTAGGCAGAGAAGATTACTACGTTATTTCATTAACACTTCATTTGTCTCGCTATAAATTTCTATATTTCCGAGTTTATTTGTGCTTGTAAAATATTTTCCGATCATATAATTTTTATTTTTTTATTTTTATACAAGATAGAATTCTACTCTAACCTAATCTAAGTATATATGTGTGTGAAACTCTTTTTTGGAGACTTGAACCCCGGCCCTTGCCCCCCACACCTCACAAACACTTATTTATTTATTTTGATATGAAATGAACATTTAATTAATGCAATTTTAAGTAATATTGTATCTCCTAATAACTTTTTTATTGGATTAACTACTTGTATATATGGACATTGCTTATTAGGAAAGAATTGTTAGTTTCACTTTTTTATTTATAATATAATTTGATCTAATTACCTTTATATTATATGTATGTGCTACAGAGAATAGGGAGAAAGAGAAAAATAAAATCCATTTTCTTTACATTAATTTCTATTTGAATATAATATAACATTCTTTATGTCCTCAGAAGCCCAAGAGGTAGCTCAATCTGAGCGAGCCTAGCTTGGCCCAAACTAGTGATATTTTCGGACCAAAACTTCAAGTGAGGAAAAATTGGGAGAGTCTTGTTTAGATTTAAGAATAATATTAGAGATGCAAATTATTTTACAAAAATATTCAAAAATTACTGATGTGATGAGTGATTATTGATAAATGAAAAAGTGATATTAATGATGGGCTTAGATGAAAACCAATAAGAGTTTGGATATATTAATATTTTGTAAAATTGTTGTAAAATAGTTTGTGGTTATAGAATTACTTTAAAAAATTGATTAAAGTAGACTTTTAACTTTTAAAGTCTGAAATCAAATAGTTCTTTATGTTCTAATATTTTCATTTTAGCCTTTAATAGTTGATCTGGTTTTTTGTTTGGCTCTTTACATTTCAAAATATTCATATTTATGAAGGACTAAACATAAAACTAAAATGGTCAAAAGGAAAATTTTGATGTGTAAAAGTCTAAAATGAAAATAAACACAAACTTTAAGGGTTAAGAATAAATGAATAATAGAAATTCGGGTAATGAAAATTTGAGAAAAATCCCATAAAATGAGGCAAATGTATATTAGGATTTTTTTTTCTTGGCTGACATGCATTAACACGACCAAAAAAAAGCATTATAATATTGGATATAATGCTTACTATTATTATTTTTAATTATTTGCTTATTTTCTGAATTTTGTCTTTTTCTTTTAGTCATGGGCTTCATCGCACATAAAGTGTATACAAAGGAAATTAGTTTAGCATGAAGAATACCTTGGTGAACGTAAATTTAGTTTTAAGAGGGCGGTAGATGTGCTAATTTAAAATATTTTTTTGAAGAGGATAACGTCCTCATAATTCATTCAACAGAGATAGTATCATAGGACAGAGCCTCCACCACCCCCGCCGGGGGGGGGGGGGGGGTGAATCCTCAATCCATAAAATATCCTCCACTAATTCCTTGGCATATCTAGCTAATACATGGGCAACATTATTTGCACTTCTCTTAACAAAAGAAACCTGCACCCACCTAAGTCCATCAAGCAAACACAATACATCCTGGAGAATATGTCCCAGCCAAGACGACAGCCCCTTCCTCGTGCTCAATGCATCCATGAGAGCTTGGTTATCACCTTCAAGAACCAACTCTAAAAAACCACACTCCACCGCAAATTTCACTACTCTACGACAAGCATAAATCTCCGCCTCTTCACTACCAGTCACCGATGGACCCTTTGCCGATAAAGCCGCCATAACTTCTCCTCTGTCATTTTGGATAATGGCTCCGACCTTGGAATTTTCACCATCCTCGAAAATTGAAGCGTCAAAGTTCAGCTTGAAGCGTTCCACAGGTGGTGGTCTCCATCTCGACGACCATGGTATGTGAGGTGATGCGGAGAGCTAGACGTTGGCTTGTCGAAACTCTGTCAGAAAATCTTGCGCACGCTTGATTAACATCTCAGGTGGCTGTATCTGCTTCCCATGCATTATACCATTTCGTTGGTTCCAAATGATCCACGCTTGGACTAGGAAAAGCTCCAGTTCGTCAGTAGATAAGCGATCAATCAGTAACTCCATAAGCTGAAGTATATCACCTTGATCTCTAGTACATTTCTACAGCCTAGTCGAAGTCCCTGCCCAAACATCCCGCGCCACACCATAGTTCCAGAGAGCATGTATACCCGTTTCTGCTTCAAATTTGCACAACTCACACCTATTATCCTGTATTATCTTTTTGTGTACCAAATTTACCTGGGTGGGCAGTATATTGCGACAAGCGCTCCAGCCAAATACTTTGATTTTGTTTGGCACTTTCAGCTTCCACAGAACCATCCAAACAGCACCTCCCACCGCTCCGTTGGAACACTCTGCCCAATTTGCCTCCTTCTGCACTTGTCGAGCTACATGATACCCAAACCTCACAGTGTAATCCCCTGACTTGGTGAAGGTCCAAAACAGAGCATCATTTATAACTCTTCTGCTTAGCGGCACACGCAATATAGCTTGCCCATCTTCCCTGTTAAAATGTTGCATGACAAACTCTTTGTCCCACCACCCAGTATCCGGGTCTATGAGGTCAGCACCCATACAATCTTCTTCAACATCATGGGCTGGATGTAACACTTTATTGGTAGGGTAGTTGGGAATCCATGCAACCGTTAGAGCCCAGATTGAAGTTCCATTACCCACCCTCCAACAAGACCCCCTCTGAATCAATGGCTTGGCTGCAAAAATGCTCTTCCAAGTGAACGAACAATTGGGAGAATTAGTGGCCTCCAAGAAACTGCTTCTAGGAAAATAGCGTGCTTTAAAACAATGGATAAGTAAAGACTCTTGATCTTGAACTAATCTCCACCCTTGTTTAGCAAGCATGGCCAGATTGAATTGCCGTAAATCCTTGAACCCCATTCCCCCATCCACCTTTGGTCTAGTTAATTTTTCCCAACTCAACCAATGGGTTTTCCTCTCATTTCCAACTTGCCCCCACCAAAATCGAGCACAAAGGGCTTGGAGTTCTTCATATAATTTGATCGGCAATTGAAACACACTCATCGTATAAGTTGGGATTGATTGAGCCACAGCTTTAATAAGTATCTCCTTACCTGCTCTTGAAAGCATTTTCCCTTTCTACCCTTGAAGCTTTTTCCACACTCTATCTTTAATAAAAGAGAAAGTATGGTATTTCTTCTGGCCCACTAGAGTAGGGAGACCAAGATATGATTCAAATCTGTCCACTTCACTCACCCCCAATAAAGCTTTGATTACATCTCTCTGTTGCAGTGAAGTATTACAGCTGAAATAGACAGAAGATTTATCCATGTTTATGCTTTGGCCTGATGCATCTACATACATTTTCAAAATCTCCATAACTACCTTTGTCTCCCTATCTTTGGCTTGGCAAAATAGTAAGGAATCATCTGCAAACAACATGTGAGAAATACTAGGCGCTCGCCTACAAATAGAGACACCATGGATAATCCCATCTAATTCAGCCTTCTACAAGAGAGATGTGAAACCATCTGCACATAAAAGAAATAGGTAAGGTGATAGAGGGTCACCCTGCCGGATTCCTATAGATGGATGAATCAAGCCATAAGGCTTTCCATTAGTCAAAACTGAAAATGAAGTAGATGAGACACAACTCATAACCCTATCCACCCAAACTTCTGGAAATCCCATCTTGATCATTATCCTTTTTAAGAAATCCCATTCTACCCTGTCATAGGCTTTACTGACATTTAGCTTCAAGGCAAGTGCTCCAATTTTGCCTTTCTTTCTTCCCTGCATCATATGTAGGACTTCATAGGCAACTAGCACATTATCTGTAATTATTCTTCCTGGCACAAATGCACTCTGGTTTGGGGATATAATTTGGGACATAATTTGCTTCAACTTGTTAGCTATCACCTTTGCAATAATTTTATAAATGACATTACAGAGGCTAATAGGCCTAAAGTCAAAGACCTTAACAGGATTTTTAATTTTTGGAATGAGCACAATAAAAGTATGATTCAATGCAGGAAGCATATAACTAGAATTAAGAAATTCAAGAACAGCAGACACAACATTATCACCAACGATATGCCAGAACTTTTGATAAAAAATGGCATTCATATCATCTGGTCCAGGAGCCTTTGTAGGTCCCATTTGGAACAAGACTGCTTTAATTTCATCTGCTGTATATTCACTGGTCAGTGTTTGTTGCATTTCAGTGGACACCTTCTGTTGTACTGCTTCTAGACACTCCTCAATCCAGGAACATGAACCTGTAGAAAACATATTATTAAAATAATCCATAGCTTCTCCTGCCACTTCTTCTATATCCTCCCGCCAACAGCCCTGTGGATCCAAGATCCCTTTAATATAATTTCTCTGCCTTCTCTGAGATGCTTTTGAGTGAAAAAAGCTTGTATTTTTGTCCCCATGTTTAATCCAATTTACTCGAGACCGTTGAGCCTAGTATACTTCCTGCTTTCTCAGCCATTCATCCAGCTCCTTGCTTGCTTAGATAAATTCACTTCTGTTCTGTATAGTGGGAGGAGCATAATTCAACCATTCTATTTGCTTTTGTAAAGCCTTTATCTCATTTGTGCCTGGATGGGTTTTAGCAGCACCCCAGGCCTTCAACTCTTCACTACACCCATTTATTTTTAATTTGACTGTCTCCAATGCCGACTCCCCAACCCCACTGTTTTCCCAAGCCTCTTGGACTACCTTGGTGCAGTCATCCCACAACAGCCATGCTTCTTCAAATTTGAAACCACGTTCTCTCCTTGCATATCTTCTTGGAGTTGCGTGGTTCTCAAGTATCAATGGGAGATGATCTGAAGCATGCGAAATAATGTGTGTAACAGTAGTTTCAGGAAACTTCAACTTCTAAGCTTCATTAGCTACAGCCCTATCCAGCCTTTCCTTAGTATTTGCTGCCCTTGGTCTCCTATTATTCCAAGTATAAGGGTAGCCAATGAACCCTAGATCAGCAAGATGACACCTCTCCAACGCATCCCGGAACGCATCAAGTTGTCTAGATGAAATTGGTCGGCTACTTAATTTCTCCATTGAACACAACATCTCATTAAAATCTCCAATGCACATCCAACTACCATCAGTGAATGAAGAAACATGAGAAAGAAGGATCCAAGACTTGAAGCGGTCTTTTGTTTCTGGCCATCCATAAAATATGGTAAGCAACCAACGAAAACCATCACTTACGGTCACCCAAGCAGAGATTTGGTTCTCCGAAAATTTAAACACATCTAACCTTATATCTTCCTTCCATAGCATAGCAAGTCCACCACCCAATCTCGGTTTTTTAACAGCAAACTTATTCTTGTACGGTAACTCCCTGCACCAATGTTTTATTCCTTCGATATCGAGCCGAGTTTCCATGAGGAAACATATTTCAGGAGCTTGATCCTTCACTATTTTGTGAAGACGACGAACTGTCCAAGGGTTCCCAAGCCCTTGGCAGTTCCAACTCAGAAGTTTCATTGCTCCCGGCAAGGGTGGTCATCCACCCCGTCGCTGTGTTGTCTGGTTTGCCATCTTCCTTGTCTCCCTTAGTACGTTTATAATACGTAGGTTCTGCCTCACTGTAACCATCTGCATTCATAATATCTTCCTGCCCTCTTTTACCCACAACAGACTTCAATTTATTATTAGATGACACTAATGGCCCAATATCCATTCTATTCAGCCTTGTCCACGTTGTTTTTGGCTTATTGGGCTTTGCTCTACATGGCCCAAACTAGAGTTATCCATGTTGGGCTTACCGTTGGCCTCAATATTTAAATTTTGGTTCACATCTTCATTCAACGGAAATAATGGCACAGTATTAGCCTTATTGGAATTTATAGCAGCATTAACTACCGAGATTTTTTCCGGAAATTCTGCAACGCTCCCTCCAACCACACAGTTTCCATTCCGAGATTCATGGCCTGCCCTGTACTTTGAAACCCTAGCCACTGCCATCACCACTTCCGTCTTATCTTCATTCTCCGATGCCGGTGTATCAGTGCTACCCACTTGTTCAGTCCTCATCGGATTCTCTCTGCTTCACCATGGTGGAGATTTGGTCCTTCCATTATCTACTTTAAGCCACTCACCATATTGGTAGTCAACATTATCGGTCTCCTTAGATGCTGCAAAGTGCGCCGGGTAATGTCGAAGATCGTGACCAAGGATCCCACAGAAATAGCAAAACATGGGTAACCTTTCATACTTTAAGGTAACCCAGTGACGTTTTCCATCCAATCCCAATAGAAAACCACCTCTCTGAACCGGTTTGGAGATAGGAAGGGCCACCCTAACTCTCAAGAAAAGCTTCTGGTCATTTGTGCGCCGTTGACTCTCCACATCCTCAACCGACCCCATTTTATTTCCCACCTCTGCCGCCATTTTAGGAGACATCATATCAAACGGTACTCCCTAGATTTGGACCCACAGTGAGGCATGCTCCAGGGCTACATTGTTAGCGCTCATGCCCGCCCTCCATCGAGTAAGCATTAGAAGCTGATTATCAAACGTCCACGGGCCACCCTTCAAGATCCGGTTTAGTTCATACTCCGATTGGAACTTAAACTAAGAAAGGTTATTGCCCACTTCAGAGATCTGTAGACCTTTCTCTAGCCTCCACGCTCGTTGGAGCATGTTCTTTGCTGCCTTCCTGTTATTAGGTTTGCAAGTTAAGAACTTTCCTATCAAACTCAGAGCACAACCCTCAAGTTCCTCCAATCGTCCCTCCTCGGAGACCTGGACATCTTCTTCCTCTTCAGCCGTTAACTTAAGACTAGTCATTCGGTCAACAAAATCCTCATCCATTGTTCAACTATTAACCCTTAAGCGTTAAGAACAAAATGATTGAGGGAGAGCCCTTGACTAAAACTGATATTTTACTCTTTTTTATTAATTAAGGGGATTGGAAGAGTTAAAAATAAATAATGTAGGTTCCATCAAATATAAATAATGCAACTCTAATTTTATTTTTTTCAGACCATCATATTCATATAATATCCGATGCTACATACTAACCGAGAAATTAAATAGTTACCTTTGAATGAGCAATGCTTATTTTTAGAGTTTTGTCTTTTCCTTTTGATCATGGGTCATGGAAGATACCAACGTGAACGTAAATTAATTAAGATTTAAGAGGGAGTTTTTATTTGCTAATTTATAAAATTTCTCACAGTCTTGCTGGCAAATAAGACTAAAACGAATATTTAGTTAGTTTTAAGAAATTGTAGTTTCGGTGGATTACTTAAGAAATAAGAAATTAAGAATTGGAGTTTGTTCATCTGTCATGACCCATAAAAGAGTTTTTTGCTGCCAGGAACAACAGAACTGAAAATAAGAAACTCTTCTAGAGAGAGAGAAAGATACAGATAACGTGCCCCTTTCGTTCTCATAATCTCATCTCTGGTGAGTTTCAATCACATCCCGTGACAGCTGGTTGCTTCTTTGTTCTTCCTATTTTATAAAGTTTTTTATTTTTTTATTTTTTATCTTTATATATATATATATATATATATTATTTTTATCATTTTTGATTTGGATATGAATATATTGTTCCACTTTTCATTGTTGAACTTAGATCTTCCTTCACATCCACCGCTGTTAATCTACTGATAGCGGACTAGTCCTTTTTGTTGTTCTTAAGAACAATAATTGATAAATAAATAATCTTCAAATTATCATTTAAAAAATAACATATCACATAAATTAGAATTTGATATAAAATTAGAGAATAGTGGAGAGATATTACCTTGATAATGCTTTAAAGTGAAATTCTATTAAGCTCTTTCATTTTGTGTATTAAAAGTGAAATTATCGCGAGATTTTGAGTAAAATCAATCATAGACAAGTTGAGTTTTATGTGATAGATCATGTATACTAAGTTGAAAGGTATTAAGAAATAATTATTTTGTGGATTTTATTATGTTAGTTCTTAATAGAGTAGTTTATTATAATTAATTATATGTTCTATGGTATGTGTTAGAAATACTGAATGAATATTATTATATTTCTCAAGTAATAAAATATAAATAACTGTCTTATATAGGAGACAGAGTGTGTGGTACAAATATATGTGTTATACAAGTAAAAAAGGTGGGCCTAAAGACCAATAGCCCATTACATGTTAACTGCCTTCCTCAGACTAAAGGTGGGTGTGAGACCAACTTGAGGTTGTCAATCAAAGCACGAAGACGTCCCTTAGGATGTGACTTAGTGAAGATATCTGCAAGTTGATCTTTAGAGGAGACCGAGAATAGCTTGAGAGCATCATGGACAAGGTGATAATGGATGAAATAACAATCGATATTGATGTGTTTAGTCCATTCATGGAAAACATCCTGAGTAATATGAATGGCACTCTAGTTGTCACGATAAAAAGAAGTAATAGAGAATGTGGACACACGTAAGTCTGTAAGAAGACATCGTAGCCAAAGGAGCTCAAATGTGGTATCAGCAAAGGCACGGTATTTTGTTTCAGTACTAGAGTGGGCCACAATGGTTTGTTTCTTGCTTCACCAAGAAATCAGAGAAGAACCAAGAAGAAAGAAATAACTAGTGGTGGACTTGCGATTAGTAGGATCTCTTATCCAATCAACATCAGAGAATGCACGGAGAATAAGAGTAGACTGAGCAGAGTAGAAAAAGCTATGGAAGAGAGTGCCCTTCAGGTATCGAAGAATGCATAGAACAACAATATAATGAGTTGATCGTGGAGCTGACAGATACTAGCTCACCTGGTGAATAGCATAGGAAATTTCTAGATGAGTGATAGTGAGATAAACTAGGCTATCAACCAATTGTCTGTAAAGAGAGGGATTAAACAATGGTTTCTCCCCCCCAGAGGGAGTTAGATGCGCATTAAGTTTAACTAGAATGTCAATAGTCTTGCTATTAGTGAGTCTAGCTTGAGATAAAAGTTCAGAAGCATACTTGACTTGAGTAATATAAAGACTATTTGTGGAATGAGTGAATTTCAAAACCCAAGAAGTAGCTGAGATGTTCAAGATCTTTCATCTCAAACTACTGACTGAGGAAATCCTTGAGTTCTTGAATGCCACTAAGGTCATTACCAGTTATGATCATATCATCCATATATAGGACAAGCAAAATGGTGCCTTTGTCAATGCGATGAAGAAATAAGGTAGAATGATAAGGTTTGACAGTGTAACCCAAGCGAAAGATGGTAGAGCTGAACTTAACAAACCAAACTCTTGGAGCTTGTTTAAGGTCATAAAGTGCATGTCGAAGGTGACAAAGCTTGTTTGATTCAATAGAGAGACTAGGAGGAGGTTGCATATAAACTTCTTCACTCAAATCTCCATTAAGGAAGGCATTTTTGACATCCATCTAAAAAGATCCCATTTACTAGTAGTGGCAACAACTAAGAGGGCACGAACAGATGAGATACGAGCAACCAGAGCATAAGTCTCTTTATAATCAATCTCATACTCTTGTGTAAAACCTTTTGTAACAAGACGAGCCTTATAGCACTCAATGAACCTATCGGAGTGAGTCTTGATCTTGTAGATCCACTTACAACCAACTACAGACTGTCAAGGAAGGAGAGTAACCAAATCCCAAGTATAGTTTTTGGATAATGCATCAAGTTCCTCTTTCATTGTAATCTGCCATAAAGGGCCAGTGGAGGTCTCACGATAGGTGTGAGGCTCGTGTGGTGTAGCAAGCATAGTGTAATAATAATAGTCAACTAAATGTGTAGAAATGGATCTTACCCGAGTTGAGTGATGAGGTGGATGTATTGTGGAAGATCTTCAAGTGAAGCAGGAGCAGGGGACCCAGGCTCAAAGTGGGGTAGCTCGTCATTGGCCTGTTCATATTCCACTTGTTCATTTGAGGGTGATCTAGGAGAAGCATAAAAAATATCTAGTGGTTGGATAGAGAAGTTCAAAGGAGGATCAAGAGTATTTGTAGAAGGAACATGTGACTCATCTAGAAAGATTTCTAAAACATATGAGGTAGTTAGGGAAGGACGGAAGTGAGAGAGTTCAACAAATGAGTGGTGTTCTCAAAAGACAACATTACGGAAAACACGAAGACGATGAGAGACATGATCATTACACCAATACCCCTTTCGAGTTTTGCAATAGCCAAGGAAACAACAAAGTCTAGATCAAACCTCAAGTTTGTTGTGCTTATGAGGTTGAAGAAGAATGAAACAAGCAGAACTGAAGGAGCATAGGTGATGATAGTTAGGGGGTGACCCAAAAAGGCACTCATATGGAGTTTGATTATGGATGATAGTACTTGGAATGCGATTAATAGCATGAACATTATGAAGAGTAGCTTCACCCCGAAATGGGGTAGGAACTTTGGCAGAGAGAAAAAGAGCATGAACAGTGTCAAGAATATGACGAAATTTTGGTTCGGCTCAACCATTTTACTAAGAGTTACCTGGACAAGTTAGGTGATGTATAGTGCCATAGGAATGCAACAAAGCTTGAAAAGCATATTGAGTATATTCAAGAGCATTATCAAGTTGAAAATTTTTGATACGTTTGGAAAATTGTGTTTCAACCATTTTTGCAAAGTTACTGTAGATTGGTAATAATTCAAAACGAGATTTCATAGGAAAAATCCAACTATAATGAGAATAATCATTAATAAAAACAACAAAATATTGAGATCCACCAATACTAGTAACAGGAGAAAGTCCCCAAACATCAGACTGAATTAACTCAAAAATACTATTAGAGATAAATTCACTATTATTGAAAGGCAAAACTGGCTGTTTTTCTAATTGGCATGAAGTACAATCAAAATTGTCTTTGGACATAAAACCTAATAGACCCGTAGAAACTAACTGTTGTACCCAAGAAGAGGGTGCATGACCAAGATGAGAATGCCAAAGTGTGAAAGAAGGTAAGGAAGAAACCATAGTGGCTGCAGCAGCAACAGAAACAAGGGCAATTGGTGGAAGATGAAGGTTGTCTATGGGAAACATACACACCATTCTAAGACTAGTCCCAAACTCCTGCCCCGTCCTCAGATCCTACATAATACACCCAGGATAGTAAAAAAATAAGGCGATATCCTAATTCAGCTAATTGTCTCATAGAGCATAAATTATAGGATAGGTTAGGTACATGAAAGACACCATGAATTGAAAGGTTAGAGGTAGAAACAAAATCTAGACTATTGCCATGCATGGTGGAACTATCGGCTATATGAATATTAAGAGGATGTGGTGCAGGTTCAAGTTTGGAGAATAAGGACGACTGAGATGTCAGGCAATAGCAACAGGTAGAATCAAAAAGCCAAGAGTGAGACTTACTAGGTAAAAATGAGAGAGTGGTGGAAAGAGATGCATTACTAGCCATACGAATAGCCCTAGCTATGATGTCTTGTAGTTCAGTGGAGGAGAGGTTGATAGTGAATCTAGAAGACTGGGACTCAGTTGAGACGGAAGACATTGGCAGAGTAGACTCAGTATTAGCAATAACAGTAGTAGATTTGTTGCGATGGTAACAAGTCTTAATAATGTGGCCAGGACACGCAAAACTTTTTGTTGGACTGCTTGCGATGATTGCCAGAGCTAAATGCCTTAAACCCTGATTGCGGAGGTTGCTCTGTGGGCGAAGTAGAGGGAATAATAGCCAAAATATTAAGCTTATTCTGGGCTTGTTGCAAAATGAACATCTTTTCCAACCAACTCATTTACAACAGTATCAAGAGAGGGAGGAAGACTGCGATTAAGAAGATGGGCTCACAATCATAGTAAAGTGACATTAGGAATTCATAGAGACGAAATTAATCTTGAACAGTAGCATATTGTTGAGCATCCTTCGAGCATGCCCAAGTTGGATAAAAAAGGTGAATTTGGTCCTAAATGAAGCGAAACTGATCATAGTAGTCATTAATAGATTGCCCTAGTTCTTGCCTGAGTTGATGCAACTCAACCACTAATTGATATTTCATGGATCCGTGAGAAGTGGAGTATCTTTTGGTCAGCATATCCCATGTAGGTTTTACATCATCAAAGCTGCCTAACAGATTGGAGATGGAGGAAATGGAAGTGTTTCGGATCCAAGTGAGGATCATGTGGTTGTGACTGATGAAGGCAGTATCTTCTTCAGCTGCCCCTTTGACAGGAATAGTGATTGTACCAGCATAATATTGCCAGAGCATGCAACCCTTAAGAAAACTGTGCATAACTTGAGACCAAGATAAGTAATTCTTATTCTCCTCCAATATAGCATTGATAGGGCGAGGAAGAAAAATATCATTTTTATCCATTTAGAAGCAAAATATGCAAAAATAGACTGTAAAAATGAAATCTACATGAAAAACTGGGTAAGGAGCACCTGGACAGCAAAAAGTCAATGGTCAAACTCACGATCAAAGTCAATAGCAGAAGTCAACGGTCAACGGTGATGATGTTAGCAAGATAATGTAAGTGCTGACGTGGTAGATAACATCAGCTAGGGCTGACGTGGCAATGATGACGTCACTGTTAACGTCAGCCTGGATCAAAAGATGGTGCGTGAGGCGTGTGGCTAAGACGTTGATTCTTGGGCGGTGTGTGAGGGAGCATGAGGGCTTCGTTGGTCGTGAGAGTTCAACGATTGAGTAGATTGGGGCAAAAAGATCATAGTAGTACCTGCAAAAAATTAACCGAAGCAAGATTCACGGTGGAGACGGCAACTGTAGTGGTTTTTGTGGTGTGGGACTTCTCAACGACAGTAGCTGCTGTGACTGCAGAAGCAATGAGAGTGGAGTAACACCAAGAGAGACAAGACTGCTAAGAGAAAGGTCAGAGTAGTGGCTCTAATACCATGTTAGAAATGCTGAATGAATATTATTGTATTTCTCAAATAATAAAATATACATGAGTGCCTTTATATATGAGGTAGAGTGTGTAATACAAGTAAGTGTGTAGTACAAGTATGTGTACTATACAAATAAATAAAGTGGGCCTAAAGCCCACAACCCATTACACGTTAACAATATGAGATCATAAAGAAGAAACCAAAAAGAATATAGAATTCATTTTAAATTTTTTTAGCACTTAACCTTTTTTGCTGATTCAATTGTTCAAAAAAGAATTCGCAGAGAAGAGACTAGAGCTATCAACCACTCGGCCACCTCTCTGAAAAATTATTTCTATTTTATTATTATATTTTTTTGCTGAATGTCTTTATCAGTATATTTTTGCTTCTCATTTTGGGCAATTAGCAATAATTTTTCTGTGGACATTTTAATGTAAACGAAAATGTTAATAAACAAAAAAGCATCAATGGAAATAAATAAAAATTTTTTTATTTTTTTATATATAATAATTTAGTTTTGAATTTTAGTATATTTTTTATTCTTAAATAGTCCAAAAAAAGATATTAATGTTTTGGCCACAAAAAATAAAAATAAAAATCATGGTTTCATCTATGGATGATCCTTCAATAAATTATATATTTGATCCTCTAATTACAGGATAAAGTTCAATTTGATCTCTCAAATATTAATCATATTAATTTAGTCACTCAACGTTAAATATTATGTTAATTTATTCTAAATTCTAAAATATATTTCTCTTTTATATATAATGAAATGATTTAATGTGATAAAATATTATCCCTTAAATGAAAAGATTATTAAAAATGAAAAATTTTCAAAAGCAAATCAATTCAAACTATAATTCCATTAAAATTTTAAACAGATAATAGACTCAAAAGGATAAAATTGATTTGATTTTGAAATTTGAAGAATTAAATTGAAACAATTAATAGTTGAGGGACCAAGTTGTACCGGACCAATTTGTAAATTCACTTTTCTTCCACCCTCCGGTCCAATGGTCATAGTTTTTTTAGATAATCTTATATCCCACATTAAACAGGCTGTTTGTCACGAAGAGGTCTACTTCTTTGATTTTTTTAATCAAATTGAATTCAGGAATTACTCCCCAAAATTCTTTTGCCATGCATTCTTGATTACTAAAAGAGTTTCTTCCATCTCTAGTCCATAATTCCATAAATTTACTTTTATCTCCTTTGTTTGAATCTAAGATGACGAGTTTACTGTCTGAAACTTAATTATTTTATTAATTTTTGTGACTGCTATTGTTTTGATTTATTTATTTATTTTTTTAAATTTCGATCTGTTTGTTATGTATGCGAGCATTAGCATTGAAAAATGCTAATGCCATATCTAAGCCCTTTTTAGCATTTTATGGCTCAAAATGTACTGCATCAAAGAATGTTAAACACAGATATTGCAAAAATTTTTGCAATAGTGCTACAGTACAATTCTATCTTTAGAATTGTACTGTAACACTATTGTAAAAAATATATATATATATATATATATATTTTAATCAACCCGGCATTTCTCTCTCCTCCCATAATTTCTGTTATCTTCTCTCTCCTCATTCTCTCTTTCTCATCTGCTCTCTCTGCTCTCTTCATTCTCTCTTTCTCATCTGCTCTTTCCTCTTTCAAACCCAAACATCATCCACCTCCCAACATCTCATAGCGGTTCATTTTCTTTGGTGGGTTGCGATACGGCAGGTTCTGTGGTTGGTTGGGTTTTTTTTTTTTTTTTTTTTTTTTTTTGGCTGTGACCGGTGCTTAAAGGAAGTGGTGGGTATGGCTGAGATGAGTTGTGGGTCACGAAGATCGAAGATCGGAGTGGGCTGAAGTGGGTCAAGGCGCGGGTCACGGCATGGGTCACGGAGATCGAAGATCGGAGTGGGCTGAAGTGGGTTATGGGTATGGCTAAAGTGGGTCACGGAGATCGGAGATTGGAGATTGGAGTGGGCTGAAGTGGGTTGTGGGTATGGCTGAAGTAGGTCACAGCACAGATCACGGAGATCGGAGATCGGAGTGGGTTGAAGTGGGTTGTGGTATGGCTGAAGTGGGTCACGGCGAGGTCAATGTTTCTGGGTTTCTGTTGTGAGGCTGGGTTTCTGTTGGCGAGTCCGGTGTTGTTGGGTTCTGTTGTGACGCTGGTTTTTTTTTTTTTTTTAATATGGGATTTTTGTTCCGATGGGATTTTAGAGGAACTCCTTTGTACATGTCGTCGGAATCAGTTAATCAAATTGTCGGCGGATATTTAGATTATGTGTGTTTGTTGCTCTGTTTAAGGTTTGATGGTTTGTGTTTGTGCGTGTGTGTATGTGTGGTGATGGATTTGGAAAAGCGTAGGAAAACAGAAGTTACGATTAGAAAAAAATAGTAGAGAAAGATTAAAAAATAATATTTTAATAAAAATAGAGTTTTAGGATGTGGGAGGTATTGTAAAATGGTATGGTATAAGTAATAAAATGGTTTTTTGGGATGGTAAAATAGAATAGGATAGCATTCTTTGATGCTGATGCTCAAGAGGCTATTAAATAGTAGTGCTTAAAATAAGTGATATTTCATTTTCAATCTGATATCACAATCAACATTGATATGCTCGGAAATCTTGTTGCTGAAATGTCACAGTATGACAATTTGAGTGGCTAATTGATAAGGATTCATGAACCTTAAAGACCAAAAGATGGTGGAAATGTTAGTTTTGGGCCATTACTTATATATTAATGTCATTTTTCTAACCAAAGTAGAGGCCACCTGATTTTCCCATAGGAATTCAAAACTAAAGTTTTCAATTATTGATTTTATTTTACTAACATCTACTTTGGTTTCTGTTTATCAAAAAAATCTACTTTGGTTTCTAGCAAAAAGTGACTTTTATTAAACTTGTTTCATTCTAAATCTAATTTCACAATCAACATTGACTTGCTTTAAAAGCCTGTTGCTTAAATGTCATGCTATGACAATTGAGTGACTAATTGATCATAATTCATGAACTTTGAAGGACAAAATATTTTGATTAATGAAATGTCAATTTTAGGCGGTTACTTGCATATCAATGTCATTTTTCCAACTAAAGCAGAGACCACCTATTCTACCTATAGTAAGAATCAAAACATGCCTAATAAAACTAATGGCATGTTTGGATGGAGGGGGGAAGGAGGAGGAGTAGAGTAGAGTTAGCTAAAAATAAGCTAATTTTATGCTAAATCTACTCTACTTCCTCTCCTTCTCCCTTAATCCAAACGGACCATAAGTTCCCAATTAAACTAGTTTCTACTTTCTAGCAACAAAAAGAGGAGAGTTTTATTAAACTTGTTTTCAAGGTTCAAATCTAACCAAAAAATAAGTTTCAGTCGCTGTCTTGCTGGGAAAATTCCCGGAATGTGAATCCCCCTCTCTTCTATCTTTCACAAACACATAAATAATAGTGGCCATTCCTTTATTAAATAAGGCAATTATGTAATACGAACTGAATCCAGCATATTTTTTTCCAAGATTTTTTGAGTTTTTCAATCACTTCTGCAATTTCAGTTCCAAAACCTGTAAATTTTCACTTTTCACACCCATCCATCTCTTCTATTTCTCTCCTTTCACTCCCTCCTTAAAATGAAAAATCCACATCAAATCGTTCTCTTCTTCTTTAATTTTTCTTGCAATTTTAGTTGAATGTGTGTGTTCATGTGTGTATAAATGTTATCTTGATAGTAGATTAAGATTTATCTAAAATATTTCTAATGGCTTTCATCATTATTCAAAAAGTCTATTTTAGAAATGGTTTAAGTTGTACCAATATTTGTTCATGAACAAGATGCATTGGTTTAACCAAGTGCTCTCATGCCTAAGTGCGTGTAGTAGCAGTGGCGTCTTGCAGTAACTTGCAAGAGTGTGTGTGCCCCCCATTTAGTGAGGGCTTATAGGTAGTCCTACCCTTTTGAGAGGAGTTCCTGTTGGGTTTCAGTGAGTGTGCTAGCCAACATTATCATGGCAGAGGAGCTTGAGGTGTTGTGGAGTAAACTTTCCTTCACGGAGGAGGAGGATGAAGGTATCGAGCTTGATGTGAACAGCACAAGAGCGGCAAAGGAGGTAGGCAAAATCTGTGTGGTGATGAAGATTATGGCTCACAAAAGTATAAGCATGGACGCATTAAGGAAAAACTTGAGAATGCTGTGGAAGCCAAACAAGAGCATGCAAATTTTTGAGGTTGAGGAGGACCTATTCCTAGTGGAATTTGGGGATAGTAGGGATAAAAAGAAGGTAATGGACATGTGTCCATGGAGTTATGATAAGCAGCTGGTTTTGATTCAAGATTTCGATGGAAAGCTAACCCCAAAGGAAATAGAAATCAAGTGGGCACCTTTCTGGGTTCAGATCTTCAATCTCCCTCTAAATTGCAGAACAAAGGGAATTGGATTGGCCATCGGGCCAACGCTGGGTGAGGTGTTGGAGGTTGACGTTCAGGACTCAGGGGTTCAATGTGGAAGATGTTTAAGGGTGAGGGTACACTTGGATGTGACCAAGAGACTCGTCTGGCGTAAAAAGATCATCGTTGGGGGTGGAGAAAGTAGGTGGGTAAATTTTAAGTATGAGAGACTCCCAAATTTTTGTTACCGGTGTGGCCTTTTTAGCCACGCACTCAAAGATTGTACTAATCAAGATGAGTGCACCAATTAGGCTGAAAATGAAGATCTACAGTATGGAGCATGGATGAGGGGTGAAATAAGGAGAAGATACCTGTATGAGACACCCAAGGCTGGGATGGGGAGAGCATCGGACTCCGGCTCAGGCCAGTGGAGGGCCGGAGGTGATTCGGGAAGGAGATCGACAGTGTTTGGGTCTTCTGGAGCGTTAGTGGAGTCTGGTGGAGATCTTGAGGTGGGGCTGTCATGAAATGAGTAGCGCACTCTGACACAGACAAATGTAAAGAATGGAGATTTGGGTAGAGTAATAGAAAGCTTACACGAAAATGGGAGGGTCAACGGATTGATTGAAAAGCAAGATGGAAAGAAGATGGGAATAGAAAGAAAGGCATCGGACCAACCAAACACCCAGACAAAAAACGCAGAGAGTACACAGGGAGAAAAAAGTGAAGACCACGTGATGGGGGAAGATGGGAAATATATATTGGAGTCGGGCCTAAGTATGATTGGTGGACCACTAAGCCCATTATGTTTGGATGCTGAAATGGACCCTTTGGCTATGTCTTACGATGGAGAAAAAGGCTGGACTGCAGACAAAATTGGCCCAAATAGCAGACATTGGAAGAGGCTAGCTCGTGAAGTAAAAAAGGAGAAAAAAGCTAAAATAAAAAACCTCAAAGTTTCTATACTTGAGGGCCCAACTCCACTCAGTGAATTAAACCCAAACACGCTGGAACAAAAATGTAGAAAGGCAAGGAAAGGTACCAGTCTAACAGAAGATGTTAACACCCAAATGGTTGGCGGAGAGGCAGTTGTTGCGGCATAGCACTGCCAAGCCTCATGACAATCTTGGCATGGACCTGCCGGGGCCTTGGGTCGGCTCTGGCGGTTCAGACACGCGCCGATGAGGTGAGATCACATGACCCATTTCTGATCTTCCTAGCAGAAACGAAAACAGGGGAGAGCAGAATGAAGGAAATTCGAAACAAATTGGAGTATACGTAGGGTATCACAGTACCTAGAGATGGAAGAAGCGGAGGTTTGGCTATGATGTGGAAGGAAGGCTCAGATATCAGGTTTAGGAGCTATTCAAACTCCCATATAGATGTGGAGGTCCACGGGAGATCGGCATCAACCCCATGGAGAGCCATGGGTTTTTACAAGCACCCTGACACAGGTAAACGTTTTATTTCTTGGCAATTGTTGGAACTTCTCAAACATCAATATTCTATGCCATGGGTTGTGTTTGGTGATTTCAATGAAATCACACACTTAGATGAGAAAATAGGGTGGTTAGATAAGGATGCTAAGCAGATGGAGGAGTTTAGGGAGTGTCTGAATAGATGTGAGCTTATTGATTTAGGCTTCACTCGGCAAAACTTCACCTAGTGCAATGGTAGGGGGGTGAGTAGATGACAAAGATCTAGCTTAACCGTATGGTGGCGACGGAAGAATGGATGAATCTTTTTCTTGAGGCGAGAGTAAGGCATGTGGCGATGTCTATATCGGACCATTGTTTGTTAATGCTCACTCTCAAGCACAAACAAACTCAGAAGTGAGGAAGAAAATGTTTTTTCTTTGAAGCCATGTGGACAAGGGATGAGAGATGCAGAGAGATTGTAGAAGTGGCATGGGAACCAGGTTGGGCTAAGGCAGAAAGTGGCATTATAGAGAGAATTATGCGATGCCAAGATCATTTGCTGAAGTGGAATTGGAAGGAGTTTGGTAATGTAAACAAGGTGCTGAAAAAAAAAAAGAAAAGACTCCAACAATAAGAATTGTGGGATAGTTTACATGGGAAAGCAGATGAGATATAGAAGGTTAGAAAGGAAATTAATGAGATTCAGGTCAGAGAAGAAATTATGTGAAATTAAAGGTCCAGGGCACTTTGGCTGAAATGGGGAGATAGAAACACAAAATTTTTCCAAGCCACGACGAGTCAAAGGCGTAGAAAAATCTGGATTATGGGGCTGCAAAACTCAGATGGTGTTTGGGTGGAAGGTAAGGAAGGTATTGAAAGCACGATCTTGAACTACTTTGAAGACATTTACAAGTCAAACTAGCCTATCAGTTTTAAGGCCAGCCTGAACTCAATAACAAATCGTGTATCACTGGATATGAATGAGGAGTTGCTCAAGGATTTTAAAGCTGAGGAAGTATGGTTTGCCCTTAAGCAAATGCACCCCACAAAAGCTCCCGGACTGGATAGTATGTCCCCGATTTTCTTTAAACACTATTGGGATATTGTTGGACCCGAGGTTGTCAAGTGTGTGCTCACTTCTCTCAATTCAGGCATAATGACTAGTGGGCTAAATGAAACACATATATGCCTCATCCCAAAGGTGAAATCCCCCCAAAAAATCACAGAGTATAGGCCAATAAGTTTATGCAATGTTGTATACAAATTAATCTCTAAGGTCCTTGCAAATAGACTGAAAAGAGTTCTTGTAGCGGTGATAGATGATTCTTAGAGCGCTTTTGTCCCGGGTAGGCTCATCACAGACAATGTGCTAGTAGCCTTCAAAACTATGCACTACATTGACCAAAGAAAGAAGGGAAAGGAGGCATTAATGGTAATAAAGCTTGATATGAGCAAGGTCTATGATAGGGTTGAATGGGTATACTTGGAGGCAATGATGAGAAAGATGGGTTTTCATGAAAGGTGGATTTCCCTAATGATGATGTGCGTCACTTCGGTCTTCTACTCGATGTTGATCAATGGTGAGCCAAAAGGGAGAATAGTTCCATTAAGGGGTTTGCGCCCAAGGGACCCAATTTCTTCTTATTTGTTCCTTTTGTGTGCTGAAGGCCTATCAGCTATGTTGAAAAGGAGGAAGGAGAGGGGTAGCTAAGGGGGATTGCTATTTGTCAAGGAGCTCCAAGAATATCCCATTTGCTTTTTGCCAATGATAGCATCGTATTTTGTAGAGCCACAAGGGAAGAATGTGATAGGGTACTAAAGGTACTTGAAGATTACGAAGGGGATTCGGGGCAAAAACTCAATAGGGAAAAAATATCCTTATTTTTTAGCAAGAATACAAGTGGGGAGGTCAAAGATTATGTGAAGAAGAAGTTGGGGGCAAGAGTGATTTAGCACCATGAATAGTACCTAAGGCTGCCACCGCTTGTGGGGAAAGGGAAAAGAAAAGCTTTTAACTACATCAAAGACCAAGTTGGGAGGAAAATTGCCGGTTGGAAGGGTAAGCTTCTTTCTTATGTAGGGAGGGAAATACTAATAAAGGTAGTAGCTCAAGCAACGCCAACGTATACGATGAGTGTTTTCAAAATTCTGAACACGTTGTGTAAAGAGCTAAACTCAATGATGAGCAATTTCCGGTGGGGCCAAAATAATAGGGAGAGGAAAGTGGCTTGGGTTTCTTGGGAAAAGTTATGCACCCCAATGGAGGAAGGGGGTATGGGGTTTAGAGACCTAAAAGTGTTTAATCTAGCGCTTCTTGCCTAATAATAGTGGAGACTGCTACAAAGCCCAAACTCACTGGTTCATAAAGTATTCAAAGCGAAATATGTCCGAAATGGTAGCTTCAACGAGGCTGAATTGGGTAGAAGGCCCTCGTACGTGTGGAAAAGCTTGTTGGTAGCTAGAAAGGTGGTTGATAGAGGCTCTAAATGGTGCATAGGAAATGGAGAAAGTGTCCATATATGGAAGGATAGATGGATCCCTTCCCCGAAGTCTTTCAAAGTGTCAAGCTCGATTGGTGTGCACACAGGTATGGAAAAAGTGTTGAGCTTGCTGGATATTGACAAAAGGGCTTGGGACGTGGTGAAGGTAAAAAACCTTTTTCTTCCTCATGATGCCGAGATGGTGTTGAGCATCCCCATTAGTGGCAGACTTCCCGAAGACTTAATTGTGTGGGCATGGACTACAAATGGTAGATTTTCAGTGAAAAGCGGATATAAGGTGGTACAAAAGGTCTTGAAAGAAGAGTCAAGTAGGGGAGAGGAGGGTAGCAGCTCGGACAACTCGGGGATGAAGTCTATTTGGAAGATCGTATGACGACTAAATTGCCCAAGTAAGATCAAGCACCTGCTGTGGAGAGCTTGTAAAAACATCCTTCCCACTAAACTACGTCTAAAGGCTCGGGGAATTGATGTGAATGAGAAGTGTGATATGTGTGGGAATGCTGAATCCTTGGGACATGCGTTATGGAGCTGCAACATAGCGGAGGCAATGTGGAGTGATACAAGATTAAAATTTCCTTTCTTCCAAGAGCCACCTAGGGACTTTATTGACATCATGTGGGAGATTAAAGAAAGGGGCATGGGCTTTAATTGGGAGCTGTTCACAATCACGGTGTGGTGTCTGTGGAATAATAGGAACTAGGTGAGATATGGGGGCCAAGGGAAAAACCACGAAGTGGTAATGAGGGAAGCCATGGCTTATATGAAAGAAACCCAGCCAGCAATACAGACTCAATAAACCACCCCTACAACTGATACGGCATTATAGAGACCTCCTAAACTAGTACAAAGTGATTATAGATAGAGCAATTTTTGATGAGATAAGGTGCTATGATGTTGGAGTAGTTATAAGAAATGAGAGGGGCGAGATCATGGGGGCTATGAGTAAAAAGTTTGAATTGCCCTTGGGAGTTTTGGAAGTTGAGACTGTGGCTATTGAGGAAGGTGTGGTGTTTGCTGGGGATCTTGGCCTAAAGGATATTATCATTGAAAGCAATGCACAGTTGGTGGTTCATTCGCTAGGGAAACAGAGCATTCCTCCGAGCTCCATCAGGTTGGTTGTGGATGAAATTAGGGAGAGGCTAAAGGTTTTCAATGCATGGGAGATGTCCCATGTTCGAAGGGGTGGCAACAAAGCTGCTCACATCTTGGCTAGGCAAGCCAAATTTTTGAATGGTTGTAATATTTGGGTAGAAGATACTTTGCCCAATATTGTTGATCAGATTCAAGCTAATGTAATCCAGTGTAATCTTATTTCAAGTTAATGAAAGTATTGAACGGGTGTTTTATCCAAAAAAAAAAAAAAAAAAAAACTAACCAAAAAATTTGGGCTATCCAAAAAAAAAAAAAAAAAAAAAATCTAACAAAAAAATTTGGGCCATCACTTTTGCATTATCCAAAAAAAAAGTTTTCTGCTTTATTTTCCCCTTTGCTGGGCTTAAGAGGCAATCATGGAGAATTTCGGCCCAACTTAGGGATTTTGTTTGACTTGAAATATCTGGGATGGGGACTGTTGGGCCCAACCTAATGAGAAGCTGCGAAAATTAAAAAGTTTTGTTTGACCTACACATCACAGCTACACTTTATTCACGTGATCTGATCTGATCTGCTGCTGACGTCCATTGACTGCATCTACATATTTACACCTGACATGTCTTTCATATTGTATTTATTTGTTTGAGGGTTTTACTTTACTGAATGTGTTATGCATGAATAATTCATTTTGTTTTTTTCTTTTAAAGAAAATTTCCACTTCTCTCATGAAAGGAATTTTAGGAACTTGACATATCTCATATAAAACTTGAGTCAATTCTGAAATTTTGGTTAATATACTCATAGAATGATCAAGTTGCAATAATTTAACAACTAATGTGAATATATATACTTGAAACATTATAGTCAAATTCAAGAAAATATTAAAATTTTGACCACTCTTATAATTCTTATTTGTACACAAATTTATGTGAAAAAGAATAAATTATTACATGAATTTGTGATTTTCTTTTAAGTTATTGCTCTCAAAAGTTAATAATAACGTTCTTTTTAACTTCTTTAAAAAAAAAAAAAAATTATAACTTTTAGTTCTTTTTTTTCAACTTTTTTTTTTTGGGCTTGGTTTAAACCTTTAACAATCTTCGATAAAATAAAAAAGAATTCTTATTCTTTTTCAAATGAAATTTGACATTTAAAGAAATAGTAATCTACTAATTATGATATAAATAAAAAAGAATTGCATAAATAATTCATAAAAAATGAAGGAAAACTAATAACAAAAAAAAAAAAAAAAAAAAAAAAACCTTCAAGATGGTTAAAGTAATATAAACTCATTCCGGGTGGTGATTGATGAGTTGGTTGGGGGAAAAACCAAGAATCTCATTCCTTTAATAAAAAATTAAATAAAAAAAAAAAAATGAAGAAGAGAATCTAATGAGGCTTTTTGAAACAATGTTGTATATAAAAAGGGCCTGTGATTAATGCTTCCAGTGTTTTGACCCATAGAAGTAAACATCTGTTATATATGTTTGTGCTGTAATTCCCATTTTGGTAACAAGAGTCTTAATTTGGAAATATTACGCTAATTTGACATAGTAATTATTAGTTGGAACTCTTCTAAAATTTCCAACAACATAGGAACCAAATTTACCTTAGAATCCAAAACAGAAAGGCATGCACTGTAAAACATGTTAAGTTCAACGTCTATGACATTTCTCTAAGTTGTCATGTACACATCGAATCCAAAATCATCTTCCTTCGGCGAGTGATATAAAACACGTTATAATAAATGGCTATACGATTACTTTTTTATCTTCATTCTATTTTTCTCAGGCTTTACCTCTTCTCTTTCTCTTGGTGTCCATTTGCGGCATCTACCTGTTTGTGAACTAATAGAGTAAGTGCACTCTGACATGTCTTTCATGCTATGGATTTTATATTTTCTTGGCTAAATATTATATATAGTTTATTAACACAGTAAACAAAATAAGATGAAAAGTTTGATGGAAGTGTTTCAAGGATTAGATTTATTGATCGTGATATTGCTATTTGTAGAAGGGTTCCTGAAAATACACGAATTCCAAGCTTATCTAGCCATTAGAGGGCTTAGCCAAAAAACTACTTGAAGGTGATTTTGATAGACATAAAATAATTATATAATATTTTTAAAGAAATACAACAAGCTTATTTTTATGATTCTCTAGATCTATATTATTTAAATTAATTTTATTACTCTACAGATCCATTTTAACTATCAATTTTTTTATATTCTAATATTAAACTCTTTATATATTTGTTGTAAGGGAAAAGAAATATGTTTCGAAAGAAAGATCGATTTTGGGAGCATGTTGAAAAACAAAATAATGGTCGTTTCAAATGTAAGTATTCTGAAAGTATTTTTGCTGGAGGTGTTACAAGGATTAAATATCACTTGGCTGGAGCTAAAGGTCACGATATTAATATTTGTGCAAAAGTGCCTAAAGAGGTCCAAGAGGAAGCTTCTCTAACAATTGGTGAACCTAACAAAAAACGTAAGGGTGCATCAACTTCAAACAAGGATAAGGAGAGGGAAATCAGCTCAACTTCAATATCAAAGGATGACAAGTTAAGCGGAGTGTTTGAAAAGGTGAGTAAAGTTGTAAATATTTTATATTTAGATTATATTTCATCATAATCTTAGCAGTGAACTTGTGATAACATTTTCAGTATTGATTTTAATTGTTTGAATCAAGTAAAACATTATAATAAATTTCTATATTATTAAGTGAATTTTTTTCCTTGCAACAAGCAGGGAAGGGGAGTTTGAACTCATGTTCTCTTCCATTGGAGAAGTGTAATGTCAGTAAACTACAAAATTCTTAGCATTATTATTATTTTATTTATTTATATAATTTGATAGTTATAACATAGGGAAGAGGGGATAAGTGTGTTTGTTTATGAAATTTAAGGGGGGAAGGGAGGGGGGCGGGGTTGGTGGAAGATGTGGAACACAAAAAATGGGAGAAAAGATTTGTATTCAATACTAATCTATACAATATCTAAAAGTTGAAGTGTAGCACTTATTACTGTTATGTTTTTTGTTGAACCACGTCGGCGGCCAAGTCTTCATTTTGTTTCCATCATTTCTTCAAAAAATAAGTATATAAATATTAATGTATGCATTAATACATTATGCCTTTACTCAATCTCAAAACTAATTATAACTTATCAATCATGATATGACCATCACTTTACACATTCTTGAACCTAAATGTAACTTATAATAGAAAATACATGTAATACAACATCTTGGGTGGAGACACCATTTATTTATTTTTAGTTTAAACTCACCTGAAAAAAAAAAAAAATCTCATTCCACCACTGTATACATGTCCATATACTAATGCAGTATTCAAGGCTAAATTGAAGGGTCCAATTCCGCCCTTTTTTTTTTTTTTTTTTGATAACCTTCAATGTTGGGTCCAATTCTGCTCCTACTTAGAGAACCATATGTTATTTTCATCAACGTCAAAAGATAGAGATAGAGATAATAAAGCTCCTAACAAATTCTCTCTCTCCCCCCCCCCCCCCCCCAAATCCCCATTTCTTTTTATTTTTGTATAAAATATTACATGTAAGTGGTTTTTCTAATTTTTTTTTTTTTTTATGGTGTACATAGTACCGAATTTAATTTGAATAAAACTTTCAACAGGCACATAGAATCACAAGTACATGCATAATAATTCAGTTAAAAATATTAATGTGATAACAAATATGATTGATACTACTTTTAAAACAAACCACTTCCATCACATTGGAATACATTACTTATCACAGATGATGGTTTTACATCACTTTATTATTATTAATTTTTTGAGTTATGTTTACTAATCACGATTCAGCATTCGGTCCATTGTAGTCCAATCTATTACAGTCCAATTTGGTCCAATTCATTCCAGTTCAGTCCATAATGGTCCACTTTAATCCATTTTGGTGTACTTACCTAAAAATAGGAAAAAAAAAGGCTTGGGTTGGGAGTACTATATTGCTATCAATTATTTGAGTAATATTCATTGTAACTATATGATTAGTTTTGATTATCATGACAATCTTCTTAAGAGAATAATATATTTGAATAATATATTTTAAACTTAAAAATTTTAGTTATACAAAAAGAAATTAGGAAAATATAATGCATAATAACAATAGTTAGAAAAATATGGAGAACCTAAAAAAATAATATCAATCAAAAACATCATAAATGATAAAATTACATATTTGTAAAGATAGAGAAATATAAATTACTTTTAGAGTTTGTGTTATTTTTTGGAAGAATAAATTGTCTACAATAAAATTTAGATAATAAGTTATATATTATACCACATTTAAAAATAATTATATATTTCTATGTATCACATATGTTTTAGACTAGTTATTATAAAACTTCGAAAGAAAAAAAAACTATTAATTATTGTATAAAAATAAAGAAGGTGAAAATCGTAATATAAGTTTCCATATTTCCAATATATAAATATATCAGGACCCACCTTGTTTTTTTTTTAATAGAATGGTACTCTACACTCCACAAACATTTTCATACTATTGTCGCTTATGCAGAGAAAGGCAGAATACATAGCTGAAATTTTACTTGGTGTTTTTGTGGAGGGACTTCTAGCCAAGTTGAGATCAATTGTTATAGAGCAACATATTAGTTTTGAGTTGGGTTTCAAGGAAGGGCTAACAGACCTTTTTAGCTTGTTAACCAAAATTCAACTTGTGTTAAATGATGTTGAGAAAAGACAAGCAAGTGATGAGTTTTTGAGGAGTTGGTTAGCAGAGCTTAGAGGTGTTGCTTATGACATGGATGATGTGCTAGACGAGTTTGGCTATAACATTCTTTAGCAAAAAGGTACTAAACTACTCTTCACCCTCTAATGACATTATCAATATGGCAAACGAAATTAAGATTATCTACAAATCATTAAACGGACTTAAAGGTGACATTGCTAGTTATGAATTTCGAGTGGAGTTTGAGAATTTGATCCTTGAGATTAGCTTTAACATGGAGATAGACTCCTTCCTTGATGATTCAAAAGTTAATCAAAATGTTGGAAATAACATTGTTAAAGCAACCTATTGTGATAGAGTGATAGAAATCACAGAGACTTTTACTCAATATGAATTAGCAGAATATGAATGTTGGCTCATATTCAAGAAAAGAGCATTTGCAAATGAAAGACTTTTAGCTCTAGATTTGGAGAAAATTGGAAAGGAGATTGTTAAAAAATGTAAAAGGGTTCCATGGGCCACAGAATTTCTAGGGAGAATAATGTACTTTGTACATGATAAAGGTGAATGGCTGTTGATTCAAAATAATAAAAATTGGGATTTACTGGACGATAAAAATAATGGAGCATTTCACATATTAAAGTTAGGCTATGATCATCTTCAAACACCATCCTTTAAATGATGTTTCACATACTGTGCAATTTTCCCTAAAGATTATATCATGAAAAAGGACGAAGTAATTCAGCATTGGATGGCTGAAGGGTTCCTTGAACCATCTAAAGAAGGTAATACGATGATGGAAGATATTGGTAACACGTATTTCAATATTTTGTTGGCTACTTCCTTTTTCCAAAATGCTAGAGAGAATGCCTGTGGTGATATTATTAGTTGCAAAATGCATAATTTGGTGCATGATTTTGCCATTTCAATTTCAAAATCTGAAATTCTAATTTTGGAGGGAGATTATGTGGATAATGTTAGTGAAGTGCAACCTTTATTTGTCCGATCTCATGGCGACAACACCAAGAACTTCATTTAGTGGAGATAGTTTCAAAAAAATGCGCACATTAATTTTAGAAAATCTAGACTTTGATGACATGTTATCAAATTTTAAATGCTTACGTGTTTTAAAATTATCTGGGCATAGTATAATTGGGTTGCCAAATTCAATTGAGCAGTTGATACATTTAAGGCTTCTTCACATCTTGCACACTGAAATTACAGAATTACCAAAATCCATTACCAAACTCCACAATTTGCAGACTTTAAGAATCGAAGAATGCCCTGAGTTCATGAAGCTTCCGGAAGACCTAAGCAATTGATTAACTTGAGACATATTAGTATTAATAATTTTTGTGGGATAAATAAATGGCACAGACATAGTCTACTCAAAAATATGGGACGGTTGACTTGCCTTCAAACATTGAAATTTTTTGACGTGGGGGGAGATGAAGGTTATAGGATTAAAGAAATGGGACCCTTAAAGAATCTCAGAGGAGAAATAGAGATATACAATTTAGAGGCGGTGGAAGATGAGGAAGAAGCCAAAGTGCAAAATTAAAAGAAAAGGAAATATTCAAGTTGG
Organism: Quercus robur; assembly: GCF_932294415.1. Taxonomy (NCBI): domain Eukaryota; kingdom Viridiplantae; phylum Streptophyta; class Magnoliopsida; order Fagales; family Fagaceae; genus Quercus; species Quercus robur. The sequence continues at coordinate 3,026,227 of NC_065543.1, read as the reverse complement.
GTTTATTTTGGAGTTGTTCTTATAGAGAATTGGACACGTATGATGAAGATGAAAAGGTGTTGGAAGGCCTCCATCCTCACCCAAATTTCAAAAGCTTAACAATCGAATGGTATAGAGGAACGAAATTCCCATCTTGGGTTAATGATTTGTTGCTATTTCACAATCTAATTCATATCGAATTGAATTCGTGTTTGGAATGTGAAGAAGTTCCCACCCTGGGGCATTTACCCTGTCTTAGGGTTCTTGAAATAGATTATATGGTGAACGTAAGAAGTATAGGAAGTAAGTTTTACAGTTACAGTTATGGGAGTTACAGAAATACTACATTATTTCTGGCATTGAGAATACTCAAATTGGAGAGAATGACTAGCTTAGAAGAGTGGAAGGATGCAGAGGAGTTGACAAGCACAAGTGAGGTGTTGTTGGTGTTTCCTTGCCTTGAGGAGTTGATTATTAGAGGGTGTAATAAACTTAGAGATTTTCCAGACTCATTGCACACCTGCGTTTCCCTTCAGAATTTGGTAGTAGATGGCTGTCGGTTGTTTAGGTGTCCTTTCAGCTATTCGACACTTGGAGATAAAAGAGTGTGGTATTGATGAACTACCCAATGGGCTACAATTTTGTGCATCTCTTCAATATTTGAAGATTGAGCACTATCCGAATCTGAAATCAATTCCAGATTTAGGAGAAGTATTTCATTCTCTCATTAATTTAAAACTTAGCAACAGTCCTGATGTAAGACTGAAGCTTTCGCGGCGGGAGGGCCGCTTAAAGACTTGGGTAATCGGTGGTGATGATACTGAAAACAATACCACCAATGAGTCGCACGCTCCTCACTTGATCGCAAATGGCAC